>NC_091080.1:37221250-37890000 GCF_032405125.1 Capricornis sumatraensis | reverse complement strand
CTTCACCTATCTGGTGCTTCCTGGCTGTGTTTCTTTATATTTAAGAGTGAATCACTATACCTAGGACATGGAAGCAACGTAGATGTCCATCAACAGATGAATGGATAAAGAAGTTATGGTATGTATATACTATGGAATATTACTCAGCCATAGAAAGGAATGAATTTGAGTTAGCTATAGTGAGGTGAATGAACCTAGAGCCTGTTATTCAGAGTGAAGTAAGTCAGAAAAAGAAAAACAAATATTGTACATTAATGCATATATATGGAATCTAGAAAAATAATGATGAACCTGTTTACAGAGAAGAGATGGAGATGCAGACAAGAGAATGGACTAGTGGACACAGCAGGGGAAGGGGCGGGTAGGACAAATTAAGAAAGTAGCATTGACATACATACACTATCATGTGTAAAACAGACAACTGGTGAGAAGCTGCTGTATAACACGGGGAGCCCGGCCGGCGGCTCTGTAATGACCTAGAAGGGTGGAATGGGAATGGGGCCGGGAGGGAGGCTCAAAAGGGAGGGGATATACGTATGATTATGGCTGATTTGCATTGATGCATGGCAGAAACCAATACAACATTGTACAGCAATTATCCTCCAATAAAAAAGGAAGAGTAAATATATATTTTTATATCAATATATTAAATATATTGATATTTGATATAAAATAAGATTTTTATATTTATATTTATAAACATTTATATTTGTGTATATTATATTTCAATATAAATATATTTATATTGAATATATTTTAATATATAATATATATATATATAAGCATAAGTCACTAAGAAGCTGTCTGGAATCTTTATGTGCATAGGCAGAGCTTGTAACAGACGGAGTGTTACTACCAGGTACCCTGATGGAGTTCTGGAGCTAGCCTGGGAGAGCACTGGGGGTCCCACTGCTGGCTAGGCAGAATTTGATTCACTTAGTTAATTTTTAGTTCCCTGCTTCACCCACATTCTTCTCCATGCATGCTGTTCCCAAGGCAGTAGCCTCTTTGGATCCATTTCTCCAGAGACAATCAGTTTCCTGTGGAGCTAGCAGATGAGTAGAGCCAGTCTGTGCTTAGGATGGAAAGCTGGGATCTAACGGCTCCCTTTTCAGCCCTCCAGCTGCCCCTCTCCTCGCACAGTATCTACTCTTGATCTTTTCTGGAGCGATGTTAGGTACACCATCTTGCTTCTCATGCACCTCTCCCTCAGTTAACTCACTCACCAGCCCTTCATCTTCATTTCCTTCATGTACACTAACCTCTCTCCATTTTACTGAGATGGCCATGTCTCTCCTTGTTGTATTGGGATGGGGGAGTTGAGGAAAAAAAGGAAGTAGAAACATTTTCACTCTAGCAGTGCAATGCCCTAAGTCCCTAATGGCCGTGCTCTTTGCTGCTAGACATGAACCCGGTGTCAGCACGTGTTTAGTTGGTGTAGCAAGACAGTTCCAGGCTAGAGAGGCAGTGATGTTACTTAGGAGGATAAGGGGAGGATCTGAGCCTTTGGACTCCCTGCTCTACCCAGAAGAGTTGAAAGCGTAGATACGTGAGAAGCACGCCGAGTCCAAAGTAGTGTCTCCAAGGTCTACTTGAGTCCCAGAGAGCTCAGCAGAGCTGCAGCTTCCGGGGAACATGTTTGCTGTTGTCTTGCCTTTACGACAACAAGGTCCTCTTGTAGAGCACAGGCAACTATATTCAATAGTCTGTGATAAACCATAATGAAAAAGAATTACGAAGAAGAGTGTATATATATGTATAACTGAGTCACTGTGCTGTACAACAGAAATTAACATTGTAAATCAAATATACTTCAATACCATTTTTAAATATGCATATTTGTTGGGGGAAAAAAAGACTTCACAGAGCTCCTTTTCGCTACCTTTCTTTTTAGTTATTTTTTTTTGTCTACCACTCCTTGTCTTTTGCGCCTTCCCCACCATTCCAGCATTCTAGCTGCACAATCTTGTTTTTCTGCTTTTCTCAATGTCTCCGTGTTTAATATTTTGGGACCTTAAAAGCCCACAATCAGCTGTGACTGTATGCTTACTTCACCTTTTTCCTGAAACTTCCAATTCTCCTTCTCCTTCACCTTTCCTCTTCTGTGTACAAAGGTGTGCAGGGTTTCTCATTTTGAAAATATTTTCTCTGAACTCTGAGAACCCTTTAAATGACCATCGTTTCTCATTCACTCTCCTGGCCAGCTTGTCAGAAGATTATGTGCTTGTGGCCTTTATTTTTTCATCTCACACAGACTCTCACTTAATCCCTTACACTGTAATCTGGCTTAAGCCCTGTTACAGTCTAAAACATCTGTCTCCAAAATCTCCAAATGATCTAATTTCTAGGTCAGATGTCTTTTCTCACCAAGTTTGATCATCTTTCCTTTTTGAAATGCTTACCTCCTTAAGCTTGAAAAACACATTACCCTGGGCTTCTGGCCCACCCTGTGTGTTCTTTTTTTTTTTTCTGTTAATTCCACTCTATCCACTCCCTACAAATGGAGATAAGGCAAGCCCTTGGCTTTTAGTTGGCCTTGGATTTTTTTTCAATATATATATTTTCTGATGTGGACCATTTTTTAAAAGTCTTTATTGAATCTGTTATAATATTGCTTTTGTTTTATGTTTTGGTTTTCTTGGCCAGGAGGCATGTGGGATCTTAGCTCTCCCTGCATTGGGAAGTCTTAACCACTTCCCATCAGGGAAATCACAATTTTGATTTTTGAATGTCCTCATCCACTATCCTGGGATCAAAATTTCTGATCTTAATCTCCAATCTGTAACTGCCTTCTGAGCTTCAAAGTAATAACTCCAATTATTTGCTTAATATCTGGGTTACAAATTTGACTGACACTTCAAATTTAACATATTTAACACTAAAGTCATCCTTCATCAGAAATTAATTACACCTCCTGATGTACTCAGGAACATCAATGGTGGTGTCGTTTTTATTTTCAGCTCGTCTCAAAACATTTAAATCATCATTTGCTTTCCCCTCTCACCTACCTGTCACATGCAATCTGTTTTCTTTTTTTGTATTGCCTCTCATCTCTTTTTTTTTTTTTACCATGCTAGGCAGAAGCCTTCCTTAACTCATTATGTACTTTACTATAGTTGCTTTTAAAGTGACCTTTCAGGTTCTAGTATCTCCCCCTCAATTTACTGACAAATCAATTGACTAATATTGTCCCCTTTCTTAAAATAAATTGAGGCATCTTGCTGTTTGCTCTTGTAGCTCCACTACAAAAACTTTCTGTGGCTCCTGAGTTGACTGACCACAAAAGCCCTTACAGATTTGAAGTTAAGCTACTGGATTGTAAATCAACTTTAGCTTTGTTTCAATGATAAATAAGCAGAAAAAGGATAAAGCAGGTGGGAACAGAGTCTTGTTGCATTTCTAGTTCTTTAGGAAGGTGCATCTGATACTTGGTGGCTCTGAAAACCTCTGTGAAATGAAGAACTTACCTTACCAGCTCAGAGAAGCTCAGAGCCCTAGTTCCAGTGCCTTTTCAATCTTTTGGAGCTTGTCAGAAGTGTGCCAGGGGAAGTGGGGTTGTTGGCAGTTAAACTATTCCACAGTGACATTGTTTTGTGTTCTTTTTCCTGTTGTAGCATCAGACTTATCTGCAGTTTTAGAGGAGTGGGCCTGGGCTATTGCCCCCTGAAATACACATAGATGCAGGATGGCAAATATGGCCATTGCTGTGACCAATTCTCCTCCCTGTGCTAAGATAGATATTACTAATCAATCTCTTGATTGATTAGTAGACATTACTCATCAAGCCTCTTTTGTAAGCCGGGATGTGGCTCCAGAATTCTCAGCATGTTCTTCAGCCTTCTCTTACTAATGGTTTCATTCATTCATTCCATACATATGAGTGCAGCAACTATAATGGATAGACATTATTCTAGGTGTTCCAGGTATTGCAAAGAAAAAGCCCCATGCCTTTTCTCATTGGGCTTACATTCTAATTGAAGATAAAGGAAAAATGTAAACAAGATAATCTGGGTTAGTTCTAAGCTCAATGAGAAAAATAAAACAGGACAATGTAATTGAGAATGACTGGGGGTAACTACTCTGGACAGAGAGTTAAAGAAGGCTGCTCTCGGAATGTGGCTCTTGTTCTAAGACCTGACTGAGGAGAAGCAGGTGGTTCTGAAAAGCATTCCGGAGAGAAATTGCCTTGAAGTTGGGAGCCAGTTTGGCTAGTTCCAAGGACAAGCAGGAGGTGTATGTGGCTGGAACAGAGTAAAGAGTGGTATGACAAAAAGGCAAGGATTGTTGGTCTATTTTGTTAACTGTTAACTGTTGCATTCCCAGTGCCTAGAATAGTGCTCAGCACAAAACAAAGATTTATTTAATGAGTAAAAGAAGCTCTGATGTGATATAATAATAAAACCTATCAAAGACTCTTTATCCCTACCTACATTTTCAGCTCACTATTTCCTTCCACTGACAAATAGACTTTTTTTTTTTTTACCATGAATACACTGAGGACACTTTTTTCCTTTCATATTTTGCTTCCCCATATCCTTACCTCCCAGACTTTTTGCAAGTTTTACTATGTAATCTGAGATAGTACCATGTCTTATCTGTGAAACTTTTCCAACCAACTCAAAATAGAATT
The DNA here is from genome assembly GCF_032405125.1 of Capricornis sumatraensis. NCBI lineage: Eukaryota > Metazoa > Chordata > Mammalia > Artiodactyla > Bovidae > Capricornis > Capricornis sumatraensis. The sequence goes on along the minus strand of NC_091080.1, from coordinate 37,885,370 downwards.
TCTCCTTCTGAATTCTTCAAATACCTATCATAGGTGTCATGTGTTAACACTCAGTATAATAAACTGAATAACATTATTACCAGCTTTCTTTGTCCTGTTTCTTCCAATCACTACTGTTCTTTTTAAGATTTTTTTTAAATGTGGACCATTTATAAAGCTTCTATTGAATTTGTCACAATATTGCTTCTGTTTTATATTTTGAGTTTTCGGCTGTGAGGCATGTGAGATCTTAGCTCCCTGACCAGGGACAGAACCTGCATCCTTCGCATTGGAAGGTAAAGTTTTAACCACCGGACTGCTAGGGAAGTCCCCATCACTACTGTTTCTGCGGATGGGGGTTGTCACCTGTTTGGAAGGCTTGAACTTCTTGTGGTTGCTTTGCCCATGGTGGTTGCTGAGAGGGATTGTTCTGATGATCTCGGTATCTCCTCAGAGACGCTAGTGTCTGTGACTGGTGAGCTAGGAGCCCCCATTGGGGTTGATGTTTTGTTTAGGCCCATGTGAGTTAGTGAACCCCTTTCTTCTCCCTTCGCAGACAAGGGCTGTGCTGGTCCCAGGAGCAGCCAGGAGAAGGGATGGGATGAAGGATGTTAGTCACCTTGACGACTCCCTTTAGGCTGTTGAAAATCATCATCATGACAAAAGTCAGAAGTAAATTTAAAAATCTCCTCCAATCTGTCCTCTGTACCTCAAAAAAAAAAAAAAAAACACCTTTCCTTCAATGCATCAATAACTTTACCTTCGTATTCAAAGCACAGCAAGTAATTAATCTCTTGTTTGTGAGAGAACAAAGCATTGAATGAAATCCACATTTTAGATGTGAAAGAATCAAAACTGAACAAATGCAAAGCAGCAGCAGCAATTATTTATACTCCAGGAATCCAGAATTTAATAACCATTAACAGAACCTTGGTAAACAGCAAGTTCTGGAAATAAAGTTTAATTATCATGCGATCTTTATCATTGGGTTGAATTAACTATCACCTGGGAACATCCTTGAAATACTGAAAGCTATGATGTTCAACTGGAGATACACAGGCTTTATGTACCCCTCAGAGAGAGAACTTCAAATGTGAAGCATTTATTAGTCACCTTGGTTCTATTTTTTAATCACTGCTTTAAAAATCCATCTCTTTAAATCTCTCTCTCTCTTTCTCTCACTGTTGGTTAAATGAAAGTAGCAATAAATACAATCTGCCCTGAGCAAACAGACCATACATCAATAAGTGAACACTTAGCCTAAGCTATTTTCCATGAGACCCATGAAGCATTTCTAATTGAAACTTAACAAGCTACAAGAAGCAGACACTCTAATCATCAGTTTTAGAAGGGAAATGTGAGCCTGAGTGCGGACATAGAAGCTTTTTAATTTATCTGGAAGAGAGTGTGACTGTATGCTTGCATGGTATAATTTTTTTTTAATTGCTGGAGTGTCATTGTTTGTTATTTCACATTTATTGAAAAATGTAGATGCCACATGTAACAGAATAGTAATGTCTTGTTCCGACCTAATGGCTTAATCTTACTAAACCACGATAATATATGCTGGCTAGAGTTGGGAATATTTAATAAAACACTGGAATAAATTTGTTGTGCTTACATTTTAAGGAAATTAATAGAAGCACCTTCATCTGCAAAATTTAAAACTTTATTGATTTTAAGTTTGTATGAAACAGCAGTGCAGGGGTGATAACTAGGAAAGAACAGATGTACCTCTAAGAAGATCTGAGTCATTGATCATAGGAGAAGGTGTGCCATGATGGAGGCACACCTGCTCTGTGTGCACATTTGTTTCATTTGAGCGTCACAAGTGTCTTAAGGTGGCAGGGCAGACATGACCATCTCTATTTTATAAATAAGAATCCTAAGGCTTGGAGAGACTGTCCCGCCCAAGATCGCAAAGGAGGAGGAGCCCAGAGCGTCCAGTCCCCAGTTAGTCACATATCAGGTCTACGCACACTCACAGTGTCTCCACAGTTTGTCAAAAGGGCTCTTTGGTGACCGGAAAGGCGTCATGATTCTATTTTGTCCTCGAAGGTGCTTGGGCTAAACCCCTCCTCCCTTTTCTCTTCACTGATCAGGGATCCAGAGTCCGCCCACTCCACCGGCAGCTGCGTGCACGGTTTGTTCATACAAGATAAATTACTTGCCAAGCCAGAGCTGAAAGCTAAAACATGTGACTATTCAAAAACCAGATGCAAAAGGACACAGAGGTGAATGAGAACTACTCAAAGTCCAAACCTTGGCGTTTCTCTTTCTTCTGGACGAACCACCAACAACTGTCTTTAGACATTCACCAAGTCATTCTGCACGATCCAATTAAAGAACAAGTACTGGTTTGAAATGGTTAAAAGATAACCGTGATGAAAGCAAAGTTCAAGGGAGCCCATGCGTCTCCCTTGTCTTCCTCGAAGGCGTCCTAGACTGGGGCCTGCGGGAAGCGCCACTCGGGCTGCGCCCGTGGGGCGGCTCTTCATGCGAGCATCTTCCTTAGAGACCACAATGGAAAGTCCACCTCGGGTCCTTCTCTCCCAACATTTCAAGTTCCAACCTAGCTCTCCCCACCCTGCCCTCCCAATACAATTTCAGCCGGTTCCTAATTGACTCCAGTCTCCTCCGTCGCTCTTCTCGGCCTCCGAGTAGGGAGAGAAGAGAAAAGCAGGCGCTTTTCCTGTGGGCGCACCCCGCTCCCGCAGATCCCGCGCCGAACTCGGGAAAGTCGGGGCAGCCGCCTCCCTTCCTGGGCTCGGCGGCTTCTTCCAGGAGGGGCGCGGATGGAGTGTAGAAAGCGAGCTCGCAGGAAAAGTCCTGCGGAGGAAACATCCCTGGCTGCCCCTGGGCGCAGAGAGGCACAGGTGCGTTTTCTCCGACGTCCGAGAGCCGCGCCCGCTGCGCCGGGCCCACGATCGCGCCCCCTGCGCGGGCTCCCGCTCGCCCTTTGCGCCCCAGTCCCCCCCGCCCTCCCCCTCATCCAGGGAGGCGGGGGGAGGCGCGGGGCCACAGGTAATCATTGCCAGCGGGGCCCGCGGGGGGAAGCGGGGGTGGGCGGCGCGGCGGGGCGCGGGCATAAAGGGGCGCGGCGCGGCGCCCGTGCGCCCGGCTCCCGCGCAGCATGCCCGCCCGCGCCCCGCCGCGCCGCCTGCGGGCGTTGCCGCCGCCGCCGCCGCCGCTGTGGCTGCTGCTGCTGGCCCTGGGCGGCCGGCCCCTGCGCGCCGAGCCCGGCGACGGCGCGCAGACCTGGGCCCGCTTCGCGCGCCCTCCGACCCCCGAGGCCGCGGGGCTACTCCACGACACCTTCCCCGACGGCTTCCTCTGGGCCGTGGGCAGCGCCGCCTACCAGACGGAGGGCGGCTGGCAGCAGCACGGCAAGGGCGCCTCCATCTGGGACACGTTCACCCACCGCCCCCCGGCGCCTCCAGGCGACCCCTCGGCGGCCGGCTGGCCGTCGGGCGCCCCGTCGCCGCCCCCGCGCGCCACCGGGGACGTGGCCAGCGACGGCTACAACAATGTCTTCCGAGACACGGAGGGGCTGCGCGAGCTCGGGGTCACCCATTACCGCTTCTCCATCTCGTGGGCGCGGGTGCTCCCCAATGGCAGCGCCAGCGCCCCCAACCGGGAGGGGCTGCGCTACTACCGGCGTCTGCTGGAGCGGCTGCGGGAGCTGGGCGTGCAGCCCGTGGTCACCTTGTACCACTGGGACCTGCCCCAGCTCCTGCAGGATGCCTACGGCGGCTGGGCCAACCGCGCCCTGGCCGACCACTTCAGAGATTACGCCGAGCTCTGCTTCCGCCACTTCGGCGGCCAGGTCAAGTACTGGATCACCATCGACAACCCCTACGTGGTGGCCTGGCACGGCTACGCCACCGGGCGCCTGGCTCCCGGCGTCCGGGGCAGCCCGCGACTTGGTTACCTGGTGGCTCACAACCTCCTCCTGGTGAGTGCGAGGGGGCCAGGCGGAGGGCCACGCGGGGGAGAGGGCCCCTGGAGACGCCCGGGGCAAGAGGGGTGTCTGACTGGGGGATGCCAGTCAGAGGAGGCTCCTTTGGAGCACACCTGTGCGGTTTCCTGGGGTCCACGCCCAGGGAGGGTGGGGGGCGCTGAGCTTCTTGGGCTTCCCAGGAAATCGTGGAGTCGGGAATGGGAGGGAAACCCCGCAGTGGGCGCGCCAGGGGACAGCCTTTTTTGAGGCCATCGTCAAAAAGAAATGGGGATTCGTTTCTCCCATGAGAAATGGGAGCGCCTTTCTCTTGAGGGCAGAGGATTCCTAGAGGTGAAATAGGACTAGCAGCGGCCGCCAGAGCACGAGGAAAGAAGTTTGCTCGGAAGCCACACAGACAGCGTTGCTCTCTGCTAGAGTCTGTGGAGATGTCACGAGTTCAGTTTTAATCCAATAAGATCTGTCTTGCTTGTGGCACAAGTTTACACGGCAGCAAACTCGAAGATGTTAAAATCGCATCTCCTGCAGAGCAGAGTTTCAACTGTCTTTGGAAGTTCTTTCAGTGGCAGGATTGAGAACTACATCCGCCGACCTTAATCAGCAGGAGTGTGAAGACCCCTTGTACGGTCTTAAACAAAGCTATCTAAGATATAGAAACTACTAAAGGGCGGGATAGATCGTGTCCTACAACAACTGTTTGTACGCGATGCTGTCTCCAATTGGAAGGATTCCCTAGGGATGAGATTATTAGCCTGACAAAATTGATTTTAACACCCTTGTGCAAAAGGCTTAATACATTTTGACAGAGGAGGAATTAATGTGCCATGATGAAGTTGTCTTCCAAAGAATTCCTTCTCCCTTTTCTCCTTTACTTAGTGTTCAAGATTAGATTCATCAATTTGAGGGTTCCTTTATAACGTCAGTTGTACACTTTGTACAGTTTTGTATCATGAGAGAATATTTTATATGTATATGTGCAAACCTTTTAATAAATGGGTTTAAATGTATAACATTTGGCACAGTATTTTGGTGACTTATGCATCTACTGGAAGACCTATTTTTAAATTTAGAATTAAGCCACATGTTTTGAACAAAATCAAGATGAAGACTCGCTTCTACACACTTTTAATCGAAGCCATAGGTAATTGAGGCAGAACAGTTCCTGGGTCGCTGAGTTGACTTACCACTCAGAGCTGCTGATAGTGTTGTAATAAGGGCTAATTAGATTGTGTATCAGCTCCAAAAAAACCTGCTTGCTACCACAGGTCATGAAAGAATGTTGAGTTTGTTTGACCAAAACTTGTGATTTTAGTGATTCCATATTGACACATATATATATATTTCAGTAAGATACTTTAGAGCAGTGGTAATAAACTTGTTCAGTCTGTCAGTTCTTTTAAGGAATCAGAAGACCCAAACAGCACCTGTTGATGATTGGTGATAGAAAACTATGGAAAAAGCTGGTCCCTCTTTTGAAGAAAACATAAGCAAATTTCAGCTCATACCAGAAACAAGAGATTTGTGGACCAACTAAAGGACCAAATAAACTATTCCTGCAAAATTACTATTGTAGATTTAAATCATATGAGTTCTGTTTTTAGAATGTATGTAATAAACTCTGTATGAATATAAAACTCATCAATTGTTATTATAACCACTTACCCATTCATTTCATACATAAGATAAGAAACTGGGACTGCAGGAGCTTTCTGGTACTCTGGTATATTAAATAGTCAACATGCTTTTGACTCTTGTGCCCACTTTTTGCCTTTCGATTAACTTCTCAGTTATATTTTTGTCTCTTTACACAGAAACTTGCCAAACTAACCATCCTTCCCAGTGGACTTTGTGTTCATAAGAAATTAGTAACAAGTAGACAGTTGCTTTTGCTGATGCTGCAAACATAATTACAGTTGCTGTAAAAAATTAATTTTGCTTTCACATATCTTTGGTTTGGAGTATAGTCATTCTTGTATCTCATGAATAAGTAAGTTGTTATGATCAAATATGATATCTTTAATTGTGTCCTATGAGATATTTTCATTCTGATGTTAATATTCTTTCTTGGTGTTTGTGTTACAGGGAGGGGAGTATGGAAGTTTTGATCTTATTTGAAAAGATAAATCATATTCCCAGATTTTGGTAATGGAACATTTTGGTGATATTAACAGAACTTTTCAGCCAGGTTTTAGGTATTCCTGGTAGGGGCTACTGAGCCCTTAGCACATTTATTTACTTTTGGGGATCTGATGCTGGTGAAGGATCAATCTGGCCAGCACCTCTCCCCTCCCCCATTCTGTGTTTCCACTAATTTACAAGTAGACTAAGGAGATGCCTTAGGGAGACTGGAAATTTGACATTCCCCCCCCACCACCCCCAGCACCAAATACTTAAGAATCATTGTCTGATGGCCTGGAGGACAGAGGCAGGCCAGACAAACTGCAGGACGAATAAGGGGATGGGGAAGCTTTGCTCAGAATGGAGGTGTTCCTGTTTTTTGTGGGGTTTTGGTCCTGAGGTCCCCTTGATAAAAATAGCCTCTGTGTGTGTATGTATGAGAGACAGAGACAGAACCTGACAGAGCCAGAACGGACAGAAAGATTTCCCTGCAGAGCCCATGGACTCCAGACTGCTTTGCTCACCCAAATATAACCTGGAAAGAAGATGTAACTTCTCTCTAGCTTGAAGAGGGACTGCTGTGCCTTCGCAGCTCTAGAAAGATGGGTCTTAATGGCCCCTGAAGAACTAGTGTTAAGGCTGGTAGTTGGAATCCAGCTCCAACGGTGCCTGGGAGTTTTTGTTCTGCCCATGGGATTCTGGGGAGGACCAGGACCAAGTTGGAGATACACATGGGACTCCCAGGGAGTCTTGCAAATGTCTATTCAGGGAACCTGTGACAAAAAGACAACTTTTGGGTGGGCAGGGGGGATATTTATTTATTTATTTGACTGCATTGGGTCTTAGTCACGGCATGTGGACTCTTAGCTGTGGCTTGTGGGATCTAGGTCCCCACCAGAGGTTGAACCCGGGCCCCCTGCACTGGAAGCACAGAGTCTTAGCCTCTGGACCACAAGGAAGTCCCAAAAGACAACTTCTTTCACTTAAGGAGGTGGGACTGGGAGATATTACTTTGCGCATTACATATAGTACATATGGTACTGAGCACCAGCGCTCCTGTCAGCTGGTCTGTCTACAGCATCTGTCCAGCCGCTCTCCTCTTTCTTGACACACTTTCTTAGCTTGGCTTCCAGAACCTCACTGTCTCTCCCTTCTCCTCTCAGCTCACTGGCATCTTCTTCCCAGTTCCCTTTGCTTATTCTTTCCTATCATGTCTCTAAATGTTGGAGTGCTGGGGCCTCCCTCCTGGGGCCTATGCTCTAGATTCACTACAAATGAGTTCTTTGAAGACTCTAGTCCTGATGACTCCAAATTTTGAGTCTCCAGCCAGAATTTCTGCCCTGAGCTCTACACTCAGATAGAGTGTAGAGCTTATCCTCTTTGATGTCAAATAGGCATGTCACATTTAACATCCAAAAGCAAATTCTTGTCTTCCCCATCTTCATCATGGTAGCTTTGCTCTTTCAGTTGGCTGGACACCAAAGGTTAACTTCTTGCTTTCTCTTAAATCTTATGTTCAATCCATCAACCAATCCTATAGCTCTGCTGCTGCTGCTGCTGCTAAGTTGCTTCAGTTGTGTCCGACTCTGTGCGACCCCGTAGATGGCAGCCCACCAGGCTCCCCCGGCCCTGGGATTCTCCACGCAAGAACACTGGAGTGGGTTGCCATTTCCTTCTCCAATGCATGCAAGTGAACAGTGAAAGTGAAGTCGCTCAGTCGTGTCTGACTCTTAGTGACCCCATGGACTGCAGCCCACCAGGCTCCTCTGTCCATGGGATTTTCCAGGCAAGAGTACTGGAGTGGGGTGCCATTGCCTATAGCTCTACTTACCTTCAAAATGTATAGAGAATCCAGCCACTTCTCTCTTTATCTAAAACTCCAGGTCCAAGCCCCCATCACATTCTGCCTGGATCACTGGAACAGCCTAATGACTGATGTCCTTGCCTCTGCCCTTGCTCCTTGCAGTTTGCCATGGTGGATATTCCCAAGGATATCATTATGAATGAACAGGATAAAGGCCCCTGTTTATTAAAATCACATTTTTTCTATAAGAACTAGCTCACATGCTCCCTTTGGCCCTACACTCAAATGCCATCTGTTCCTTCTGTGGAGCCCACAGTGCTTCACTCTGATGCCCCCTACCACACTTTTTCTTTCATTTAATCATTTGCTTCACTAGCTGGGTAATTTCTTAAGTGAGGAAAACGTGTTCACTTCATCTATCCTAAAATGCCATCTTGCCCTTGGTAAGTGCTAAGTAAGTGACTTCTGGCTATTTAACAGCCTGACTTTGCCCTTATAAACTCATGTTCCTAAGATCTGTTCTCTTCATCAATTTTCTAGTCACTTTCTTATGGGACAGGGAGTATTAAATCCTAATCAGAGAGTAAGATCAGTAACTATAATGGTGCAGAATCTGACATTTTCAGTAAAAATTTAAGGTTCATCATCACATGTATGACTCCATTGTAAAAGTTCCCAAACAACTGAAAACTGTCTATAATCACTATGAAACATTATGACAAAGTTTTCAGAATGGGAGATGGGGGAATTCTCCTGGCTGGTTTTAGGAGCATGTATTGGAAGTAGCTTTCTTATCTGGTTGAGCTGTCCTTCCCCAAGTAATAGTGGAGGCAATTTATCTATTAGATACATGTTCGAATTATAAGGCTATGTACTTTTGTGAAGCACTTTACTAATTTTCCTCTCATTAAAATTTTTTGGTACATTGCTGGAATAATCAACTGAGTTGAATGTTAATGTATTTTATAGACTACTGAATTCAATAGTGTATTTAATCAGAAATGGTTAAAATGTCTCCTGAAGAGCTTGACTCACTCTTCTTTGAATATCTGATTGAACACAATGTTTTTTTGAAGGTCACAGTCAAGTCCAAGAAAAAATTTAAGAATAGGAAGAAAACTAATAAAATAATTTCAAAATCAAAGTAGTGTTTACCAATGTCAATTCTTTTGAGTTGAAGAGGGACTACTAAGCATTCAAATAATGCCAGTGTGCGTTTCTCAAGTGCAAAATGACTGAATGCACACTGTGTTACCTGAACGTAGTAGTTAGTCATGAAGTTTGCACACAGAAGTCTTCTGAGTTATCTTATTTTTTCAAACAGTACGATGTTCCAAGCCAGAATTTTAAAATTAATTTGTACAAAAAATATGTTTCTTTGTAATTATTTCAGCAGCGTTTGACTAGATTTTCAAGTCAGTTTTGAAATCACCTACTTTACATAAAACATATTACCAAATACCTTTTCTGGATATTTAAAAGGAATGTTATCTTTTTAAGGCATAAAGGAAATTTTAGGTCTAGGAAGAGAATAAAAAACAAAATTGGGAGGACGAGAAATAAAGAGAGGGTAAGTACAAATGCATATGGTTTCTGAATCCTTCAAGATCCACATCTCAGGAAACTACAAAGTGATATTTGTAATCTCAGTTGCTCAGTTGTGTCCAGCTCTTTGTGACACCACGGACTGCAGTACTCTAGGCTTCCCTGTCCATCACCAACCCCTGGAGCTTGCTCAAACTCATGTCCATCAAGTCAGTGATCTATATTTAAACAGATAAGCATAATTTAAACATATAATTATGCTTTATTTATATAATTATGTATTTATGTGCTTAAAAATAATTTAAGCATATAAACAGATAAGCATAATATATTTAAATAGATAGGCTTAATCTACCTTTTATATGCTTAAAGTATCACTATAGCTCTTCTAACACAGATGTAAAATAATCTTTACTTATTTCAATATGTCCTTTTTTTTTTTTGTAAATTGAATGTCTGCAATCTGCTTTCTCACCCAGTATCTGGGAAGGAGTTTTAAAAAGTGAGGAAGAACAGGGAAACAATTTCTACCCAGACAGGAATGTGACCTTTGCGCATTTCCAAGGCAGATAATATCTCCATTTTCATCCAGTGGATGGGGGGATAGGGAAGGAGGAGTATGTGACCTTGTGGGAGCTTCACCTGAAGGCCACACCATCTCTTGCACTCACCTCCCATTGACAGAATTCAGTCACGTGGTGCAGGGAGCGGAGGTGTACTGCAGCTGCGGAGCTGTGTGCTCAGCAAATCAATTGGGAACAGGTCATGAAGGACAAGCAGTGATCTCCCCTACACTGTCCACCTCTCAGATACATTGTGAGAATTAAAATCAGGTATGTCAACATGTTCTGAAAAATGTAAAGAGCTCTACAAAGGTGAGGTATGAATCTTTACAGTCAATAAAAGCAAAAGAACTTGAGAAGTGATCCTCTTGAGCTGTTTAGATGAAAGGAATTAGACAAATGCGTTAGAAATTGTTGCCTCACTTAACTTCATTCGTAACCCTCAGCATTCAGTGGGACAGTCTTTGCAGTTATTTCAGCAGCATTTGACTAAATTTTCAAATCAGTTTTGAAATGACCTATTTTACATAAAACCTATTACCAAGTGCCTTTTCTTGATGTTTAAAGGAAATTTACTAAAATTTATGACTGATATAATTTGGTATATTGACTTAAGATAAATGTTTAGTCAACTTGCATGGCCCCAGTCTGAATAGATATATTTTTATTAATAACATTATTGTTTGCAGTATGGATGTCAGAACATCAGCCATGAACCAGTATCATTTATAGTTTGATAAAATAGTCAAGATAAACTGAAACCAGTTTTAGACACTAAGCCTTCCCTGGTGGCTCAGATGGTAAAGAATCTGGCTGCAATGCAGAGACCCGGGTTTGATCCCTGGGTTGGGAAGATCCCCTGGAGGAGGGAATGGCAACGTGCTTCAGTATTCTTGCCTGGAGAATCCCATGGACAGAGGAGCCTGGCGGGCTACTGTCCATGGGGTTGTAAAGAGTCAGACACAACTGAGTGGCTAATGCTTTAAATATAATGGTTGAACAGATATTATTTCCATGTCTGTAAATGCACTATTATTTGATAATGAGAATAAAAAGGCAACAGAGGAATCTTAGGTCAGATTTCTTCTCTGGACCAACTCCTTGCAGTTGTCCTGGGATCCTCTGGCTTCTGCTCAACTATTTCTAGCAAAAGCAACCCAGGTTCTCTCAAGTAGCCCACTTGATTTTATCTTTCATATTGATTAGAAACCTGCCTCTATAGAGGACTCACCCCTGGTTGTCTCTGCCTTCTTTGTGTCAAAAAATAAAACAAATTGCTTTTTGTGGAGACAGCTTTTCAAGTATCTGAAAAGGCCACTATGTTCTTCCTAAGTATTTTCTCCTTTATTCACATTCCGGGTCAGGCCCCCAAGAATTAGAGGGAGCTGCCATTTAGTCAGGGCTCCTTCTTGGGGAGATGCAGTGGGGCCGACAGGAAGGCGGTTGAATTCTGAGAAAGCAAATGTGACCTTTGAGAGTCCTCTTTATCTTCTGACCCTTGAGGAGAAGGTGGGGAGGGAGAAGGAAGAGTTGACCTTTCTATTAATAGCTCCCCAGGGTGTGTGTCTTTGAGGAACAGTGCAGAACAGAGTTGGCTGTCTGTGGGACCTGCCCACGGCCACCGTCCTTACCAAGGGGCTGCGGATGGTGGCGATGATTGAGGACACCCGGGGTTGGAAGGGTATTCTGGGTTCTGTGTCCTGGGGGCCATTTGTGCAGCCACACCAGGTGAAGCAATGCCCAGTTCATGCCACAGGATCAGTGGCTGGAGGGGCAAGGAGAAGGACGTGGAGGCTTCTCTTAAGATTCGATGTGCAAACCAAGTTTCAGCTGCCCCCAGGATTCAGCGCATATTTCTTGTTCTGGACATTGGATCCTGCCCCTGCTGTCCAAGACTGCGTTGACGGCTTTGGCTGTCACCTTCCTGCGGACTCAGATTGGTTTGAGGTCAGCTAAAACCTCTCAGGCTTGAAAATTTGTCCCTGTGTGAATTGCCCTTAAACCAGATTTTCCCTGTCGTCTCCTTTTGTTGCTTATTTTTGAACGTTTAATCTTACTAAATTTCATCCTGAATATGTAAAGGTGAGAAGAGGATTATGACAGATGGTGAATACTTCTTAAAATTTGAACATCACCTAAATAATATTAGGGTGAGCAGTTAAAGGAGTAGCAGTGCGCAGGTATAGTGGAATAGTGTTTGGCCATTAAAAAGTTAATGTATGGTGATTAAAAAGTTGCACATGGTATGTTATTGAGAGAAAAATGCCATTTGCTGTATTATGCTTCTTACATATCTTAGCTGTGTGAGTGAGTGTGAATGAGTAGAGAGCATTCTCCAGTTGCTGCCCTTTCCCCCAGCTTTTTCCTGACATGCCAAGCCTAGATTTGCTATCCCTGCTTTCTGCTCCATAAAATTCTGTCCTGCCCATCTTATAATATTTCACACATTTTATTGAAATAATTTGTTTCGTGGTCTTCCCCCTGCAAAGATCTCAGCTTTGTGATGCCAGGAGTCATGTTTATATTGCTTACCATTTGCGGGTGTTTCTAGATAGTAGTGTTACGGGTAATCTTTTTTTTCCTCTGATTGTCTGGATTTTTTCTAATTGTTCTATAAGCAAAATGTGATACTTTTGTGGTGGAGAAGTCATAAGTAGTGTTTCTGGGAAAAGATGGCAGGTTGAATTTGCCCATCAAATTTTTCTCTCTTGAAACCCCATTAAACTTCAGTAACTCTTAGTTGCTCAGTTGTGTACAACTCTTTGTGACCCCATGGACTATAGCCCGCCAGGCTCCTCTGTCCATGGAATTCTCCAGGCAAGAATACTGAAGTGCGTAGCCATTCCCTTCTGCAGGGGATCTTCCTGACACAAGGATAGAACCTGGGTCTCCTGCTTTATAGGCAGATTCACTTTAATAAGGTGACCATTAGCAGAGAAACAGTTAAAGAAAGGGGAATGGGCAAGAGGAGGGAAGGAGGGAAGGAGGGGAGAGAGACGGAGGAAGACGCAGAGTGGAGAGAACCGTGGAAACAAAACTTTAAAAGCTCAGAAGCAGATGGTGGCGTATTCCTGACTCAGTGGATCCAAGCAAGCTGACTACTAGGTCGGCTGTGGGAGAAGCCAAGAACCAATCCCACGATTGCAGAATCTCAGAGAATAGCAGGACCAGGTGCTCTGGAAAGGGTGCTGAAGGGCGTGGCTGCTAAAATGAGAACTGGTTGAAAGCTGTGTAAGAAACAACTCGATTTCCGGATCTCTTCCCCATCATACCCACTGTTGGGCCTATGTCACTTCTCCACTCAAGGAGAAAACTCAAAGTGAATTTTCTGGAGTGTATAAAATGGAAAGCATCTGGACTGAGGGACCTCAGGCATATTTGAGGGCATGAGCACCACGCTGAAAATAGGGACTAAGTGAGCATATGAGCTTGGAAGTGGAGACCCGCACCCCTTTCCCAGCCTCTCTTTTTATTCCACCCCCAGCCCTTCTTGCCCAACAGGCTCTTGGAACATTGGCCATGTGACTTCTGCTCTCCAGGTAGGGACTGGAAGCATCTTCTGGGAATCTGATGAGCTCATGCGGAAAGACCTAAGACGCTGGTCCTAAAGGTTCCACAACAAAATGGCAGAGACAGATCACTCCACAGTGAAGCTTGAAGTCAACACACCCCACCCACATGCTCAGATCTTCCAGTCGGGGTTTTTGTTTCTCATTCTTAAACATGAGTAGACGATTAGGAATCAGCAGGATCTGAGGAACGTGTCTAATGTGAAAGACTGAGACCCACCTAAATAGAGAGGAAAAAAAGCAACTTTTGGGGGAGAAAACTTGGAGGAAACTGAGAATATATGGGGATAAAAAAAGCTAAAAGGAAAAAAAAAAAGAAGTCAAAAGATAAAAATTCTAGTTATAAAAATAAGGAAGTCACAGGATGTAATGTACAGCTTTGTGATTATAGTTAGTACTGTGTTGTGTATTTGAGAATGCTAATTATGACCAACCTAGATAGTATATTCAAAAGCAGAAACATTACTTTGCTGACTAAGGTCCGTCTAGTCAAGGCTATGGTTTTTCCTGTGGTCATATATGGATGTGAGAGTTGGACTGTGAAGAAGGCTGAGCGCTGAAGAATTGATGCTTTTGAACTGTGGTGTTGGAGAAGACTCTCGAGAGTCCCTTGGGCTGCAAGGAGATCCAACCAGTCCATTCTGAAGGAGATCAGCCCTGGGATTTCTTTGGAAGGAATGATGCTAAAGCTGAAACTCTAGTACTTTGGCCACCTCATGCGAAGAGTTGACTCATTGGAAAAGACTCTGATGCTGGGAGGGATTGGGGGCAGGAGAAGGGGACGACAGAGGGTGAGATGGCTGGATGGCATCACGGACTCGATGGACGTGAGTTTGAGTGAACTCCGGGAGTTGGTGATGGACAGGGAGGCCTGGTGTGCTGTGATTCATGGGATCGCAAAGAGTTGGACACGACTGAGCGACTGAACTGAACTGAACTGAAGGGAGGTTGATTTTAAAGGTTCTTGTAAGAAAAAAACTGTAATTGTGTTTGGTGATAAATGTTGACTAGACTTATGGTGATGGTCATTTCATAATATAGGCAATCTATGTTGTGTACCTGAAGCTAATATAACATATGTGAATTATATCTCAATAAAGAAAAATAAATTTTAACAAACCTCAGTAAACTCGTAAAGAGTTAAGAGAATATGTTGCATCTAGGAAATAGGAATAGGATAATATAATAAAATAGGTGGGCGAAAAGAACACATGGAAATTAAATATTATAGTAGAATTGACAAATTTAGTAGATTGGAAAATACAGGTGATAAAATCTCTGTAAGAATAGAGCAAGAAGGCAAATAGATGGACAAGTGTAGAATAAAAGTAAGAAAATTAGCGAACCATCCAGAGGTCCATCATTGAAATAACAGGAGTTCCGGAAAGAGAGGGCTGCAATAGTGTTCTGTTTGGGGACCCCATTGAACTATGCTTCTCAGGTCTGTATACTTGCATCCCACATAGTCTATGGGCTAGAACGTGTGACTTGTTTTGTTCAATGGGACAGTAGCAAGTGTGATGCAAGCAAAAACTTGATAACTACTTTCACATTGGAACTTTTCTTTCTGGATCACTCCCTCTTGAAAGTGCCAGAGATAAGGGCCTTTCTGTAGGCTGCCAATCAGACCTTCTGGCTCTCATATCTCTCTGTAAGGACCCGGCATAATATAGCAGGAATCAGTTCATTCTTCTCTTTTCACCGGGATTGGAATGCCTGAATCATTGCATCTGTAGCAGCATTCCTCCCCACTAAGACATTCCCCCAGGTTACTGCTGGTGAAATACTTAGCAATTAGGGCACCATCTTGGGACAGAGGTCTATCTGCCCCCTTGAATACCGCTCAGAATGGCATTCGCTTTGCCTTCTGGGAAATCAAGCCTCAGTTGGGTTTAGTTGGTCTTCTGAGAAGCAGATATCAAGACAGCATTAGACGTGCAGGACATTTATTGATGGGCAACAACAGTAGAGTGAAAAGGGGGAGGAGCCAGAGAAGCAGATGAGCCTTCAGGACATGATGGCTGTCTGACGCATGAGCGTGGGAAGGAGGGGGCGTGCGATGAGAAGCGTCTCAGATGGCAGTATAGGTCTAAGAACGATCCAACCAGGCCAATGAGGAGTTCTGAGCCATCATTCCCGTTGGAGGAGTCCATGGCTTGCAGGAACAGGTCTGCTTAGTACCCCTGGCTTGTTTCAGTCGTAAGGGAATAGCCATTGAGAAGCATGGCCTCAGGGCCTGTGCAGTGGAGGGTGACGGGGGCAGCAACCGGTGCAATCCGTCCATTATGCTTCTCACCGCAGGAGAACTGAGTGACGCATTTTCACCGCTACCAAAAAACCAGCGAGTTATGCCATTCAGAAGAAAGGAATGAAAATTATTTCCAACCAGAATGTAGTTACCTCTACTCTCAGTCATTCATGAGGATAGAATAATGAGATTTCAAGACATCCAAAGTCTCAGAAAATACATCTCGAACGCCTTACAGAGAAGTTATTGGAGGAAGAACTCCAGGTAGCATGATATAGATCAGACGGAAGAAGACCTAGAATGTTCAGAACAGTAGATATAACTCGGGAGCATGATGATGAATTGAAAATGTGCTGTGCAGCAGACCTAAGAGCAACTAGTCTGGAAGAGGGGAAGATTCCAGAAGTGTGTCTCCAAGAGAAATATTGGAGGCCAGTGTGACCTTGCAGAAGTTTGTGCTATTAAAGTGTGAGAAGAATTAGCCATAGGTGCAAAGAAAACCAAGGAAGTGAAAAAGCAATGCAATGATTAACTTCAAGGAAAACAAAAATAAGAATGGAAACTTTGTCTTAATTACCACATTAGAATGCCCAGCTGTGAGTCATAGTCCTGTTGGCAGAGTAATGTCAGAACTGAATATTATTCAACCAGATCCTGCTGGATAACGAAACTGCCTGTGTGAGAGAGCTAAATCCTCATCTACCCTATCAGGAAGTCAACGGATCCTGTCTAAAGTAGGGAAGTGTGGAAATGTGCTGTGTGCTTGGTTGTGTCCAACTTTTTGCAACCCCGTGGACTGTAGCCCGCCAGGCTCCTCTGTCCATGGAATTCTCCAGGCAAGAACACTGGAGTGGGCTGCCATTCCCTCCTCCAGGGCATCTTCCCGACTCAGGGATCGAAGCCATGTCTCTTGCATCTCTTGCATTGGCAGGGGGGTTCTTTACCACTGAGCCACCTGGGAAGCCCCTTGGAAATATGCAGATATCAAAAGAAAATGTCATAAAAGTCATAGATGGCTACCTCTGGGGAGGTAACTGGGGACAGTGGGGGTAGGGAGTAGGGCAGGAAACTGTGATTATTATTTTAAGTTGCCTAAAAATTAAAAAAAGAAATAATTTTTACTATCACTTAATTTTGTTGTTATAGCATATATTTGCAGCATTTCAGCCTGGAGAATTATTTTTGAATCAAGCTTTGAGGTATTTCCCAGTTTTCAGATTAATGCTGTCTGAGTTTTCATCCTTTCAATACAATAATAAAAATGTTGAATAGAAACAGGGCCATGAGTAAACCCTATAGGGTATTGTTAGTCACCTTCTCCCAAGTGGACTGTCTCCCACTAATCATGTTTCAAACATCTATCAGTGTTTGAAACCTAACAACAAATCAGTAAATTTTTGTTTAATCAATAAACACTTAAATTATGGTCCTTCAAGCATTATTCATATATCTACAGTAGTATCCTTGTATATGTCTGACTTTTCTTCTTCTTGACCCCAAGAATATTCCAAGAAGATCTGACAGTTGTCAAAACTATTACATTGAGAGTCTATTGTGTTTTCAGACAAGCTATAAAACTGTAAAAAAAAATTAATTGGGTGCTGGTTTGGCATTTATTTTATGAATCCACGCTGCTTCCTCATTTTCCTCTCTTCCTGCACTGATGTACATTTATTAAGCTGTTACGTAATTTTGCTCATGGGTCTGTTGTTTCTGAAATGCATATTTTATTCCCTGTTAACAATTAAGAACATTTTCAATCTTCAGGCACCTTATGTTTGGTGATCCCTCAAAGTTTCATCATTTCGTAATTATAACTGCAAATCCTTTTGGTAGGTCCTTTTTGGAGATGATGAATTCGGAATGGCATCTAGTCTCCTGGAGTGCTTTCCTCGTGCTGAGGAATCCAAGTCTAGAGTGTGGTCTGAGGACAGACACGATAGAAGGGCAAGAGGCAACGGAGTCAGACATGCTGGAGACACGAGTTAAAAGGACTCTCCAGGATAGATAAAGACAATCTAAGAAAGATCTGGAAGATTAGAGCAGGCCTGGGGTCTTCAGGAGACACAACAAAGGCTCTGGATTAAGGAAGTTAGATAATTGCAATGATCAGTCAACCTCCCAACGCAGTGCTGACGTTCAAATCAACTTTATTATGTTGAGGGTAATAAACTGATTTTTAGAAATAGATGTCTTTTGTACAAATAAGCTCAACCACTCAAATACCATTGAGTGTTTGTGCCTGTTGTACAAGTCATGTACTGTATACGCAGTTTGTAATCCTAGATTTTATTTCACATAGATACAGTTCTGCTGAGCAAGCTCAGAGTAACATGGGGGTTGATATCTTGATGAATTCATGCCTGGCTGGGTGACCTGCTGAGAAGTGTGATGCCTAACAGGGCAAAGAGGTTGTTTCACTCGAGTGAAGTGGGCTGATGTGGGGGAAGTTGTGGCCCTTGGGGTGCATGTACCCCAAGTAAATTTCTGTCAGGAGGGATAAGGGATGGTTCTTCCAGATTCTCTGATTGTAAAAGAAGCTAGAAACTTAGAATTTTGAGTGAAATGTCTTGATTTTTAAAGGTCATCTCAAAAAAATAAAAGTAAGCATGACATGGGTTTCCCAGGTGACACAGTGGTAAAGAATCTGCCTGCCAGTGCAGGAGATGCAAGTGACTCGGGTTCAATCTCTGGGTCAGGAAGATATTCTGGAGCAGGAAATGGCAACCCACTCTAGTATGCTTGCCCGGAAAATCCCATGGACAGAGGAACCTGGCGGGCTACAGTCCATGGGGTCGAGCAACTGAGCACACACACACAAGTCCCCAATGAAGTGACTGACTTCCTGGTAAATCAACATAGGGTATAGCTTGTTCCCTATAAGGTGTTCCCATGCCTATAATTTTGACCAGTTTTAAAGCATTTTTCTCTTAAATATGAATGGAGGGCAAATCATCTAAAGATATTTAAGGAAAGTGCTCAACATGAAACAGTGAGAATAAAATAAATATACAGAAAAGCAAACCAGGAAAAAACACATTATGCAGGAAATTGAATACACACAAACTGAAAAAGGAAGAATCAGAGAATATTAAAGCATTCTTGAACATCAACAAGATGATTGTTGATATAAAATGCTTAGTAAAAAGATTGAAAGATAGAGGAAAAGAAATGCCTCCAAAGTAGTACAAAACGACCAAGAACTGGAAACATTAAAGAAAAGGGAAAAGATTTAAAATATGAAACACACAAGTCCAATGTCAAACTAATAGGAGTTCCAGGAAGAAAATAAGGCAATGGAGAGCAGGAAATTCCTTCAGAATGGAAGAACACAAGCCTTTAGCTTTAAAGACCCTTCTGAATTCCTAGCACAATGGATGCACAGTTCTATATAGGGGTTTAGAAAGCTTGACTTCTGTGTAATCTTTCCCAAGAAGCTGAGGCATGTATCAACAAAATTACAGAGTAAATGGGGAGAAATAGGATCTAGAAAACTATGACTATCATCAGTAAGAAATAAAGAAAAATCCTAGGATGAGAGCAGTTCTAGACAGCATCTAGTGCAGGTGGAACCAAAAGGATACAAGAGAAAGAAGAACTCTAAGTGAAAAAGCAGAATCAGTAGAATAGAGGGTATGGTAGTGAATATGATGGAGACTCACAAAAACATTAAAACACATAGGAAATACTACACAAGTTTAATAATGAGGTGATTATTTATTCAAGGGAAAACAAGAAGCCGTACAAGAGAAATGGAAATGCTATAGACTCCTGTTTGGCTCTGCAGTGAACAATATTTATATGAGATCCTGGGTATGGTTATTGATTAATGATTTGAATAAGAGCAAACATTTGGGAGAATTAGGCAAGAAAATTGAGAGGTGTGAAAGTTGGCTTTTCATTATTATGATGAATTATTAAATATTGGGAAGAAGCATATTGTTTAGAAATATGGTAGTCATTACTAAAAGAAACAGCAAAAAGTTAAATGTAGTTGTCTGCAGGGAGCAGAAGTGGGAGTTTGAGATGGGGTAGGAAAGATGTTTACTGTTTTTCATAAGCCTCTGATTTTTAAACTACATGAATGGATTTCTTTAATTAAAATAATTTTGAAAAAACCTGTACCACCGAATAATGCTTTATAGTTTCTGAAATGCTTTTGTGTATTTTGGGGGGGTGGGTGCAGGTAGGTAAATGAGTTGAGAGGCTCAGAGTTTAGGGATCTAAACTACCAAGGGATTGAACTGGAATCAGAACCCAGGTTTTCTGAACTCCTGTTTCCAGCGCTCACTGCCTTACTCCAAGACTGAGTTCCCTCCTTGTCCTCACATTCAATGCTCAGAAATGGAGGAGTCACCAATGCCTTCATTTATTTGTTTGTTTATTTTTTGGCTTGCTAGGCATCATGTGGGATCTTAAATCCCTGACCAGGGATTGAACCTGTGCCCCCTTTAATGGAAACGTGAAGTCTTAACCATGGGACCACCAGGGAAGTTCCGAGTCATCAATGTCTTTAGCCTTCATTAACATCTGGAGACTCATCACTGCTGATTAAAACAAAACAAAACAAAACAACACTACTAACCCATAGACAACTGTTCTCCTTACTGTTCTGTGTAATATGCCCAAACTTATTGGCTTTAAGAAAACATTTAATTTTGTGGGTCAGAATTGGGGAAAGGCGCATCTGGGCAGTTTTTCAGTGGGCTGCAAGTCATTTAGGGTTTGACCAGGCTGGGCGTCCAAAACGACCAGACGTCGCAGAGCCTCACCAACACAGTGGTCTCAGGTTAGTTTAGACTTACTGTGCGGCAGCTGGCTTCCCCCAGCAAGCATCCCAAGAGGACTAGGAGGATGTGGTGCTGACTTTTGATTAGCCTCGATGTCATGCAGTGTCAGCTTCTGGCAGAGAAGTCACAGCACCCCCCTCCCCCTACTACCCCCCACCCCCGTGAGGAGTGGCAAGGTCACAATGTTGAGAGCCTTGGGGGATGTGCTATCTTCAGAAAAAACATTTTCGCACAGCATCTCAGGCTTTCTAGTTCACTGTGATCTGCTGGGAATGCCTTTTTTCCATCTCCCCAGGACCTACACATCTTTCAATATATGGTTTAGAAACTTCCTCCTCCATGGAGACTTCTATGGTGTCCCTCAACAAGAAGCACTTTTTCTTTTCTCTGAATCCCTGTTGTATTTTTAAATTTTTTGATGCAGACCATTTTTAAAGTCTCCATTGAATTTGTTACAATATTGTTTCTGTTTTATGTTTTGTTTTTATTGGCCATGGGGCACATGGAATCTTAGCTCCCTAACCAGGAATTGAACCCACACCTCCTGCACTGACCCACCAGGGAAGTCCTTCCCTAATATATTTACATTTTTTAATCCTTCTTATGACACTTTCATTCTGGTGTCATCATCGTCACGTTGTATACCTGTGCTGCGATCTCTGCATATTCCCTGCATAATAACTTGCCTGTTGTGTAAATATTTTCTTAGTGAGATAATGATTCCATGATAATTCAAATAATAGTCATGAAAAAGTGCATTTCAATTCAGAGCTCTTTTTTTTTTTCTTCACCATTCTCATTTCTGAAAATGGGAAGAAACCAAGCAGTCTCTCAGGAGGAGTTACAGCAGGAACCGTACGTGGCTGTTTCCTGGTGTTTATTGCTACTCTGTGAGAAATAAAGAAGACGGGGGAATGAAAACCATGTCATTTACAATTTGATTAAAAAGGTTTTCTTTTTTTTTTCTTTTCCTTTCATGTTTAAGCCCTGTGGATTTGAATTTTCCCTTTCGTCATAGAGGAAGACAGATCAAGCAGTTAGGATTCCAGTTCCCTGTGCTGAAAGCACCCTCACTTCACAGCTGTTTAACATATCTGGCCTCAACTCAGTCCCCTGTCCCCTCACCCACTGCTTTCCAGCTGCAGGAAGGACTTGCTCTTGTGCCTTGGGGCCCTTTTATCTGGTTTTTCTCTCTGCCTGGAATGTTCTTCCTCCCCACCCCACCTCCAGATCCATAGCTCCCTCACCTCCTGTAAGCCTGTGCTCAGAAGCCACTTTCTCAAATGAGGCACATCCTGAACACCCCATTTAAAATGCTTCTCCCCGCACCCCAGACTTAACGGGACCCCTTCCTGGCTCAAGAAGCACTTCCTGGGAACCTGGAGGAGAGAGGAGCTCATCAACTTCGTATGCATGAATACGAATTTCTCGGGTTTGGTTTTCAGCTTCAGAATAGAAGACCCTAGAAAAGCAATTAAAAAAAAACAAAACAAAAACAAACGCACGACCTCTGGCATCATAGTGGCTATTAAAAAGGCAGCCTGTGAGTCCTTATGCAGCCCCCAGACAGAAGCTCATTCTTTGCATTTAGCAGTTGAGCAACACTGCAGGGGCAAGAGGCTTGTGTGTGTTAATTAACACCCTTGATGAACATTGGTAAATGAATCTGACCAAAGCCCAAGTGGACCTGCTTTTTTTGTGTGTGATAAAGAATAATCTTTGGGGATTATTTATGATCACAAAGGAAAACTGTAAGGAACATTTTTCCTAGACTTGGAAATGGGGCAGAAGGATTACTGGTGTCCTTCTGAGCCCCTGCCCAGGTTAATCCCGTTCTCTGATTCTCTGCGGGTAAAGAAGAGAGGGCAGCTTTGTTAGGTTTGCTGTTTACTGTGCATCAGGGTATTTTAAGTTCTATAAGGGTAGATGTTTATGGAAAGGATTCTTGCCTAATAGGCAATCCATATACAGATTTTGTCTTATTGAGATGGAAAATGAAGAGATTAAAATGACAGTGAAAGGAAAAGAAAGACTCTTGTGTCACCAAAAACAACTGCATCTCCTCTCCTTGGCACCAGGCCTCCCTTGTTTTCATACCATTTATCAGCTATTTAAAAAAAAATTATTTACTTGTTTTCGGCTGTGCTGGGTCTTCATTGCTGCTCTCAGGCTTTCTCTAGTTACTGCAAGCAGGTGGTCCTCTCGTGGTACGCTAGCCTCTCACTGCGATGGCCTCTTTGGTTGTGGGCACCGGCTCTAGAGCGTGGGCTCAGTAGTTGTGGCGCACAGGCCCAGCTGCTCTGTGGCACTGGGATCTTCCTGGGCCAGGGATCGAACCTGCATCCCTTAATAGGCAGGTGGACCCCACAACCACCGAACCATCAGGGAACTCCCCACGTGTCACCCTTTAATATTCCTTTTAGTTCACGTTTGTTATGTTTGTTGTTTGCTGTCCTTCCTCCTCCTGAGATGGAGGCTCCATGAGGGCAGATGTTTTTCTCTGACTTGTTCACTGTTGGATCCCTAAGAACTGGGCCAAGCCTATAGTTGTTGTTTAGTCACGAAGTCGTATCTGACTCTTTTGCCCAGTGTCCAACTCATGGACTGTAGCCTGCTAGGCTCCTCTGTCCTTGGGATTTCCCAGGCAAGAATACTGGAGTGGGTTGCCAAATAGGTGATGCTTAATAAATACTTGCAGAAGGAAAATATTCCTTAATGTAGATCAGTGACTTTCAAACTCTTTTGACCTTGACCCCCAACAGTAAGAAAGGCATTTCACATGTTGACACACACACAACAGAGAAGTTTCACAAAGCAATACTTAGCCTTATGACATGTGGTGCGCTTCCTTTTCTTTTTTTTTAAAAATATTTGTTTATTTTGGCTGTGATGCACGTGGAATTTTGGATCTTTGTTGAGGCCTGTGGGATCTTCCATTGCAGCATCTAGGATCTTTAACAGCAGCATTCGAACTCCTAGTTGCGGCACTTGGGATCTGGGGATCAAACCCAGGTCCCCTGCACGGGGAGTTCAGAGTCTTAGCCACTGGACCACCAGGGAAGTCCCCTCATGTTTTCAAATCAGTTCTATTTTATTTCCATTTTGAAAACTGTTGTGGCTATACAGAACTTGATTTCACAACTGGAATCTGTGGTATGAAGAACTTTGACTTAAAACCATGTAGAAACTGCTGCCACGTAAGGCAGATGGGAAAAAGAGGGGAAAGGGGGCAGGCAGATTACTTTCATTATTGGCCAAATATTTCCTATTTCTGTAATCTTATCCTGTCTCACAGCATAGAAGCCCTCATGACACATCCATGTATTACTTTTTCTTTAGGTGAGAAGTGTTCTCTCCTGCAATAAAAATGAGTTATTTCCAAAGCAAAGAGCCAGAAATGAGCCTGGGAGCTGAGAAATGATCTTAGAGTCTCAGAGAGTCAGTTGGTTGGCATCTGCTGTTGATAAGTCAAAGCAGGAGAATTAGAGGAGCAGACAGGTAAACATTTAGAAAGTAAAGGTGAAAAAAAAAAGAAGAAGAAGAAAAAAAAAGAAAGTAAAGGTGACTGTTATGGAAAAAAACCCACTTTTCACAACTTTGTTGAAATCAGAGAGTAGCTGTTTCATGAGGGTATTATAGGATTACTTCGGTGATTATAGTGATAGATGTTTATTGAAAAGAGCCTGGTTGACTGATGGAACTTCTGATGCTTTTGCTGATCTTGTGAATATATCCTTTATCTGAGTCCTTGATCTTCTTGTCGCTTTTTCTCATCTAGCCTAATGTCTCTCATACCTGTTCCTTTCTCAGCTCTCAGTTTGTTGCTGTTAGAAAAACAGATGCAAACGCCAGGAACTGGAACTCCTCTGTGTCTCTGATAATGCTGAGATTAATGGACCAGACAGATTCTGGTCATAAGCCAGATATTTTGTTAACAATCTAGCATCAGTGATTTAGAAGGATTTTGGTAGCAGCGTGATTTAGTATTAAATAGAATGATTTAACTGATGTTGATTGGTCCTGTACAGATAAATTAATGAGGCAAGAAACCTAATCTCTGATTTATTGACATATTTTCCCAGAGTGAGTTATGAAATAATTTTTAACTTCATTTGAAGCAAAACAAATGAATAAGGCCTTTTCTATAACCTACTTTGGAAAAATCCAGACAAAATGATCGTAAGTAACAAAACTCCAAAACTACATTATGGTTTTTAAAAATCTACCTTGATCTCTATCTTGTCTAGATATAAAAGCATGCCTTTGAGTGAGTTCTTATAGAATCTCATTTGGTTACATGTATATTAAGGACTTCTATCTTTGCAAATGACTAAGCCCAACTTTAAGAAGAGGTGGCAAGAATACACAGAAGAACTGTACAAAAAAGATCTTCATGACCCAGATAATCATGATGATGTGATCACTCAGCTAGAGCCAGACATCCTGGAATGTGAAGTCAAGTGAGCCTTAGAAAGCATCACTATGAACAAAGCTAGTGGAGGTGATGGAATTCCAGTTGAGCTATTTCAAATCCTGAAAGATGATGCTGTTAAAGTGCTGCACTCAATATGTCAGCAAATTTGGAAAACTCAGCAGTGGCCACAGGACTGGAAAAGGTCACTTTTCATTCCAATCCCAAAGAAAGGCAATGCCAAAGAATGCTCAAACTACCGCACAATTGCACTCATCTCACATGCTAGTAAAGTAATGCTCAAAATTCTCCAAGCCAGGCTTCAGTAATACGTGAACCGTGAACTTCCTGATGTTCAAGCTGGTTTTAGAAAAGGCAGAGGAACCAGAGATCAAATTGCCAACATCCGCTGGATCATAGAAAAAGCAAGAGAGTTCCAGAAAAACATCTACTTCTCCTTTACTGACTATGCCAAAGCCTTTGACTGTGTGGATCACAATGAATTGTGGAAAATTCTGAAAGAGATGGGAATACCAGACCACTTGACCTGCCTCTTGAGAAATCTGTATGCAGGTCAGGAAGCAACAGTTAGAACTGGACATGGAACAACAGACTGGTTCCAAATAGGAAAAGGAGTACGTCAAGGCTGTATACTGTCACCCTGCTTATTTAACTTATATGCAGAGTACATCATGAGAAATGCTGGACTGGAAGAAACAAGCTGGAATCAAGATTGCTGGGAGAAATATCAATCACCTCAGATATGCAGATGACACCACCCTTGTGGCAGAAAGTGAAGAGGAACTAAAAAGCCTCTTGATGATAGTGAAAGAGGAGAGTGAAAAAGTTGGCTTAAAGCTCAACATTCAGAAAATGAAGATCATGGCATCTGGTCTCATCACTTCATGGGAAATAGATGGGGAAACAGTGGAAACAGTGTCAGACTTTATTTTTTGGGGCTCCAAAATCACTGCAGATGGTGATTGCAGCCATGAAATTAAAAAACTCTTACTCCTTGGAAGAAAAGTTATGAACAACCTAGATAGCGTATTGAAAAGAAGAGACATTGCTTTGCCAACTAAGGTCCATCTAGTCAAGGCTATGGTTTTTCCTGTGGTCATGTATGGATGTGAGAGTTGGACTGTGAAGAAGGCTGAGCGCCGAAGAATTGATGCTTTTGCACTGTGGTGTTGGAGAAGACTCTTGAGAGTCCCTTGCACTGCAAGGAGATCCAACCAGTCCATTCTGAAGGAGATCA
Organism: Capricornis sumatraensis; assembly: GCF_032405125.1. Lineage (NCBI taxonomy): Eukaryota > Metazoa > Chordata > Mammalia > Artiodactyla > Bovidae > Capricornis > Capricornis sumatraensis. The sequence goes on along the minus strand of NC_091080.1, from coordinate 37,859,127 downwards.
GCCCTGAGATTTCTTTGGAAGGAATGATGCTGAAGCTGAAACTCCAGTACTTTGGCCACCTCATGCGAAGAGTCGACTCATTGGAAAAGACTCTGATGCTGGGAGGGATTAGGGGCAGGAGAAGGGGACGACAGAGGATGAGATGGCTGGATGGCATCACGGACTCGATGGACGTGAGTCTGAATGAACTCTGGGAGCTGGTGATGGACAGGGAGGCCTGGTGTGCCGTGATTCATGGGGTCGCAAAGAGTCAGACATGACTGAGCGACTGTACTGACTGAACTGAAGCCCAACTAAAACTATGTTCAAGAGGCAAAGGAACTTTATTAGAAAGATGCTGGGACGAGTCACCGAACTGAGCTCCAAAGACTCTGGAGCTCGATCTTGCAGAGCACCATTATCATCAAAGAAGTAATAACTGGGGAAAACAGCAGTGAGAGCAGTGGTGGTGATGGTGGTTTAGTCGCTAAGTTGTATCCAACTCTTGCTTTCTTGTGAACGGTAGCTGCCAGGCTCCTCTGTCCATGGAATTTCCCAGGCATGAATACTGGAGTGGGTTACCATTTCCTTCTATGGGGAATCTTCCTGACTCAGGGATTGAACTCACGTCTCCTGCATTGGCAGGCAGATGCATTACCACTGAGCTACCAGGGAAGCCCAGCAGTAAGAGTGAGCAGGTTTAATGAGGGACTGCTGCTTGGAAGAGGCAAGTCTAAACAGAAGGCAGAGAGGGGTATAGATAATAGAGGAAAAAGTAGAATGTTTCAGGATTGACAGATTGTGATCCAAGTTAGGTACAGGACTGGATGAAGGGTGATGAGAAATTGACATGACTGTAACCAAAGAACCGACTTGGGGAGTGATGAGGTACCTGTTGATAGGAAAGTGTTAATTTGTGGGAGGCTGTATGGTTTGGTGATTAAGCTAGAAATTTTACTTGTTTAATTGCCTAAGAGGGCTTCTCAAGTGGCTCAGATGGTAAAGACTCTGCCTGCAATGTGGGAGACCCAGGTTTGATCCCTGGGTCAGGGAGATCCCTGGGAGAAGGGAATGGCCTAAGAAGTACAAGATGAAGTCAAGCAAGCTCAGATGCTTCCTATATCCATGATTTGTGTGACAAGGTGTCAGGGAGGGTGACACCCTGAGGCGCTGGGCACAGGTTAGGGCCTGGGTGATAGAAGCAGGTTCCAGGAAACTTTTCACAAACTGCACACAGAACTACTGGTTATTTGGGGGGATAAAAGCTATAGATGGCTTTTTTTTTGGAAATTATTTATATGCACTATTAAATGGTTATTTTGGGGGGGAGGCTGCTTGAAATTCTATCTTAATGAACTTCAGTTTACAATCCATGAGGCTGTGCTGATAGAAGTGAGAGTAATAATTTGGTCTACAATCATAAATATTAGGCTAGATGGTGTACTTGTGTAACAGTGTAGGGTAGCTGTGACTTTTAAGAAAAAGCCTTTGATATGTAATTGTGATACTATTCTTAGTGGTAAGAGGATGCCAAATGGGGGAAAGAAATCTCCAGTGCTCTCTGAAATGTCTGCTCCTTTGACCTTTCTCAGAGGAGTGCACCTTTATTTTAGAACCAAAACAACATCTTGAGGGCTCTTTCTAGGTAGGGAATGGACACAAATTAGCCATCAGAATGATTTACTTTGGCCACCTGATGCGAAGAACTGACTCATTTGAAAAGACCCTGATGCTGGGGAAGATTGAAGCCAGGAGAAGGGGAGGACAGAGAATGAGACGGTTGGATGGCATCACTGACTCAATGGACATGAGTTTGAGTAAACTCTGGAAGTTGGTGATGGACAGGGAGGCCTGGCCTGCTGCAGTCCATGAGGTCGCAAAGAGTCAGACATGACTGAGCAACTGAACTGTACTGAACTGAAAGATTTTCTCTTTATGGCCTGTATTTCAGTTATTTCATCATTGGTCTCAGTCCATTTAATTAAGATTATTTGTAGGATTAAATTAATCCTTTAAGAATTATTCCATTTCAATTTTTTAAAAATTTAAAGAATGATTTTAAAAAGTGACCCATTGAGTATTACCTCTGAGGTACATTTGAGTGATTAATACCATCCATGTTTTCTCCAACTTCAGACTTATTTACCCAGCTGCCAACCAGGCATCTTCATTGAAATGAACCCATGACCTAAACAGAACTTAACATTTGTTAAGTGGAACACAGGGTGCCTAAGCTGAGCCTTGGTTTAATAATAGATCAAAAGAGAAATTGAAATAGAGAAGTCTGTCACTGACAGGTCCTGCAGGAAGTTCGTGGACTCCTTGAGGGACCACACAGGATGACACAGAAAGAGAGAGACAGGACCCAGGACACATGCCTTTAAGAGGGTCTGTGTGTGAGTGCTTTGGGGTTCCTGGGCCAGATGGGTCAATTCAAACCAAAAGCGGGCTTTTGGTGAGTGCCGGGGAGTCTCATCTAAGGGATGCATACGGCATGTAGATGGTGGGAGGCAGGGGAGAACTGCTGATCACAAGGGCTGGTGGGGAAGTCATATTGGGAACTCATAGTAATTTGTGACTATGGGCTGTTATCCAGGGCACGTGCTACCTTGATGGGGCTAGTGGGCACAAGGTTCCTGAAGGACACAAGGTTCAACAAAAGGGATGCCAAGGCAGAGCACCATGAAGCAGCTTAGTTAAACTCTTGGCACATATTTTACCAGCAATCTGGTTGGGTCCCTTAGCCCAGTCAATCAACACATAAAACTAATATCACACTTTCCAATGCTAAAAATTTATACTACATTTTTCTAAAATAATTGACCACTAGAAAAATGCTTTGAATTGTTTCATGTAATTTAATCCTTGCCATGTTCCTGTAGGAGAACAGATGCTATTCCCATCTGTACAAAGAAGCATGAGACAGGGCGCTCAGGGCTGGTGTGCTGGGACGACCCTGAGGTATGGGATGGGGAGGGAGGTGGGAGGGGGGTTCGAGATGGGGACACATGTACACCCATGGCTGATTCAGGTCAACGTATAGCAAAAACGAGTACAATATTGTAAAGTAATTAGCCTCCAATTAAAAAAAAAAAAAAAACAACCTGAGGCTCACACTGGTCATGGGAAGAGGATTTGGGAGCCCAACTTAAGAGTCTTCTAATGCAGACTCCAGGTCACATCACGTCACTGCTATGGGCCGAATTCCTTAGCAGGTGGATTTCCTTTGCCTGCTGTGTTTTCCTTTTTGTTCTGTTGATCCTTTAGGGAAAGAAGGAATAAGCATTCATGGAGACCCTACCGTACGGAAACTCTGTTAGGTGTTTTACATAAAGTATTTCATTTAATCCTCATTATAGCCTATTAGTGGAGAAGGAAATGGCAACCCACTCCAGTATTCTTGCCTAGAGAATCCTGTGAACAGAGGAGCCTGGTGGGTTGCTGTCCACTGGGTCACACAGAGTCGGACATGACTGAAGCAACTTAGCACGCATGCATGCATTGGAGAAGGAAATGGCAACCGACTCCAGTATTCTTGCCTGGAGAATCCCAGGGACAGAGGAGCCTGGTGGGCTGCCATCTATGGGGTTGCACAGAGTTGGACACAACTGAAGCGACTTAGCATGCATGCATAGCCTGTGAGAGACACATGAAAGTTAGTCTTACCTACTCAAGTTAAGGTATATGGTCAAAGGCACACACAAAGTGATGGCACAGGAATTTTATCTGCCATCAAATACCACATAGGCACTTTCTTATAGCCAAGGTCATTTGTTCCCTTGCTGAACCTCCTCTGAGCCATGTCAAAGCACTCAAGGTTAGAAGAGTGCTGTGTGATTGTAGACGTTCTCCTGTATGGCTCTGACTCAGCTACCTGCTAAACGGACCCAGATTGGGAAATTCTTGGCTACTCACACTTCTCCTTGGCCTCCTGGCTTTCCCCATCACAGCCTTTGTTCTGTGGAGGCATGTCTGTTAGGCTTAGGTCATGACTCTCTGTAGGCTTCAAACCAGCCAAATTAAGAAAGTCCTCTAGTCTAACACTCTGCCTACTGTAGCCTGGATTTCTCCCTTTCTGTTCTGTTTAACTCTTAACTGATGAGATTTCTTATCAGCTGGGAAGGGCAAGATAGGTTGATAGAGGTGAGGAAGACAGAGAAGGGTGGGGCACCTCACAAATCCAGCAGCATAGTACAATCCAATCCTAGTTCCTTGAATCACATGGGCAAAGGCCATTCCTCTTCTGATCAATATTTTATTCTCTTTTTCCTTCTTAGCATATAGATAGCTGCCTCAGGTCATAAATGAAATATATTTCATGAAATGAAGAATAGCAGGTATTTACTAAGAAAATAAAAATGAAAGAATGCATTATTTTATTCCATTGAAATGTTTGGCTGAACCCATAAGAATGAGGATGAGGCCATTCTTGGACACTTGCACTGAAATGAACAAAGAGAAAAATATTAAGGGCAAGGAAGAGGATATTTGGCATATGAGTGCAAAAGCTTCTTCAGGACCAGGGCGTGGGATGAAAATTGGCAAGATCATTGGGAGAATATGAATCAAACAGAATTAGGATGGAGTTTTCTAAGAGAATATGTTAGGAGAGAAAAAGGCTGATAAATAGCTCTTGTATTTAGATACAAACAGGGGGAGTAAACCAGGAATTCAAAAGTAAGAGAAACTTAAGGAAGAAAAAAGACACTTTTCTTTGTAAATAGAAAGGAAACAAATGAAAATAAGATATCAGAAGTCAGCAAGATCTTATGGGGAGTCTACAGCTGATCTTATGGAAGCCAAGCCCATTTCATTGCTGTAGGAAGCTCCCAGCTGAGTGAGTACTGACTGTGGACATCTGATTTCCTTGAAGCTACATTTAAGTGTTTTTTGTTTTTGGCTTGTGACTTGCACTCTGCAAGGGTTGGCAGTAAGCCAGCAGTGTCCCAGAGTTCTGGAGAGTGGGCCAAGGTTAGATATTGGAGTCAGTTCTTTAATTTAGTGCACTGATTCTTCTTAAAGAGAAGAACAAAGATTGTGAGAACACGTGTAAGAATTTTGTTATGAGAGATGAATAAAAAATATTAAATTGACTCCAACAACTTGTGTCAACTTGAAAACTCCCTGTCTCTTAGGATAAAAGAAAATATAATCCTATTTAGAAATTCCTGGTGTAATCACAGATGTGGAATTGGTTCTTTTCATGAAACCTATTAATTAAAAAGTACATAATCCAAAGTCAGTTAAGTAGTAAGATATTACAAGTTCTTATTCCATTAACTTTTCAAAGTATGAATAATAATAATACATTCAACACTAGAAATTCATATTTTTCCATGGGCTGCTAGAAAACAATGACAATGATCCCAGGTATGGTAGCAGCTCACTGTGACCTGACTTACCTCTGGAATTATTTACTGGTTTCAGGTGACTTTTACATTGAGGGATTAGTCACTAGTTAGACTTGACGAGAAACGGAACTAGAACCGGAGTTTTAAATATGTGTTGTTTTTCTGCTCAAAATCAGAGATCAATTCACCATGGTTTTTCTCTTTATAGGCTCATGCCAAAATCTGGCATCTCTACGATACTTCTTTCCGCCCCACTCAGGGAGGCCAGGTGTCCATTGCCCTAAGCTCCCACTGGATCAGTCCTCGAAGAATGACTGAACACAGCATCAAAGAATGTCAAAAATCTCTTGACTTTGTCCTGGGCTGGTTTGCCAAACCCATATTTATTGATGGAGACTATCCTGAGACCATGAAGAATAACCTTTCATCTCTTCTGCCTGATTTTACTGAATCTGAGAAAAAGTTCATCAAGGGAACAGCTGACTTTTTTGCTCTTTCCTTTGGCCCAACCTTGAGTTTTCAACTGTTGGACCCTCAGATGAAATTCCGCCAAGTGGAATCTCCCAGCCTGAGGCAACTCCTTTCCTGGATTGACCTGGAGTATAACCACCCTCAAATATTTATTGTGGAGAATGGCTGGTTTGTTTCAGGGACCACCAAGAGAGATGATGCCAAATATATGTATTACCTCAAAAAATTCATAATGGAAACCTTAAAAGGTAGGATTGAAGATAAAATCCTAATTTCCTGTCAAAATCCACTGGAAAAACAATCCTTAAGATGATCTTAATAAACTGTGTAAATTTATAGTTTTTAATCAGAATGTATAAATTCATTTTGGCAATAGTAGGAATGCATTTATATAGCACCTTTCTCATCTGGGGGCTTGAGAACTTAATTTTTTAAGTTCGTTTCATAAATGAGAAATGTTATAATGTTTATATAATTATAAAGGTTATAATGCTTAAAATTACTTGACTTTCAGAGTTACTACTCTAGATTTTTACATTATATTAAAGATTAAGTAAATCTCAAGATACTTAGATCCCTGTACACATTTTTCCGGCTTAGATTGCTTGTACTGAATAAAACACTTCGTATTTTTTTTATTTTTTAAAAAGGGACGTCAATATTTTCTGGCAAAGAGTAAGTAGTCCATGTCTTTAAAGACTTAATTCATTTACTGCATCAAGCACAAACATGGGTACTTAGGACAGAAAAGTAGAACAAGACACCTTGGCCCAAAGAGCACCCATTAGGAACAAGGGAAATCCAAATAAAAGTTTTTGGAGATAACCCTATTTGTGAGGACATTTATTTGCAGAGTTCTCTAGGTTCTACTGGCTTCCCAGGTGGCACAGTGGTAAAGAATCTGTCTGCCAATGCAGGAGACATGTGTTTGATCCCTGGGTCGGGAAGATCCCCTGGAGTAGGAAATAGCAACCCACACTAGTATTCTTGCCTGGGAAATCCCATGGACAGAGGAGCCTGGTGGGCTACAGTCCATGCGGGTTGCAAAGAGTTGAACATGAGTGAGCACGCATGCACTAGGTTCTATCAGAGCCTTTCATCAATGAGAAAGGTCATCAGTTTACCAAACAATAAACATTATACTTAATTTATTTCCCAAAGCAGTAAAATTCTCAAATGCTCTTGAGTCATGTGGCGAGTGCCCATCACAGGGTCACGATGCTCTTGTCCTCTTTCCTTTGCAGCCATCAGGCTGGACGGGGTGGATGTCATTGGGTACACGGCCTGGTCACTCATGGATGGCTTCGAGTGGCACCGGGGCTACAGCATCAGACGTGGACTCTTCTACGTCGACTTTCTAAGCCAGGACAAGAAGCTGTTGCCGAAGTCTTCAGCCTTGTTCTACCAAAAGCTGATAGAGAACAATGGCTTCCCTCCTTTACCTGAAAACCAACCCCTAGAAGGGACATTTCCCTGTGACTTTGCTTGGGGAGTTGTTGACAACTGCATTCAAGTAAGTCAGCTGACAAAACCAATCCGCAGTCTCACCAAGCCCTATCTCTAGTAAGTAGTGCTTCCTTATTAGGTTGTCATGGCACGTGGTCCATTCCTCAGGCCAAACATGGTTCCCTAGCGCGTGCACGAAAGGCATCATTTGGAATGCTGCACACGTCTCTCCAAAAATCTTCCTGGCTTCATCCTACACTTTAAATCAGCTTCAAAAGGGAACAGATTTAAAATATATCCATCTTTAAGATCTGATGAGATAGTAGAAGATTAAAATACTCCTCTCTTTAATACTGTGGTTTTCAATCCCTTTTAAAGTAGTTGTTGAGTTCTTCCATAAACAAGATGTGACACAGAACTCCACACTATCTGAGATCTCACTGGAGCTGCTGAGATGGAGGCAGGGACGTTAGGCAGAGCCCTCCTGAGGCATAACTGTGGAACCCCAAGATTGTGGAAATACCCCCGGAATGAGAGCCCTTTCTCAGTGATGCACTGATCAGAATGCCATGTCTAACAGTAGTTTTCGAATTGAAATGGTAAGGAAGTTCTTCAAAATGGTCAACCAAATATTTATTGAGCATCCTCTATGCAGTTAGCCCTCAATATCATTCTTAATTTTTTCAGCTTCGAAGGAATCTGTTTTCTAGGGTTTGATTAAATACTTTACTGAGCACTTATTGGAAGATTCGTGTGTATATTGTTAATCGTGGGAGGGAAGAGGGCTCAGTTGAGGGGAGTACCCAGTGAGATGAGTGAGATATGATTCCTGCTTTCAGAGGAGTCTATTGAGGGGAAATGATGGGTCACAAATAGTATAAGAGTGTGAACAGAGCATGGTGGCAAGTGAGGAGGGTGTAGGGGATGGAGGTGTTGCTGAACAGAGTCTGTGTGTGAAAATAGAGACCAAGATAGAAATGAAGTTTGGTGTCCACAGACGAACAGAGCGTTTTTAGCACATTGGGTGCTTCTAGCCTATTTGTTGGTTCTGCAGGGGAGGAAAAATAACTTCCCCTGTACCCTTCTGAGTGTTTAACTGAGACCCCTGTAGTAAGAGATAGATTCACATGAGAAAAACAAACAGAAGTTTATTAGTATGTATACCTCATGTATGTATGGGAGATACCCTGAGAAGAATGAGTAACTCGCCAAGATGGCTTAAAATTTCAGGCTTAAATATCGTCTTAACAGGAAAAGGGGAAAAGTAAGTGATATTTAGGAAAGATGAATGGGTCCTTAAAAGAAGAAATGGGAGCTCTGATAGCTTGTGGCGAAGTTTGCCTAAATGTGATTCTGACTTCGAATGCCCTCTTCTGTGATAACAGTCAGGCTTCCCTCATTGGCGAAACTCCCACAGGGGGATTTATGACAATCCTTTTGAGTTTCTTTTGGAGGATTCATCTCTGGGCAGATAAGGGGAATTCAGAGAAAGCCCTTCCCTTGCATTTGCTATTTTTTCAAGTGCCTGAACCTCAAAATAATATACTGAAGGGGCATTTTTAGGGGTGGCATGCCTTGACTTCTACAGTCGTATTTTGGGGCATCATGTATTCTGTTACCTTTTGGTTCAGAAGAGGTATTTGAAGAGAGTGCTTGGATCTGGGGAAAGTCCTCCTAGCTGAAACGAGTTGCTGTTTCCTGGTAAATATCTAGTTGAAATCTTTGATTCATTAGGAAATAAAGCAACATGATCCTTACTACTTTTTTTTTTCCGCTGAGTCATATTATGCTTACATCTTATTCAGACCTCCAGTTAGTTTTAAGGACAGTCTCGACTTTAATCCCTTCCTTTGTTGTTGTCATTCAGTAGCTCAATCATGTCTGACTCTGTGACCCCATGGATTGCAGCATGCCAGGCTACCCTGTCCTTCACTATCTCTCAGAGTTTGCTCAAACTCATTTCCTTTGAGTTGATGATGCCATCCAACCATAGTAATCCCTTCCTTATGATTTTTTTTTTTAAGATTTTAAAAAATATGAAGCATTTTAAAAGTTTTCATTGAATTTGTTACAGTATTGCTTCTGTTTTATGTTTTGGCTTTTTTGGCCATGAGACATGTGGTATCTTAACTCCCTGACCAGATATCGAGCCTCACCCCTCGCATTGGAAGGCAAAAATCTTAACCACTGGACGGCCAGGGAAGTCCCCCTTCCTTACATTTCAAAAGCAACCAAGAACGCTATGTTCTCAAGAATATCTGAGCCCAGTAGCTTGTCTTCTGAGCTCTACCTGGCTCCATTTGGGGTTTTCCTCCGTCCGCTCCGTCTCCCTCAACCCACTGCTATTTAGAAACTCCCCATTCTAACTTCTCTCCTGCAAGTGGGATCCATGGTGGGGTTCAAGCAGGATCTGAAGGGACAGAAGAGGTGCTGGTGATGGAGGAGAGAGGAGGCAGGCGATCCCAGTCCATCCTGGTTGGTCCCTCACCGCTGTTCTGCCTCTGGACATTCTGCTGAGCCCTGCTTCCTGCTGGGTCCTGGGCCACCATAGTCACTGAGGGCCTGTGCTCTGTCCCATTTCCAACAGCAGCCCAGCCAGGCTGGTAATTCCCAGCTTCATCCTTTGTGAGGAGAAGGCTCTGCCAGTGTTTCTGTGCAGACGGTGTGAACTCAGGGAGCAGTGGGGATGTTGTGGGAGGTCTTTTACTTCTGCTCTGTTCCCCATCCAGGGACTGTGTTTGTCTTGGGAACTGGTCAGTGGTGAGAACATTCTAAGAATACATCCTGTTTCCTCCAGAGAGAAGAAAACTGATCAGAAGCAACAAATATGGCAGCAAAGAGGAAGGGAGATGGGGAGAGAATTCCTTTTTCTGCTTCCTAGAAGCAGTTGTTTAGACTTTGATCCAGTGCCAGCCACTCATCAGCCCTGGGGCTTTGCTCTCGGGTTGCACCGCTCAGGGTCAGGGCCACCTCCACCTCGCAGAGCCGCGCAGTCGTCTCCTTTGCTGACCCAGCCAGACACAAACCACCATGACCGTGAACTCCTCCAGAAGCTCTCTAGTGGAAAAAGGCTGCAGTTGCTATTTTATTCTTTCTGCTTTTCACCTTGATCTTTGTACTGTTTTGGCAGTGTGCTTTCCAAGCTAACTTCCTAACTGACAGAACAAAAATGAGTTTTTTGTTAGGGAAGTTCTGATAAGCATATGGGTATGTTTTAATTTACAAGCAGATCTCTATACTTTTAATGCATTATATTAGAGTCCTGAAGTGAATTTTAAACCACTGAAATTTATCTTTTCACTTCTGGCTAATATTTCAAGAATTCCCAGTATGAATGAGGCATGCATTTCACCTGAAAAAAATTTTAAATTATATCTCAACTGTCTGAGATGACACACCTGTCTGAAATCTGATCTTAGGCTTATTCACACGGATTGTCATTGTCCTGGACCTAATTTCCCAACTGAGAGGTTTGTTTTTCCACAACCACTAATGTTCATAGTAAATACAGAATCTGCTATGTACTGGGGATGGAGAGGTTTTTTTTAACATTGGCTACTGTTAGGGAGACATTTCTTCCATAATATACTAAACACATAACATCATAACTTTCTGAAAGGTTCGACTTAATTATTTTTTATTAATAAATAAATCAAACAAATTAATGGAGATTCTATAGAATTTTGCCTAAACACCCATTTATAAATGACCTGTATTTTTAAGAAATAGACTTTTTGCTCAGAAATTACACCTCTGCATCTCATGTTTGTTTTCGGATGGACTGAATAAGAGCTGTTGTTTTGGAACAGTTATGGTAGAAAAGTTACGAATTTTGTCAACTCAGAGCTCTATAAAAATAATCCAAAGAATTCCTTCAAGCTATGAACAGTTTCACTTCCAAAGAGCATGCAAATATTTTTCTTGTGAAGTTGAGGATACATGATTTGTGGGTGCATCACACTGGAAAAATACTTCTGACAGCATTCCCACAAATTAGAGGAAATGTATGCGTGGGTGATCTACACAGGACAATTCTCCAGAAAAAGCAATTTCCCTCTGACACGCTGTATTTTATTACTTTCCTTTATAAACAGAGCACTGACCCCTCTAGAGAAGCAGAAGCTTATTTGCAACAGGCCTGAAAAGTGCAAGGAAACGTCTGCTAGAGATTCAAAACCAAAGTTTGACCTTTGCTTTTATATAGAGGGTCAAACTCAGGAACCAACTCTGACAGGCTTATTTCTGAGAAGAAAACTGGCTTAGGTGGTGGGTCCTTGGGAATAAGAGCTTCCCTAATAGCTCAGTTGGTAGAGTCCACCTGCAATGCAGGAGACCCTGGTTCAATTCCTGGGTTGGGAAGATCCCTGGGAGAAGGAGTAGGTTACCCACTCCAGTATTCTTGGGCTTCCCTTGTGGCTCAGCTGGTAAAGAATCCACCTCCAATGCAATCGACCTGGGTTCAACCTGGGTTCGATCCCTGGTTGGGAAGATCCACTGGAGAAGGGAAAGGCTACCCATTCCAGTATTCTGGCCTGGAGAATTTCATAGACTGTATAGTCCATGGGGTCGCAAAGAGTCAGACACGACTGAGTGACTTTCACACACACACACACCTTAGGATAAACAAATGTTTGTTTGCAAGTAGAGGGAGGATTTTGTGATTTTGACTTTGTATTTTGTCCAGGTTTCCTAAATACTTATTTTCATTTTGTAGTCTTACAGATCAGAGATTGAGAACCATTGTTCTCATGATCATCACAGAAAAATAATTTAGAAATTTTTAAAAGCTATGTTAAAATATCCCATTATACATGGATGACAGTATCATTTCCACATTCTCTGTCTTTTTCTACCATCAGTCAGAGTGAATTTGCTAAATTCTGTTATGGGCACTAATGCCAATAAAAGGCAGTAGTTTTGCATACTTCCCATGTCCTTGACCTTTAGCAAACCTCCATTTAGAATGTGATTTTAAGAAACACAATTTAATTTTAAGTATCATTTCATTTTCTGACTCTCAGGTTTTAAGCTTTATCATTTTTGTGTGTGTGTGTTTTTTTAAATTTGAAAGTCTCATATCATTGGCGATTTCTTATTCTAAAAGAAAAATGTCCAAAATACTCTGCTTGCTTAACACAGACCAGAGATGTGTGAGGATTATTAATGTTTGTCATCTGAAGTGACCTCCAAAATTCAGATTCCTTAAAGTAACAGTTCCAGACTTACAGAGAACTGTGGGTGAAACAAATGTGCACTGAACAAAGTGGAATATTTTCTTCCCCAGGAACTTAACTATTTATGAAAAACAGTTCAAACATTCAGCTAGGAAGGTTTCTACAGTATTTTTGCCCACCGTCCTGGCTGGTTTGTTGACAGAACCAGAGCCACACCGAACGACTTTTCAGGGCTGTCCAAGGGAGGCTAACGGTTCCTCTCCTCCCGCCAGGTGGACACCACCCTGTCTCAGTTCATCGACCCCAACGTCTACCTGTGGGATGTCCACCGCAGTAAGAGGCTCATCAAGGTGGATGGGGTTCTGACTAAGACGAGGAAATCCTACTGCGTGGACTTCGCCGCCATCCGACCCCAGATTGCCTTACTCCAGGAAATGCACGTGACGCATTTCCACTTCTCGCTGGACTGGGCGCTGATCCTGCCTCTGGGGAACCAGTCCCAGGTCAACCGCACGGTCCTGGGGTTCTACCGCTGCGTGGCCAGCGAGCTGGTGCGCGCCAACATCACCCCGGTGGTGGCGCTGTGGCGCCCGGCCGCCCCGCACCAGGGACTGCCGGCCCCCCTGGCCCGGCACGGCGCCTGGGAGAACCCCCACACCGCACTGGCCTTTGCCGAGTACGCCAGCCTGTGCTTTCAAGACCTCGGCCACCACGTCAAGTTCTGGATCACAATGCACGAGCCGTCCACGCGGAACATGACCTACAGCGCAGGGCACAACCTCCTGAAGGCGCACGCGCTGGCCTGGCGCACGTACGACGAGAGGTTCAGGCGCTCGCAGAAAGGAAAAATATCCATCGCCCTGCAGGCGGACTGGATAGAACCCGCCTGCCCTTTCTCCCCGGAGGACCGCGAGGTTGCCGAGCGAGTTCTAGAATTTGACATCGGTTGGCTGGCCGAGCCCATTTTCGGCTCCGGCGATTATCCACGCGTGATGAGAGACTGGCTGAACCAGAGAAACAATTTCCTCCTCCCTTATTTCACTGACGAGGAAAAAAAGCTAATCCGGGGTTCCTTTGACTTTTTGGCATTGAGCCATTACACCACCATCCTTGTAGACTGGGAGAAAGAAGATCCCATAAAATACAACGATTACCTGGCCGTGCAAGAAATGACCGACATCACCTGGCTCAACTCCCCCAGTCAGGTGGCCGTGGTGCCCTGGGGGTTACGCAAGGTACTGAACTGGCTGAAGGCCAAGTACGGAGACCTCCCCATGTATATAATATCCAACGGCATCGATGATGATCCGCACGCAGCCCAGGACAATCTGAGGGTGTATTACATGCAGAATTATGTGAACGAAGCTTTGAAAGGTAAGGAGCACTCAGTACAGAGGTCTCTTGGGGGTTATGCCAACTGAGAACCTGATACATAGAAACTCTCAAACATATACACAGACTGTCACCCACAGAGCAAGTGCTATCCATTCCTTGACAACACTGAAAAAGTCCAAGTGCTAGCTAGTTTCCCCAAGGAAAGAGGAGTTTGACTAAAAGTGGAAGATGAAAAGATTCCTCGAAACTATTCTAGGTTGCTAAGAGCCCCGACCATCTCTTTCCTTATCAGATGGCTTCATAGCAGTCTTGCCTACTTCACATACTTAAAGATTGAACCCAAGTACATCAAAGTAGGTTTAAAGTATGTAAAACCTACTATGTTAAATTTAGCTAAGTATTTGTCTTGATGGTTGCCACTTTGTCTTCGGATAAAAGGAGCTTTACTGATGAAATCTAATTTAATCGAAAGTAGTTTGAAATGGTATTGACAATTTCTCTGATGCACCAGGGCTCGGTAAAGGCAAAATGTTGTGGCCAAAATATTTTAATAACTTTTCTCCTGTCCTTTTTTTTTGTTTTTCTAGCCTATATATTGGATGGCATCAATCTTTGTGGATACTTTGCTTATTCATTTAACGATCGCACAGCTCCGAAGTTTGGCCTCTATCGTTACGCCGCAAATCAGTTTGAGCCCAAACCGTCAATGAAACATTACAGGAAAATTATAGACAACAATGGCTTTCCAGGTCCTGAAACTCTGGGAAGATTTTGTCCAGAAGAATTCACCCTGTGTACAGAGTGCAGCTTTTTTCATGCCCGAAAGTCTTTACTGGCTTTCATAGCTTTTCTACTTTTTGCCTTTGTTATTTCTCTTTCTCTGATTTTTTACTACTCTAAGAAAGGCAGAAGAGGTTACAAGTAGTCTTGATATTTTTCTTATTTGAAATAATTATACACACACATCAGCTGTTAACATTTGCACTTCTCAGTGTTTTGAACTAGATTTTATATATCTGACTTCTAGAAAACCTTTTCATAACATATGATAGGTTTTGAAATGAGCATGATTGTAAAATATTGAATAATGTGAATAGTGCCTGAATTTGTTCTATTTCCAGGGGAGGTATGTTAAAAAAAGATTGATAAGGGCCATCGTTTCTGTACACAGTCTATAACAAAGCATGAAGAATGGAAACCATCTGGTAACATTTCTATATAAATTAAGATTAAGAATATTTTTATCTGTGCCCATTCCTGTGTGTAATGTTTGCCTTTAAATTATAATTGCAAGTATTACGTTAAGTCAATCAAATGTTAAGTCCTGAATAACCATTCTGAACTGCCATGATATGCCTAATGGTCTCTGTGGAACCAAGTTCCCCTTGAAAAAGAAGATGGCAGAATATAGAACAGATCACAAAGGGCCCTAGGTTGGAACGTTCCTTTTAAAAGCAAGGTTTCTATCAAATACTGTTAGTATTAATTTATATATCTTTTTAATGATATGCTTAGCAGAGCAAACTACAGAATTCTGTATCTTATATAAGATAAAATATATGTCTTTGTATTTTGAGACACTCTCTAAGCCCCAAGTTCTTGAGGAATCTGTGTCACTATCGAGGGCCTGCACATAGGGAACTTTTACTAAATGTGTGCAGAAAAATAAGCATGAATTATGCAATATTGGGCCCTTAAGAAAGCATAAACCGACTGTGAAATGCATTATAGCGCAGTGGCTGGAGGGGACAGAAAGGAGGAAAAAGTCCTTGACATTGCGATTAATTTGATTATAAACTCTTTTATTTAGAGCAGACCTTGGAATGAATGAGGTGACCTTTTCTGAAAGAATAAGAATGAAACAATAACTCATTTTATGAGGAGTGACTCCACTTTCTGTTCTTTAGAATGTGCCATAATTTCTTTGAATTGAGTTTTGAAAATTCTTAATAGGTTCAAAAGCATTTGGTCTAATAACACTGGAAGGTTTGTTTTTATAATTGCTGAGGTCCATTTTATATTTTTTGCTGCTACTTCTGTGGAGCTAGCTTTACATGAGTTTTGCTTTGAACTTTTGTACTGCAACTGGCTACTGATTTTTAGAAAGGGCTAATTGGGTCTTATACTTCAATGCCCCTTAAATAAATCTTGCTGATTTTCAAACAGGGAAGTCTATTACACTGGAGTTGAGGATGATTTTATAGATAAGCCAAAATGATATCAAGCAAGATAAACCAATATCATATCTGACACAACTAATCTTGCTGACACAGGGTTCTAGTGAATTAAAAAAAACTGTGCTGGAGAAGGAAATGGCAACCCACTCCAGTGTTGTTGCCTGGAGAATCCCAGGGACAGGGGAGCCTGGTGGGCTGCTGTCTGTGGGGTCGCACAGAGTCGGACACGACTGAAGCGACTTAGCAGCAGCAGTACTGTATTATATATCATCTTTAGAGGTGGTATGATTTTTTTCCATGAAAGATAAGCTTTTTGGTGGTACTCTTAAAAATCAGACTTACCATTAAAATCACAAACTAGGGAATAATAGTTTATTTTATGTGCATATTTTTCTGATTATAATAGTAATATATGCTCATTGTAAAAAAATTTAAAATCACAGAAACTATATGTACAGAAAAAATATTACCTGTAATTTCACCACCTTGAGGTAGCCACTTTTAACATGGTGTATGTATGATATTTTGTATAGTCAGATCTTATTGAAAATAGTTATGTCTTTATTAATTTTCATTGTGTGCATTTCCTTTGTCATTAGTCTTCAAAAGCATGATTTTTAATAGTTGTAGAGTAACTCCACTATGTGAATTTATCACAATTTATTTAATCATTCCTATTTGTTGGACCAGTTTCTTATTGTTAATTATGGTGAAATAATGGATGTTGTTTAAAAATAATTTTCCTGCTACAGTATTTAATTTCCTTCAGTGTAGAGAGAAGTAATCTTGTCCCTTGATAAAGTCTTGTAATAAATCTACTTGCAACTTTGTCTTCTTACATGATCAAATGACTAAATAACTTTCTTAAGTGTTTTTCTTTTGAATTACTTAAACCACATAGAATATGATCTGAGTGGTGAAGAAAGGGGTCTGAAAACAGGAGGAGTGAACTTCGAGACTGGAATAAGGTAAGAGTGGAGAGGATGCCCCAGGCTAGTCCCTACAGTTGATCTGAGAGGGAATTTCAGACACTGAAAGAGACGCCAAAGAACTAAAGGGAAATGATACCTCAGCACCGCTCAAAAAAGTTATCAGGTGAACATCAGGCTAGCTTTGAGACCCTTTGGTCCTCAGTGGGAGATTGGTGGTTCCCCATGGGCAGCAAAGAAGAGAGGGCACCTCCCAGATGAGGCTGGAAACTGGGGGCCGGTGAGAGGGGCTAGAAAGCTTTTCTAGTCCAATGGGGTGAAGAATCTTCATTTCTTAACCGGCTTCTCTGGGCCTTACATTTTTCATTAATGCTTTACGTTGATAAATTCTGGGTTTTTCACCACTTTACATGTGTTTTAAAACACACACACACACACACACACACACACACACACACATATATAGAGAGAGAGAGAGAGTGAAAGAGACAGAGAGACAGACAGAGAGAGAGACCATTCTCCTGGAAGTCCTGCATCCCTTAGTACTTTTTGGGGGTCAGCTCTGCAGGGCCAGTAGTGGTAAGCTGTGGCTCCCAAGGTCTCTGGGCTAATTTCTGTCATATTTACTTTTCCCCCATATTGCCCCTGGTCCTTCCTTTGAACTGGCAGTGGGGTGGGGAGGAAATGGAGGTGGAGGGCCCTGCACTTATGCCCGTTTATTTTGCCTTAGTTTGGAAGGATGGACTTTCAGATTCATTTAAGGTCATTTTTCATTTTATTTTTTGACTTCCAGAGATAGTAATTAGAATCTACTAATGCCTCAGAAGCATTTCTTTTTTTTAAACATTTTTTATAGAGCCCTCCAATGGAGATATAATACAAGCCACATATTTTAAATTTTCTAAAAGTCACATTAAAAACATAAAAAGACACTATTAGTTCAAAAGATGTGGGAAGGAATGATGGAGTTAATGAATGAACAGAATCAGCTTGCTGATACCACCTTTGTCCAGAGACTGATTTAGTAGGGACCATCTGTCAAGAAAGAGAAACTGCTGTGTATTAGGTGACACACAGCTCGGTTCTTTGTATTCAGAGGAGCGAATGGTGACTTACTTGTAATAACCTTTGATAACCTGTCTTTCTAGGTGGCAAGGCAGTAAATAGCTAGCCTATCATCACCTCTAGACTAATAACTAGATGAGAGGATTATAGCTCTTTTCTTCATCATTCACACTGTCCCTTAACTAGTCAGTAACCTTTTTTGTTTATAAGACTTGTTATCAGGTTAAATTCTTTATCTGTAAATAAAAATAGGGAGCTCATTTGGAAGGAATCTCTTTACGTCATCTGTGGATACTTGTAATCTCCTAGAACATGTAGCTTTTTGCTCAGACCCATTACCTTTGCCAGTTTTTATAACCATCAAATATTGTTGGAGTTTTGTTTGTTATGGTGCATTTCCTAAACCATTTTTGTTTCATACATTTGTGGTATATACCCTTTGATATCAAATAGAAAGAAGTCAAGAAAAACCACAAGGAACCTTGAGTAAAGAGTGGAAATGCCAGTAACAACTGCGACAAGACACCTAAAATATGGTGAAATCCTGTTTCGCGACATGGCTGTGACATGATGACTGATTTCAGCTCTTTTTTTGATCCAATAGGTTAGAGAAGAAAAAACACTTCAACCTACGTATTAATGGAGTCAGAAAAGTATAGGGGAAAGAGTCAGCAAGACCCATGTTCAAAATTCGCTGAGCCTCAGTTTCCTCATCTGTAAAATGGGAATAACCTGCTGAGGCACAGTGGTGAACATAGAAGGCATTCAGTAAATAAAGCACCTACCCTAGAAGTATTTTTTCCTAGACTAATTTCACTTAATGTGTGTGTGGTTTCCCTCTTGTTAATCAGATTTTTAGAGCTCAGTAACATAAAACCAGGGCCTGTTACAGTCAAATGATACACCCAGAAGCCCTTGAGTTATTTTATTTGTGGCTCTGAATATACATCTTCATAGAATGTCCTTGGTAAAACTAAACAAACAAAAATCAATCCCCACATTTACTTAATAATACTAGATTCTTTTCTTGGATTTGAATTTTACAAATGTTGGATTGATAGAATCCTGAAGATGATTTGACAGAAGATGCTTCTATCTCAGATTTGTTGTGCCATCTGCTCTTTTGAAATAATCTAATGACACAGGCAAAACACTGAAATTTGTTTATTTGCTATTTAGTTAGTAATAATTGGAGGCCCATTAGCTAAATTTTTATGTGATCAAAAATGTTTGGTAGAGTTTCAGATTTGGTATAGCCTTCAGTATGTTTATTTATGGTAATGCTAATTAATTTTAAATGAGTTTACTTATTTGATATAAATTAATTTGCAATTGAAACATTGCCCCTTAATTAATTGCTGGAATAAGCTGACTTTTTTTTTCTTTTGAAAGGCTCAATTGATTAGTTTGTAAAATTTGTTTTTCTTTCAATATTATAGCGGTTGTCTAATTTTGGCCGTAAGCATAAATGTTGCCTAAAGCATTTCAGCCTGTTTTGATCTCCATCTGTATGTTAATCAAAGCTTTAGCTAATTTAGTTTCAAGTTGTTAGATTTGAAAGTTCTATAGTGTTTCAAGGCTGTTGCTGTTTCATTTAAGACATGAAGACATGGAGGTTTTATATGGTTTTTTTTTTCCTCATATGGGTATTATAAGTCTCTGGCAGGTAGTCCAAAGACTTCAAAATAAAACATTTCAATCGACAGGGGCAGTAGTGGTAAGCCACGGAGTGGTGAAATGGAGATATAATTAGAGCTGAAGATTGACGAGTCAGGTGAAAATATTCCATTAACAAAGGACAACACGACCAGATTTTCTTCCAAAGTGCCACCATTCTAAAATGTCCTTATTGTATCTGTGCCTGTCTTGGATTTAATGAACTAACAAAACAAACACAGTGGGGGTTACTGGTCCGCCCGACTGACAAGATTAGAGCTGCAAGCTCCTTGCGGTGCAGGGGTCTGGGCAGCAGTGGTTCATAGACAGGAAGGGCGGAGGTGAGGGAAGCCAGGAAGCCCGTGAAGGCTTGCAGGATCGGGGAGAGCCTGTGGGTGGAGCTGGGCCTCAGAATCAAGGGGTGCGATTGCAAAATGCAGATAACTTTTACTACAGTCCCCACTCTCTGAAGTGCCCTCGGGAAGATGGCTGCAGCACCTGCGGTTTGGCAAAGGGGCTCCCCAAGAGAAGTGGGTGCAAGAAGGTGAGGGAGACAGAAGGAGAAAGGGCCTGAACCAGTAGCTGGGATGTCAGAACTCACGATGAGTTTTGGGTTTGTATCAGGAGGGTCATGTGGAGAACCAATGTCGTTGGAGGTGATGTTGCCCAGAGAATGTTAGTCCAGGGTACAGGGAAGGGCATTTATTTACAAAGAGGCTGGAGAGTCTGAGAATGATTTCAGTGCTATGAGACTGGGCCCAGTGGAGGAGGGGAGGGATGCGAAACAAAGATGAAAACTGTGAGAGAGGTGATATCTCACCGTGGTTTTGATTTGCATTTCTCTAATAATGAGTGATGTTGAGCATCTTTTCATGTGTTTATTAGCCATCTGTATGTCTTCTTTGGAGAAATATCTGTTTAGGTCTGTTTCTCAGTTTTTGCTTGGGTAGTTTGTTTTTCTGATATTGACTTATATGAGCTGCTTGCATACTTTGGAAATGAATCCTTTGTCAGTTATTTCATTGGCTGTTATTTTCTCCAATTCTGAGGCTTGTCTTTTCACCTTGTTTATAGTTTCTTTTGCTGTGCAAAAGCTTTTACGTTTAATTAGACCCCACTTGTTTATTTTGTTTTTATTTCCATTACTTTAAGAGGTGGGCCATAAAGGATTTTGCTGTGGTTTATATCATAGAGAGTTCTGCCTGTGTTTCCCTCTAAGAGATATATATGGAATCTAGAAAGATGGTACTGATGAAACTCTTTGCAGGGCAGCATTGGAGACACAGACATAGAGAACAGACATATGGGCATGGAGTGGGGTGAGGGGAGGAGAAGGTGGGGTGTATGGAGATAGTATCATGGGAAAACATACATTACCATTTGTAAAATAGATAGTCAATGGGAATTTGCTGTATGACTCAGGAAGCTCAAATGGGGCTCTCTTGACTATGCCAAAGCCTTTGACTGTGTGGATGACAATAAACTGTGGAAAATTCTGAAAGAGATGGGAATACCAGACCACCTCACCTGCCTCTTGAGAAACCTATACGCAGGTCAGGAAGCAACGGTTAGAACTGGACATGGGACAACAGACTGGTTCCAAATAGGAAAAGGAGTACGTCAAGGCTGTATATTGTCACCCTGCTTATTTAACGTATATGCAGAGTACATCATGAGAAATGCTGGACTGGAAGAAGCACAAGCTAGAATCAAGATTGTCGCGAGAAATATCAATCCCCTCAGATATGCAGATGACACCGCCCTTATGGCAGAAAGTGAAGAGGAACTAAAGAACCTCTTGACAAAAGTGAAAGAGGAGAGTGAAAAAGTTGGCCTAAAACTCAACACTCAGGAAACGAAGATCATGGCACCTGGTCCCATCACTTCATGGGAAATAGATGGGGAAACAGTGGAAACAGTGTCAGACTTTATTTTTTTGGGCTCCAAAATCACTGCAGATGGTGACTGTAGCCATGAAATTAAAAGACGCTTACTCCTTGGAAGGAAAGTTATGACCAACCTAGATAGCATATTGAAAAGCAGAGGCATTACTTTGCCAACAAAGGTCCATCTAGTCAAGGCCATGGTTTTTCCAGTGGTCATGTATGGATGTGAGAGTTGGACTGTGAAGAAAGCTGAGCACTGAAGAATTGATGCTTTTGAACTGTGATGTTGGAGAAGACCCTTGAGAGTCCCTTGGACTGCAAGGAGATCCAACCAGTCCATCCTAAATAAAGGAGATCAGTCCTGAGTGTTCTTTGGAAGGAATGATGCTAAAGCTGAAACTCCAATACTTTGGCCACCTCATGGGAAGAGTTGACTCATTGGAAAAGACTCTGATGCTGGGAGGGATTGGGGGCAGGAGGAGAAGGGGATGACAGAGGATGAGATGGCTGGATGGCATCACCAACTCGATGGACGTGTTTGAGTGAACTCCGGGAGTTGGTGATGGACAGGGAGGCCTGGTGTGCTGCGATTCATGGGGTTGCAAAGAGTCGGACACGACTGAGCGACTGAACTGAACTGAGCAACCTAGAGCGGTGAGATGGGGAAGGAGGTGGGAGGGATGATCAAGAGGGAGGGAGCACATGTGTACCTATGGCGGATTCATGTTAATGTTCAGCAGAAACCGACACAATACTGTAAAGCAATTATCCTTCAGTTAAAAACAAACAAACAAACAAAACGGTGAGAGAGGCATTAGGGTGTGTCCAGAAAGCCAGACCAACAAAGATCTGTCTAGTCAAAGCTATGGTTTTTCCAGTAGTCATGTACAGATGTGAGAGCTGGACCATAAAGAAAGCTGAGTGCCAAAGAATTGATGCTTTTGAACTGTGGTGTAGGAGAAGATTCTTGAGAGTCCTGTGGGCTGCAAGGAGATCAAACCAGTCAATCCTAAAGGAAATCAACCCTGAATATTCATTGAAAGGACTGAGGCTGAAGCTGAAGCTCCAATACTTTGGCCACGGGTGCAAAGACCTAACTCTGGGGGAAAAAAAAAAACAAACAAACCCTGATGCTGGGAAAGACTGAGGGCTAAAGAAGAAGAGGGCGACAGAGGATGAGATGTTTGGATGACGTCACAGACTCAGTCGGCATGAGATTGAGCAAACCTGAGAACTTTGTGAAAGACAGGGAAGCCTGGTGTGCTGCAGTGCATGGGGGTCGCAAAAAGTTGGACACGGCAGCAACTGAACGAGAACAAGAAAGTCAGAACATTCCTAAGATGAGAAACAGGAGCAGGTCAATGGAGATGTCTCTGGGGAACAAGGCTCAAGCCAGCTCCTCAGCTGGGAACAGAGGCCTCAGTGTGGAAGGAAAGCCCCAATCCAGATGGGGATTTTCCAGTTTCTAGTCCTGCTCTTCAATTTGCTTTATAACCTGGAGCAAGTCACCAAGTCCGTGGAGTCTTATTGTTCTTGTATGTATGGAGAGGGAGTTATCAACACCAGTAGGTTTCAACCTTGGTTACACATTAGAGTCATGCGGGAGCTTTTAAACATCCCCAGACTGATTAAATCTGATTCTCTTGGGGTGGGATCTAGACAGTGGTATTATTTAAAGCTCCCAGGTGATTAAAATGGAAAGTTAAAACTGTGAACCAGAAATTTCTGAGCTTGAGAGTATCTCAATAGAAACCTCCAGCAAACAGGAACAGAACAAAACAACAACAGAACCACGCCAACTTTATTATTGAAGACAAATGACTAGGGATCATGATTACTGCAACAGAGGGTTGAGAATGGGCTCAGCGCCAGATAGGTGAAGAGGGCAGGGTGTCATGGTCATCAAGCAGAGGGAAGGGGGTCGGGAATTATGGAGTTATCAGACCAGGAATTTAAAACAGCTATGATCAATATTCTACGGACTCTAGTGGATAGAGAAGACAACATACAAGGACAAATGGGCAGTGTAAGGAGCGAGATGGGCGTCTCAGAAGGAACCTACAAGAAGTGCTAGAGATCGAAAACACTGTATCAGGAACGAAGAACGCCTTTGATGGGCTTTAAGCCCGTCTGTAAAGTAGGCTGGACACAGTTAAGGAAAGAATCTAAAATGATGATACAAATGATGCTTGCTCTTCAAATTATGTCTTTATTAAATTTAATTTTTCTATTATATCAGGGTATAGTTGATTTACAATGTTGTGTTATTTTCAGGTATACAGCAAAGTGATTCGGTTATACAGAAACGTAGGTCCATTCTTTTCCAGACCCTTTTCCCATGTACCTTATTACAGAGCATTGACTAGACTTCCTTGTGCTATACAGTAGGTCCTTATTGGTTATCTATTTTATATACAGTAGTGTGTATACGTTAATCTCAAACTATATCCATCCTTCAAACAACCATATAGGAACCTCGCCTCCAACATCTATTAAACCAGTTAGTAATAGAATCCCAAACTCCTAATCTATCCCCCTGACCAACCTTTCCCCTTTGGTAACCATAAGTTTGTGTTCAACATCTGTGAGTCTGTTTCTGTTCTATAAATAAGTTCATTTGTATCATTTTTTTTTAAGATTCCACACAGAAGTGATATAATCTGATATTTGTCTTTCTCTGTCTGACTTTCCTTAGTACGAAAATCTCTAGGTTCATCCATGTTGTCGCAAGAGGCATTATTTTATTCATTTTTAAGCCCGAGTAATATTTCATTGTATATGTCCACCACATCATCTCCATTTGTCCCTCTGCTAATGGACATTTCGGTTGCTTGCATGTCTGGCTATTGTAAATAATGATGCAGTGAACACTGGGGTGTATGTGTTTTTGGAATTATTTTAAGTTTAATTAGATCCCATTTGTTTATTTTTGTTTTTATTTTCATTACTCTAGGAGGAGGTGGATCCAAAATAGAAACTGGATCCACTCTTTCTATTTCTGTCAAGGAGTGTTCTGCCTATATTTTCCTCTGAAAGTTGTACAGTTATCTGGTCTTACATTTAATATGCCAGTGTGCTCTGGCGTATTTCAACATGGTTTCCTTTCTCCCATGACGGGGTCTGCTTGAAGCTTTTTGTTCGGTTGGTTGGCTTTTGGCTGCACTGTGTGGCATGGACTAAGGATCGAAGCCGTGCTCCTGCAGTGGAAGCGCGGAGCCTTAACTACTGGACCACCGGCAAGTTTTTAACTCTCAGAGTTGTCCACCCGGAACCTCTGCCAATTCATGAATTACAGTTCAGGTTTTCTTACCCTGTATTGACTCCCCACTCCAGTACTCTTGCCTGGAAATCCCATGGATGGAGGAGCCTGGTGGGCTACAGTCCATGGGGTTGCAAAGAGTTGGACATGACTGAGCGACTTCACTCACTTTCATTGACTCCTGAGCTGGTTTCCCTTCATGAGCCTCTACTTGGGAAGCCGATGTCCTTTGTTTGTCTGTCTTATCTCTCCAGTTGGGGGCAGCAATGTGCCCTATGTCCTACCCTGTCTTATGGATCCCAGAACAACTATTGATTTTTCCGTCTGTTCAGCTTTTTACCTGTTGTTAGGATGAAGCAATGACTTGCCCATCATCACTAAAGAGATAGAGAAAGAAAGGAAAGAGTCAGTGAAATGCTGTAGAGTTTATAAAGCAAACTGTGAGACTGTTGTAAACCCAATTCCAATACAACTGCAAAATATAATCCCTAACGTCTCAGCAAAGATGGGCACAATTCATGGAAGATGGGCACAATTAAGGACAGAAATGGTATGGACCTAACACAAACAAAAGGTATTAAGAAGAGGTAGCAAGAATACCACAGAAGACAATGGCAACCCACTCCAGTACTCTTGCCTGGAGAATCCCAGGGACAGAGGAGCCTGGTGGGCTGCCATCTATGGGGTTGCACAGAGTTGGACACAACTGAGCGACTTAGCAGCAGCAAGAATACACAGAAGAACTGTGCAAAAAAGATCTTTATGACCCAGATAACCAGGATGGTGTGATCACTCACCTAGAGCCAGACATCCTGGAATGTGAAGTCAAGTAGGCCTTAGGAAGCATCACTGTGAACAAAGCTAGAGGAGGTGATGGAATTCCAGCTGAGCTATTTCAAATCCTAAAAGATGGTGCTGTGAAAGTGCCACACTCAATATCCCAGCAAATTTGGAAAACTCAGCAGTGGCCCCAGGACTGGAAAAGGTCAGTTTTCATTCCAATCCCAAAGAAAGTGAAAGGTGAAAGTTGCTCAGTCATGTCCAACTCTGCAACACTATGAGTTGTAACCCGCCAGGCTCCTCTGTCCATGGAATTCTCCAGGCAAGAATACTGGAGTTGGGTTGCCATTCCCTTCTCCAGGGGGTCTTTCCAACCGAGGGATCAAACCCAGGTCTCAAAGGCAATGCCAAAGAATGTTCAATCTACCCCACAATTGTATTCATCTCACATGCTAGCAAAGTAATGCTCAAAATTCTCCAAGTGAGACTTCAACAGTCCATGAACCGAGAACTTCTGGATGTTCAAGCCGGATTTAGAAAAGGCCGAGGAACCAGAGATCAAATTGCCAACATCCGTTGCATCACAGATAAAGCAAGAGAATTCCGGAAAGACATCTGCTTCATTGACTCCGCCAAAGACTTTGACTGTGTGGATCACAACAAATTGTGAAAAATTCTTCAAGAGCTGGGAATACCAGACCACCTGACCTGAGAAATCTGTATGCAGGTCAAGAGGCAACAGTTAGAACTGGACATGGAACAACAGACTGGTTCCAAATTGGGAAAAGAGTACGTCAAGGCTGTATATTGTCACCCTGCTTATTTAACTTCTATGCAGAGTACATCATACAAAATGCCATGCTGGATGAAGCACAAGCTGGAATCAAGATTGTCGGGAGAAATATCAGTAACCTCAGATATGCAGATGACACCACCCCTATGGCAGAAAGTGAAGAACTAAAGAGCCTCTTGATGAAAGTGAAAGAGGAGAGTGAAAAGTTGGCTTAAAACTCAGCATTCAGAAAACTAAGATCATGGCATCTGGTCCCATCACTTCATGGCAAATAGATAGGGGAAGCAATGGAAACAGTAAGACCTTATTTTGGGGGGCTCCAAAATCATGGCAGATGATAACTGCAGCCATGAAATTAAAAGATGCTTGCTCCTTGGAAGAAAAGCTATGACCAACCTAGACAGCATATTAAAAAGCAGAAGACAGTACTTTGCCAATAAAGGTCCATTTACTCAAAGCTATGGTTTTTCCAGTGGTCATGTATGGATGTGAGAGTTGGACCATAAAGAAAGTTGAGCACCGAAGAACTGATGCTTTTGAACTGTGGTGTTGGAGAAGACTCTTCAGAATCCCTTGGACTGCATGGAGATCCAACTGGTCCATCCTAAAGGAAATCAGTCCTGAATATTCATTGGAAGGACTGATGCTGAAGCTGAAACTCCAGTCCTTTGGCCACTTGATGCAAAGAGCTGACTCATTTGAAAAGACCCTGATGCTGGGAAAGATTGAAGGCAGGAGGAGAGGACAGAGGATAAGATGGTTGGATGGCATCACTGACTCAATGGACATGAGTTTGAGTAAGCTCTGTGAGTTGGTGATGGACAGGGAAGCCTGGCATGCTGCAGTCTATGGGGTCACAAGAGTTGGCCACCATTGAGTGACTGAACTGAACCGAACATCTCGGCAATCTCTCCAGTCCTGGCAGTAAAGCACAAATCTACAAAGTCCACCAAGGATCATAGCTGTTCATATGATGGACTTTTGAACAGTTGGATCTGGTTCTCTTCAACATCCATCATCCTGATTCACCCTTATGATTTTGTTAAAGTTAAGTGGAAACTGTGCATATTTGATGCATGTAAAGATCACTTGTGGGTGTCCAGGTGGCTCAGTTGTAAAAAAAATCTGCCTTCCAAACAGGAGATGCAGGTTTGATCCTTGGATTGGGAAGATTCCCTGGAGGAGCAAACGGCAACTCACTACAGTATTCTTGCTTGGAGAATCCCATGGACAGAGAAGCCTGATGCGCTGCAGCCCCTGGTGTCACAAACAGTTGGGTACGACTGAGTGAGCACACACAACGATGACTTGCACTAATGTCTTTGAAAGTTTTTAAGAATACCGTGCTACCATGAATTTATATTTTTATCCACAATATTTTGGAATGCGAATGACAAGTGAGTATTTTATTTCTGAATACCATTGCATAATGTCAAGATCATAATAAAATGACTTTGCAAACAGTGAGTGTTCTCTGTGCATTCACAGTGGATGTCTCTTGTTGGATGTCTCTGTAGCCTTCTATTCATTTTCTTTTCCTTCCAGTGAACTCTCCCTTTTGTTTCCTTTTCTCCAGTCAGTCGGTGGAGACATTCAGGTATGAAATTCTATGGATTTTTTTCATTCTGATACTTCTAGCATCCACCTTCATTTGGATACTTGCTGCCGTTGTCCTCTCTGAACTTTTCACTTACATTTTTCCAGTAATCCCTAAATGGCTTCCTGGCGTGTGTCCATTCTGCACATCATTTTGATTCGGTCACTTCTCTCTTCAAATACTCCTAATGTGTGTCATGACTCCCCCAGTCAGCTGACATTTGCTGTCAAGTGTCTCTTCTCGGGTCCTCTGGGTTCACCCTCAACCTTGCTGAACGTTAGAATCAGCACCTACCGCCTCTTACCAGGACTCGCGTGACTGTCCGATCGTTTCCATTAGATTATAAAATGCTCTGAGGAAGGGACTGCATCTTAGTTGACTTGTTATTCCCTAGCATGTATATTAGTTGCTTGAGAAATATTTCTTACATGAATAAATACTTAATAAAAAGGGATAAAAATGCATTATAGATGGTTATTTGAAAAGAGTTCACTTTTTTTTCAGTTACCGAGGCTCAGTTGAACTCTATTACCTGGAGTTTTGCCAATCAGACTTCTTTTTAGTAATATTTATAATGATAATTGGTGTTCATAGTGACTACCCCAGGGCTGTACAAAGTCTTGAAATGACTTCTCAGTTATTTAAAAGAAGATCATATTAAGATGTTTGTTTCTAGTTAACAGATTCATTATATGTATCATCATGGATTATCCATTTAAAAATAATTAAAATGAAATTAAAATTCACAATAATATCACACTGAACATTAATCTTCCTTTGATGAAGTTCATTCAACAAATAATTAGCACACACTAAATATGTACCCGTTAATAGAGTTATTAAGCAGGATGTTCTACTTTAGTCAGTTTATGTGTATTGGAAATGCCTTGTGCTTCCATTGTGCTAGATAATGGCTTGCTGTAATTGATGCACAGTGCGATATCTAATCACTTTTTCCGGTAGCCTTTAAACAAAATATGGCTCTTTAAAGCTGTGTATTTAGGGACTTCCCAGGTGGTGCTAGTGGTAAAGAATCCGCCTGACAATGCAGGAGATGCAAGAGACGCTGGTTTGATCCCTGGGTGGGGAAGATCCCGTGGAGAAGGAAATGGCAACCCACCCTAGCATTCTTGCCTGGAGAATCCCATGGACTGAGGAGCCTGGCGGGCTGCAGTCTATGGGGTCACAGAGTCGGACACGACCAGGCGACTAAACAACAGCAACATCTATTGGCCTGTTTATTACCAATTACCCTCTAATGGTGGTTACCCTTTCCGTACATAGTGGTAAAGCTGAAAACACCTAATTGTTAATTTCTTTTTAAATTCAGAATTCCTTTTAACCAAATCCTGCTTTTGGCTTATGCTTGGAATATGTGACCAAACATTAGGTGTTTGAAAAGGCTCATCCCAGTTTAAAAAAAAAAAGCCAACTTCAGAAAATGCCTGTTCTTTGTCTCTATGTATATTACTTTTGAGTGTTGTCCCTTTGGAACTCTGCTGACAGCTGCCATATCACCCAGTGGAGCAATAGCAGACATCAAACAAAAGCCATGTGTATTTCTTGGTTGTCCACACGGACACTCAAAGCCTGTTTTCAAGTAAACACAGGGCTGATCACATGCAAACTCATGGTCACTCACACACACACACTCACACACCCTCCACACCCTCAGCTGATTCTGCAGTAGCTTCTCCCAGCTGTACTTTCTGAATGACCTTCCTAAACTAGATTCTGTCTCTTCTCTCCTGTGGACTCTTTCAGAAAGCAGTAGTGAACATCCTCTATATTTTACCAAAAATCTGTTAGTCAAAGCTAGCCCTTTTGTCCTCTTAGGAACATCCCTGCTGTAAGCTAAGAGACTGAGCCCCGCTTATCTAGAATTGAATAGTAATAATAAACATTTGTCAAGCTTTATCTTTAAAAGTAAGCCGTTATCCCTGTTTTATAAATGAAAGAACCGGGGCTTGCAGAGGTTAATCACCTGCCGAAGGCTCACAGCAGGAAGGTGGAGGATTTGAACAGGCAGGATTATTCCAGAGCTTGCACGCTGAATTATGGTAGGGACTGAATTTATTTCCATCATGTAGTAAATGGCTCGAAGAATCCAGAACTTCCTAGGCCTGAGCTAATTAGTCTCAGGGAAAATGAGGGGCTCAGAAAGAGAGAGCCACTAATTTAAGTCATTAGAGACTATTTAAAGTTAGGGTTCACATTGGTTTTCTAGAAGAGGTGCCAACTGATTTACAAAAAGAGAGATGATTGCTGGCTTAGAGAGCTGCCGAAAGCCTCTAGTAGGACAGACTGTAAATGGCAGATTTATGAGACAAATTACTGACTAGATTGGCAATAAAAAGTGCCTTAAACACTCCAATCCAAACCACCAGCGGGTGGAAAACCAGAAATCACCATTGCTATGTGTCTGGATTCCCGGGCAGGGCCTGTGTTGAGAAGGGCCCAGAGCTTGGTTTAATGTTCTTCTGTGACTGTCTTGAAATCCTTAATATAATTTTATCTTTGAACTTGTGTTTTGTGAGGAGAGTGATGGGCCAGTGCTCCACATAGGCCATGGAGATGCGCCAGGCGGCAGTGCAGAGGTTGAGTGGTTGGGGTGCCGTGAACAGTTGGGGCTGCTCATGTTTGGCTCAGGACGCCCATGGTGACTCAGGCAGTTCAGGGTCCTGAGGGAGTGGCCAGGACAGGACAGGGGCCACTTAGTGGCAATAACAGAGACAACAGCAGAAGTGGCCACAGGCAATGCTGCAAGTCAGAGGAAATGTTAGAGGAGATATTGGAACCACACTATAAATCCACATTTAAAGTGAACTTCAGACTTATATGAAACACATTTGTACAGAGAGTGAAATTTTCTAGAAAAATCATTCCTCAACAATCATCAGTTCTAGATGTAATAAAATGGACATTTTGACAAATTCATCAGAAATTTATCCCAATGTAATACCCCCAAATAATCCCAACAATGTTGTCACAGCCTAAAAGTTACTCTTCATAGCTCCAGTAAGAGTTGCATAGGCAGAGTGAGTGAAGTGAGTGAAGTCGCTCAGTCGTGTCCGACTCTTTACGACCCCACGGACTAGTAGCCTACCAGGCTCCTCCCTCCATGGGATTCTCCAGGCAAGAGTACCGGAGTGGGTTGCCATTTCCTTCTCCAGGGGATCTTCCCGACCCAGGGATCGAACCCGGGTCTCCCACATTCCAGGCAGATGCTTTAACCTCTGAGCCACCGGGGAAGGCAGAAAGGGCCTCAAAATCGAAAACTGTCAAAAAGTATTTATAATCTTGTATTTTTAAGAGCAAGCAATATTGCTTTCAAGTATATTTACTAAAAATTAAACTGCTGAAAGTAAAGATTTTGATGATCTAATAAATTTTACAGAAAGGTGAGCCAGAAAAAAAGAAATCTTGCAATCAAAATATCACACTATAAAGTATTATCATGTATTATATAATATTATGACACCAAAATATTATTTTGAAAATTTCTAAGATTTAGTTGTTTCTCATGTATCACTATTACCCCTATTACTTTTCTGAAAGTAACAAAATATTTCTAAAAGAAAAAATCCTTTTGTTTTAGTACCTTTATATGAGCACATTTCCCTGCTTTTTAAACAAGGGGATTTCATTGTCATTTTGTACTGACTCCTTCCAGCATGCAGCCCTGCTCCCAGAAGAAAGAGGTGATATTATAGGAGAACAAAGAAGGTGAGGTTTTCTACCCAAAGTCCCAGGTTCCTGTTCATCCTGACAAAAAAATATAGCCCAAAGCGGAGGGAGCGGTCAGCTTGGGACTGGGGTGAGAGTGAGTCGGAGGGACTAGGTGAAATTCAGGCACCTGAAGGGCAAGCCTGGGTTTGGAAGCAGTCTGTGCTTTTTTTTTCTGGTTGCCACGGCAGCACATTAGGTGTGGAGTGACATTAAAGAGGAAGAAAGCCTGAGGAGAATGGATTGGTTTTCTGCTTAGTCACTACTCTGGTAAAAAGTACTGGTATATTTTATGTTTATGTTTATTTTCATCCTCTTTTTCTCTCCGGAATTAGAACTGGTTTACTCAGGGCTTCCCTTGTGGCTCAGCTAGTAAAGAATCCTCCTGCTATGTGGGAGACCTGGGTTCGATTCCTGGGTTGGGAAGATCCCCTGAAGAAGGGAAAGGCTACCCACTGCAGTATTCTGTCCTGGAGAATTCCATGGACAGTATATCCATGGGGTTCCAAAGAGTCAGACACAACTGAGTGACTTTCACTTCACTTTACTCAGGGGAGAGGAGTCACAGAAGAGCCAGGTGTCTGACCCTGGGCTTGGGATTTTTACATGAGCCCAGCTTTGCCTTTTATTGCAATGAGACCTTTCCAAACCACGGAAGGCCTTCCATCCTTCAGTTTTCCCGTGTGTGGTGGTGAAGGGGTAATGACAGCTGATACATTTTTGGTGACACTGTTTTAATTCATGCTAAGGAAGCGGCCGTTTTGCCTGCTATCGCCTTTGTTTTTGTCAGAGCAAATGTCAATACAGGGGAAAAAGACACATACCTTGTTGGTATTATGAAAGTGCTTTGATTTTGTTGATCCCCTGAAAAAGTCTCAGGGATTCTAGAACTCGGCAGACCACCCTTTGAGAACCATTGTTTCCTGGTGTCATTTGGAGACCTCCAACAGCTGATCCTAAGCTCTAGCATTCAGAGAGGGGCCAGAAAGCTGAGAGAGGAAAATAAGAGCAGGCTTGTCAGGAGCCTGCTCATGTCAAGCCCTGACATGAAAGAATTAAAACTTGAACCAAAATATAGAAACATGGAAGAGTAGTCAGTCATATTTTTTAAAGACTTTCTACATGATTTATGAACAAAAAATATAATGAACAAATTGAAAGGGAGTAGAAATCAGTGTTGGGACTTGACTTAGTGGCCTACAAATTCAACTGGAAGTAATATTTTTAAACATAGAGCAAAAAAATATAAGGAGAAAACAATCATGAGTTAAAAGAAAGACTATTAGAGGATGTATTTGGAAGAACTAACCTGTGAATAAAAGAAGATCCAGAGAGTAGAAAAGGAACAGATGAAGAAAAGGCACTAATTAAACTAATAAAGAAGAAAATGTCCTTGAGATTAAGAAAGACCTGAAGGTGCAACTTGAAACTACTCACCAAGTTCCAAGCAGAAGGGGCAAGAAAAAGAAAAAGTCCTCCAAGCTTGTCTGGAAAATTCTTCAGCTACCACGAATGAAGAGATAACCAGCTACTTAAGGAATCAGACCGCCATATTGTTTTGTATGAAGCGCCTTAGCTGGAAGATGACAGAATGGCAGCAGAGAAGAGGACTGCGACCCGGATTCCTGTATCCACTCAAGATGTCTTTCCCCTTTCAGAACAGAGGAGTGCGTGATGTGCGACAGTCCAGAAAATACATCTCTCATGCGTATCATCCCTCCCACTACTAGAGGGAGGGCTTTGTAACCAAACAACTACCATGACCAGTGCTCCGCCCCCCTCCACCGGCGCCACCATGGGAGAGAGGAGAACATGAAGAGACAGAGGGGCGTGCCCAGCAAGGAACATTCGTGCATGCCCAGTCGCTAAGCCATGTCTGACTCTGCGACCCCAGGGACTGCAGCCCATCAAGGTCCCCTGTCCGTGGAATTCTCCAGACAAGAATACCTGAGTTTGTTGCCACTTCTTCCTCCAGGGGATCTTCCCAACCCAAGGATCAAACCCTCCTCTCCCATGTCTCCTGCGTCTCCTGCGTTGGCAGGCAGTTTCTTTTTTATTGTTGCGCCACCTGGGAATCCCCGATGCACATCCAGTTAAATTTAAGTGGACAGTAATAGACCAGGAATGTATGCTAGCTATTCCAAAGAAGAATTCTTAAAATAGAAAGGAACTATGTAAGGGCAATTCTAATAATAATCTAGGATGAAAAGTACTGAACTATCTCAGAGAAACCTAGAAGTTAGGGGTGAATGGGGAGAAAAGTTATGAAGCAAAGCATGTGAAAGATTTTATTTTGGTCTGGGTGAGGGGACATTTGAGAAGAACAGCAGTGAAAATATTCTAAAAGGTTGACCTAAGTAGTTAGACTAGCTGAGTGAAGGAAAGGAATTAAATTAAAAAAAAAAAAGAATTACAGAAATATGTTTTGTTATGAGGTCCTAGAAAGGGGATGCAAACATTTAAGGTCTAGAAAGTTACAAAACAACAGCACTAACAAAATTTAAAAAGACAGTGAAAAAAGAAACCCAGCACCACCCGCACCAAAAAAACAGCAAAAGAAAGAAGAGGAGACAACAAAGTAAACCAAAATGAATAAAAAGTAAACATAAAATTAGAAGGAATAAAATAAACTACCAAAAAAATACAAGGACTAAAAACAAGGAAAGAGAAACGCTAACAGCCAGGAGAAGTCTGAGGGGCATGAGAACTAAACATAACGCTGCGTCCTGGATGGCATCTTGGGAGAGAAGATGGACATTAGGAAGAAGCTAAGGAAATCTGCTTTTGTTTTTAGCTTCAGCAAAAAGTGGAATTAGCAGGCTCCAGCAGGTCTCACGACCCCAAGAACTGGGATGCAGTGGGGCCTCTGATTCACTGATGCGCTCTCGTGAGCCAGGGTGTTTTCTTTTCATCCATCTCTCAACTCTGCTTCTTTCTTGAATGTCTGCTTCAAGGCTCATTGATGTGGCAGCCTGGGTTTCCAACCACTGGGTGGAAAACTGTCAGTGACGGTTCCTGGTTTGTATCTCCTCTAATTAACAGGCCATTCATCCATTCAGTCAGTCAGTCATATAAGAAATATATATTGCACGCTTACTGTGTGCCAGGCACTCTACTGTGTTCAGCTATATTTTGAGGATAAGATAAAGCAAACATTATCCCATCCTCATGGAGGTTACTAGATAGTAAGATATTTCTTTATTTTGTATACAAATACAAGGTAATGACAAATAAGGCAACTTCCAAGAAGAAAACGTTCTTTGTATTGTCAATGTTTCACAATCGAGTCTAGGGTATGAAGAAGGACTTCCTGGGGGAAACGACATAAAACTGAGACCTAACTGTAAATACAAGTTACCCAGCCACTGGGGACACGTGTGGTGAGCACCTTTATAAAAACTTGCAGACAGGCAAAGGGGGAGACGTAGAAATTTAGCCTATTTCTCCTAAGCCTATAGCTATTGTAAACAACAAGGAGGATTCAATAAATTTCTGTTTATTAAACACAAATTTATTTATGTATCGAATCCTAAAGTACATGTAGTCTTTTAGTGTCCGTGTAACATTTACATAGTTGATCATGGTTTTGACCACACAGAAAATCTTAATCTTAGTAAGGTAATTTGGAAATCTAGGTGACATCATTGATTTCCTAAGAAAATATAAATTGTTAAAATTCAGTGAAGAAGTAGAAATTTTGAATAGCTTGAGAACCATAGGAGAGATTAGAAAAGAGATTAAAAATGCGTTATTGAAGAAGTTAACAGAATTTGAGAATTACATAACTGAACACTGCTGCTGCTGCTGCTAAGTCGCTTCAGTCGTGTCCGACTCTGTGTGACCCCACAGACAGCAGCCCACCAGGCTCCCCCGTCTCTGGGATTCTCCAGGCAAGAATACTGGAGCAGGTTGCCATTTCCTTCTCCAATGCATGTAAGTGAAAAGTGAAAGTGAAGTCGCTCAGTCGTGTCCGACTCTTAGCGACCCCAGGGACTACAGCCTACCAGGCTCCTCCATCCATGGTATTTTCCAGGCAAGAGTACTGGAGTGGGGTGCCATCGCCTTCTCCGTAAACTTGTCTGTCTTCTTCTACAGTCTTTAAATTACATCAGAATTGTTTGCCCTTTAAGCTTAACTGAACACTATTTAACAGGCCATTCATCCATTCAGTCAGTCAGTCATATAAGAAATATATATTGCACGCTTACTGTGTGTTAACTGAACACTATTTAAGCTTAAAGGGCAAACAATTCTGATGTAATTTAAAGACTGTAGAAGAAGACAGACAAGTTCTCATTGTATTTATGAGGCCAGTCTTATTATTAATACTTTGCTGTTGTTGTTTAGTCATTAAGTCATGTCTGACTCTTTGCGACTCCAGCCTGGACTCCAGCCTGCCAGGCTCTTCTGTCCTTGATTTCCCAGGTAAGAATACTGGAGCAGGTTGCCATTTCCTTCTCCAGGGAATCTTCCTGACCCAGGGATCGAACCTGCATCTCCTGCATTAGCAGGTGGATTCTTTACCACTGAGCCACCAAGGAAGCTCAATCTTATTGCTATAACATGGTAAAAATAACACTGCGAAAAAATCAATAGTACACTAGATGCAGAAGATTCTAAATGTGATATTAGCTACAATAATCCAGTAATGTATTAACAGACTAATGAACTGTGGCCAAGTAGTTTATTGCAAGCATGCAAGGTTGCATTAGTACCAGGAAATCAAGCAACGAGACTCATTACATCAACAGATTAAAGCAGAAAAATAAGTGAACATGTCAATAGATGTCGAAAAGCCATCTTGATAAACATTCAGCAGCTATCCTTAATAATAATTTTAGGAAGATATGTACAGGAGGAACTTTTGTAAGTAAGATAAAGTTTATAAAACATTGGCAAGTTTAGTTCACTCGCTCAGTTGTGTCTGACTCTTTGCGACCCCATGGGCTGCAGCACGCCAGGCCTCCCTGTCCATCACCAACTCCCAGAGTTTACTCACACTCATGTCCATTGAGTCAGTGATGCCATCCAACCATCTCATTATCTGTCGTCCCCTTCTCCTCCCTCCTTCAATCTTTCCCAGCATCAGGGTCTTTTCCAGTGAGTCAGTTCTTCGTATCAGGTGGCCAAAGTATGGAGTTTCAGCTTCAGTGTCAGTCCTTCCAATGAATATTCAGGACCGATTTCCTTTAGGATTGTCTGATTGGATCTCCTTGCAGTCCAAGGGACTCTCAAGAGTCTTCTCCAACACCACAGTTCAAAAGCATCAGTTCTTCAGAACTCAGCTCTCTTTATAGTCCAACTCTCACATCCATACACAGCTACTGGAAAAACCATAGCTTTGACTAGATGGACCTTTTTTTGGCAAAGTAATGTCTCTCCTTCTTAATATGCTATCTAGGTTGGTCATAACTTTTCTTCCAAGGAGCAAGCATCTTTTAATTTTGTGGCTGCAGTCACCATCTGCAGTGATTTTGGAGCCCCCCAAAATAAAGCCTGTCACTGTTTCCACTGTTTCCCCATCTATTTGCCATTAAGTGATGGGGCCGGATGCCATGATCTTAGTTTTCTGAATGTTGAGTTTTAAGCCAGCTTTTTCACTTTCCTCTTTCACTTTCATCAAAAGGCTCTAGTTCTTTTTTTGCTTTCTGCCATAAGAGTGGTGTCATCTGCATATCTGAGGTTATTGATATTTCTCCTGGCAATCTTGATTCCAGCTTGTGCTTCACCCAGCCTAGCGTTTCTCATGATGTACTCTGCATGTAAGTTAAATAAGCAAGGTGACAATATACAGCCTTGATGTACTCCTTTCCCAGTTTGGAACCAGTCTATTGTTCCATGTCCAGTTCTAACTGTTGCTTCATTGGCAAATGTGATTCTAAATAATAGCAGACCATGAAAACCACTTTAATTGTCAGGAACTAGATAAGACTGCTTATTCTTGCCACTATTACTCAATATTATTTTCAAAGTTCTAACAAACACAGTGAGAAAAGACAGTAAAATAATTTGTCTAAACATTGGAAAAGAAAGGAAAGAACTCTTTTTCTTGATGATACTTTATTCTTGGAAAATCCAAACGGCATAAGAAAAAATACTTGAATTGTAACACAAATAGGTATAAAAATACATACAACAATCAAAGGCAAAAAATGACCTAAACATGAAAATGGGAAAAAATAATCTGTGGTTATAATAAAATGAAAAGAAATACTGTAAGAGAATAACTGTCCTGAAAACAAGACTCAAACAAATGGAAAATCATACTAAGTTCTTAGGTGTATAGGCTGAAAATAACTGAAGTGTTAGAGTTTCTCAAATTCACTATATACATGTATATATAATATTTATATATAAAATTAATTATGATGTATACTGCAATTCCAATTAGAATCATATAACATTTCAAAATAATATAAAATGATCTTAAAGCTTATTTGGGAAAATAAAAAGCCCAAGAATAAAATGTATAAAAAAGACTAATGAGTGCAGATATTAATGGCTACTATTAAGTCACTATAATCAAGTAAATAAAGCATTTAAAAATTATTTTATTGAAGTATAGTTGGATTATCATATTGTATTAATTACTACTGTACAGCAAAGTAACTCAGTTATACATATATATACACACATTATTTTTCATATTTTTTTCCATTATGGTTTATCACAGGATATTAAATATAGTTCCCTGTACTATATGGTAGGACCTTGTCATTTATCCATTCTGCATATACCAGTTTGTGTCTGCTAATCCCAAGCTCCCATTCCTACCCTCTCCATCCCTCTCCCTTTGGCAACCGCCAGTCTATTCTGTTTGCCTCTGATTTTGTTTCTGTTTCATAGATAGGTTCATTTGTTTTATATTTTGGATCCCACATATAAGGGATATTGCGTGCCATTTGTCCCTGTCTTTCTGACTGTCTCTACTTTGTATGCTAATCTGTAATTGCATCCATGTTGCTGCAAATAGCGTTGCTTCATTCTTTTCAATGGCTGAGTAGTATTCCTTTGTATATGCTTGTAGCGTATCCCCTTTATCCATTCATCTGATAATGCACATTTAGGTTATTTCCATGTCTTAGCTATTGTAAATAGTGATGCTGTGAACATAGGGGTGCATGTATCTTCTTGAATTACACTTTTGTTTGACTATAAGGGTATTGGTTTTTAAAATAAATAAAGATGGTAGAGGAATTTTAAGGAAAATCCCAATCTAGATCTCACAATATACACTATTTTAATCTATTATGAAGTTGACATTTCAATTCAGTGGGAGAAGGAAGATACAGGCTCAGCTGACCATCCATCTGGAAGAGGATGGAAGTGTACACATCTCTCAGCATTTGTAGAAGTAAGTTCTACAGATAATTGAAGACTTTAAAGCAAATAATTAAATGTAAAAATAAATCAATGAATAATAGATGAATAAATTACTTATAGAAAGAAATCTAGGAGCCTATACATACAGTGTAGGGTTTGTGGAGATTGTTCTTAAATAAGACAAAGAACCGAAAGCTACAGAAAATGTAAATAAGGTCCGTGGAAAATTATAAAGTTAAAAATGTATTTGCATCACAGATGCTTAAAATAAAGTTAACATCTTTAAAATACAGAGTTCCTACTAAGGGGCAACAGATAATAGAAAATAGATATGAAAGAGTAATTTATCCAAAAGTAGGTATAATGGCCATAAACGTATGGACACTCAAAATTATCAGTAATCAGGAAATGCAAATTAAAGTAACAATGCATTTTCCCTTTATAACCATGTATTTAATAAAAGCATAATAGAAGGATAATGTTAAGAGGTAAGGATGCAGAGGAAAAGGGACTGTCATACTTTGCAAATTAAATGTTAATTGCAGTATGGCAATATCTTCTGAAAGTAAAAATTCACATACAGTTGGATCTACCAGTCTCATTCCTAAGAAGCTATTCCAAAGAAAGAAAAACATAATATAATTTCATAAAAGTATATGGACCATGATGTTTATTAGAGCATTGTTCATACAATTAAAATTCCGAAACAAAGAGAATCTCCATAGAAGAGTGGTTGAGTTGATCTTCAAAAGAAACTTTAGAAAAATTTCATAAAACAGTATGCAGCCATTAAAAAGGATACATTTTAGCAGAGTCTGTATACTTGGTTAGGATTCCTATGAAGTATTTTTGAGTGACAAAAATCTAGTTGTGGAGATGTATGGTATTCTATTTCTGTAAATAATACTAATATACAAGGAAAAAGTATGCCATGTATGTATATATGTGTGTATGTGTTTGTGAATATGGATATGTGTTTACAGCACTCAGTTGTTAACCCAGGACACTTAGTGTTGTTTAGGAAGAAAGGAAGAAATAAAAAGGGTTGGGGGCGGGGAGGAACTAAACTATTCAAAAAGCCAGCATGACCCCCATTTATGTTCTCTTTGTGGAATAATAAAAGTAAAAGAATGCCAGGCTCCAACAGTCAGGCTTTCAGTCAGTTTTCCTAAGACCTGACTTTTCTACCTTGTTCTTGTGGCTCCTATTCTGTCAGCAGTTCCGTTCCAGGTGGCTGGGGAGAGTTCTTGTCCATCTCTGCAGCCTAAGTAAACACAGGCGCTTCGCCTTTCTTTATCGGTCCGTTTGTCAGGTAGTGTTCCAGCCACAGAGAAAGACAGAACATTGCGCAGACGTTCTGTCATGCTTGACTTTTTCATGGACCTGCCAACTGTTGCCCCAACTTCATGGTGTTAAATATTTTAACTAAGCTAGAAGTCTATACAAGGGAACTTCTGGAGAGCTCAAATTCTCTTAATTCCTGGGGTTACAGCATAGTGGGAAGAGTAAAAGGCTTTGCATGATAACTCCTGACGCTGGGAATGCCAGTAAAAACCCTGAGACCAGATCTGCAAGGCCAGCCACTCGGGTAAAAAGAGCATCTGCAGGGGGTGTTGCTGACATCTCCAGGGTGGTCCTGCCAACAGTTACTCCCTCCCTGATTTTCTCCTTCCTGTTGGGTGGTTCCTTCTTCTCTGAGGCCAGCATTATCTCCCTGGTTTCCTTGACTTTTGTCTAATGATCTTTTTGAAGACCCACCATGTCTCCTTACTGATAGATCACATGGTTTGTTTAAACCTTTTGTTATATTAACTACCCTTTAAGGCAAATGTACTTTTTAAAGACCATTGATACAGATCTTGGAAGGGAAATTCAGGCTCTCAAAGCTAAATGGGTCGGCTTGATCCAGACCACAGTGACTGGTGGAGGGGGGTGGGGTGGGGGTGCTCCTTTCTGCTTACGGGAAGTGCTGCGCTGTTTTCCACGACAAATGCTCTCATAGCAGACTTGTACCTCACTCCCTCCTTGCCTGTTTGTAGCCTGAGTGCCCTGTGATGAACATTTTTTGTGTATTAGAAAACAACTCAATAAATTACTTTGGTGCTCATACTAATGTGGAAAGATGGAGGGTCAAATCTGAATATGGGGGAATAAACCTTTCATAGTTTGTCCTCAAAAAAAAACAAAAAACAAAAAAAAAACACCAAGCCAAATGCCCAAAAAACAAGCCTTAGGAATTTCAGGTTTCTCAGAAACTGCACTTGACATTCTGCTTAGAACCGTTGTGTTCCTGTAGAGATGGGCAATTATGGGGAAAGTATTTCTGGGAGCATGGCCACATTAAACACCAGCAACAAAAGACTCCCTGTGGGTTTTGCCACTTTGCATGACCCTGCCCCCGCCTTAATCTGAATTTCAGAGACGTTCAAATACCACCAAGAAGAATGGTTGCCTCAGTTTTAAATGTACATACACCATGATGCTTTGAGCATCTGTTCTTTGAAACCTGCCGGGTTTTGAGGCTGTGGTTATGGCGGGACTCAAGTGTTTGTGAGCTCTTCGTAACTCCCTAGATGTCCACTTTTGAGGACTCTACCTTAATCTGTGGGCTCTGAGTTTTGAGGATCTGCAATCATGCAAATATCCCCCAGGAGTGGAAACAGTGATTCTCTAAAGCTCCCCATGCCCTGCTAGGTACTGCCTGATGTCTCAGAGCTTGGATGCTGGGGAGGCACTGGGTGGAGAGGAGCTGGTGGGATGATGCTTTTGGGGACCTGGAAGCCCCTTCTGAGGCTTTTTTCCCTTTCTCCTCAATCCCTCTGTTCCCATTTAGAGCTGTGACTCTAATCTGAGGACCAAAACCAGCCTCCCACACTGGGCGTGATCTCCCCCTGAGGCTCCACTTTGGGGCAGGAAATCAGTCAGAAGGTTGCTCATTGGGCACAGAACAGAATTCAGTGAGATAGGGGGACGGGCTGCTGGCGGCCCATGTGGCCTCAGGGAGAGGCCACTGGATGGGGGAGGGAGGCTCTGCAAGCCCACTGCCCCGATGCCATCTTTCCCAGGCAGGCCCATCTGACGGGCATTGCCAGAGTTTGCCTCTGAACTTTCCTTTCTTGTGGTTCCAAGACTGACCAGCTGTCCCTCTGGGCAGAACATTCTTCCTGGTTTTATAGACGAGCTTCCAGTCACTTTGAACTGGGAGCCTTTTGGTTGTTTTAAGGTGTCTGTACTGTTCTGTGTGGACCCCTGATGTGTTTCTCAATGGTGTTCCCCCCACCCTCGCCGCGTGCTTAAGGACGAAAGACTCCCCTGTATAGGCCCGCCCCCCATATCCGCCACGCACTCCCCCCGCCGCCACTGTCTCCCACAGCACTGGAAGGAATGCATTTGACTTTCTTCACCCCTTGCTCTTCTTAATTCAGTCTCTGGACTGTGAGGTCCCTGTGAGGATGTGTTCATTTAGTGTGTTTCCCTATTCACAGTAAGGGCTTCCCTGATAGCTCAGTGGGTAAAGAATCCACCTGCAATGCAGGAGACCCTGGTTTGATTCCTGGGTCGGGAAGCTCTGGTAGAGAAGGGATAGGTTACCCACACCAGTATTCTTGGACTTCCCTGGTGGCTCAGCTGGTAAAGAATTGGCCTGCAATGTGGGACACCTGGGTTCAATCCCTGGGTTGGGAAGATCCCCCAGAGAAGGGAATGGCAACCCTACTCCAGCATTCTGGCCTGGAGAATTCCATGGACAGTCCATGGGGTCGCAAAGACTCTCAGCTACAGTCAGCCCCTGACACAGACAGACTTGGCTCCATGGGTTTGTTCTGATAGTAAGAAAATCAGAGCAAGACCAAGTGAGAGTCTGGTATTGGTCTACCTTGCTTTGGGCATAATTCAGTTCCTGTTTCCAACCCTGTGATTGTTTGGACTGTAGCTCTGAAATAAATAATGAGTGATTGTTAAAAAAAAAAAGAACCAGAGCTTGAGTTAATTGAATTCTATCATTTCCTGTGATCTATTAGAACTTCTATTTTTGCTTTAAGTTTAAAACAGTGAGCAACATTTAAAACTGAATGACTTCACACCCACTTAGATGGATAAACTCCAAAAGATGGATGGTCACAAGTTGACAGGGATGTGGAGAAACTAGAATTCTTGTGTGCGGCCACTTTGGAAAATAGCTTGGTAGTTTCTTAAAATGTTAAACAAAGATATACTATGTGGAGCATCAATTCTAGGTAGCTAGTGGAATCACTGGAGAAGACGATGGCACCCCACTCCAGTACTCTTGCTTGGAAAATCCCATGGATGGAGGAGCCTGGTAGGCTGCAGTCCATGGGGTCGCTAAGAGTCGGACACGACTGAGCAACTTCCCTTTCACTTTTCACTTTCATGCATTGGAGAAGGAAATGGCAACCCACTCCAGTGTTCTTGCCTGGAGAATCCCAGGGATGGGGGAGCCTGGTGGGCTGCCGTCTATGGGGTTGCACAGAGTTGGGCACAACTGAAGCGACTCAGCAGCAGCAGCAGTGGAATCACACTAGCATCTTCCCTCCCCAGTGGTCCAACTCCTAGGTATCTACCCATGAGAAATGAATCACTCTCTGTCATTTCTATCACATTCTATTCCTTAGAAGGAGTCACGGAATACAGCTCACACTCAGGGAGAGGAGAATTAAGCTCCAGCTCTTGAAGGCAGGGGTCACATAATCTGTGGACATATTTTTAAACCACCCTCTGAGCCAGGTATGGTTCCACACTTTTTGGGAGGGAGATGTTTACTGTTGGCAAGTTGATGCTGTAAGGAGGAAATATTTATGCTTTCCTTTTGTCTTCTACTGATATAACATCGTCCATG
Source organism: Capricornis sumatraensis (assembly GCF_032405125.1). NCBI lineage: Eukaryota > Metazoa > Chordata > Mammalia > Artiodactyla > Bovidae > Capricornis > Capricornis sumatraensis. The sequence goes on along the minus strand of NC_091080.1, from coordinate 37,815,325 downwards.
TTAAACACAGACCTATCCTTTCCTTCTCTTTATTCTTGCACTAAATATGCCTGCCACAAGTCTTCATTGTTACTGTTTATTTTTTGCTGTCCTCAATACATTCTGAAAATCTCCATACATGCTGGGTTTCAGACTTCCTGACGCCGCTGTTAGGTGTTATGCCCATCTTTTGAATCTGTTTTCAGTGTTTTGGTAATTTTCATGCCATTAGATATTATGATTACCAGGGCCCTTGAGAATGCTGAGAGCTTGATCATCTCCCATGGATGTTCCTTCCCAGTGGGTTCGGAAGGCTCTCTGTGCACGGGAACAAAAGCAGAAAGGAATCAAAAGACGTCTTGATTAACAGCTGTGCAAATGGCTGAGAATTATAGTCAAGGGCAAGGGCTCCCACTTGCCTCTGAACCTAAACCTTAGGGCTGAGCGGGCCCCTCCCACCCCACCACAGGGCTGGTTGGGGATCCATCTGTGTATCTGGTTGCACTTAGCGGGCCGGCTGCAGGCACAGAGGAGGGGGCACGTAGGTCTGGTACTACTTGGCAGTGCTGTGATCACGTCCAAACAGGGTCACAGGGCTCAGTGATCACACTCTCATCTCCCCTCCCCTGGCAGGGGCTGCGAGGGGCTGGGCAGAGTGGCCTGGCCAGAGAAGGGGTGTATGTCGTCCCTACCTCACGTGCCCTTCGCCATTTCCAAGCCTGGCCTCCCCAGTGGGCTTGCTGTATAGCTTGCTCTGTAGGCTTAGTGGGTTGCCATTTCCTATTCTAGGGGATCTCCCCAACCCAGGGATCGAACCCGCGTCTCTTGTGTCTCCTGCATTGGCAGGCGACTTCTTTACCATCTGTGCCACCAGGAAGCCCTCGTGATGGAGGCTATTTGCAATTATACTCAAAATGTCACCCTTTAGAGGGTCCGCTCAGCCAGTCCCTCTGAGTGTTCTCACAGCCAACAGAGCTTCCAGACTTGCACACCTGGTCCCGGAGTTCATCATCCTTTCCTATTCATTAAGGGGAGAAGCAGAGCAAAGCTCAGGTCGCCTGTGCCTCAGTCCTGGTTGGGTGATTTCAGGAAAGTCACTTGTCCTTTCTGAACCTGAACTTATTCCTGTAAAAAATAGAGATAATGGTATCTATTTCACTGGGTTGTGGTAAGGTTGATGTCTACTATATTGTATATACATGTATGCATGTATGTGAGTATGTATGAAAACTCCTTGTAAACAGTAAGACCCGGATGATGCATGCAGCTGTCATTGTCTTACCACTTTTTACTTAGTGGGAAGTTTATTCCATGTATGGTTGGTGATGATCTGAAGTAGGAAGACAAAGCGCCTATAGCATACAGGGCATCAGAAAGTTCCCCAGATGTTTATACTTCTAGGTTTGAAGTTCTGGTTGACTGTGGTTCCCTCTCATTAGGCATCAAAATTCCACTTGGAATTCTGTCCTGGGAATCGCCGCTGCGGGAGAGTCTCTTCCCCATTTGCATGGCTCACAGGATGTCACTTTGGGTCCGTTTCCAGTCTCTGCATAGCATCTTGACCCTGGAATGTGGAAACATGAGGAGGTGTTTGTTTTACACTCCCTAATCCTTGAACAAAAATTACAAAGTGTTCTTCTGCCTTCTCAGAGAAAGACTGTCCCCATCTTGTTCTTATTCAGTTTGGAGAAGCGACAGATGTTGCTGTGTTTATGCTGGGTTAAAATTCCTTCATTTCATGTAAAGACATGCTAAATGCTTGCTTTGTGATTATCTGAACCCTGAACGGCGACTGTCTGAAAAGTAAACAAGGCAGTCAAGCTACAGTACTGCGTCGCTGCCTTCGTGGTCTTTATGCTTCGCACATACGCTGCTGGGTTCACACTGGAACACTGCAAGCTGATAGAAAGCTGAGGGTACATCTGTTCTCCTTTGCCACTCTCAAGTGTTTCTTAACATTTTTATTTGTTTGTTTTTTATTTTTTGTCTGCACTGGGTCTTCGCTGCATGGAGTGCGTGCTTCTCATTGTGGAGCACAGGCTCTCGGCACTTAGACTTCAGCGGTTGCAGCCCGTGGGCTCAGTAGTTGTGGCTGCCTTGTGGCAGGTGGAATCTGTCTTCCCAGATCAAGGGTCAAACTTGTGTCCCCTATGCTGGCAGGCAGATTCTCAGTCACTGGACCACCAGGGAAGTCAAGTCTTATTTGAGTTGAACGTTCAGTTTCATGCAGTTCTAGGAGAGGAACCCTATTCTGGAGTCTGTGTTTCTTGTGGGTGGGGTCCCAGAGGGTGGCTCCAGTAGATCCCAGTGGTGGGCAGTCTCCTCTCCAGTAACTGCTCTTTGGAGAGCACATTTAATTTCAGACAACTGAATAACTTTATTTCTCCACAATAACTTGAACTGCCTATCTCTGTGGAAGTCAGCACACTCTACCTGTGGCTCAAACAGAATCAATAGCTATGCCTGTTTCCTTTTATTTTTCTCCGTAGATGAGGGAACTGCAGAGAAACGGGAGGACCATGAGTAAAATTAATGATACCCCCCATGTCTCCAGTGGCCTTATCTTTTGGTCCAGTGCTTGCCTTGTCTCCTTGTCTGGCATCAGAGGCTTTCTTTCCTGTTATAAGGATTTCAGACATTAGCAGGTGGGTGGGAGCTACTTTTGGAATGGGCTTCCCTGGTGGCTTAGATGGCAAAGAATCCACCTGAAATGCAGAGGACCTGGGTTGGATCCCTGAGTTGGGAAGATCCCCTGGAGAAGGGAGTGGCGATACGGAGGAGCCTGAAATGATACTACCACATTAAAAAAAAAAAAGCCTAACCCTGAAAATCACCTGGTCTTGTTCTTAGATGGTTAGAGTGGGTGGGCTTCCTCACCGACTCTTGTCCATTTGGAGTGTGCAGGAATCCAGCCCCCAGAAAGGCAGGGTCCCTTCTCCCTGGCTGGCACCTCTGGATATGGGCGCTCCCTTGGGTCTTCTTTGGGTATAAAGTTCCTGACAAAGCTGTGCATTACAGGATTGAGACAAAGAAGATACTACACACCACTTTGGCAATTTCTTCAGAAGTACTTGGAAATGAAGGAGTTGGGGGTGGGACGTCACAGAGAAGAAAAGATGAGAGATGAGGTTTAGACAGCTTTGAAGTGGTGGAGGGAAGAGAGACGGGGGTGGGGGGGCGCGGGGGGGAACACAAGGGCAGGTGGGAAGAGGCTCCATGGAAGAGCCCTCCTGAATTCAGGCAGAGCTCCCACTCCTGACTTTCCGGGCGCACAGCACCCAAGCCTCCCAGAGAAGCCGTGACCAGGTGGGGGAACAATCCCGCCCACTTTAACCACCTAAGAACACCAAGATCAGGTGATTTTCAGGTTTTGTTTCTTGTCTTTTTTTTTAATGTGGTAGTATCATTTCAGGCTCTTCCTTAGTGCTATTCCTTTCTCCAGGGGATCTTCCCCACTGAGGGATCCAACCTGGGTCTCCTGTATTGAAGGTGGATTCTTTACCGTCTGAGCCACCAGGGAAGCCCATTCCCATCTACCTGCTGATGCTTGAAATCCTTGTAACAGGAAAGCCCCTGATGCCAGGCAAGGAGATAAAAGACTTCATGATGCAAATCTCCAGTGGAGCAGCTCCATCTGAAACTCATTCACATGAAAATGTCCTCAATCAGCTTTTCAGCCGATGGGGTGACTGATAACCCACGGAGATGGCAGAGGCGTCTGCCACCCTTGACATGAGGACAGGCGTGGGAAAGGGAAGGTGAGGCAGCCCTGACCACAGCTCTGGCACCACTGTGCCCGCAGGAACCACGTGTGGTTTCCGAGATGGCTCAGGTTGAGGGTACATCCATGAGTCCATGGTGTCTTGATCTTCTGGGTCTTAGGGTGGAGCCACACGGCCAGTGCGCAGATAAAGTGCTGGGTCTTCAGCTGGGCGAGTTCCTGCTTGTTGTCAGTGCTGGTTGTTCATCACATCCCAAACCTGGGGACCCGGGCATGAGACTGAGGCGACCTGGGGTCCCTCCGCCCGTTCCCTGTGGGAGGCTGAGCAAGCAGCCCCGGCAGAAGGTGAGCATTTCTGGGGTCAGGTTTGGGTCCGTGAGCTGGAACCCGAGCCCCTTATGGTTGAAGCTTTACGTTGCACCTTACCTGGTCCTTTCCCTGTTGTGTCTTAGCACATGTGACGGCTGCTGTCAGGTGTGCTGTGGGGATTTAGGAAAGCACTCAGGCAGTATCAAGGAGGCATCAAGGGGAGAACTGGGTCTTCTTCAGGAGAGTTCCTCCTGGACTCTCATGCCCGTGTGAGGCCCAGCAGTGTGTTGACAGGTCACAGTCAAGGTCAGCAGGGGTGGTTGTGAGGACAGCCAAGCCTGTGAGCTCGCGGGCAGGGGGCGCTCCTCTTGAGAACGCCCCTAAGTATCTGGGGGGCCTTGGAGACGGGCTCGCCTCTGGAACTCAGAACAAGGACTTGATCGTCTAGCCCTGAAGACTGAGCGTCCCTGGGTGGGACAGGCAGGTGTCCAGCTCGTCTGCGGTGCTTGCGGGAGGCCTGCCTTCCTCCCGGGGGTGTGGCAGAAGGGGCGCACGCCTGCAAGCCTAGCTCTCAGAGGCGCCCTTTCCGCCCGTCACTGCGCTGCTTTTCCTTCACGAGGAACAGGTCTCGGCAAACTGATGAACTCATCGTGCCCACCGCTGTAATTGTAGCAGCTCCGGTGGAGCCAGAGGGAAGATAATCAAACAGCGCGTCCTTTTGAGTAGTTCTTCACTCCAGGCCCTTGGTAAATGTCTCCCTGACTATCTAATCTGTCTCCTTCCTCTAATTTTATTTTCCTCTGTGGAGCTCCCCTGGTCAATTATTTGTTTCTTGGCTGTTTTCTCCTCTAGACCATACGTTCTGTGAGGACAGGAGTTTTTTTGTTTGTTTGTTTGTTTTTGGTCTGTTTTGTTCACTGATTTTATTCACTGTTTTGTTTACTGAATACCTAGAACAGTGTCTGGCACGTCTTGAGTTCTCCACGCATACTTGCCGAATGAAGGAACTAATCAAACTGTCCTATTTTCTGCAAGCAGATGTTCCGCATTTGCTAATTTCAGAAACAGCCACATTTAACTTCTTGGAAGACCAGCTCATGCGCCATCCTCAGTGCTATGGGAGAGCTGAAGGAGCCAAACGCAAAATGTGAGGTATTTCACCAGCTTTGGGACACTCCACACTAGGTTACGACTTCCAGAAAGGCTTCTGTCATCTTTAGGCCCAGTTTTCAGATGCCCAGTTCATTTTAAATACTTTTGAATGGTGTAGCATAAAGTGTCCTAAGCGATGGAGTTTCAGAGCCAAGACATGGTCCATGTTCCTAAGAGTTCACAGTCTAGTGGGAGAGTTAGATTTATTGCCAAATGACGTGGTTCATGCAATAAGAGTACTATTAAGGAAGCGGGTGGATTTCAGATGGGTGGTCAGCGAAGCCCATGGAACAAATGATACCCAAATAGGGTTTTGAGAAATCAATAGGCTATCACATGACCAACAAGATGGGCAGAAGGTCCATGCCAACTCACAGAGATGTGGAAGAGTGGCTTGGTATCACTGGACCATTCTGTGCTTGTCAGGAGAGGCAGGGACAACACAACTGAAGTGAACATGGGTTGTTCCTCTAGCTGTGGGTCCTGGTCACTCTCTTAATGTTTCAGATGCATCCTGCTGGTGGCTGGGCACGGCCATCTGGGCAGTTCAGAGTCATTGCAAGGGCTGGGTGAACAGACTTGCTCCACTTGGCCAGGGTCTGTTTTATCTCTTTACATTAACTTTCTGAGAAAAAATCAGATGACTTGTTTTTTTTTTTGGCCAGATATCAAAAGACAGTGAAGTAGAACAGTTTCACACCAAAGAATTTCATGAGGTAGACTCCGAATGAAGTTTGAATTCATATACTCTAGGGTCCCTGAAAGACACTGGTTGTGTGTGGCTGCTAGAATGACGACCATGTTCTTCTTTCACAAAGAGGAGGGACACGGACAGTGGAAATTCCTCTTTTTGCCTAGGAAAGCAAAACTTGCAAGTAACGGGAAAAAGCATGAAGGAGAGGAGCAGAGAGCAGAGTCTGGATCATTTCTATGGGGGCATATAGTCTTCTGGGGCTGCTGTGACTATTTTAGCCTTAGTGGAGACTGAGAGCTCCTGCTTGCTTAATGAGAGGCTACCTTTGTCATCTTTTAGAAGTAAAGCTTAGAAAAAGTACAGTGATCCCTCAGTGTATGCAGGAGATTAGTTCCCGGACCCCCTTCAAGTACCAAAACCCAGGGATTGCTCAAGTCCTTTATATAAAGAGGTATTATTGTTCATTGTTCAGTCACTCAATTGTGTCCAACTCTTTGCGACCTCATGGAGTGCAGCATGCCAGGGCTCCCAGTCCTTCACTATCTCCCAGAGTTTTAGCTCAAACTCATGTCTATTGAGTCAATGATGCCATCCAACCATCTCATCCTCTGTTGTCCCCTTCTCCTCCTGCCTGCAATCCTTCCCAGCATTGGGGCTATTCCAGTGAATCGGCTCTTCGCATCAGGTGGCCAAATTATTTGAGCTTCAGCTTCAGCATCAGTCCTTCCAATGAATATTCAGTGTTGTAGTATTTGCATATAACCTACAAACATCCTCCCATATACTTTAAATCATCTCTAGATTATTTATAATACTTAGCACAATGCAAATGATATGTAAATAGTTGTAAATACAATGGAAATGCTATGTAAATAGTTGCCAGTGCACAGCAAATTCAAGTTTAGTTCGAACTTTCTGAAATTGTTTTTGGTTTTTTTTTGGAGTATTTTTGATTCGTGGTTGGTTGAATCCTTGGACACAGAACCTGCAGATATGGAGGGCTGACTGTACTGTACAAGGGTGGAAAGCCAGAGGCTCAGCCTCAGGTTTGGCTACTCTTCATGGTCCAGTGGTGCTGCCGTAAGTTGCGTTATCAAGTCTCCATTTCTTGTGCACTCAAAAAAAAGGGAATGTAGCTAGAGCTCACAGAATCCTTCAGAAAATACTATAAAGGTGTTCTTATAACTTCCAGATTTCAGAACAGCGAAATGTAAAAGAAATCCCTACCCATCACTATAATGGCTTAGATACAGGTTAAGGCACCCATACTGTTAGTGAAGGTCTGTAGGTAACGATCTAGGCTTTTATATAAATCTTTAGATTTGACTACGGTACAGAGGTGTCAAACTCATGGTGAGCTTTTTTCTTTTTTTTAATGGCATGCTATTTTATAGAGAAATCTTCCTCAGGAAGCAGGTTTTCCATTTATATGAAGCATGAAACTCAACATGTATTATAGAGAAAAGAGGGGTATATTTAATGTATATAAATTTATTTGCCTTGGCAATTATTTATTTACAATTGATGATTGATACCAACAATCGAGGTAAAGATATACATGAGGTATAAATATATTATTTAAAGGCAGTATATTTTATTTCCATTGGCAAGATAACAATGCATAAAATACTATGGTATTTGACAAACGAGCTTGATGCATCTTTCTCCTCTTTTGTTTCTTTTTAAGATGCACTGTGTTGTAGGCAGCAGGGGTGTACTTAGTATGTGCATAAAAAATAAAAAGGTAATTTGAAGAGAAGGGGAGTCAGAAATCAAATAACGTTATTTTTATTCTAAGTGTCCTCTAGATCTCCACTTCTCAGGGTGTGGTCTTTGCCCTGAAGCTGGTTCAGAATCCAGAATCTCAGGCCTGCCTGAGCCTGCGGGAATCAGAGGCTCATTGTAACAAGATCTCCAGGTGATCCGTGTGCTGATAAGGCTGGAAAAGCCCTGCTCTCGGTGACAGGACACCGTTCATCCTTGTGTGCCTGTCACACCTCCTGAAAACACGTGGCCCCATCTCTGGAGTGGGACCAGTATTAAGCTAAATTAAAATTCACTAACGATCCTGTCTATGTAATCTGGCATATGTGGTTAAATTTAGGATGTGAATTTGTTTTGCTCACAGAGCATTGCGCAAATGGAAAACTATGGGTTTGCCGCCACCTTCTTCGGTAGGCAAGGAAACAAAAAAAATTCCTCGATTACAATTCAGACAGTATGATTTTACTTGTACCATCCAGAACTCATTTATAGCATTTTTATTCCTCTCAATAAAAGAATTGCACAATACTGATAAAAGAAAACATTAAACATACAATATAAAAAGAAAACACTCAGTTTTTTTTTCCCCTTCAACACCAATTGTTAAATTATGATACCAATCTCTCCCTGAAATCAAACACAATAAATTAACTTCCTCTTTAGAGTTGCTGAATTACAATGAAAAAAACCCAACTTAAAATCCATCAGCAATTGGTTAAGGATAGTCAATTTGCTTAGTCCATACAATAATAAATAAGGTTCGGGCAAATGCATAGCTAGCTTGACTGACTAATGAAGAAGCATGGACTTAACAAACCTGTTTATATTTTCTAAAGCTAATTGAAGAACATAGTTTTGGTCTTAATGTTATTTTGAAACCCTGTCTTTCAGATTGCAGAACTTTAACGAGCAATATCTTAAGAGCATAGCAATATTAGAACTCCCTGCAGCTGTAATGGTCCAAGACTCTTGAGTGAACCAGCATCTCCCTTTATCTGGTGTCCAGAGTTAAATTCAGTGCAAGACGTTGGTAAGAAACTGTCAACTAACTGTGACCATTAAATAGGCCACTGGTCAAATAGAATGACATTTAAGAACATTATGCAATGTATCTATGAAACCTCAACAAAACACAGAGGCTCCCTTTGGCTGTGAATATGCCAAGGCTATTATATTCAGCTCTAATCAGCAGGGAAATACAGGTTCTGTTTCAGTCACTGGAGCTGACTCCAGTGGTCCACGGGCATCTGGCATTTCACTGAAACTGTATCTGCCGGCCCTATGGCAACTGGTAATATAGTCTTAAATCTGGTAACGACTACTCACCCACTTCTTTGCTTTAATGAGGATGATTATTTTCCTCGATTCATCCAATACTCCACGCTCAAGTTCTGAATGATACAAACTGACAACATGTGAGAACCATTTAATGTGTTTTCCTTTGGTTGGCTAATCTTTGGTAAAACATCAGGGCAGACAACTTGTTTGCACACTTTGGTGTTAGCAGCAGATTCTGCTCAGCTTACAGGGCAGTGGGGACACAGGGCCCAGAGAGGCTTGGAAAGAACCGTGTGCCAAAGGGGCTCACCTGATCAGATGCATTCCTTTTCAAAATATGCCATTATATATAAAATTGACATTTTACATATATACAGTGAAGATAGAGATATACACACATATGTACAAATGCTACACATACATTTATTTACAGTTAATGATAGTGCTTCTTAGAAGCCTTTAAATAGCAAAATTAGGCAATGCACAAGGAATAATCAATTTAATCTTAAGTAACATAGATAAATGTTCTGATTTTTAAAAATATTATATTAGTAGGGATGTAGCCGTCTCCAGGAAGGCTAGGGAAAGTTCTCAGAAATTCTTGCATCTTCGACATTCTGACTTCTCAGTGCTTCTGCTTTTGAGCATTAACTTTGTCAATTAGTTTCTCTCTCTTCCTTGCTTTCTCACGCTCACACTCTCTCCCACAAGTGTTTGCTTCCGCTTCCTCTTCCCTGAGTTTGATGTCACACTTGGGAAAACTCAGATTTTAGTTTCTGGACCCTCAGCAATGAGGGGCTGAAAAGAGTTTCTAATCCTGGCAACTTCCGCCGCACACAGATGTCCAAAGGCTTTATTGTACCATTCTGGGGAGTGACCTCTGTGGGGACAAAAAAGGGGAGGGAAGTGGGAAAGCCTCTTCCACATCACAACAGTTTGTCACGGTCAACACGGCGGCACCTGTGCCCTGCCTGTCAGTCCGCTTGCCTTCCCCGAGGGGCGCTGCTCCGAGGATCTGCGAACCTCATTCTGTCAATGGGGGCCCGTAAAATTGCCTTCCTGGCCAAGGATTCAGTCTGTCTTTGCAGGATTCACCAGGTGCTTTCAAATGATAGCGTCCTCTCAGGGATGAGTCTGACTTAATTCAAGAATTTATGGAGAAAACCCAGTTTATATCCACCCAGACCAAGAACTCAGTTTAGCATCATGAATGCATTGAAAAAGGTTGGATTTAAATTAGGTCCTTCTCATAGGAGGGCAACTGGAGGGAACAGAAAAGGGACAGGCTGGAAAGAAACATAAGAGGACTCGTATTTCCTGAGCATCTACCATGTACCAGGTGCCAGTGCTGGCGTTTGCCCCATGAGAGAAGCACACGAGTACACGTGGGACAAAACGGAAAATAAAGACGAGCATGGGACCTTCTCTTGACAGTCAGAAGTTTAGCAAGGCTGGAAAGAGAAGTGAGGGGAATGATTCGTAATCATCGAGACAACGTGTTAATGGTCAGGAGGAGGAAAGGACAGAGCAGTAGGGGTCAGATGGGAAAGAGGGCTGTGCCTGCCACCTCCAGGAGCCCACACTCACCTCAGGTCCACCCTGCAGATGTGGGTCAGCCGCGACTTGCCTGAGCCACATGGCTCTATCAAGTACTGAGAGTCCATCACCACAGCGCGCACGCCACCCATGAGCTGGGCTTCCTCGTGTTCCACGGAGAGGGACACTAGGGTACACATTCCTTTGGGCAAATCAGTCTTCCAGGTCCTGCAGCAAAACAAACCCACACGTGGGAATTACGGCTGAGAGGGAAAGAAAACCCTGAGCATGGAGCTGAGGCTTACGCTGACATTTTCTTGCTCAAATTCCAAGCCCAGTTACTTGGATTCAGCTAATGGTTCTCACAAGTGTGTGTAAAGTTTATACAGTGCGGTTCAAAGCAGGGGTCTCATCCCTCTGACCCAGAGGTCAGAAACGACTTTGCAATTTTTAGAGATTCTTTCCAAATCCCAAACTGAGGCTGCAGAGACTCCTGCACATTCCTGAAGGGCATGCTGGTCCCACCATTTGGGAATCGGGTCTTGCTCATTCAGTTCTTTCACCAAACGTCTACTGGATGTGCCAAGCTATGAGAAGCCACTGAGGACACAAAGGTCTAATCAGGAGGAGAAACAGACCTCCAGAGAGAATTCTAAAACACTCTGACAAGCACAGTGATACGGTTGTGCAAGGAGAACTCTGAGATCATACACATGGGAAGGCTTCCTGGAGGAGGTGATGCTCCACTCAAGTCTGAAAGGATACATGAGCTGACGATGCTCAGTTAGAAGAAAACTAGACATATGTGGACTGCTAGCTGCCTTCAAATCCTTGAGAGGCTCTTGATTTGGAGAAGAAATAAATACAGTTGATTTGACTCCAGAAAACAGAGATAGGAAGACATGTTTCAATCCAGTGCAGAGAAGAGCTACACAGTGTGTACTCCTCAAAAATGGAATGGGCTGTATGAGGAGTAGTGAGCTCACTGTTACTGGAGCTATTCAAGCATAGAAGGGGGTACCACTTGAGAAAAGGTTGTAGATGGAAGTCAGGAGCATCTCTGTAGCAACCATTTCTACCATAGAATATGGGTTTATTATAATCTCAGTTATTAAGTCACAAATCCTATCCCCTTGCTTAGTTATCTTATCTATAACTTCATCCTCTTCTACCATACAAGAAACATATTACCAAGAAACTTGGGAATAAGCAAGCCCAACAAATTTCTTAGCAACTTCTCCATGGGTATGACCAGTCTCTTTTCATGCATGATGCTGTGATTAAGAACAAAGACGGAAAGTTGCTTAGATTTGTGGGGATAAAATGGAAAAAGGCTTCAGTGGCTATCACTGGAACCTCCTGAGGAACTAGAAAAAGGGATGAAGTGAGATGTGAACATGGTAATCCTGAGAGGAGACCACCCATGGCACTTTCTACCTCTTGTATCATAACCACAAGGAATTCCTGCTGCAAGCAACATGTCTGGTTCATTGTTGTTGATGCTAAAACTGAAGCTCCAATACTTTGGCCATCGAATGTGAAGAGCAACTCAACAGAAAAGACCCTGATGCTGAGAAAGACTGAGGGCGGGAGGAGAAGGGGGCAGCAGAGGATGAGATGATTAGATAGCACCACTGACTCAATGGACATGAATCTGAGCAAACTCCAGGAGACAGTGAAGGACAGGAGAGCCTAGTAAGCTGCAGTCCATGGGGTCACAGAGTCGGAAATGACTTAGCAACTGAGCAACAACAGAAAAGATAAGAAATCCTAGTCCCCTTGCTTATTCTTTATTGACTCTTCCTAATAAAATATTAATCTCAAGACAGCAGGACTGTGGTCTGTTCACAGCAGTATCTTGAGTCTCCAACAGTGCCTGGCACAAGGCTGGAATGGAATGGGACTCTAGAAATGGCAGGCGGGTGGCACTGCAGGAGGACTGGAAGGAGGGAGTTCCATGAACAGACTCTGGCCCGCAGCCTCCTCTAAGGGGAGCGGAGAGTGGACCATGGCGGGGCTCCAACCCACCAGTCCCCAGGGCTGCCATCCTGGAACTGTTCCACTTCTTGCTCGCAGCAGTGAAGGTGTAAAATTTAACTTCCGATGAGATGAGTAATGTCCCAATAATGGTGTTAATAAGCCACGCTCACAATTTCCCACGTTTTCCACCAGGATCCCATCGTGGCTAAGATAAACACATATATTTGGGGGAAACAAAAAAAAAGACCCTTGAAACTCAAGGTCCTAAGGACCAATTCCAAAGGCAGAAATAGCCCATGTGAAAAGTAATCTTTAGTTTGCCATCAAGACTAGTTTAATAAAGAAACTATTTTAACTATACATTTGGGGATTTCACTAGTGATTTTTTTAAAAAACTGCTAATATATGAGAAGAGATGGTATTCACCATCAGTTATCAGTAAAAAAATTTTTTTTATTTAATTATATTTTATTTGGGTTTGTCAGTATCCTCCATCCCCATTCTTTCTGATTCAGTACAGACTCACCAGCCAATATACACAGGTCCACTGTCCCACTGCCTACTGTTAGTTGAGCATCCCACTCTAAACCCAGAGAACAGGGGTCTGGAACTCAACTCACAAATCTATTAGAAGCAATATTTCAGCAGATGAGATCAGAGTCTCAAGCCTTGTCAGGCCCTGAAATCTTTCTGGACATTCGATTATCTCAGCCTAGTTGGACCTTCAGGGCTGGGCCACGGTTTCCACGCATGGGGATGACTTATGAACACGTGAGGGCTTCCCTGGTGGCTCAGAGGATAAAGAATTCGCCTGCAATCCAGGAGACCTGGATTAGATCCCTAGGTCTGGAAGATCCCCCGGAGGAGAACAAGGCAATCCACTCCAGTATTCTTGCCTGGAGAATTCCATGGACAGAGGAGCCTGGCAGGCTACAGTCCATGGGGTCGCAAAGAATTGCACACGACTGAGCGACTGAGCACCGTGTGAAGTTATACAGATGAATTCTGAAGTTACACACACTCCAGATGGAGAGCCACCCCACTGAAGACTTGCCTTTCCCAGGCAGAGAAAAACAAAAGCAAGAGAAAAGCCAGTGAGATTCAGTTTGCATAATTTGGCAGAAAGTTCAGCTGGACAAACAGCAGCTCATCTTGGGACTCTGTTCTGAGGAAATGAACGATATTTATGGCCTAATAAACCGTATGCCCCATACTGAAAGGAGCCATAAGAGAGCATGGCAGAACTGTACATCGGGTGAAAGAAGCAGGAGGTCGGGCATGAATACGGCAGTCAGTTTTCGGCGATGGAAAGGAACTGAGGGCCGGCGCTAGTGTTCCCCGTGGAGGCTGAACTGAGGTGGGAGAATGCAGTGAAATGCTTCCATCTGCAGCTCTCACCCTGCTTTTGGAGCAGAGGGGCAGGCTTACCTGAGAACCACGAAGTCCCTGGAGGGATGGGGCGCCATGCTGTTCAGCACATACTGATAGACTTCCGTCTGCTTGTCCAGCGTTTCCACCACCTTCCACTGCACGAAGTCCTCGTCCCACAGGTGGCGCTCCCTCAGCACGCGGTTCAGAACCACCGAGGGGGGCGCCTCCACCTCCGCGGAAGCCTTCCACAGCCTCAGCGGGGGCCCGTCTCCCACCTGGGGAAAGACACCCGCAGCGGCTGAGAGGTCGCTGGTTCCAGCAGAACCTACCAGGCTTCACTGGTATTCAAAAGGCCTCATCGATTATGGAACTTGAAAGTGATTCTGTACACCTCAGGTTTAAAATGGTCACCCTTAAGCTTAAGAGAAGAAGAGTGGCAATAAAAACGATAACCAGCAGCACATAGTGCTTCCTGTGTGCTAAGCATTGTTCTTAGTTTTAGTTTTTTAGTTTCCATTTTTAAAAATTAATTTTTATTGGAATATAGTTGCTTTCCAGTGTTGCCTTAGTGTTTGCAAAGTGAATCAGCTATATGGATACATATATCTCCTCTTTCTGGGTTTCCTTCCTCTTCAGGTTGCCACAGAGCACTGAGTTTCCTGTGCTACAGGGTAGGTTCTGATTAGTTATCTATTTTATACGTAGTATCCATAGTGTATGTATCTGGTAGTGGTCCTGTTGTTATGTCCGTTATGCAAATGAGAGCATGCAGGCACAGACAGGTGTGTGACTCGCCCAACCCCACACAGCTCAGGGGCAGAGCCCGGCCTGGGTCCAGAGGGTGGCTCCACAGTCTGCCCTCTGGTTACACAGTCAGACTCTGGTGCAGAACTTTGACCAGTTCCTATGTGTGACAAGCCCTGGAGATAGAGGGGCCACTTTCAAAGCAAAACAAATTCCAGGTTGTTAGATGTGGCTCTTTGGGAGTAAATTTTTTTCCAAGACCCGAGATTACCTTTTTGAAAGCAAGCTCTGTGCTGTCTGTGCTTGGACATGTGACCCATCCTTTGAACTTCTCCTTGGCTTCCTTCTGGAGGCCCTGGACAAGATGTTCCAGGTACGTGTGGAAAGTGGCCCCGCTGTCCTCCAGCTGGGCCCCCAGCTCTTCCAGAGTTGGCGGATGGATCTCAGCCTCCACATACGAGTTATGAGACTGGGCCACCATCTCGAGCGGGACCTGAACCAACGGGTACACAGAAGAGCAACACAGACATGCTGAGACTAATAGAGAAAGTGAAGTAGCGTCACCGAAAACCACGGTACCGCTGACAGGCCGGGTGCCGCGGGGCAAGAGATGTTTGTCTGAGATCAGTGACAGCGGTCAGGAGAAAGGGCTTCTGAAAGTCAGGAAACCCAGATCTGTTTGAGGCTATATTTATTATTCAGAACATTGCCACGACTTCCCATTCACTCTTTCCACTTTTCTTTGATTTTACTTGTCATATATTTTTATTCAGTTTGGCAAAACTTGGACTCGGGAAACTTAAAAAGTGCACAGACTTAAGGGGAACAACAAACATGACTCAGAAAGCAGCTTTACCTTTTTAGCACACTTTTTCCTTCTGCAAATGCCAGTTTTGCCACAGAAAGGATGCCAGAAGTCTAGTTCACGTACTCCTTTAGCAGGTCTGTGGCTGTATTCATAAGCTGTCACTGATTCAGAGTTAACAGCGATTGTTCAGTATCCCCCCTGCCCCCGCCTCCCCCCCCCTCCCACACGTACATTGAATCTAATCAAGTCCTGAGGTCACATTAAATATACTATAGTTGGCTGGCCTAGGACCTGGCACCAGAACTTGATGCAACCATTTTTATAAACATCATCATCATGGTAAACCCAAGTGTCTTTAACTGTCAAAGCCTCAACTTCGGGGTTGCCTCCTCATATTTCTGGGAGGCACTATTCATTATACCATTGTCAAAAAAATAAAACCAGAAATAAGCCATAAATGCAGTAACCATTCCAACTGTCTTATCGAGTTCCAAGAGCTATAAGGAAGGAAGGCGGTTGGAGCCTTTCACTCACCTCAAAAAGTCTGTCACATTCCATGATCATCTGGGCCAGCCCCTGAGCTGCGGCCAGATTCTCACTGAGGTCCTTTTGATCTGGCTTCCCAGCGGCATATTTTTTCTGGATGACTCTGTAATTGAAGGGGACAATGCTTAGCGGATCCCAAACCCCAGAGCATTTCATAGGACCCAGTTCACCCCTCTGCTATCTCTTCATGCCCGGATGCCACCCAGATCCCAGACTTTCTCATTTCCAATAAAAACAGTGACCACACATCTTAGATATCCCGAGGCAGGTTAAGAGTCTGACAAATGGAAAACCTTGGAAAAACACAAGGGCAGGAGAAATTAATTCGTTTTTCCCCAAGTTTGAAACTACTTCACCACAAGCTGCCATGCTTGGGCCTGAAATCCAGTATTTTCAAATTGAAGATTTTGTAACACACACACAAAACAGAATTCCCGGTTTTCTGGATCACAGAGGACACTCTTCAACGCTATCTAGGTAATTCTCTGAGGTGCAAGAATTAGGTTCTTCCAAACATTTTCTGAGTATAAACAAAGTGCTAACAGATCCCCAGGTTGAAGTGCAATGCATGTAGTTTTGTTTTGTTTTTTTTTAGTAGCCCTGGGGAATACCTGGTTAAGGATTAACATTCCCGTTGAGAAAAACCCACCTGGGGGAGCTTTCTTTCTTCAGTAAATTCAGGTGGAAGAGGGAGGGGGCCAGACACACGGCCAGGTTCATGGGTGTCATCTGATTCTCTTCCACCGCGTGGACCACGTCGTTGAGGAAGCACAGCAGCGTCTGCAGCACTTCCCGGCTCTCGTCAGCCAGCAGCAGGACGGCCGCCTGCACTGCTTGCAGCCGCTGCTCCTTGGGGACATCTATGAAAAAGTGGGGCCAGGCCATCAGAGGGCCAGCCGCAGAAGGAGCCGGCAGGGGAGGGGGAGAGTGCGCTACCTTCCTGTGAACATGCTTGGGGTCCTTGGGGTCCCTGTCATCAATAGTGACCATGAGGACAGCTAGGGGCACAGAGAAGTCATTGCTTCGGACCCGGCGTCGGAACCCCCCCGTCTCACTCCAGAACTCACAATCTTACGACGAGGCTGGACTCGCAAGGAGCACCCTGTGCTGGCTTTTCATACTCTGCTGCTGCCTCACCTGTTTCAAACCTCTTGCCCATCACCCCCCTTCCCCAGCTGGTGAAGTATCTCTCAGGATGCCCAGGGATTGTGGGAAGGGGAACCAGGTCCCCCCTCCTCTCAAGCCGTTCTCCTTCTGGGTGGTCCTCGTGGTGATGATGGTGGTGGTGGGGCAGAGGTGGGGCGGGGGGCGGCCCTGGTCATGCAGGCTTGAAAGAGAATTGGCCTGAACAGTAAGAGCTAACTAAGAGGGAAAATCCTAGAAAAATGGGTGCTCCATGCTGCATTGTGCTGCCCCCTGGCTGTGTCTGTTAGTGATCTTTTAGGACTGCTCCTGCTGCTGCTAAGTCGCTTCAGTCATGTCCGACTCTGTGCAACCCCATAGATGGCAGGCAGCCCACCAGGGTCCCCTGGCCCTGGAGTTCTCCAGGCAAGAACACTGGAGTGGGTTGCCATTTCCTTCTCCAGTGCATGAAAGTGAAAACGGAAAGTGAAGTCGCTCAGTCATGTCCGACTCTTAGCGACCCCATGGACTGCAGCCTACCAGGCTCCTCCATCCATGGGATTTTCCAGGCAAGGGTACTGGAGTGGGTTGCCATTGCCTTCTCCGCTTTTAGGACTGACTCACTGCCTTATTCCCCTCACTGTGAAAGACACCATCAGGAGCTCACTTGAGTTAAGAAGTGTGAAGTGTTAATAGCTTAGTCATGTCCTACTCTTCCTGACCCCACGGACTGTAGCCCACCAGGCTCCTCTGTCCTTGGACTTCCCAGGCAAGAATACTGGGAATGGGTTGTCATATCCTCTTCCAAGGGATCCTCCCCACCCAGGGATCGAACCTGTATCTCCTGCATTAGTAGCCAGATTCTTTACTGTCTGAGCCACCTGGGAGAAGCGGCCTCTTCCCCACAGACATTGGAAAACTCTTGACTCCAGAGTCTATCCCTGGAACGTTGTTATTTCTAGTCTGGCTACTAGAAGTCACCGCAGGTAACTCAGAGCCTCAATCAATGTGCTGGCTACCTGACCCTCCATTCTTGTCCCGTCTGGTAGCTCCTGTTTACCACTTCCGGATTCATGGGTCAAATAAGCAGTTCTGATGGTCACTGGCCCTGCAGCACAGGCTTGGCTGCCTGGGATATACTTGCTTTCTCTTTCCTCTCTAAGAAAGGCCATGTGCTGTTCAGGTTTGGGCTGTATTGTGCTCAGGGAGGTTGGGCCCTTCCCTCTGACCCACGCTGGCCTAAACCAAAAATGGTAACCCCGTTCTTCTCTCCAGTGATTGATTTAGGGGAGAAAAATGTATACTTTCTGGCCTATGAGACCAAGATAAATGCTAGGTAGGTGCTTCTGTAAATTTATCTCCCTGATAGAAAGACACATGCCTGAGGAGACCCCGTCTGCCGGCCTCTTGCCTTTGGATGTGATTTTGGGAAGACATGATAATGCTAAGTTGTGGCAGTCCTATTGTGACCAAGGGAATAACCTTGGTCACAAGGGGATAACCAAGAGAGGCGCACTTCAGCCATGGTGTCCCTGAATTAACCGACTCTGGAATTACTCAACTCCAGATTTTCTGTCTTGTGCAATTATATAATGTCTTTATTGTTTAAACAACTGTTGGATTTTGGGTCCTGTGTTTATAGCTGAGAGCATTGTAACTGGTCATCTCCCTCAACAACGCCCGAAGGTTCTCCAGTGATTAATGAACCAAATATGAGCCCTTTGCTCTAATGTTCAGTGCCCTTCCTGGGTACAGGCCTCAGTCTAATTTTTGGAGTCATCTGATGCTTCACTGGACAGTTACCCTCCTGCAAGCCAGACGGAAATCCTATAATCGCCTGACACATGTGCTGTTTGCTTCGCTCAGCATGTGTTCCTTGTGTATCTCAACCTTGAGTTGTCACCTCTCCATCAAGTCCTTATTCCTCATCTCAACCTCCCTGGGTGTTCTTTGTAACTTATCATGGAATGTCTCCGATTTCGCTGTATTGCAGTTATCTGTGTACGTCTTGTCTGCCTAAGTTGTAAGATGCCTAAGAGCAGAGTTAAGTCTTACTATCCATGTGCTCTGCAGGGCTCAGCTCAGTGCCCTGAACATAAGCTGAACTCAGTAAATGTTTGCTCAGCTAAAATAAACCCTGCTTTGATCTTTTGTTGTTGTTGTTTGTGAGTCTCACAAAGAGTTGAGAGCATTTATCTCTTGGAAATAATCTGGCTTTAACCTTAGACCAATGTCAACCATAACCCAAGAATTGATTTCATGTAAAGGCTCATATATGCTACTTCCAAACCATAAGGGAGGTTTTACTGATAAAACACAGCTCAACCTCTTATGGCAGAAACATGAATTCCCTGTATTTAGGCTCCAGCAACCTGTATCACTAACTTAACCTATTCATTTTGACAAGATAATATTTATTTAGTGGGTCACTACTTTATCCTGTTTTGACAAGTAGTACTTGTTATAATCCTTTTTGTTTGCAATATTGCAAACTCCTAAAATACATTTAGTACAGGATTCTCAAGAAGCAGGAATCTCTTCGAGTTGGATCAATTTCATGTCAAGGTCTATTTCATGCATATGTTGCTAAAAACTCAAAAGTCCACAGGCCAAGTGTTTTTTTCCTGAAGAATTGAGACTTGGACCATTAAATACTTATAGCTGACCCTTGAACAACATGGTTTGACCTGCACAGGTTCACTTAACAGGCAAGTGCTTTTTCCTGATAAATACACAGTCAGCTCTTCCTATACTTGGGTCTTGAATTTGCAGATTCAATGAACTGTGAATCCTGTACTGTGTTTATGACCTGAAGTTGTCTGAATCCTCGGATGCCCAATGGAGGATATGGAAAACTGATGGTGGGACCTGAGTATCCTTGGGGAGTCCTGAAAGGAAGCCCACGCGAATGCTGGGTAAACATAACAGTGCCGCTAGGAAAAAGCCACATGTTCATTTCTCCTCCTGCCCTTAGCAACTACCTTTAGCAGAGTATGCCTTTAAATCAAAAATTGCTATTTTCAATTATTAATTATAGGGGCTTCACTGAACATTATCAACTTCACATCACTTAAAAAGTTCTAAGTGAAAATATAAATTAGTTGAATTAAGCTTAAGCCTTGATTTGCTTTGCTTGCTTACCACCAGTTAAAATACATGGTATTAAAATACAATTTTCCCTTGACTTCTAGTCATTTTAACACATCTGGATTTCATATATACCAAGGAAATGCTTTCTTTTAAAAAACATCTATATGTAAAATAAATTCTATTGTGTCCCTTTTCATTTTAAGTTTATTAAAATTACATTGAAAGTTAGTTTTGTTTTTTTAAAAATATATCTTACACAAACCCCTATTGAGAGAAGGAAGGTTTTTATGTCAAAAAGTATTTTCAAATGCATAAAATACAGCCTGGAGATTTTCATATTAAAGTGTGAACAAAGTTTACTCCTGTAACTTTTATATACTTCATGCATTGCTTGTAGGGTTTCCTTGGTGGCTCAGTGGTAAAGAGTCTGTCTGCAATGCAGGGGCCACAGGAGATGTGGGTTCGATCCCTGGGTGGGAGATGCCCTGGAGATGGGCATGGCAACCAACTCCAGTATTTTTGCCTGGAGAATCCTATGGACAGAGGTGCCTGGTGGGCTACAATCCAAAGGGTTGCAAAGAGTCAGATACAACTGAGGCAACTTAGCACGTATGCATGTATTACCTGTACGATTAAAATTCAGTCTATGTACTTTTTTTTTTTAGGTGAATGGATGCACTTAAGAACAGGCTGGGCACTATACCACTTACACTGGTAGATGTGGAGGAAGGTCTCACTGAGCTTGTTGGTGAAAAGAGGCTCAGGAAGGTCCCGGAAGAACTGCTTCACCATGTCCGCTACGTCGTAAGCGGACTGGTCCTCATAGCTGACGTTCTCAGGGAAGTTCTCATTCATTTGACGTAAGGCATGGATTCGAGATTTCACACCTGATTTTCGAAAAAGACCCACCTGAAACAAGCCACAGGGATGTGTCAGTGAGGCTGCCTTTGGCCCCAGATATTTTCTTCCTACGGCAAGCACCTAGGGGGTGATGGGAAGGCAGTGGGACCAGGACTCCGTGAGCTGGAATTGTGGCCAAACTAGTCAACTGTAAATTACTTATTTAGCTACTCTGGGCAGTAGCAGAACACTGACTTCCTCTCCCACAAAATGAAAATAATAATAGTACCCCACCTTACAGGGCTAGGGAGAAAATAGATGTGATTGTGCTTCGTAACCTGTCAAGTCTTATAACACCACCGATTTTATTGTATTCATTTAGTTAACAAGTAGTGATTAAATACCCATTATGTATCAGGCATACTTATAGCTTCTTGGAGTCCTCAGTGAACAGACCAGACAAAATTCCCTGTCCTCTGGTTGTGTGCACTTTAGTAGGGGTTTTGAAAAAGTTCCCTCAATGGAAGGTTTGATAGATACCAGATAAGCAACCATATTCAATGCCCCTTTGAGGGAAAGGTTTATTGGGAATGTGTTCATGAAACAATATCATAAGCATGTATTTTGATTAAAAAGTCTTACTTCTATGCTTTTCCTTCTTCAGAATCCTTGTGACATATGCTTCTTGTATGATGCACCTACTACGCTGGCTGGTGAGTTGTTATGTATTGAAGTTATGGCTCTGGTGAGAATGATTCTTGAGTGGCTTTTCTTCAGACTTCAAGACGTTGTCTTACGCCCTTTTCATTCTTAGCACTCAGACTCCTCTGCTTGACAGATAAATGGAGCCGTAGGGCACCATGGGGATGATGCCCCAACAGGGATGAGCAAGGGGGAGCAGAGCCCTGTGGGGACGCAGGGTCCTGCAGTGGTTTCCAGGTTACGCCGTAGGCTCCCCTCGAGCGGACCTGCCGCCACCCCAAAAGAACTGAGCTTGTCTGGGAGCCCGGGCTTACAGTGCATTAGTCTATCTGTTATTTTTAAATGCCCGCAGGGCACTGAATTTCTCAAATCCGGTTCCTCAACCCTCCATCTGCACTCTTCTCACTCCCCAAGGGCCCCCTGGTTGGCCCGCTTCCACGCTCCCAGCGGTCAGAGAGGTGGGCCGTGGCCTGCTGGCTGCTCTTCCCCTGCTCTGGAGAGTCACGCCTCCCTGGCCGCTCCGTGTGCCAGGCCGGCCTCGACCCAAGCTCCGGCCTCTGAGGAGAGCTCTCTCAGTTGCTGCTATAAATGGAGAGCAGCCCTCACTCTTTCGAACTGCAGTAACAGCAAGGGAAGAATTCCAAGCAGTTGGGGAATACTCGGGGTTTTGTATACGTCAGAGGCACGGAACACAGGGGAAATTATACACCGCTACTTTTTGTGGCAATAAAGACAGAATCCTTAGTAATCCTCTGCATTCTGAGGCTTACCACCCCAATTCCACAGAATTGGATATTCAGGCAGAGTGTCATTTAAAACATTAATCGCTTTCTTTTTGATTCTTAAGGTTTGGAATGCCTAGAAAATGCAGAAATATTGCCAAGAAGAATCTAAAGAACATTTCTCTTCCTCTGGCGACTACTCCACATTTCATCAAAAGGCAGGAGAAGAAAGCATGTACTGTCAACAGAAAAGTTCAAGGTGTCAGATAAGTGATTATCGGAGTGAGACCCAGCCTCAGTGTGTTTACATCTCTAATTCTGGAAGGAGGCCCAGGACCAGGCCTCAGGGCCCAGATGCACGGGAGTTCTCAGAAGCCAAGTACCCCAGAGGTGAATTCCTCAGCGTGACTCACAAACAGGGCTCCTCCTGTGAGTTGGGAGTATTCCATCTGAGAATTCCTGTTATTATTGTTTCTGATGGTGGAGAAATACTGATCGTGTTCTATAAAAAGAATAAAGCTGACAACTGTGTGTGTGTGTGAGTGAGTGAGTATGTGTGTGTGTATGTACGTGGTGGGACCAGGTTCCTTGTTGTCCTCTGTGCCTCGCCGGCGTGGATTCTGGTGCACGTGAGGTGCAGGTACACACGTATCCCAGGGATGCTTTCTTTGTACTGATCTGTCTCCAAGTTTCTTTCTAGTTTCAGCAGATACTGTTATCTCAACGATCTGAGACGTGTCTGGAGCTCTCCAGCCGTGGGCTCTGTGCTGCTTGTTCCGACTTCAGATCTCACAGGATGTCCAGAGGGTTGTCAGGTATTTATTTGTTCTGCCTCAAATTCTGACAGTAACCTTCCCGTCCCACCCTTATCTTCCAGGGGACGTGGGAAATATCTGTGGGTTCTGTGGGTTCTGTTGGAAGCGCCAAAGGATTTTTTTTTTTTTTTCTAAATCCAATAAAAGTAAAGGTGGTCTGAAATCAGATTCCAGATGGAGTACTGAGGATGGCAGAAGAGAGAGATGGGAAGGGCCCCTGTCGTAAAAAATGGCACTGAGCTGATGGAAGAATTGCCCTACTACCTGCCTTGTTGTTATGTGACTGTGGCAATTTTCTATTGTTTAAGCCATTTGGGGGCAGAGCTTCAGGCCCCTGCAATGGAAAACTTCCTGGTGAGGTAAGTAGAAGCTTTTCCTGGGACCAGAGGGAAGAGCTTTTCTTATCCATCATCGTAGAGCAGCCAGGGCTGGGGGTTCCCAGGATTGCCAACCATCACTTCCTCTTCAAAAAGCTTCCAGAGCGGCGATAAAATGCGCATTTCTGACCAATTTCTTTTTGTAAGTAAAACGTGGAGGACCAAAAAAACCACTGAAAATGCATTTCTTCTAGGGACACCATGGTCATTGTGGCCGATAGGAGGCAACCCCAGGCCCTTCAGCTTCATTATGAAGAAGACCCAAGATGTGTGAAATGTCTTTCATTTGCTTCTGTGTCTGTCGCTGGTGGCCCAGTGACCTGGGTAGTCACATGTGGACCCACGTTTAGTTTAATGCTCTGTGGTCACCATTTTGAAATTCTTCGTAATCTCTATGCACTTTTCATTTTGCACAAGACTCCACAAATTACACAGCAGGGCCTGCTCTCACGTCCCAGGAAGTATGGCTCCAACATCCTCTCTTAATAGGGAAGAGTAGTGGTCAGCAATGCAAAATCCATTTCATAAGCTTCTCTCTTGCACGTCATCTCTCATTTTCAGGGTAAATGGACGAATGATGAGTGTCCCTCTGGTCTGGTTTTACTGTCCTCTCTCTTTACTCTTCCACCTAAACACTCAGCTTTGAAAAGCAAGGACTCAACGTGTAATTTAAAAAGAGACCCAGGAACATCTCATTCTGATGTCAGGTAGACAGCAGGTTGAGGATACTTGTCCTGAGTATGAAGTGTCTTCACGGCATAATTGGGCTTTTAAAACTTGTTACCCCATTAAAAGGAGAGCGTGGGCTGAGTGCTGCATTGGAATTCAAGTTTCATCTAAATAATGTTGAATCTCCTACTTGGCATCCTGCTTATGCTAATCCTTTCAGCACTTAATGATGTTTATCAGGACTTGTGTTTCCTCTTCTTTAGGGATGTGCGCCACTAATGAAGAAAGGTTGGTTTGTTCCAGAGAGGGAAAGGTGCCTGAGAGCAGCACGTAGCGGGTTCTTATGTGGAGCCTTGCAGGTTTGGCCACTCACTGCCATGACTCCGTACTTATCAGGAGCTGGGTATAACCTGGGTATCATCTATCCTTCTGTGCAGCTGATTCAGGCTGTGAGCCCTTCTGTGAACTTTTAGAAATAAAAGCTCAGCCAATAGAGCTCGGCTCCTTTCACACACTGCCCTGTCTGCAATGATTCATAATCGAAGGTAAACATCCTTATTTCATCTCCAGCCAACTGCTCAGGTGAAAATGGACACACTGTATTTCATCACCAAGAAGATGTTCTGTACTTGGGGATGTGGTGGCCCTGTTTCAGGGCTCTGTCGGGCTGTCTTCAGCTGTTTGTGACGTCCTCCTGTCTGAGAAGAATGCTTAGCCTGAGGGGAAGGAGCGGAGCAGGGAGGGAGCCTCCCTCTCTGGGGTCAGAGGCTGAGCGTTGGGGCAGCCCTAGAAGGTGGTTGGAGGGGACCACGTAAAAGGAGGAGCAGAGAAGTCGGTCCGTGTGCTTCAGAGGAAGGGCATCCTAGACCCTTTGGTCCTGCACAGCCGTGGGGCTGGGGCTTAGGATCCTGTGTAGGACCTGAGTCTTCGATTCAGAGAAGGCACCACTGGTGAAGGAAGAACGCTTATCCGGCGGGTTCTCCTTCCCTGCTCTTTGGCCCCTCTTTCTTTTCTGATTCACTGGCTTTTATTTGCTTGAGTTGGCTCTTAAATCTCTAGGACAGTCTTCCTCCTGAGCCTGGTTTTCTTATTGTTTCTCTACTTTGCCCTTGTTTCTTACTGTTACTGCCTGCCTTCTTTGCAGGGACCAGAGGGGGCCCTCTGTGTGCTCCTCACACTCTTTGCTGATGAAGATGGGGGGTCCTTGCCGGCACTGAGCGCTTCCTAAGGGAGGGACTGGATAAGGCGAAAGTCCCTGTGACATCTGACAGATTCTTTCTTTGGATGGAGACAAGAGAAGGGTTGACTTGTTCCTTGTGTTTACATTTACAGTCAGTATCCCTGTCCACGAAACGAGGCTTTTTCTTATAAGGGTTTGCCAGCATACTGTTTTTCAGGGTGGTGTTCGTCCAGATTAAAAAAGAAAGAAAGAAAATAGTTACAGGTCTGAAACGGAGACAGGGAATAAGCTTAAGCCAGGGAGCAGGGGTTGAGGGGGATTTGGTGCCACTTTCCTTCTCTCCATTTGAATGACTTTTGCTTCAAACAGCAGACTGGCATCAGTGCTGGTGATACAGCTTTATTCAGAGTCTACAGGGGGCAGGACTGCTTTCCGTTCTACATAAAGACTACGCAGTGAGTAGAGTGGTGATATTACAATGCGTGTGTAGCCAATCTTGTTTAGGAAAGAATTCAAAGTGACTTACAGTGATCTATAAATTAAGGATCATAGATGAGACCATCAGAGCAATAGGAAAATAAAGATAGAAAAAGAGAGCAGGAAGTAGGAATGAGGTTCACACACAAAATTCACGCATGCCCCCATGTTGCGTATATTAACTACAGGCAGAATGTGCATTTGGTTTCAATAATTCTCGCAGCCAATGTAGAGAGGAAAACATATCCAGCTGAATGAGCCTGGTGTACCTAATATAGACAGGTCAGTTATCCCCAAAATAACAATGCTTTCAGGTGCTGGGCCCTGAGGAAGAAAAATTCTTCGGTTCTTACAGAAAAGACACCACATGATACAACGAATAACATCATCAACACAATCCTGACACTGAATCCATCAGTGAGTTGTTTGGGGCCACTTCTCAAAGTGTTCCTCAATGCCAGAGGTGGCATCACCCCAAAATCACTGGGGACAAGCAATTCTAACAGGTGGTAGTGAAATGCATTTGTTAAAAACTTGGGCCCTGGAGATAGATTTTCAAGCAAATGTTGACTCCACCATTGCCACCTGGGGGCTAACCCTGCCCTGGGTGGATATGGGATTGAATGAGGCAGTGAGCGCAGGATTCCTAATATCCCTGAAACATGCTGGGCACTTAAGAAAGGTTACAGTTATTGAGTGAAGACTGTAGCTGAGCTGCAGCATTTGCTTTAAGCATTCCAGAACAAACCCTGTTTTCTCTTAATAGAGCATTTGTTGATAAGCATTAGAGCCAAAGATTTGAAGAGACTCAGCCAAGAGGGGAGATGGGTCTTATATACCTTTACAAAAATTGAGAAGTTTGGAAAAATGTGTCCAAATAGCAGGATACTCTCCACAAAATACAATCCTGGGTCTATACTAATAGTCCAGTAAAAGTACAGTTGAAGCTTCAAAGTCCTGTGCTGAAGGGCATGGTGGCAGTGCTTTCAGGACTGCAAAAGAGATTAACTAGAGTGAAAGTAGAGTTGCTCAGTTGCTTCACTCTTTGTGACCCCGTGGACTGTAGCCTGCCAGGCTCCTCTGGCCATGGGATTTTCCAGGGAAGAGTAGTGTAGTAGGAAGCCATTTTCTTCTCCAGGGGATCTTCCTGACCCCAGAAGTGAACCTGGGTCTCCCGCACTACATTGCAGGCAGACTCTTTCCCATCTGAGCCACCAGGGAATTCCAGGGTATTGGCAAATGTTTGAGCCCACCTCTCCAAACATTTTTCTCAGTAAAATACCCATAGACCTTCTACTTTTGATAAATGTGTGCCTTTGGTTAAAAGTTCTAAAATTAAAAAAAAAAAAAATCTAACGCTTAACTTATCAGCTTCTTTGGATTGCTCTATCGGGATGTCACTCACAAATCAATTAACATTACTTGGGGCATCTGCCAAAGATGAGTGCTGTTGGTTTTAGACAAGTGGTCTGTTGCTTTTCTTTCTGAGAAATAACAGGCAAGCCATCCAGGCCATTTCTCAACAAAGCAGCCATCGCCACCACAATGGTAACAGCAACCATGTTTACCCTCATGGTAACATCTAAATATGAAAAAATGAAGATGTGTGTATTATCTAAATTACGAGCTGGAAGGGAAAAGGGCAAAATGCATTGAGTTCAATCAGTGATGGCATTGAATGAAGAAGTTACTCCTGTTCTTTTCCACTGAAAACTGCTATCTGATTCATCAAGAGACCATCCTGATTCTAAGTATGATCTCAGCGCCGGGGTGGAGACGACATCAGTTCATGAGTTCGGGTGGCTTAGCTCATTCCTGTCCGCTTAGCTTAAGGCCAAGGGTAAATCAATGAAAAGTGCAAATAACCTTAGAGTGGCACAGGTTCTTCACACGGTATTAAAGAGTAAGATGAATAGAAGCCATTATAGAATAGTTACCTGAAAATACCCTCAATACTCAAGGTTGCAATTGATCAAGCAGAAACATGGCTTTTATTTTGGACAGAATGTCTAATAGAGAAACTAATGAGTATTAATTCAGAGGAGCAAAGGCCTGGCCTGGTTAATCATAGACTAGGTTACACTCTGGGCCATTCACTGTCCACCACTGTGGCGGCGCCCACAGTCCTGGAGACGGAAAATGGTCTCCAAAAATTTTGTTCAGCTTGAGCTTTTTAATCACCTCCACAAGATGAAGGGACATTTAACTTAGCTGATATTATTTTCATATTTTACTTGCACATTTAAAAAATATATAAATAAATTTAAAAATATAAACAGTCATGGTACTGCTTCAAAAAATTAATAAAGGGAGATATAAACACCTAATTCTAGTTTAAAAACAAACAGGGATAAAAGAATGCTGTGCAATCAGTGGTGGCATTGAGACCATAATTAAAAGGAAATGCAGTAGATAGCTTTACTCCCAGCTTCCGGGGAATACAAATTAGCCATCACAGGTACAAATGATCAGCGTTAGCTTTCTGCAGTCACTCCGGGGTGTCCTTCAAGTTGCCAGTGAGGAAACATCCTCACATGGCTTGATGAGGATGTCACCTGGTCAAATTAAACAGGAACCTCTAAAGACAACAGTGCCTTTTCTTTCAGAGAGGCATGTCTTGTCTGACCCTGGATGGATCTGATCTGGCTGGCGCTCTGTGCTGCCTGGCCTGTGCCTGGGACTGATGACCCTACCTGATCGAGGCAGTTGCTGCGTAGATATCTCAGTGCTTGCTGGATGCTCTGTGGCAGGGGCTGCCCAGTTCTCTGGACATGAATGATGAGGGGGACGCCAAAGACTGCCTTGTCTCGATAATCGGGAACTTTCATCCTCTTCATGAACTTTGGAACTGCCCTAAAATTCACAGAAACCAGGTCATGCACGCCTCGTGGAGCACACTGCGGGGAGAGGCTGTGAAAGCAAGAGGGAAGCCAAGCTTTTGTTGGAACATCTGACAGGCGCCGGGGAATTCAACATTTCTCCCTTGATAATTCACATTACATTGGAAGGACTGTGTGTGCCCTGTGCCTCTAACTGTTAAACAGGGTGATTCACATTAGCAGAATGGATTTATGGCCCTGCTTTCAAATCAAGTGCTTGACATTCCAGTTTAACTGTGACGGACACACTTCTTAAGTGATAAACACTTTAAAGTCCCCAATAAGACAAAACAAAACAAAATTAAAAACTACATCAGAAAGAAGAAATTTGATTGGGGTTGGAGGAGAAAGAAGAGAAGATAAAATATTATGTTAATATCTTCCCTTACTTTTCTAGAACCAGTTGTACTTTTTAAAGAAAATTTTAATACACAAGCATATGTTGATTTAACCACACAATTTATAACTTTCTTATTATATTTTATGAAATATAAACTGCCAATTCTTCTTTGTGCATAATATATAACATATGACAATTAGCAGCACATCTTACATTTTTCCAAATTCATCAAATTGTATAAAATCGGTCCACATTCAAGTTCCAACATACGCTTTTGTGAGTTCCTTATTCCAAAGGTTTACTGCATAGTCTTGTTTTTATTAGCCAATGAAATAAGAGCGGAACTGTATTTGAAGAGTTCAGTGCTCTCAGAATGAAGCAATGCTCTAAGTGTGGAGCTCTGCATTGGGCCAGGAGATACAAGAAACAGATGTTTTCTTTGCAAACTGCCAGAATTACTTTATGGCAAGTTTATTTTTAATGTCTCTGTTCACAACTAATCACTCTTTACTTGGAACCTGACTGCCTTCCCTGGAAACTGACAGAGAGCAACAAATAAAGCAATGCTTCCTGTAGGCTACATCTCATCCAGGCTTTGGCAGCCCAGACGCGGACACTGAGGAAGAACTCTGGGCATTTTTTTCCCTAAGAGACTGGCAGTGAAAGAAACAACCAGATTCCTCAGAACTCAGAAAGCAAATACAGAAGTGCTTGCCATCACACACTGAGCCCTGGAACAAACGGTCTGCTCCAAGGTGAATGGGCTACGCACCATGTCCAGCCGTGCTTGTTGGACATGGAGTGCTTCTCCATGATGGCCGTGAGGCGGAGCAGCGAGAAGCGCTGGAGCAGGTTCAGCTGGCCGGCTGTCTGTCCGCTGATGTGGGGTGATGCCGTAGATGGCTGCGGCTGGTGTGAGAGCTGGAAGCTGTTCCACCGGAGTCGCCTTTACCAGAAAGACCGTTGGAGAAGCCAGTCACAAAGGGGATGGGTTTGTCAGAAAACATGAGATGTTACCGATTTTTAAGTAGCTAATCAAAATAGTTTCCGAGCTAAGAGAGTCAAAGAGCAAATGGAGCAGAAAGACACAAAATGCACAGAACAAACAGAAGAAACTATTTTGGAAGAAGTCATTATCTGTTTCACTGGTGGTGTTAGTTGCTCAGTCGTGTCCAACTCTGCGACCCCCATGGACTGTAGCCTGCCAGGCTCCTCTGTCCCTGGGATTCTCCTGGCCAGAATGGTGGAGTGGGTTGCCATTCCTTTCTCCAGGGAATCTTCCCGACCCAGGGATCGAACCCAGGTCTCCTGCATTGCTGGCAGATTCTTTACTGTCGGAGCCACCATTAGGAGGCTTAAATGAGTGATATAATAAATTTTATGTGTTAATTTATTCCTAAATTCATTCCCACAGTGTTGAAAGCACCTGAGACTGTGTGTAAGAAAGAGAGAGAGAAACGTTCAGACAGACAGAGGCAGAGACAGAGATCACACACATTTGGGAGCTGCAGAGTACCATCACACTGCTGTCCTGACTCCACACTCTGACTTGTGACAGGTGCAGATGAAGCTCTCCTGAGGTGACTGCACAGCAGTGAGCCTGAGAGACATCACTGCGTCGGGAGAGACCCAGCAGCACGTACAGTAGGACTGTTCCTACTGGTTACTCCCTTCCAGGGACATTTATCTAAGGTGCTTGTGAAATGATGATAGTAAAACAGCTTTTATGTGCTTTGTATTCTGCATTTTAAAGTCAAAATAAACATATAAAGTACTGCATACACCTTCAGTTCAGTTCAGTCGCTCAGTCATGTCCGACTCTTTGCGACCCCATGAATCACAGCACACCAGGCCTCCCTGTCCATCACCAACTCCCGGAGTTCACTCAAACTCATGTCCATTGAGTCGGTGATGTCATCCAGCCATCTCATCCTCTGTCGTCCCCTTCTCCTCCTGCCCCCAATCCCTCCCAGCATCAGAGTCTTTTCCAATGAGTCAACTCTTTGCATGAGGTGGCCAAAGTACTGGAGTTTCAGCTTCAGCATCATTCCTTCCAAACAACACCCAGGGCTGAACTCCTTTAGAATGGACTGGTTGGATCTCCTTGCAGGCCAAGGGACTCTCAAGAGTCTTCTCCAACACCACAGTTCAAAAGCATCAATTCTTCAGCACTCAGCCTTCTTCACATTCCAACTCTCACATCCATACATGACCACTGGAAAAACCATAGCCTTGACTAGATGGACCTTTGTTGGCAAAGTAATGTCTCTGCTTTTGAATATGCTATCTAGGTTGGTCATAACTTTCCTTCCAAGGAGTAAGCTTCTTTTAATTTCATGGCTGCAGTCACATCTGCAGTGATTTTGGAGCCCAAAAAGATAAAGTTTGACACTGTTTCCACATCTATTTCCCATGAAGTGATGGGACATGATGCCATGATCGTTTTCTGAATGTTGAGCTTGAAGCCAACTTTTTGACTCTCCACTTTCACTTTCATCAAGAGGCTTTTTAGTTCCTCTTCACTTTCTGCCATAAGGGTGGTGTCATCTGCATATCTGAGGTTATTGATATTTCTCCCGGCAATCTTGATTCCAGCTTGTGCTTCTTCCAGCCCAGCGTTTCTCATGATGTACTCTGCATATACGTTAAATAAGCAGGGTGACAATATACAGCCTTGACGTACTCCTTTTCCTATTTGGAACCAGTCTGTTGTTCCATGTCCAGTTCTAACTGTTGCTTCCTGACCTGCGTATAGGTTTCTCAAGAGGCAGGTGAGGTGGTCTGGTATTCCCATCTCTTTCAGAATTTTCCACAGTTTATTGTCATCCACACAGTCAAAGGCTTTGGCATAGTCAATAAAGCAGAAATAGATGTTTTTCTGGAACTCTCTTGATTACACCTTAGATCTCAGAAATTTCTAATAGAACTTTTTAAAAATGTAAGATTTGGCAAGGTCATGGGAAGAGCCTGTGCACAGGCAATGGGCCTTGTCATCAGTGCTTTGCACATAAGCCTAATTTTTTTTTTGCATAGAACCAAGCCTGGGTGTTCTTTGGAAGGAATGATGCTAAAGCTGAAATTCCAGTACTTTGGCCACTTCATGCGAAGAAGTGACTCATTGGAAAAGACTCTGATGCTGGGAGGGATTAGGGGCAGGAGGAAAAGGGGATGACAGAGGATGAGATGGCTGGATGGCATCACTGATTCGATGGACATGAGTTTGAGTGAACTCCGGGAGTTGGTGATGGACAGGGAGGCCTGGCGTGCTGTGTTTCATGGGGTCTCAAAGAGTCAGACACGACTGAGCGACTGAACTGAACTGAACTGAACTGAACTGAAGATTGAATTAAAGGGTAAACACTGGGAGAAACAAATGTGAGTTAAAATGGATTCAATCTGCACAAAAGCCATACTACTGCTCAAATAATTCCCATACTTCGCTTAGACCAGTGTTAAATATTTAGAAGGTACTCTATAAATGTTTGTTAAATAAACAGACCATAATTATTATGAAATGGATTTAAACCTCATTTCACAAAGCCATGACACCAACCTGTTTGGCCTGGTCAGAGAGGCCCCTACTCCTGAGTCCCTCCTTTCTCTGACCCCAGCGGCCTCTGACTCAGTAAGAGATGCTCCATCTCTTTCCATGTCACTGGGTGTGGTCCGACCTTCAGAGACAGAGTTGCCTTCAAAATCCAAGGTGATCTGATTGGGAGAGGGGAAGGGGGAGAAGCCAGCCTCTCCGGCACTGTGTGTCTGTGGTTCGGGCAACAGGTTTCTGGACCAGTCATCCACCACCTCCTGGAGCCCGTTGACGTGATGGAGGATGTCATCCAGGTGAGGGAAGAGGTCATCCTTCTCCAAGTCCAGAAGGTCCCCGGTGCTGGCATACAGGTGGGAGCCGGGGACGTTGTCGTAGATGCTGACCCGACTCGCCCTGTGGCAGGACCCCACGAGCCCGGGCTCTCTGGCCCCCGGGCCGGGCTGTCTGCCCAGGGAGATACTCCCGGTCCTCCAACTCGCCCCCTGGCTGCTGTCTGTTGGCGAGAGGCTTTCGATAGAGAGTGCCTTGGGGAAGGTCCCTGGCTTGTGGTCCTTGGGGACGTGTACCACCAAGTTCTCTTGCGAGTGAAACTCGTGTGCGTGGCGGTCCCCCGCATCCCGCAGTGCTGGCCCCGCCAGCACGTCCAGGTCTTCGAGGTACATGCCCCCGCGCTTGTGGGCCTCCTGGCCCCTCCGCTCCTTCAGGCCAGGCGTGCTTCCCCCGCTGCTGCTGTTCTCCGAGGGGCTGCTCTCAGCACCCCACTTGGTGGGGCCAGGAAGCCCGGCACTGCCGGTGGCGGGGGGCGAGTTCTGGAGGTGTCCATTTGGGATCTGGACGCACTGCATGGCCCTGAAGGACTCAGGCTCCTGCTGCGGCACTGGCCCGCTGATCACCAGGCCCCCGGGCCGCCCCTTGTGCCTTCCCTGCACACCTTTCCCTCGCAGCGTTTCCATGCGTTTCAGGAATGACTTGGCTCTGGCCCGGCTGGGCTTCTCATTCTTTGGGTGCAAAGGGTGCTGGAGCCCGTCTTTGGGGGATGGCAGGAGGCTGTTGCCCACCAGCGTGGCGTCCAGCATGACCGGGCCGTCAGTGCAGTACTGCCCGGGGCCCTCAAAGGCCTCCCGGCCGGCGCCGTGACCACCTGGCTGGCTGCGGCCGTCGCTCCCACCGCTGCTTTCACTGTGAATGGAGCAGACCTCGGGCTCGCTCAGATCCGTGAGGACGCTTTCACTGCTGGTCGTGTTTTTCATCCTAATGTCTCCCGACGACCCATTTCTGTCTCCTCCAGGAAACAGTGTGTGGAGGTCGTCCACGCGAGACCACCGGCGGCTGGTTCTTTGGAAGGTCCATTTGTTGCTGATGCAGAGATCTTCCTCATCGGAGTCGTCACCCTGGAAAACAGCAGCAGGATGCTAATAATGGAAGGGTGGCAGGGGTGGAGAGGGCAGTTAGGAGAGCATGGGCATGGCACCCCTGCCTCGTCCTGCCCTCCCTCTCATGGGTGGACCCTTTTGCTGGTCTCTCCACCATATTTATTGTTCTGGATGCCCTCTTCCTTCCCAGTAGCTGGAAGATCCCTTCCCAACCTGTCCAGCTCTCTTCCCTTCAGTTTTCCTTCCTTCCTCTCTAAGAAGCTTTGTGGACTGATTATAGGGGACGTAATTACCATCTGGCTAGACAGGCTAAATATAAAACACCTGCAGTTCTCCCTTTTTGAGTAGAAAGTCAATCTTGCCATAGAAGGCACTTACTTCTTTCCTTGAATCTCTTTACGGAGCCCTAGGACCATATTTCTAGCTTTCCTCTTATGAGCCTTAGAGTCACTAGATCTCAAAGCCAGTACTCCTTAGTCTTCCAGACTTGATTCTTAGCATATGTTCCCATGTAAGTTAACAGCCAAACTATCTCCAAATTCCTGGAAGTGGAAATTTGGGAGCCATTCTAGAGATTCCTGGTGGAGGAAGGTCACATCCCAGCCAGCACCACCGGGCCAGCCTTCTTGTTTTTAATCAGCCCTGGATCCGAGCGCCTTCCTGGGACATGGGTATCTGGGTGCTATGGCCCCACCATTTTGCCCTGTCATACACCTCACACATTTCTCTTACGTCTGGGTTCTGCCTGAATTTGTAGCCCCTGAGACAGGAGAGTCTGGATTCCCTGATTCCAGTTTGTTTATCTTTGCAAATCCCTGGGCCCAGCCCAGCACAGACATATAAATAATTTCCTTTCCAGACGAACTGGATCATCCGTTCCTTCTTTCTTTTCATTATGTGTATTACCAAGATCCAACACTGAAATGGTTCTCAAATCTGCTCCCCGTTCATATCTTCATTCTCATTCCCCAGTGTGGGCCCTTGGCACCTCTGGCTGGGTTATTACAGTAAAAACCAGGTCAACATCCTCTCCATCTAAACGGCTTTCCACAGTGTAATCCAAGTGTGATCACAGGGTTTCCCAGTTTAGACACTTTCCGTTTCCCTTAGCTCTCCAAAGTCTGGGTATGGCATTTTCAACCTGACTTTCAACCTGAAGCTCTTTCAACCTGACTCCAATGTGCTTTTCTTATGTTAGCGGTTCCTCCCCATCTTCCTGCATTCTGCTCCTTGACCTGCAACTAGGCCCAACACCCAGCTCTGTGACAGGATTAAGAGCCTAAAGGGTTTATATGGTCCCCTGTCCTTCCCTGATCCCTGACCATTCTTGGGTACTCAGCTTCATGAGTCTCTTTGAAGCCTTCCTGACAGCCCCAAGGCAGTGATTATGCTTCCATTGTGCTCTTGTAGCATTCGGTTTAGATCTTTATTGTAACATTTATTATAATGCTATCTTAATCTCATGTCCCAAGCACCTACTCTCAACTGTTACGGATAAGCTCATCAGGACCAGGGCCTGCGTTTCTGTATTGTGTTCATATTTATATCCTCCCAATGTGGAGAAGGCAATGGCAACCCACTCCAGTACTCTTGCCTGGAAAATCCCATGGATGAAGGAGCCTGGTAGGCTACAGTCCATGAGGTCGCAGAGTCGGACACGACTAAGCGACTTCACTTTCACTTTTCACTTTAATGTATTGGAGAAGGAAATGGCAACCCACTCCAGTGTTCTTGCCTGGAGAATCCCAGGTACAGCGGAGCCTTGTGGGCTGCAGTCTATGGGGTCGAACAGAGTTGGACATGACTGAAGTGACTTAGCAGCAATGCCGAGCAGAGAGTAGCTGCTCTCTTTCTCTCTATGTGTGTATATATAAAAATATATTAATTGGACTAAGTGTTATTTCACTTTACTTTGGCATCCGGTTCTAAGACCTTGTTGCCAGTGCAAGCAGTACCAGTCTGAAAGTTGCTTACTCTCTCCAAAGTGGATTTCTATCATTTATAAAATGGGACTGAAAATTGGTTCTGTATCATAGATTTGCTTCGGGGATTACATGAAATAATGCACTGACTAATTCTTCACTGAGGGGTATTTTGCTTATTTGTTATTTTCTCGTGTTTGTTCAGTTGTGTCTGTGATTCCTGTCCATGTAAGATAGACGGCTTATCCATCTTTCTATATATCTGGCATCCACCTGAACTCCTCTGGACATCGCAATATATTATCTTCAAGGAAAAATAAACAGATGCTCAGTCGGTGAATGTGGGATCCTTCCATTCTTATTCCCTGAAAATCTAGGTTCACAGGGATTAGACTAAATGACAAATTTGAACTTTCAAGTATAAGGTGGAAGAAAGTAGAAAACCATGGCAATCACAGAGAATTTCATAGCTGTGGCAGCATGGTGGGAAATTAGCTTTGAGTTTTAAAAAAGCTGCATAAAACTTTAGCGAAAGAGCTTAAAAAGTTGCACAAATGGGAAAAGGGCAAGACTCTAGGATGAAGACTCAAAAATATCCTTTCTTCATAGCATTTTCTACCTCCTCTTTCCCTGTGATGGATACAATAAACCCTGACATCTGAGGGCCATTTAAATATCAGGTACTGTGACAGTTTGGAGGTTGAGTTTATTGGATTTTCATGTCGTATTTCAGGAAGCTAGGAGAAGTTGATATTAAGTAAACATTCTGAAAAAAACTTTTAGCAAATAGTTTCTGAGAAGGCAAAAGAAGGATATGCTTTTAAAGAAAATACAGATATTTTAAAATAGAAACTACAACATTGAGTGTTGGCTCCAATGAGCCCTCTAAAGCAATCCCAAACTTGGTTACTGATGCTAGCAAACCACATACTAGTTGGAGAAGGACTTCTTTATGTTGATTTAGAAAAGATGCCAAGCCGGGCACTGCGGGCTAGGGATGGAAAGCCCACTCCTGTCTGCTGGGCTCTAAGAGCTTATTATACTGGCTCTGGGCAAAAAGAGATATTTACAACCCAACCAAGGCATGTGAAAAAGTGGTAAACTCCTGGGGAAAAAGGCAAACAGTTCAGGGAAATTTTGCAGTATTTAGATGGTTTGAACCAAAACAAACAAACAAAAATCAAAGCAATAAAAAACAAAAATAAAACAGAGAGAAAAGGAAAAGATATCTATCTTCTTTAGTATGCAATTATCAGAGTACATCCAGAGGGTACTGACATGATTCTGTGTCTGTTTTTTCCCACTGGTGCAGGATCTTTGAAACTGATAGTGACATACAATAAGAAATACATTCTTTAGTTATAAGTGGGTACTAGAGATGCAAGGTAAAACACCATAAATATAATGAACACTGTGTATGTTATATATGAAAGTTGTTAAGTAAGTCCTAAGAGTTCTTATCACAAGGAAAAACATTTTTTTCTTCTTCTATTCTTTAGTATTGTATCTCTGGGATGATAGATATTCACTAAACCTACTGCGGTAGTCACGATGTATGTCAGTCAAATCATGCTGCACACTTTAAACTGATACAGTGCTATATGTCAATTATACCTCAATAAAACTGAAGAAGGAAAAAAGAAAGCAATACAGCATTGATAATAGTATATGGAACATACTAAGTGCTCAAAACATGTTAGCTATTCATTAAAAAGAAAAAATTCCAGCACAACTCAAGGCACATATACAAATTACACTAAAGCTAAATAAATAAACAAATACATAAATTTATGCTATCACAGTTATCTTTATCCTCTGATATTTTATATTCTAGTTTAGTCCATTTCATCTTTTTTTTTTTTTTGATGTTGTTTGCAACCCACCAGATTCATCTGATAACCTACCAATGGGCCTTGATTCACAGTGTGAAGAACACCACAGTTTTAGTTTTTTATACACTTATGGCCCAGCAGATGGTCAGGGACATAGCAGATTCTCCGATAATAAATGTAAGGTGTACTCCTTAGGAGATGATCAGATTTCTTTCTTTCTTTTTTTTTGAGGCTAAACACAAATAGTTTGTGATTATTTAGAAATGCAAAATGGAAACCTCTAGGAGTCAGATGTTTTTATGAGAAAAATACACACCAAACTAACTTTATTCTGTTATCTCAACGATTTAGTAAACCAGGGAAATACTAGGGACACGGTGTGTCTGGATTTCAGCCAGGAACTGACAAAAGGCCAAGACACCAAACTGCTGGAGGCTACAGAGCATTTTGTGAGTAGCTGGTTGAGTAACTCCACCAGAGAGGGTGATGGAAAGACTGAAAGCAAATGATACAGGATGCCTTCAGGCTGTGTCCATTTTAAGAGTAAGTTGAATGAGTGCGAAGGATTCATGTTTTTAAACTGTGAAGATGGCACAGATTATTCACTAGCTGATCTTTTTTGTTGCTGTTTATTTATTTTTAATTGGAGGATGACTGCTTTACAATGTTGTGTTAGTTTCTGCTGTGCAATGAAGTGAATCAGCTGTAAGTATACGTATGTCTTCTCACTTCTGGACCTCCCTTCCACCCCGCCCCCATCCCATCCATTCAGGTCTCACTAAGTGATCTGAAGCAAGGCACTCACTCTAAGACTCAATTTTCTCAGCTGTAAAATGGAAATGATAACAACCCACATCTGGCACGGTTTGCCAGTAGAATCAAATGAGATTATATGTGAAAATGCCAGATAAATCTTAAAGTGCAAGATGAAACTAATTATTGTTAGAGAATACTGATTTGAGATGCATAACGATCTTAACAGAATTGAAGGATGGCCTGTGTAATAACATGAAATTTCATGAAGTTAAACACGAAGAACTTAACTTCACAAATCTATTATAGGATGTGTGAGATGGAACAGTCTTCTTTCCTATCAATAGTCTTGAGAGTTGTAGCAGATTTAGGCTTAATATGAGTTAACCATGTAATGTGGTAACCAAACCAAGACATCCACCTTAGGATATCTGATCAAAAGCATGGATCTCAACACTTGGGACATGCAGCCCCATTGTATTCTGCACCGGTAACATACATTAGGAACAACGGGCCACTGCTTAAGGCGCACAGGGAATGGGATATATTTCCAGAGTAGAGTAATCAAGTTGGCCAGTGATTTAGACATCACAACCTTCTATGAAGGATGATTGAAAGGGGTAATGGTTTGGTTTAGAAAAAAGGAATTCGAGAACAGTACGAACTCAAAGTGTGGTCAAGGGGCTGACAGTCCCCTAACCAGTCTTCAGTGAGGTGAGTTCAGACACTAAGTATTAAAACCATTTGTCACTATTTAGCATGGCTGTGCTATCCAAGCTCATGATCACTACACTTGTCTTACTAAACGGGGTTGAGACCAGCTTGTGTGTTGGGCTCACAAAGTCCATGTTACATGTGACATTTCAAGATCAGTTTATCTAGCATAACCCAAAGTGTATAATGTACAGGATCCATTGTTTTACAGAAAGACTACTGTAGAAACTAGATAGTGACTGTGGATTAAAGATGAATTTTGACAATATAGCATCACTTACTTCATTTTGGTAAAAGTAAAAAAGAATAGCCAAAGCTTTTAAAAATTACTTTAAAAACCTCTTTATTTTTATTTTTTTTAATGTGTATCATTTTTAAAGTCATTATTGAACTTGTTACAATATTGTTTTTGTTTTATGTTTTGTTTTTTTTTGGCTGCAAAGCATGTGGGATCTTAGCTTCCTGACCAGGGATCGAGCCTGCACCCTCCCAATTTGGAAGGCAGAGTCTTAATCACTGGACTGTCAGGTAAGCCCCACTCAACATATTCTGTGAGACTGGCTTCTTTATGATGGTTAATATTAAAACAAAGAAGCACGTGAGATACACATTTTCGCCTGTGAGTGGTTTCTGTCAATCAAACCTAAATTTGATAACAAACAGAAAACTCACCATGGGGAATACTCATAGTCATAGTGTTTGATTGAAATGTGTGTATAGACATTTAATATGGGGAATTGGTATTTCAAAGTAAACTTTTTATTTAGTTCTGACAGCTGAACAACAGAAAAAAAGTTGCAAATGCAATCGTGATTCTTCATATTAATTGCCTAAGTGTAAACTTTTAGTAAAAATATGAACAATTTTTGTAATTCTTTTCTGTTATATTTGTTCCAGTTATATTTATTGGAATGCAATTTTGTATCTGCAAAGTCTAATAAAACATTTAGTCTTGTATTTTCTCTAGTACAATTATTAGAGATTATCTAATGATTGTATCATTCATATTTCTAGTATTATTCATGTTTCTAATAATTGTTTTGTAATGAATTTTACAAAAGTATCTTGGTCAGTGGCAGGCTGGGAAGTTTTTAAAAAATCAATCATTCACTGTAGACAGTTTAAGAAACTCTGTTCTAGACTGAACAGAGGTCAGAAAACTTTCTGTAAAGGGCCAGATAGTAAATATTAGAACATTAAAACTACTCAACTCTACCTTTGCAGCCAAAAGGATGGGTGTGGCTTTATTCCAGTACAACTTTCTTTACTAAAGCAGGAGCAGTAGGTTGCTGAGCTCTGGTCTGGACAGAGAAGAAATCCATATTCTGTGCCTCTCCAGAGAGAAGAGTTACATCAAGTCAGCTATTATATGAAAGACTTCCAGTAGTTAGGAAAAAATAAATTGCCTTGCATTTTAATGAACCCAAGTCTAAATGTTTATAAACAGAGGCTGAGTGAATTATTGGATGCTCTGAAAGTAAATCCTGTGCTGGATAGGAGGTTGGAAAAGATGAGTGAAGAGCTCCTCTCACTCAAAGATCCAGGTTCAAGGATATTCACACATAACACTCTTCAATGTAAGATGTACTACTTTCCAGTCGAGGGAATGAGGGAATGAAATGTAACTTCTCTCATTTGCTCTGCTGTTTGGAGCTGCCAGGTGGTGTCTTATTTGATGGAACATTTGAGGTTATGAAAGGCAATGAAGGGGGGGAGGGTGCAGGCGGAGGCTGAGACCGGGCCCCCTCACAACAGCTGCAGCTCCTTTGAAATGCCCACGACATCCAGGCCATGAGGTGCTGGCTGCAGCGTGGCGATTAGTCATGGTTTCTGTGTTGCTTTCCACCTTGCGGTCATGATTTCAGAGAGCTTTATTAAAACTGTGACTTTAACCAGGACCTTCTTTGGAAGCCGCTCGTCCTGCCTCAGGAAATCTTGCGTAGGAGTCCTGTGTGTGTACGCATCTCTCTCTTTCCTCCTTAACAGAGATCCTTATTGGAGTCTTCAGTCTCTGACTTTAACTTTGAATAGAGCCCACATCACATTAACACTGACTGTAATGAGGAGATTTCAGTGTTGTCATAAAGCAAGTCTGAATTCTGTAGGACATAACGAAGGAACAGTTTTCTGAGAAAGAGTAGCTTTGCATGTGCCTTGGCATTTTTAATTTAGAGGAAACTTCAAACTTCTTTTGGCTTTTTCTAAGAAAGTGAGAATAGTCATAGCTGAAATTAATATATGCTTCAGAGACAAATGCCAAAAACACACACTGCAAAGGGAAGGATTTTGTCTTTTTTAAACAAAATTTGACCATCTCTTTACACTGGAAACAGGAGCTCATAAGAGGTGGCTACTCCACAAGTACATGGAAATTTAGATGTGTATCTTCCATGAAAGTTGACTGGGGCTGAGTGGCTGAGCCCTCCTGCTCAGAAGCACGGCCCTGCCACTTGCAGCATTGCAAGGGGAGGCGCCTGAGGCCAAAGGTGGGCAATGGCTGGGTCCTCAGGCTCTCAGAAATGCCGGGGTTTAGTAAGTCTTTCAGTGAGATGCATGGCCAAGATTGAGGGCACGCTACCTGCTTCTCATGCGGAAAGTAATCTTGAATCTTTAGAGGACTGCTTTTCTCTTCTGCAAAGTGGTAAGGTGTGATTTCAGTTGTCTTGGTGCTTTACAAGTGAGTGGTATTTGATGTACAAGGAAAGTGCACGCCTACCTAAGTATGAATGAGGCTTCACCATTGTCATCAATTTGTGGATTTTGTTTTGTTTTTTCTCCCATCTTGGGTCAACCCACCAAACTCTTCAGAATTAAACAAAATCAGGTGAGAACCAAATTCAAAGCAGAGCAATGAAATTCATGACTCTTTTACCACGAGAGATCCAAAGGTAAACTTCCATGAAGACATTAAATAAATTGTGGACTTGAGTACAAAAAGCAAGAAATATCCCTCTTCTAAAACAATAAAAATACCTAATTGTATATATTGCTGAGGAAGCCCTTCCGGGTCTCAGGCTGAGGGCCAGAAGCTCATGACAATACATTTCTGAATCTCTCTCAAGGGCCAAGAGGGGCAGAACAACTGGGTTCAGATCCTGCCTGTGCTGTTTCTGAGTGGCTCTGGGCAAGTTACTTGGCTTCCCTGTCCTTCGATCTCTGCATCTATGACGTGGGGTTAGTGATGAGCAGTGGTACCTGCTGTGGAGTGGGCACTGTGGGCACCTGCTCATCACACCACAGAGTGCTAAGAAGCACACACAGCCTTCCTGAGGCTCTGGAGGGAGAAGCATGACTGTGTTCCCGGGTGGTGAAGCCATTTGGGGATGACATTCTGGGGAATTAAACATGTCTGGGCCTCTGCAGATTAGAGGTGAGCATTATATTTCTGTTTCTTGGATTGATTAAAATAGGGACAAGCCCAGAGGAAATGCTACTGTCTTTTTTTTTTTTTATGCCAAACAAACTAATTCCACAGTTGGTTGAAGCTCTTGTGGTGCTTGGTTCTCAATTTTTTCTTTCTACTTCTGATCATTTCTCCTAGTTCTAGTCTGTATTCAGTTTTTTTTTTTTTGAAATAAAATAAAGGATTGGCCAAAGCTCCAATACTCTGGCCACCTGATGTGAGAGCCAATTCATTGGAAAAGACCCTGATGCTGGGAAAGACTGAAGGCAAAAGGAGAAGGGGGTGACAG
The DNA here is from genome assembly GCF_032405125.1 of Capricornis sumatraensis. Lineage (NCBI taxonomy): Eukaryota > Metazoa > Chordata > Mammalia > Artiodactyla > Bovidae > Capricornis > Capricornis sumatraensis. Next base: position 37,772,397 of record NC_091080.1, on the reverse strand, counting down.
AGGTTGAGTTGATTGGACGGTATCACTGACTCAATGGACATGAGTTTGAGCAAACTCCAGGAGACAGTGAAGGACACGGAAGCCTGGCGTGCTGCAGTCCATGGTGCTATGGAGAGTTGGACACAACTGAGAGACTGAACAACGACAAAGGGCTGGTCTGTGACTTGTGTCAGGAGCAGATCATAGGGACATGTGCCACCATCGGGGTCTCCTATGTAGTTGCTTAGACCACAGCCCCCAATATGCATCACGGCTAAGATTCATGAGTAGGTGGAGACCACTCACTGGATTTATTTATTTCAAAATTCAGGCCACAAGTCCCTACATTACAATGTGGAAAGCCCTGTTTTATTCAAGTGCCTGCATCCATGGGGCCCACAGCTAAGTAGGGCTATAACGGTATATGCCACCACAGCCAACATAAGGCATAAATTAAGAACATCAGAAAGCCGAAGGGACCAATTCACAGCGGAGCTTCTGTGAAGGTAACATGGCCTAATGCATGTTATTCAAGCCTGTCCCACATGTGGGTTTTGAAATGCTGGTGATAAAGGGAAGAATTTAATCACACCACTTGGTTGAAAACAAATCGTATTGTTAGTCCTTGGCATTTGTGTTTGTGATACATAGCAGCTAAGGATCTGCACTGGCAGCCGGACAGACAGCCACACAGGCGTGGCTGCGCTTGGTTTAATAAGAACCATGTGTTACAACCAAAACAACATCTGACCTTCCTGCTTCAAACAGTGTGTGTACTTCTCAAGGGCTCTATTCAGCCAGACAGCTGTTGGGACGTTTATTCCCACATTTTTCATTTTTCTTTGACCCGGACAAATTGCCCATGTTTTAATATATTCTCTGGATATCGTTTTTCACCATTTTACCTCCTTAGCTTGAATCTGTGGTTCCTAGCTCAAACCCCAAATTGTTATGAAGGTGAGGTCAACCAAAATTCATTTGCGCTTTTTTTGGGTGTTATTTTAGAGCAGAAATTCAGGCTAAAGTTATTTTTAAAGATTTGGTTACTCGGGAGTGACTTAAAAATCCACGGGCTGTAATGACTTCTCTGTGTAGACCAGAATAAAGATTACTTTCTTACAACTCAGGGATGTTTTCTCTGCTTCTTCAAAATATAGTGCGGCTTGACTTGTTACATACAGAAGATGTGAAATGAAAAAAGTAGCTAACGATTTTAATTCTGAGTTTTCTAAAAGGATCAATTCAGTGAGAAAGAGAGGTCTTTCAGCACAGTGGTTATGGGCCTCAGTTCTGGAGTCAGACACGCCTGAAGTTGAAACCCTGCTCCTCCACCAGCTAATAGATCACAGGCAAGGGACTTAGCCAGTTCAGGTTTTATTTTCCTTCTCTAGAAAACAGAGACCCTCTGCCACAATGCATGAGATGCCATGACATAGCTTGTGGAAAACAGTTCAGTGCTCAATAAAGTATAACTTTGTTTCAGAACTGAAATCGCCAGCCTTTCTCCTACAGAGGGAAAAATGCCTGCAAAGTCCTATAAGAGAGGCAGTGTAGTGACTCAGAAACTGAAGGATGTTCCTTGTTGCTAGAGAAAAGGGCAAGGGGTGAGAATGTAGAGATGGGGCGAGTTCTGAATCCTCTTGTTACCTTCTCCTTCCACCTGCTCAACCATGATGAAATGAACCAGCCTGACAATGAACACATCCTGAACTGCACTTGAAATAAAATGCCATAGGAAAGAATGAAGCAGAAGACACCTGGCATGACTCCCCCCACAGATTCTGGTCTGCATTCTCTTAATCTACAAATCACTGGAGAATTTGAGTCTAGTATGGAGTGGATATTTACAGCTAAATAAACTTCTGAAAGATTATCATAAACAAGGCATTTTACGTTTGTATGCAAACCCTCTGATCAAAACTAAAGCAAAGTGAAACAGATGTTAGCCTAGGTTCCTATCGGGCTTATTCATGATGCTTATGATAAGACGAGATATTTGGAGAATAAACACATAGACGGTCAGTCATTTCAGAATTTTGGTTAGGTTTGTGTTGTTTTTAATTTGTGAATGCAGCTTGTCCTGCTGGTACAACCATGGTCTTAGTAAGGTGTAGTAAGTTGTACCTACCTTTTTCCTTTGGAAGTTCACATCAAGTTTCATTGAGGCACACTTGTTCAACGTATTTAGTCGTCTAAAAAGAAATAAAAATGTGATCATTGCTATCACTAATGAACCTAAATCTTTCCAGTTTGATGAGTCTCATCGGTTGCCAGTGAAGCTGAAAGTGCAGAAACAACCAATCACATCCCAAGAAAGGACTCTACCAAGAGATGGTACATGATAAAGGGTTCCCTTTTGTTCTCCAGCCTCCAGGCCTGATAGGACCTTCCATGAAGCTTACCAATCCCTGCTGCTTCCCTTTCCATCATTCTTGGAACCCATGGGAAGTAATTTTAAGCCATATTTTCACCAGCCCCTCATTTCATCTGCCACTTTGACCTTCTCTCCAGCTTATCCTGCTAATTCCCAAATTTGGATCAACTCAACCATCTCTCTTCTCTCTTGCTCTTGTGTATAAATGGGAAAAGAACTCACATTATAGTGCTGAATTATATATGCCATGAACTGAATTGTGTCCTCCCCATACTCACAGTTTGAAGCTCTAAACCCCAATGTGATTGTGTTTGGAATACGAAATGATTAAGGTTAAATGAAGTCATAAGGTAGAGCCTTAATCCAATAGAATTAATGTCTTTAAAGGAAGAGGCTGATTCAATGCACATGAACTCGGGCAAACTCCGGGAGATGGTGAGGGACAGGGAAGCCTGGCATGCTTCAGTCCATGGGGCTACAAAAAGTCAGACACGACTTGGTGACTGAACAAAGGATGTGACACCAGAGCACTCCCTTCCTCCCTCTCAATCAGCCATGGGAGGACACGGCAAGAAGGTGGCTATCTGCAAGCTAGGAAGAGAGTCCTCACCAGAAACCAAACCTCCCTGGCACCTTGATCTTGGACTTTCCAGCCTCCAGAACTGTGAGAAAATAAACTTCTGTTGTTTAAGGCACCCAGTCTGTGGTATTTTGTTTTAGCAGTCTGTGATGACTAGTACATAGCAATAATTACATTTTGAAATTCTCCCTCAGCTGGGCTCCTCAAATTGCTACCCAGCGTTTATTTAATTTTTTTTTCTCTCTATAGGCATTCACTCTCAGATCATGAAAAATATCACAGTTCCTCAACAGACCATTGCTAGTCAGCTTAACTCATTAATTATTTTAACAGTTCTTTCCTTCATCATAAGAAATGTTCATATTCTTTTTAAAAAATATTTTTCTTTATTTATTTGACTGTATGGCATGCAAACTCTCAGTCGTAGCATGAGGGATCTAGTTCCCTGACTAGGGATTGAACCCAGGTTCCCAGCATTGGAAGCGTGGAGTCTTAGCCACTGTACCACCAGGGAAGCCCAAGATGTTCGTACTCTTTTTCAAAGCTAACCCTTTATCGTGTGTTTGACTATAACATCCACCACATCATCTGGGTTCTTTTTACTCTGCACAGGAATAAAGGGATATCAGCTCTTAAAATAAACTAGATTCTGATGATGGTTATCTTCTTTCTCTAGCCTGGACACCTCACCTGAGCTCCAGAGCTACATTTTAAGCTACTCACTAGTCTCATTCATCTGGGGGGTCCTCCTGGCCCTTCAAACTCACCGATGAAAACTGAACTCACTGTATTCTCTTCAAAACCTGCTTTTCCTGTTTAAAGTCAAGTCACCCAAGCTAGAAAACAGTCATCTGCCTGTTAATTAGACCTCCATGATGTCTTTGAATTTTGCCTCTTCTGGGTCGTACTCAGTCCCTTCTCATCTTTTACTTAGAGTCAGGAGACAGCCTGTTAAACTGGTTTCACTAATGCTTCACACTGAAACTAGTTCTTTTTGTCAGTTTCTTATCGTGACATTTACTTAAAATATTTAATAACTATCCTCATTTTCAGCCATCTCCAGCTTACCCACTTATTAGTCATTCATTAGTGTCAACTATGACAGGCAGTTATGGACTAGAAGCTGATCACCTAGTCTGAAGCTATCTTCTGCAGGTCCTTTGCTCCTGTACCTGACAGCCAGTTCCAAATGTGTTAAGGTCTCTACCTAAGAACTAAAAATGTTATTTGAGGTGCATTATGTACAGTTGATCTTTGAACAACATAGGTTTGAACAGTGTGGGTTCACTCAAACACACATTTTTTTTTCAATAAATATACTGGAGGGACTTTTGCAGTGGTCCAGAGGCTAAGACTCCATGCTCCCAATGCAGGGGGCCCGGGTTCGATCCCTGGTCAGGGAACGAGATCTTACATGTCACAACTAAAGATCTTGCATGCTGCAACTAAGATCTGGTGGAGCCAAATGAATAAACAAATAGGAATTTTTTTTTGAGATCTGCAGTATTTTGAAAAAAGCTTGCAGACGAACCAACACAGTACTGAAGCAGAAGAACAATGTTGGAGAACTGACACTACCCAACTTTTAGACTTACCAAAAAGCTATAGTAATCAAGACAGTATGATAGGGGTGAAAGAAGAGACAAATCATCAGTGGAATAGAATACAGAGCCCAGAAGTAGACCCACACAAATATAGCTGACTGATCTCCGACAAAGGAGTAAAGGCAACACAATGGAGAAGAGATAGGTTTTCAACAAACGACGCTGAAAAAACTGTATATCCACATGCAGAAAAAAGTCAGTCTAGACACAGATCTTATACGCATCACATAAATTAACTCAAAACGGATCACAGATCTAAATGTAAGCACAAAACTGTAACACTCCCAGAAGATAACACAGGAGAAGATCTAAATGACCTCAGGTTTAGTGAGAACTTTCTAGACACAGCTTCAAAGGCATAATCTATGAAATAAATACTTGACAAATTGGATTTCATTAAATTAAAAACTTCTGCTCTGTGAAAGACACTGTCCAATGTATGAAAGGATATGCCATAGATATGGAGAAAATATTCATAAAAATCACATCTGATAAAAGACTGTTATCTAAAAAATACAAAAAACAACTCTTAAAATCAAAATAATAAAACAATCCAATTTAAAAAAAACAGACAAAAATCAGGATACCTCACCAAAACAAGATACACTGGTCACAAATAAGCATATGAAAAATGCTCCACATCATACATCATTACAAACTTGCAAATTAAAACAACCGTGAGATACCATGACATACCTATTAGAATGACACCATTCTAAAACATTGATATTACCAAACGCAGGCCAGGATGAGGAATGACAGAAACTCTCATTCACTGCTGGTGGGAGTGCGAAATGGTACAGCCCCTTTGGAAGACAGTTCGGCAGTTTCTTATAAAACTAAACATCTTCTTACTATACATTCCAGTAGTTGCACTCCTAGCTATTTGCTCAAAGAGTTGAAAACTTATTGCACACAAAAACTTGCACAGGAATTATTTTTTAATCCATAAAGATAAATATTGTATTTCTAAAGGACATATATACTTAAAATATAAAACAATGTGACCAAACTTCTGCAGCCAAGATGTCCACAATGGGTGTGAGGTGCCACTGCACAGGGATGTTTATAGCAGCTTTATTCATAATTGCCAAGACTTGGAAGTGACCAAGAGGTTCTTCAGTAGGTGAACCGATAAACTGTGGTACATCCAGACATTGGAATGTTATTCAGTGCTAAAGAACTGAGCCATCAACCCATAAAGGGACAGGGAGGAACCTTAAATGCATATTACCAAATGGAAGAAGCCAGTCTGAAAGGCTACATACTATATGATTCCAACTACATGGCATTCTGAAAGAGGCAAAACAGTAAAAAGATCAATCAGTATACGGACAGTAAAAAGATCAGTGGTTACTACTGGTTAGGAGGGAGAGAGGAATCACAGGATGGACAGAAAGGGTAGAGGATTGTTAGAGCAGCGAAACATTCTGTATGATACTATAATGGTGGATACATGACACTATACATTTGTCAAAACCCATAAAATGTACAAGACTGAGGGTGAAGCCTAATGCAAACTATAGACTTCGGGTGACAATGATGTGTCAATGCAGGTTCACAGCTGTGAGGTGTCACTTGGGTGGGGGATGTTAATGGTGGGAGAGGCTGTGTATATGTGGGTACAGGTGGCAGATGAGAACTCCCCATACTTTGTGCTTAATTTTGCTGTGTATCTAAAACTTCTCTAAAAATAAAACCTATTATTTAAAAATGTAATCTTTGTTTTATTCATTTAAAAGTCATTTTATTTCTTGGAGTTTGAAATTACTGATGTAAAGTGATCTGCATTTCTTTTGCTCTGAATCTACCTTCTTATTAGTACTCAATTCTATCTACAAAATTGTCATGATTAAGGACATCTTAGAAATTCTGGATATAGTTTCAAATATCATATGCACAACTATTCAGTTCTTCCTCTCACGACGGATACGTTTATCCAATCATCATGCCATATACTTTAAATAACTTATAATTTTATTTGTCAGTTATACCTCAATAAAGCTGAAAAAACCCAACTGATTTTTTAAGCTGGGAACAAAAGACAAAGAGGGAAAACATTCTTTATGGTGATCTGAGACGAGCAGACATTCCCAGCATGGTGTAGCATCAGTCTGTATTTATCTTCTATAATGTAAACAATGGCTAGACTCTCCAAGAATACAAAATGGATAAAACACACACCCTGGAGAGATGGAGATGCCTCTTTAAGGACTGGCTGCTTCAGGTAAAAGAACATGTCATGTAACAGAAGGATTCACAGCCCTTTATCAAAATCACCATGAATTCTGCTATGACTATAGCCAGGCTGCATTTAGGACAAATATTAGCATCAGTATTTGCTTCCCTCAAACTTAATGATGGGGCTTCCTAGGTGATTCAGCAGTTAAGAATCAGTGTTAAGTTCAGAATCAGTGTTAAGTTCAGAATCAGTGTTAAGCCAATGCAGGAGACGCGGGTTCCATCCCTGGGTCGGGAAGATCCCCTGGAGGAAGCAGTGACAACCCGCTCCTATAATCTTGCGTGGGAAAGCCCACGGACAGAGGAGCCTGGAGGGCTACAGTCCCTGAGGTCGCAAAGAATTGGACAGATTGAGCAACTAAACAACAAACAACAAAAACCACTTAATGATAAGTAACATAAAACCCTTCAGAAAACCTGAGTCAGTCTGTCACTGGTGGCCTGCAAAACTATCCCTGCATGAACAGGAATTATAAAATGTGTTTTCTTTGCTGCATGAACAGTGTGTCTTCCACTGGATTAGAGCCTCTTTTGAGAGGAACCATAATTTATTCTTCTAATCCACCTAAAACCTAGCGGGAAATTTTATACATGATAGTCTCTGTGGGTTTTTCTTTTAAACTGAACATACTTTGTTTACATTGGTCCAATCAGTGGCTGGCTTCAGTCACAATAGACCTTGTGTACTCAGAAGAGCAGAATTATTCTCCCCACTGAAAATGACAGGCTGAGAGCCGCACCTCATTTGCATCTCTGACGCCCAGCACAGGCACTGGTTCAGAGAGAATCCACTGGGTAAATGTTTGCTAAGGAAATACTAGAACCTGGCAGGCTCTGGGGACCGACTGGCCTGACCTCTTTTATCTTCAAATGAGGAGACCAAGGCTCTGAGAGAAAACACTTGCTCAGGGGCACCATGCATCAGCTAGACAGCTGGACTTCGCCCTGGCCAGAGATTTCTCCGCTCCAGCCTCCTCAAGGAGGACCCAGGAGGCCTGGGAGATGACAGCCTATGTCCTGGACCTTGCACAGGCTGGTCAATAAATGACAGTTTCCTTCCCCTCGCTACGTTTTCCATGGAAAGAGGAAACCCATGACGCATATTGAAGCTGTGCAGTTTGTGCTTTGGGCGAACTGGATTTACGTGTTGACACAAGCAAAGCAGTTTGACCCTTTCAGATGGACCGCCCGCAATGTCCATGGCTACCAGAACCTGGTAATTTCTACTGCTGTCTTCAGAAGGGTTCACACATTAGTAAAGGAGAAACAGTCAGAAGTCTCATTTTAAAAGTGAAACTTGAAGTTCTGGAGGGAAAGTCAACAGGAAGAGAAGAAGCTGAGATACGACCATCTGACAGTGGGCAGCACGTTCCAGGAACAAGTCGAGGGGCTGGGAATGCAGAGGTGACCAGCTGTGGTCCCTGCCCGTGGGGATCTCACACTCCTGAGTGGGATATAAATATGATGAACAAAAGGAAAAGCAATTGACTCTCAGGACGCAGAAGGACAAAGCCTCCCAGAGGAGGCAGTATTTGGGCAAGGTGATAAAGGACTGAGAGAAATTCACTGCACAGATGAAAAGGACTACAGGCAAAGCCAGCAGTCATTAACTGGAGCGCTCTAGTCTCGGAACTGCAAGGATGTGAGCAGGAATCACCGGCGGGATGGGCAGGGGTCGGATCACAAAGAACCAAAATGAAGACGTTAGAGCAATCTGTAGCAAAGGGGAGCTACTGAAGGAGTTAGGAGAGTAATGTAATGCCACTGCATGCTGCAGACAAAACTGGGGGCAGGATGGAGACGGAACTGCCAAAGAGCGGGTGGAAGACAGTTAACAGTTTAGGTGAGAGATGGCAAAGAGGAGCAGAGCGGAGTGGGAGCAGATGAAGACTTGGCCACTGACGTAGAAGCGTGGGGGCCGGGGAGAAATAGAGGGTGACTTCTGGGTTTCAGGCTTTTGTCAATGTGCCTGTGTCAATTAACAGGGAAAACCATGAAGTAGGGAGGGGCCAGGAACTGGGATTCAGGGAAGAGACATGAGGTCATGTTGGGATGCCTTGTGACATCCAGACCCACTTCGGAATGATCAGCAAGTAGAGGATATACACAGAGGATACATAATTATTAAACCAATCTTCCAGGGAGAATTCAGTGCCCTGGAAACTGCTGTGCTCAAGGCCTGGGTGGAGCAGGAGGAGCTGGGCTGGGGGAAGGTGTAGTCAGAGATATTGGAGGTCAATGGAATCAGCTCAAAGTGGTCCTGGAAGCCACAGAAGGAGCATTACAGAGAGAAGGGAGCAGTTGGTTCATTGTATCAAATATTTAAGAGTAAGTGATACAAAACATAAAATATGCCTCTTGGGTTAGCAGTCTTCGCGGGCAGCGGCTTTGGAGAAGCCTGAGTAGAGGGCTGAGCTGTGAGTGATTGCCGTGAAGAAGTGTAGCTCTGGAGGAGAGAGATTTAGGGCATTTGAGGAGAAAATGAATAATTGATTGCCACACAATATCCTCTCACAGGTAGAAGCGTTAGAATAATTTGTGAACTGACAGGTTATTTTCTTCCAGGTTCCAATGCAATTTAACAAACATGTATTGAATTCCTGCCCGGCACATGGCTGCTGAGCACCGGGAGCCCATGATGTACCGAATGAGATGGGGTTCCTAGCAGTGAGCACTGTGGAGCCTGGAGGGCGTCCCTCGCCTCCCCAACTGAACACACGTGGCAGTGGGGCCAGCAAGCAGCGAGCTGTGCCTGGGCTGCCCTGACTGACGGGACACCCGGGAGGGGAAGGAGGGAAAGGCAGGCAGGGTGCTTGCTGGGGGCGTGGGCACCAGAGGGAGATGGGGAGGGTGGTCGGGGCCCCGACTGAGCGGTATCCCACGCGGTGACTGTGACAGAGCCTGGGAGACACGGAGAGGCCCTCTGCACTTGGCGCATATACGGGAGCAGTGGTGCCCTTTCCTTCTCTTAGATGCACGTTTTACCTTTAAACCACCAGACTCTAAACTGCTCAGGAGGTCTTCCATGCTGACTTAATGGTCAGTTTCCTGGGCTATTTTTCTAATATTCCTGCCAAAAGCTCAAGAGGAATAACAGGCAGGGGTGTGGGTTCATCTCTGACGTGCTATTCTGATTAAAGCTGCAGCCTGAACTTCTCACCCTCCTCGCCAGGGTCAGAGGTGAAAGGTCTCCAGCCCGGTCTGCTGAGGAGTGCCCTGGGCGTGGCCCTCAGAGCTGGTTGAGAACAAGTCACCTGGTCCAGGGCTCAGAGGTGAGCGCCCCTGGGAGCAGCGGCTCCTCCTTGCGGGGCCTGGGAAAGGTCCCCTGTCTGTCTGGGGGTTCACAGAACAGACTCTGCAGAGCAGGGTGGAGAGCTCTGCCACACATACGTGTCTGGTGTGTTCTCAGCCAGGGCGAGGTTTTTCAAATACCACAGGCCATCCAGCGGGACAGCTTTCTGGTGTCTAAGGGGAAAGAAAGGTGTCATCGGAAGTCGCAAGGGGCTGTCGCCAGGCCACAGCTGAGCCAGGGGAGGCCACGCCTCCCCCTTGCTGAGCTGTTCACTCTGGCTGTTCTTCTAGCAAATGGCCCTGGGGCAGCAGAAATGCTGGCTCCTCTTCCAGCCCCAAACCCCACAAACTGGCCCTGGATGTCAGTGGAGGTGTGTGAGAGGGATGGTAAAGCGTGGACTGATCTCGCTATACGATGTTGCTCAAGGGGGAGAGGACGTACATGTGGCACTGTATGAGCTGCATAATATATATTTTTAATTGACTTACAGTTGACAGACAACATCAGATAAGCTTAAGGTATATGACATAATGATTTGATACTTGAAATGATCATCATAATAAGTTTAACGTCCATCATCACACATAGTTACTATCTTTTTTTTCCTGTGATGAGAATTCTTACACACAGAAGTCGCTCAGTCGTGTCCGACTCTTTGTGACCCCATGGATTGTAGCCCACCAGGCTCCTCGGTCCATGGGATTTTCCAGGCATGAATACTGGAGCGGGTTGCTGTCTACTCTTTCAGCAACTTTCAAATATGCAATACAGTATTGTTAACTATAGTCACCATGCTGCTGTACATTGCATCCCCAGAAAATAATCTGAAATCAGTAATAGCCTCTAATGACGAGAGTTTTGTGGAAGTTTTCCCTCTGCAAACTGATCGGGGACATTAGCCACAGTGGCCCACAGGTAAAGAGCTAAAAACAAAAGAAGAGGGGCTGCACAGGTGGTGCTGGGGCAAAGAATCTACCTGCCGATGCAGGAGACGCCAAGAGACGTGAGTTCCACCCCTGGGTTGGGAAGATCCCCGGGAGGAGGAAATGGCAACTCACTCCAGTACTCTTGTCTGGAAAATCCCATGCACAGAGGAGCCTGGCGGGTGACAGTCCATGGAGTCACAAGCAGCCAGGTACGACTGAGCGACTAAGCACACGAAAACAAAAGAACAGGTTTTCTTGGATTTCTTCAGTTTGTGGATTTCAAAGTTTAAACTCACGTATGCCTGTACTAGAGAAGTCAGATGGGGTGTCCTTAGCTTTTTAACTTTTCACAAAAATTGCATCTAATCCAGATAAAATTTTTCCAGTGAGAATTAGGCCGGGTTGAAGCAAAGGTCATACCAGAGATTTCCGAGAAAACTGAAAGAAAGAAAACCCCCCGGGGCGGGGTGGGGGTGGTGGGGGGACTGGGTGGGAAGAAACATTCACTCCCAGGAGCCTAGGGGCGGCTCTCGGCTCCTCCCCTACCGGCCCTATGGACGTGGGGTCCCCCTTGGTCAGCCCCGGTCCTCTCCTCTCTTCACTGTCTCACTCTCAGGGCCTCGTGCCTCTCGTGCCTGGGTGACACTGCATCTCCGTCCCAAGCTGAGGGCCGTCCAGCTCCAGACCCACATGCCCGGCCGCACACTCGACGCCTTCACCGGCACCTCCAGGCGCCTCAGCTCAGCACCTCGAACCCTGGCTGGACTCCTCTCCTTTCTCTCCTCGGCTGTTTCCTGACTCAAGGAAAGGCGTCACCACCACACATCTGCTCAAACCTGGAGGAATCTGCTGCCCCTGAACTCCGAGCAACAGCAATAATAACAGTACCTGATATTCATAGGTTCTGGTGAGAATAAAATGAAGTCAATGTCAAGAACTTAGTATGCTAGTCAGCGCAGAGTAAACACTCCCAAAACGATAGCCATGGTCATCTATTTTTTATGTGGCAAAGCAAAGCATTTTTAAAAAATATTGCTAATGTTTTTGACAGAATACAATGCAAATAGCTAAACACACATATAGAGAGAGAGATATAAACTCCTTCTTTAGCCCTGCTGTTCTACTTTGTAGCTTCTTGGGTGTTCTTCCTAAAGTTATTTTGAGTAGGTGGTTGGAAAAGTTAATATAAGAGAACATTAAAAAATATAAAGATCAATTTTTAATATAAATTTTTACACTTATATATGAAATCCCTACCTTTGACCTTTCTGTATCTGTACTTGTCTTGGCCACCCTCATTCTATATAGACTACCTTGGTGTGAGGTTTGTGATGGAAAGTGGGGGTGGGGATGAAGATGCCTTTTCTGCACATTAAATTAGTCAAATAAAAGAAACAAAAGTGAAAGTTCAAAATAACCACATCAAAAATTCATGTGTTCTTGTCTGGGTAATTCCTACTGGCCTTTTAGGGTCATTTTTCCAGGAAGCTCTCTCTAAAATGCTCTCGCCCTTAGCTCTCCTGCACCTGTACTTACAGTGATCACACCATTTGTCCACGTAAGTCAGAGTTTACTCAATTCTCCACCTAGGTACGATGGGCATTTGGGGACAGATAATTCCCTGTGGTGGTGGGTACACTGTGCCTTGTGGGAGGGAGCAGCATGTCTGGCCTCCACTCATTAGATGCCAGTAGTATCACCACAGTTGTGACAAGCAAAAATATTCCCAGGCCTGAAGACAGGATCAAATGCTGCCCCCACTTCGGACTGAGAACCACAGCACTGGACTGAGACTTCAGGTGGAAATTCTGTCTTATTTGTCTCCATAGCAAATAAGGCCCTCAAGACACAGCCTTGATGAAGTGACCTTAAGGAAGAGATGGCACAGTGCCACTACTCTCCACAGTGAATAAGTTCTAAACTCTTCACAAGAGAACAGAGTATGCTTTAAACTCTTACTCTAATTATTAATATTTTTACAAGTTGAGGTCCATGATGGTACAAATGCAATCAGAATTTTCTAACCCTGGGACTTACAAGTTAAATTCAGAAAAATCACAAGGCAACATAGACATCTTGGGAAGAATTACCTTTAAAGGAAGAAATTAAAAACAAAACAAAAAACACTCCAAATCGTGTTTCACAAAAAGACCTAAGCTTTCTTTGGAAAATGCCAGAAGCAGCCTGTGTGGCTTTGAATCCTAGCACTGCTATTTACGAGCCATAAATGGGAAAGTTATTTCATACCTCTGTGCCTCTATTTCCTCATTTGTAAGATGGGAATGATATTATAGCCTATCTTATAAGATTATTATGGGAATGTAATGAGTAAATATTTATAAAATGCTTAGAGGAGTGCTTGCCAAGCACTTTGTGGCTTATTTATCTATTTATACTTTGGCTGCTTTGGGTGCTCAGACGCGAGGGCTTCTCTTGGGGAGCTCAGGCTCTAGAGGGTGTGGGCCCCATTGTTGCAATGCACAGGCTTAGCTGCTCTGAGCTATGTGGGATCTTAGTTCCTCGATCTGGAGTTGAACCTATCTATTGCGATAGAGGAAGATTCTTAACCACTGGACTACCAAGGAATTCTCCAGCACTTTGTGTTTTGAAGAAATGAAATCACTGCTTATTGGGATTTGTATTTAACATATAGAGTTAGAATTTCAAAGGTGGAAGTGACCGTGAATATTATGTAATCATCTATATCCTCCTCCCCATGATTTGTCTGTGGTTTCAGTTCAGGTAGTTGTCACAAATTATTATGTGCCATAATACACAACATGGGTTTCCCTGGTGGCTCAGATGGTAAAGGATCTGCCTGCAATGCAAGAGACCTGAGTTCGATCCCTGAGTAGGGAAGATCTCCTGGAGAAGGGAAAGGCTACACACTCCAGTATTCTAGGCTGGAGAATCCCCATGGACAGAGGAGCCTAGTGGGCTACAGTCCATGGGGTCACAAGGAGTCAGACATGACTGAGCGACTAAGCACAGCACAGAAACACAATATATAAAATGTTGTACATTTTATATGATATTCTTAAAGAGAAAATTTTAAAGTACATTACCAATTTTCATAAAAACTACCATTATTTAAAATTATTAATGTTATTTAATTTACTCAAATCAAATGGCATGGCTTTGTGTGTAGAGGTAAACTGTAAAAATCATTTTTGTTGGCACTCTCTGGCACAGTCTCCCTTGTCCCACATGATATGCATTGCCATTAGATGTTCTTTTAAATGCAAAGGGCAGTGACAGATGAACTGTAACCTTAGTCAATTCCATATCTTCATGAAACAGCACTGAGCAAGATGAATGCCTTTGTTTTATACATGTTATAATCAGTATTTATTAACAGCATAAGTTAGGCAGATCTAACATTAAATTATAAATTCAGAGATCATCTTGGGCATCAAAGCTCTATGTTATTAACAGCAGTCTGAACAAATACCCCAAACCAAAATGCTAACAGAACATGCTACTTCTGGAAAATCTCATTTGGGAGCTTTTGTGTGCTGCAGTTTGCCTTAAAGGTGACAAACCTTGCAAGGTATTGCGATACCTTGGCTATGCCTACATTCTGATACTGTTACAGTTTCCATTAGCTCATCCAGCTATTTTAGATTTGCAATTAGCTTTTCATTACTCACAAGGGAAATTATTTTTCAATTAAAAATTCAATCAAAAACCATAAAAACAGAATTATACTGTGGTTGCTAAGACAGCAGAGACTGCACTACTATTCTGACTGGCAGTAACAGATATTTACAGACTCCTCTGTGCACTGGTGCTGGCAGAGTTGCAGAAGCAATGCTGAGGGCTGATCACCATTCTGGAGGTTCACACCTTCACTAAAGACAGCAAACCTGCCTGGTTTCCAAGACCTGCAAATGAGAGCCACACACCCACATGTACCCCGTCAGGCATGAGCCCTCCCTGTCAGCAACGTTCTTGCTACCATCCACAATTTTTTTTATAAATCTATAAACGGCTAACACTTCTCAACAACTCTTAAAGTGTAAATGGGGACCCAGGACATTAATTGTCTGGCAGGACATTGTCTGTCTGTCCATACATGAGAGAAACTTTCAGAAAACCAAAGGTGAATAAAATTCTTGTGGGTAACATTTACAGTAGGACACCTTCGGCCCTCTGGTCTCTGTTTATCTACCTGGCAGAAGCTACCTGCCCTCTGGCTATGGTTCTCTGCTCCCTTTAGGATTCTGCATTGGCTCAGCATTTCACATACGCATGAGAAATGTGGAGCTCCCAAAGTTTTAAAAATAAAACATGAGACCAGCTCCATCACTGTGTCTGCACTGCACAAGGAAGAAAATGAATCAAATCACAACCCCTTACTGCTCTCTAGGCAGCAATCATAACATACCATATCAGTGGCTGAGTGTCTAATTAACCACTCATCAAACTCAAAATTTTAAAAGTGCTGTCACTCCCCTCAGGCTGGAAGTCTTCCTTCTGCCTGCTTTCGGGAAATCTGTGTCTTGAAGGAATTCATAAGGAAGGCAAGGAAATTCCGTGTGTGTTCCTTTAGCCAACCTATCTCCATCTCTGCCTTCCTATTCCACTGGCGTCCTTTGATCCACCTGCTGAGACTACTCCTGCGGCCTCTGCTCTATCTACTGCTCCTATGCCCTGAGAATCTCAGCTCACACACTGCCAGCCAAACGCTTTCCTTACATCATAAGGACGACACGGCTGCCCTAAGAATTACTCCAATGACAACAGCCTCCTGCCACTCTAATGCAAGCTGAGCCCTTATCAAGGGCACTGTGGTATCTGCCGTTGCATCCCTGCTCAGTCCCTCAGTCGTGTCCGACTCTTTGCGACCCCATGGACTGTAGCCCACCAGGCTCCTCTGTCCGTGGGATTCTCCAGGCAAGAATACTGGAGTGGGTTGCCATTTCCTTCTCTGGGGAATCTTCCTGACTCAGGGATTGAACCCACGTCTCCTGCATCTCCTTCACTGACACATGGATTCTTTACCACTAGCGTCACCTGGGAAGCCCTCTACAATAGAAGGCTTTCTGATTTTTCTGGCTGACAGCTATTATTATTCACAACTTTATATCTTGAAATGATTCCTGTACTGGCTAATCTATAACACGTCTGAAAGGCATGTTTTTTTTTAAGTAGGCTTCAATGGAAAAGTCCAGAACTTAGTCAAGGGACCTTAGATCACATGCAGCAGTGAGCAGATAAGGATTTATCATCCACATGTTTGACACTTAAAGTGTGGTCCACTCAGCCACATACATCATCAAATGAACAGAACTGCACATTTAGAAGCAATGTTCACTCTTGCAATCCTGAGTTAAAAATATGTAACAGATTTTGTATTCTTGGTTTATAATGTAATCTTTGATTTATATTTCACAATATAAATTTAAGAATCTATGTGTAAACTACTAGAACTAATGAGTAATTTTGGAAAGACTGCAGAATACAAATGAACAGTATCATATATATATTAGCAGTGAATAATGGGAGACTGAAATGATAAGAAAAACCCAGCACTTCAAAACATGAAATTCTTAGGTACCTTCAAGTATGTATATTACCCATATGCTGAAAATGACAAGTCAGGGTTAAAAAGAAAGAAATCAAAGGAGACCTAAATAAATAGGACTGTGTGTATGAATCAAAAGACTTGTCTGTTAAGATATCAATTATCCCCAAATTGATCTATTGAGTCAACACAATCCAAATCAATACTCCAGAGGATTTTAAAAACAGATATCCATGAATGGTTTCTAAACTTATATGGAAAGGCAGAGGATCTAGAATAGACAAAATAATCCTGGCAAAGAAGAACAAAGTTGGAGGACTTACACTATTGGTTTCCAAGACATACACAAAGCTAAGTAATCAAGTGCCATATTGATAAAAGAATAGATACATGGATAAATGGAACAGAATAGAAAGTCTAGAAACAGACTCATGCATATATGGTCAACTGATTACAATATAAGTGGAAAGGCAATTCAATGAGGAAAGCATAGGCTTTTCAACATTGTGGTCAACCAATGGGATACTGATAAGCAAAAATATGACTCTTGATCCATACTTTGTACCTTATAAAAAATTAATGGATCATCACCTTACACATAAAACACAAAACTGAAATTTCTAGAAGAAAAACAAAGGAGAAAATAGTGACCTTATGTTAGGCAATATTTCTTATGTGTGACATTAAAAACATGAAAAAAATTAATAAATTGGACTCCAATAAAACTTAAAACTTCTTCGAAAGACATTGTTAAGATATTGAAAAAAACAAGTTACATGCTGGCAGGACATTTCAAAACTCAGTAAAGAAACAAACAACCAAATTTTAAAAACAGGCAAAAGACTTGAATAGACAAAAGAAGATATATCTTACAAAAGAAGATATATCAATGGTAAAGAAGCACAAGAAAAGACATTCAGCATCATTACTCATTAAGAACATGCAAGTTTAAATCATGACAAGGAAACACTAGACACTTATTAGAATGCTTAAAAACAGAACTAAACAAAACCAAACAATACCAAGTACCAACAAAGATGTGGAGCAACAGAAACCCACATACATCATTGGTGGTAATACAAAATGGTATGGTCACTTTGGCAATGTTTGGTGGGTTTCTTATGAAGTTAACATATACTTATCAAATATACCCCAAAACCCCATTCCTAAGAAATTACTCAAAAGAAATGAAAACTTATGTTTATACAAAAACTTGAATATGAATGTTTATAAGGGCTATATAATCACCCAGAAAGAAAAGAAAGAAAGTGGAGTTGCTCAGTTGTATCCGACTCTTGTGTAGCTCACCAGGCTCCTCTGTCCATGGGATTTTTGGGGCAAGACTACTGGAGTGGGCTGCCATTTCCTTCTCCAGGGGATCTTCCCAACCCAGGGATTGAACCCAGGTCTCCTGCACTGCAGACAGGCGCTTTACCAGGGAAGCCCATATAATCACTCACAGTGGTGACAACTCAAATATTCATTTGGTGAATGGACAAACTGTAGTAGTATATCCACACAATGGAAGACTATGATTGATACACACAGCACAGATGAATCTTAGGTGTATTAAGTAAAATGAAGCCAGACTCAAAAGCCTACATACTGTTTGATTTCACTTACATAGCATTCTGGAAAAGGCAAAACACTAGGCACAAAAACCAGATTAGTGGTTGCCAGGAGTTGGAAGCAGGGGTAGAAGCTGATGACAGAGGTGAACCAGGGAGTAAAGGTGATAAAGCTGTTTTATATCTTGGTTGTGGCGGTGACCACATTTGTAGGCATTTCTCAAAACTCAAAGAACTGAAAATAGTGAATTTTACTTCAGATATATACAGAACACCTTGACTCAAAGAAGATATAGATTTTAAAATTCAATTGAGATTATTTTAAATTGAATTTAAAAATTTAATTGCATAGATTTCATTTATATGTAGAATCTAAAAAACAAAATAAATAACTAAATAGAAACAGAGTCAAAGATACAGAAAGCAAACAGGTTGCCAGATGGGAGAGGTGGAAGGAGGAGAGATACAGGTGAGGAAGATAAAGGGATGCAAATCTTCATTTACAAAATAAATGAGTCACAGGTATAAAGTGTACAGTGTGGGGAACAGAGTTAATAATTATGTAATATCTTTGTATAGTGATAGATGACAACCAAACTGACTGTGGCGATCATTTTGAAGTGTATAGAAATACAGAATGCCAGGAACTAACATAGTGTTGTAGGGCTAATCTTTCAAAGACAAACAAACAAACTTACAGAAAAAAAAAATCAGATTTGCGGCAACCTGAGGTGGGAGGAAGGGGCAACTAAATCAAAGTGGTCAAAAGGCACAAACTTGCAGTTATAAGATCAATAAGTCATAGAGATGTCAAGTACAAAATGATAAAGATAATATACACTGCTGTGTGTTTTGCATCTGAAAGTTAAGGAAGTAATTCCTAAGAGTTTTCATCACAAGGAAAAAAAGGTTTTCTTTTTTCTACTTCTTTAATTTTGTATCTATATGAGATGATAAATGTTCACTAAATCGATTAGAAACATTTCATCATGTATGTAAGTCTAATCATGCTGTACACCTTAAACATAAACAGTGCTATATGTCAATTATATCGCAACGAAACCGGGCGAAAAACAAAAGGCATAATTTGACAATCAAGTAAATATAAGTATGCAAGAAATTGCAACTGGGAAAAAGATAATTAATGCAATACAATTAACAATAAGAAATATTTCTTTTAAAAGTGCCAAGTGGCTTCTCTGGTGGTCCAGCTGTTAAGAATCCACCTTGCAATGTAAGGGACACGGGTTTGATCCCTGATCTGGGAAGATCCCATACGCCATGGGGCAATTAAGCCCATGTACCACAACTACCAAGCATGTGCTCTAGAGCCCGCAACCCACAACTACTGAGCCTGCAGGCTGCAACTACCAAAGCCCGAGCACCTGGAGCCTGTGATCCTCAACAAGAGAAGCCACCGCAATGAGAAACCTGCACACGGTAACGAAGGGTAGCCCTCGTTTGCGGCAATGAGAGAGAAGCCTGCACAGCAATGAAGACCTAGCCCAGCCAATAAACAAATAAACCTTGCTTTAAAATGTCAACGGATTAGTAAAAATACTCTTGGTTAAAACTAAGAGGGAAAACTCAGGATGAGGTGCTGGTGGAATAGTTCTGAGGTGCATGAGGGCTTGGGGTGTGCATCAGACATCCTGAGGAGAAAACACTGCTTTTCCAATTCATTGCCTTTAAAGAATTACAACAAAACTATCCAATCCTCTTATAATTGCTCACAAATGGCATTTTGTGGTTGTTTGTTTTCGAGTCCAAATAGCCCATCCCTGCAGTTTGTGATGTGAAGAGTTCTCTTCTCTTCATCCACATAAGCAAACCCACAGCAATGCTTTCCTTGAACATTCAGAGACCATTTCCTAACATGACTCTATTTTCTCTTCATATAGCAACCCTAGAGAAAGCAGCTACGAACACAGAAATATAAATATATGCCTAAAGAATCAGCAAGCCTATGATTATTTCACAATATTCTAACATACATTTGTCTCTCCTATCTTGACAAAAGTTTCCTCATCACTACTTTCTTCTTAAACTGCTATCTATTGTATGTCAAATGCAGAATGTACGAGAAAAAACATTGGACTACAAGTGATGAAAACTTGTTTAAGGTCAGTTCAGCCCATTACTAGCTCTGTAGCCTTGGAAAAATGACTTGCCTCCTGAAGCTAATATTTATTTCCAGCTCTGACTTCTCTCCAGGGCTTTAGTTAAAAAACTTCCAAGCTAATTTCCTACAGACACACATGACCTCTCATGCACATTTAATTGTTCAGAGATATTTGATTGCATTGGCATCTTTCATTATTACTCAAATTACAATTGTTTTATTTGTTCATGTATGCTTCAATTCTTCAATTAGATTTCTTCAACCAGATTATATATTCTTTGAGGGGATTCATATATACATCTTTTCTCCTTTTATCACCTATCTCATACTGAAGGTGTAAATTATTTCTGAAAGCAGATATAATTACGTGAGCTTACATATTTCAGTTTGCTGATATAATTATTTGTCTTAAAAAATACAGCTAAGTTTGACATACTCGTGAAGTTTAACAAGGCCTTCTCTGACCACTCATATTCTGGTCCCTCATGCTTCCTCCTCCCAATAATCCACGCACACTCCATCACTGTCTGTAGCCTCAGTTTGTTTTACATTTTTAAAAATAGAATTTAACACTCTCTGAGATAATCTCTTCTTCTCCTCTCTTTTTCTCTCACTCATTGTCTCTTTGACTCAATCTGTAGTCTGAAGCTTCGTACTAGAACTCAGATTCCATGAAACCAGGGACTGATCATGCTCACAGTAAGACACTTATAGCCTGGTATACAGTAGGCATTCAATAAGGACTTACTGAATTGTTGTTGAACTCACCCCTTAATACAGTGACAACTATTATAGACATTTAACAATTGAAAGAAACAAAAATATTTCACATGATTTACCTGTAAAGAGGTTCTACAAGGTCCTTTTCAAGAAAATCATGATCGTTCTTGACAGCCACAATGTTGATGGGAAATTGCGAATCTGAAAGAGAGACAACGGAGTTTATGAGGCTTGTTTTATCTGAATCAGCAACGATATCTTCAGGCCACCACATTTCTGTACTCATGGCTAATCTTAACTGCAGTTACTCTCCACTGACGGGTGTGTTGGTAATGTTTAGAGAGCAGGATGCTTACTTTAACCCCAATAAATGTTTTTAAGGGTACAAAAAAGCATGCAATATGAAAATAACCAAGTGCTTAACCTTGGATAGGATTGCTAAATGCCTGTATTTTTATCCATGCGTGCGTCAGTTGCTCAGCCTTATCTGATTCTTTATGACCCCACTGTCCATGGGATTTTTCAGGCAAGAATACTAGAGTGAATTGCCATTTTCCTCCTTCAGGAGATCTTCCCAACCCAGGGACTGAACCCAAGTCTCCTATGTCTCTTGTATTTCAGGTGTATTTTTTACCTGTTTATAGCTCATCATTATCATAGACATTTGCCTGCATGGAGAACTTCTACACTAAGGTGGAGGTTGCTGACTTCTCTCCTGATCAGTTCATGAGATACTGATCAGGATAGAAGTTTGGCAGATTTCTTTTTTGAAGTTTCCAAAAATACCTGCAGCTCAATGGTCTCAAGTATTTTATTTTGTAACAAAACCTTTTTCTTTTTTTAAAAAAAATTTATTTATTTATTTTTGGCTGTGTTGGCTCTTAGTTGCAGTGAGTAGGCCTCTCTCTAGCTGTGGCACACAAGTTTCAGAGTGCACAGGCTCAGTAGTTGTGGTCACAGGCTTAGTTGCATGTAGGATCTTAGTTCCCAGACCAGGGATTGAACCCTTGTCCCCTGTACTGGAAGGTGGATTGGTAACCACTGGTCCACCGGTCCACCAGAGGAGTCTCTGTAGCAAAATCCTGTTCTAAACTTGTAACTTTTCTGTAAAAGTATTTGTTCTAATTTTTATTACATTTATAAAAGGCATATGATGACTGGCATTTTAATTCTGACTCTTCCATCTTATAATCTTGTAAAAGTCACTTAACCTTTTTGGGCTTCTCTTTCATAATCAGTGAGTCGGTAGTGGAGGGTGGGAATAATGGTTGCTTAGACCAAAACTGTAAGACCCTCCTTCTTGTCTAAAAGGCTATGATTTTATGAAAGTTTTTATCAGAAACTCTAGACCTCAAAGCACCCTCATAGATATGCTCTCTTTTATCCTCAAAGAATTTAACAGAGGGAAGTAGGCTTTTTTAAAATAGAAAACTGAGCTTCTAGGTGAGTAGGTGTGATTCACCAGTGAGTAAAAGTTAACTTTGTTGATTCTTTCCATCCTATGTGAATTTTATGCTGTCAGAAACTATATTGTTTAGTGTACTAGATATGCTCTATTGAGCCCTACAGATCCACGCTCCACTCTTCGGTAACCTGGTTTGTGCCCAGGATCAGCTGTGTGGATGGCGTTCAGTGGGGTCCATGTCTACTGCCTTATTTTGTTTGGCCAATGGGAAGCCCCAGCTGGAGATGGAGGGAGGAGGGAGTGTGACATCAGGGCATTGCCCTTCTGGGTCTTCTCCAGGGGAGCTGTCGTCACGGCTGTGTCCTCTACTCCTAAGCCTGCTCTGAGATCCTCTCTCCTTCTGGGTTCTGGCATCTCACCTTCTGTTTATGGCTTTGGGCCTAGGGTACAAGCTTTGGGCTGCTACAAGCTTCGGGCTCCTGAACTGTTCCTCATGGTCTCCTAAGCCCTGCTCACATCTCCATCATGAACACTTTTAGGAATAAGACCTCCACAGATTGTCCTGAGTGTGCCATTGCTCACTGCTGGGATCCTGACTAATTCACGATACATTAGGACTCTCCAAGAAGGAGATGCATTGGTTATAACTCTAGGTATAGGCAAGATATGGGGCTTCCCAGGTGGCATGGTGGTAAAAAAAAATCCACCTGCTAATTCAGGAGACACAAGAGATGTAGGTTCTATCCTTGGGTCAGGAAGAGCCCGTGGAGTAAGACGTGGCAACCTGCTCCAGCAGTCTCGCCTGGAAAATTTCGTGGACAGAGGAGACTGGTGGGTTATAGTCCATGGAGCTGCAAAGAGTGGGAAATCACTGAGTGATTGAGCAGTGCATATAAGTAAGATATAGGAGAATAAGTTTATTAACTGCCAATGAAAACATCAATGGAACAAAGTATGATGCTAGCAATAAAAACATTTTACTTTCAAAACCCTGAAAAATAACATCTGATCCATGTCACGTCTTAAACATTTTCATGTGAGGTAAAAATCTCAAGATAAATTAGCTTTGTTATTTCTAAGAAATTTATCAACAATTCATTTATTGTACTTTCAATAAAACTGAGAGTAGTGATAAAGAAAACAAGAAAGAGGATAGGGAGGAAGTGCAGGAAAAAAGCTGCTGCTGGCAGAACCCTGGAAGGAAAAGGCAGAGTTGTGATTGGTGGTAAAGACATGAGACGCAGAAAGTGAGAAGCAAAAGAAAAGAAAGGAGAAACAGGCAAGGGCAGAAGGTGAAGCAGTCTCAGGAAGTGACCCTAATTCCTAAACTGGCATCAGTTTATGTCCTGGGCATTGCAAAGGCAGGGGGAAGGAGAAATCCAGGAAAAAATGGTTGAGAAAAGACTTGGAAGTCAAAAAGCACCACAGGACAAATTTTGAATTTATTCTCTTTATAAAGAGAGAAGAAAAGCCCAACCTACCCTCATATAGCTGAGCGTACTGTGGGAAGCCAGCAGCGCGGAGCCAGTCACATGCTTCCTTTGCCTCGATTTCTGAAAAACACAAGAAAAGGAGACGCGTTGAGTCTCAGACCACCCACTGGCCTCTACCTCCTCAATCAATAGGAACTGGTGGGCACTGTGAAGGTTATTACAAAGCAAAATTGTTCTCCTAAGTCTGTACAAGTAGCCTACTCAGAAATGGGTGTAAAATGAGCAGGCATCACAAAGGTACTTGTTTCATGTCTGCTAAGATTATCTTCAATGTCAATCTATAAGTATTTGGATAATAGCAAAACCACAGACTATGAACTGAGGCTACAGGCTGAAACTACAGGCTGAGTTTCAGGCAGGGAAAAATGTCTTATTTATACACTAGGGAACCCGAGGACTAGGGAGAAGGAGGAAGTACTTCCTTAGGTTCTTTTTTTTTTAACTTTCAAAGATAAAGCTAAGACTATTTGTCCTACATTTCTTTTATTCTTTTACTCTGGGGATAATGAAAGAATGAATACAACTGGGCAGGCTTGTGAAAATGCATTTTCTCATGAAGAAATGTGTTACAAAAATCCAATGTTTTATTATTGCTTTAGTTTTACTAATGCTTTAATTCCAAATGCCTTGTCATAAGATGCTCGTTCATCAGGCACATTCGAATGATTTCAAGCTGCAGAGTGCAGCAGGCAAGAGTGAAGCTGATTATCTGGAAAGGAGACAGGTGTTTGATGGGGCTGCTAGAATCTCCGAGAGCCAGCCTCAAGCAGTTGATATGTCCTTTGGGTGACCAGTTTTGGTGTGGACGTTCCAAGAGTGCACAGGACCACCTGCCTGGAGAACTTGGAGGGAGATGGGAGAGTCTCCAGTATGTGAACCAGGTCACTTTTTGACCTTGTGAATCCTGGATCATTTCCTAACCACAACTCTTAGATAAACATGAATGCAAGGTAAAAAGAAGTTCATCTGTCAGAAGTCTAGGTTCTCCAAACAAAATTAAACAGCTGATTATAACAGGTCTCTACCCAGGCCCCTTTCTCTGCTGTTGGGAGGGAGCTCGGTCAGGTCACTGCATTTTCATTTACTCTATGACGTTCATTTCTCCCTGTAGCCAAAGTTGGAGAGTACAGGGTGTTCTTAGGTCGCTGCACTGAAACAGTCCATGCTAGCATCAGCAGTGGGCCAGAGACTGCAGCCTACATTGAAAGCTCAATGTCTATGCAGCACGATGTTCAATGTGACAGCTATCTGATCCATGTTAGGAAAACAGAACAAAGGCCAGATCATTCACAGGCTCCAAGGGAAGAGCAAAAACCTACAGGCCCGTTGATTTGGTTGAACATGGGTTGAGATATGTCATTAAATTCAAGGAGACACAGCGTGCTGTGGCCCCCATGCCAGAGTCCCTGCTTCTTTTGGCATCCTCTAAGCCCTCGCCATTTGAGAGACTGACAATTTCTAAATCTTGAGTTTTTTTTCTCTGACGTAAGGATTTTTTTACATAATTACTGCCAGCACCGACCAAATAGGTACACATTCCTGCCTTGTACATATTATTCAGAATTATCTGGGGCACCAAGCTGGAAACAAAAGCTCCAGAAAGCTTTTCTATGAGGAGGGGTGAGCCCCACGACTGTAGTTCAAAATGAATTGGCTGGATTGTACTGTATTGGCTAACTTGGGTTTTCCCTTTGAAAGGTACAAAGGGCAATTATTGTAAGTCTCCAAAGTTGTATTTAGGACTCATTTCAGAGTCCTTGGGCTTCCCTGGTGGTTCAGATGGTAAAGAATCTGCTTGCAGTGTGTGAGACCCAGGTTCAATCCCTGGATTGGGATGATCCCCTGGAGAAGGAGATGGCAACCCATTCCAGAATTCTTGCCTGGGAAGTCCCATGGACAGAGGAGCCTGGTGGGCTACAGTCCATAGAGTCGAAAAGAGTCAGACACAACTTAGCAGCTAACACACACTGAGAGTCCTTATGCGAAGGCTTCCACTTTGACAACCACCCAAGTATTTCAGGGGAAGGAGAACACACACATTCTAACTGTTACACGGAGAAAATGTGATTACTCTTGGTCAAAGATAGGCTGCTGCCTTCTAAATTTTCAAGCTTCAGATTTGCTTTCTTCTTCAATATACCACACTACCTAGTGATGAGAAAATACCTGATTTCTAGACATGCTCTAAACAGCCATGAGTCAGCAAGTCTCAGAGAGGAAGCACAAAATTCTGTTACACCAACTAGCTGAATAGCATGCCTTTTCCTACTTTATTTTTGCTTTTACTGTCATCGAAATGCAGTGTTAAGCAGAAGAGCCCCAGAGAGACAGACCATTAAGAATAAATGGGGGAGACTTGGAAGGCAGGAGCTCTGCTACACAGGAAGCTCAAAGAGGAGCAGGAAGTGAGCTCGTAAAAGAGCACACACTCCACTGGATGCTGGGTAAGGAGGACAGAGAGCTGGGGGAGAGGTGGGCAGCAGGGGTCCTCACAGAAAGACTCTCTTTGGGACTGAGACTCTGGTTGGGCAGTGGAACAGGGCTTGGGCTAGTCCGGGAGATTTTATTTAAAAGGCTCTCTACATAACTTTGTTCTGTTTTTTCATAAGAGCAACACAGATAATGAACTGAAACTCTACCTATATGTAAACATGAATAATCAAATCTTAATCAGAACCCAGTTAAATAAACTGATTTTTTTCAACAGATAGACATTTTAAGTTTTCCAGGCAAATAATAGAAAATTGCAAAGAAGAAGCCATGTCCCAGTCATGATGGATACCTCCCCTCAACCATCACTTCCCATACCCAACTTGCTGTTCTATTTCTGGAATATCTTCCAAACACATTCCCCCTACTTTTGATATTTTCTGGGTTTTGTTTGCTTGTTTGTTTTGTTGTTGTTGTTGTTTTTGTTGTTTTTAAATACTTCAGTTGTGTGCAAGGCATATGAGATATTAGTTCCCTGACCAGAGATCGAACCCAAGATCCCTGCATTGTCAGTGTGAAGTCTTAACCACTGGACCACCAGGAAATCCCAACTCTTGATATTTCAGTGTAAGGGCATAACACACTCTTGTTTACCACCAAAGCAAACAAACAAACAAAAATGGAGCATAATTAACCACTATCAAAGATGATTTTGCCCATCAAGTTGGAGAAAAACAGACATAACTTCTACCGATTCCCCACAGTGCCTTTTAACACCTATCAGCCAAATACTAATGTTTCCCAGGGAATATCACTCTGCAATGGCCAAAATGACTGGAGAATTAGGAAGGAATCATTACTCACAGTTGTCATCACTTCACAAATATCTACCTGATGAGATATAAATGACATTTGAGGAGAAGGTGAAAATCTCTTTTCTGCTGAGCTGTTGATAGCCAGCACAAAATTATATTTTGATGGTTTTGTTTGTTCTCCATTTGCAACCCACACCTGGTCCTGCAGCAGCTCCAGGGCTATCAGGCAAAACACCAACCGTCTCCTGCAGCAAGCTTAAGTGTGGGGAGGAACCAGAGAATGCCCTTGACAGACTAGCCTATTGATCTCAGGCATGGTTACTGCATTGTTACTGCAGAAAATTCTGTTTGGCTCAGGATCATGATAGGATTTTAATAGAACCAATGCAATTATTACATGTAAAAATAATTTCTGTTTTACTCTAGAGTATCTATTTTTGCCTGCCCAACGTCCTTCCCCCTTTCTCCAATAACAGAGCCTCTTCTACTGGTTCAGGTGGGGTCACCACTCCTGGTCCCCTCCAACCACATTCTTTGGCTCTATCGCCACCACCCACATGGAATGATCTGCTCCTTAAGAGAACCCCTGATTCTGGGAAAGACTGAAGACAGAAGGAGAAGGAGACAACAGAGGATGAGATGGTTGGGTGGCATCACTGACTCGATGGACATGAGTTTGAGTAAGCTCCGGGAGTTGGTGATGGACAGGGAAGCCTGGCATGCTGCAGTCCATGGGGTTGCAAAGAGTCGGACAAGACTGAGCAACTGAACTGACTAACTGATCACCACTGCCCACATGGAATGATCTGCTCCCTAAAAGAGCCCCATTTCGTGAAGTCCAAGGAGACCAAGGAGCTTTGGGATCTCACATCAATAGTTGTTTGCGGGCTGAAATCAACTGGTTGAAAAGGGAGGTATTCAGTTTTTCTATCAGTAGCTTGACATGCACAAAAACCAAGCAAACTTTTTCAGTTGATAAATCCAGAAGACAGTGTGGTGTTTGGCATGCTCTTCCATCACATATCTGTGATTCTGCTTGGGGGAAGGTTTGCCTCAGCTGCCTTTCCTACATGTTTGGACCCTGACAGGACCAACCAGAGTCAGACACAGCAGAGGGACGCTGTCCCACTGGCTGCCCAAGTTGCTGACCATGGATGGGCATGAGCACAAAGTCACCGTGGAAACTGTTGTGGCCTGTGACACTGTTTTTGCAAAGTATTATCATGTTTCTTAGTTACACGTGTTCAGTGTTAAAAACTTATCATAATACAGAAAGGCACAATGAAAGACAAAAGTCAACCCTTGCCCCATTGCTAATATATAATTAGATACATGTTATTTGTCAAAATGGTAATGATGGTAATATCTTTGGTTGACTACTTTTTGCATATAAGAAAATATACTATGAATATTTTCCCATATCATGGCATTGTTGGTAAAAAAAATTGTTTTGAGAACAACACTTATTTTTTAAAATACCTGTTCTGTGAATACTGCCTGTTGAGCTGATGACATCAAGGTAGCCAAGAGGAAACAGTTCAGTAGGGCTTCATCAATACACTCTGATTGTAGTGAAGGCTAGAAGTCTGTGTGAGTTTAAAGAGATTTACAAGCTGTTTCTTTAAGGAAATATCATGTGATGTTTGCACTTTCAGGTGGATAAGGCTCCGGAGGGCCTCAGTCAAGTCAGGAGTTATACTGAGTGCAGCAGATTTACCACCCAGGTTTCTAGGCTCCTTTCATGTCACAAGCAGGAGTTGCTAGTTGCTAGTCACACTCTAGGTTCAATGCAGGATACAGGATGCTTGGGGCTGGTGCACTGGATGACCCAGAGAGATGGTATGGGGAGGGAGGTGGGAGGGGGGTTCAGGATTGGGAACACGTGTACACCTGTGGCGGATTCATGTTGATGTATGGCAAAACCAATACAATATTGTAAAGTAAAAATAAAATAAAATAAAAAAATAAACTCGTGTTTCTAAAGTGGTCAGAACAGTGTGTTCTCCCAGCTAAGAATTTAAATACATTTTTTGGTTTACATTACTCTTGACATAGAAAATACTTTTTCCAGAGCTAACCCAAAGGGATGCTAGTCTTTCTAAATGACCAAAAATTCAAATTAGGGCCAAATTAAATGTTATTGTCATCAGAAAATTAGCTGGCTAGAAGAAACCTGGTTTTCCACGAAAAGTGGAGGGCACCTGTATTGATCTTGTTCTTACAAATCTCCTGGAATGTTGATGGACAAACTGACCTCAGTTTAAGAATGTCTTAAACATTCTTAACATTCATTCTTAAATACTCATTAAAAGTACTCAAGACAAGTGGGGGAAAAAAGAATTCATGGCTTTCCATGTGATTTTAAAACAGGGGCTTGAGAACAGTGTTGTTGTTGTTGTTGTTGTTTTTTTCATTTAAATTGGCTGACAGGGTGGGCACCCTGCTTCTGAAAGATTATGGATGACTCAACAACCACAAGATGTCTGCAGTCGACACAATTATCACTATTAAAGCATATCCAAGGTATTAACATTTCAACAGGCTCATGGCTGTTGGCTTAGGATTGTTTACATGGCTGAGTTAGCTTCATTAGCAACGAACCTCTTCAGACAAATGACACCTTTGTCTTCAGATGGAATTTCTCAAGTGAAGTCCCTATTTATTGAAGCTGTATTTATGTGGCCATAGGCTGGGCCAGGGCTTCCCTGATAGCTCAGCTGGTAAAGAATCCGCCTGCAATGTGGGAGACCCTGGTTCGATTCCTGGGTCAGAAAGATCCGCTGGAGAAGGGATAGGCTACCCACTCTAGTATTCTTGGACTTCCCTGGTGGCTCAGCTGGTAAAGAGTCTGCTGGTAAAGAATCTGTCTACAATGTGGGAGACTTGGGTTCGATCTCTGGGTTAGGAAGATCCCCTGGAGAAAGGACAGGCTACCCGGCCTGGAGAATTCAATGGACTGTATTATATAGTCCACGGGGTCGCAAAGAGTCGGACATGACTTGAGCAACTTTCACTTCACTTTAGGCTAGGCCAGATTTGTGAAAACCAATGCCAGAGCATCCATCCCATCTATATAGAGATGTGAATGATGCGAGTATTAATATCATATAGGACCAGGCACTATCACCACAGTCCTTCTCCTGGGAGGGCTTTATAACCCTAATCACAGGTTCAGGAGGGAACATCAAGTTTTGTAGTAGCAATAGACTGTGATTTAGACTCCCTGTCATGGCATCAAGATGCATCTTTTTGCATCCTTTGAATTACATAATGCATTTACTACAATGTGTAAAAGGCCTGGATAAGTCTTAATGTACACCTAATTTAATTCTTTTCTAATGTGGATAGCACTTTATTTCTATGAGATTCCAAGTTACTAATAGAGTTAAAATACAGGTTTTATTTAGAATAAATTTAAGATTATTCATCTCTGAATATCCAAATCAGTAAACCAAGTGATAATCACTCATTTTTATCTCCCTATAATTTAAGGCAACCTTTTTTTCTGATGTGTAGAAAAGTATCTTGCACTCAGCTAATAGATAACCATAGAAGAAAGAAATAGGAAGATGTATATATCCCCAAGACAACTAATCGTACTCTACTAAGATGGAGATTCATGGCTGTATTTACGTGTACTTTTTCCCTGAAAGCAAGAGTTACAGACATGCTGAGACACACTATTCCATAACCAATTTTTAACACTAGTCTTATTTCTCAGGTTATGAAGTATCTTTGCAAGCTGGATTCACAGCAAATCTAGTCACTTAAAGGTAATTTCTATCGCAGTGGAAAAGAATCAGGCAAATTCTATATCTATATAGGAGGTCTATTCTTAGTTACTCAAAAGTTGTTTTTAATCTCTCTTTTTCAGCCTTTTTTTTGGGGAAATCATATATTTATATATATATAAAATTTATTATTTACTATCAAATTTTAAGATAATTATAAATTAAATTATATGTTAAAATACATTTAATATAAATCATACATACATTTTATGTAATCATAAATTTAAAATTCTAAATAGAATTCTGTATCTATGTAGTTACAAATGTATAATGAAAACACACACACAGAGACACACACACACACTCTAAAATGTTTTTAATGGTCCCCTACTCTTTCTAGCTGCCAGGGAGATTGCAGTTCTCATTCTGACTGGGAAATGCATACTTCCCATCCCACTGATGTCTAGGTTGGCCATGTGACCCACTCTGGCCAATGAAACATGGGCAGAAGTAATGAATGGGAGTTTCAAGCAAAACTCTACAAGAGCTATCCCCTAGTTCTGTCAGCTCCCCTCCCCTTCCCTTGACCATGAGGCAGGACCATCTCAGACAGAGGCTGTTCTTCAGCCTGGGCCCCAGAATGACGACACAGGGGCACAAAGCCACAGCCAAGCAGCTGCAGACACGTAATACGAGCAGGCAATAACCTTCTGTTGCTTTATGCTACTACAACTTGGGGGACAACTTGTTACAGTGGCATAATCTGACTTAGGCTAATTTAGCACAGCTGCCAGCTGCTCCTTTTTATAAATGAAGCAGAGGGATGAGCTGAGAACTTCTATTTCAACTTGATGCTGTTCCTGGACATCCGTTAGTGTGTCAGAAATGAAAATGATCAGACTGCATAAGCATTTCCGACTCGAAGTCTGTTTCCCTGTTGATGGTGCCTGATTTCTGGTGAATGTTAAAATGTAAACAATTCTTTCACACTCATCTGTCACGTGCATCCACATGTGTGTGCACACACATTACAAACATACACCTTCCCCTCACCTATACACTTACACCATAGAAAATAAAAATTTCAGCAACTGAACAAGGGATATAAATACTATTCCCCTGGCTCATATTCCTAAGAGTACGGGGGAAAAAAAAAAAAGATTATACCCCTGGCCCCTGCAATCAATCTCAAAGAAAAAGA
Organism: Capricornis sumatraensis; assembly: GCF_032405125.1. Classification (NCBI taxonomy): domain Eukaryota; kingdom Metazoa; phylum Chordata; class Mammalia; order Artiodactyla; family Bovidae; genus Capricornis; species Capricornis sumatraensis. The sequence continues at coordinate 37,740,389 of NC_091080.1, read as the reverse complement.
AAACAGAAAAGATATCTTCTACTAGCCAAACAGTTTCTGACCATATTGTTTGGACTTGAGTTTTCCATGAGGCAGAGTAGCTCCTTATCCTCCCCTCTCACTTGGTGCAGACTGTTCCCATCAGGCACTTGCGGTATCTCTCAGGGAGGCTGCATGCATGCACAAGCACATGAATACCCCCAGCTCTGCGAGTTCGTCAGGTCACTGCCTACCACTAAATCCCAGGAGATTCTTGGGGATGGAATCAGTTATGCAACTGAAAATGCAAGGTAGAGGAACAGAGAGCGGATTCAGACAATTACAGACAGGGTTGTAATTTGCCGGCCTTGGTCAAACTGCCTCCATATTGACCCACCAAGATGACAGAATCTTGGGACAAGGGTATGGGATTCTGGAGATAGCTTCTCTCTCTTACTTGGCTTCTTTGGCTTCTCTTGGAAAGGTGGAGACTAAGAGTCCCTGGTAGCTGACCTGATGCTGGCTCTCAGGAACAGAGGCTCACAAGGTAACCACCACAAGGTAAGCCCAGCTGCCGGTATCAGAAGGAACCCTGTGTACTCTCTGTGTCATGCCCGTGACTTTCTGTTCAGGGAAGAGTGACAGTTTTGGACAAGTCCCACCACCCCTAGGAAGTCAGGTATCCTAGCCTTGGACCGATATTCTTCTATCCTATATAGCTTTAAGACATTCTTTAAATGTTAACAAAAAATTATTCATGTCTTTAGGGCATCAAACCCCTTCTCTTATCTACTTTCAGACATATGTGGAGGTCTATATTTATAAAGGCTTATCTGCTATTCCAGCTGCTTAGCCCAACTCTTTTATAGCTGTGGGTACTCCAATTACACCAGAAGCTTTCACAATATCAGGAAAAATTGTACCACACAGGCACCAGAAGAAGCACAGATCTGTCTGGATAAAATAACTGCAATAACCTTTTTATGTCTTTTTATTCCTTGAAGGGCTGGCACAGCAAGATACAACGTCACCAAAGCTTCTGACTCCCAGCTTAGGGCTTTGTGCAGCTCTGATATCTAGATCAATCACAACTAGTGTTTGCTTAATTTAATCCTAAGATCAGATGTGCACAACTCAAGTGTAATTTCACTATCTTACTATATATAAAAGCTTGATGGTGTGTGTATGTGTGTGTATTTTATTTTTAAATATTTACTGGGATAAAATATTTCCTGAGAAATTTTCAATATATCTTTGCCTGTTTTCTGGAATGCTCTCTACTTTTATGCAGTGGCAATGGTTCTGTGAGTGATTTTCTAAACATGTATAATTTATCCCAGAAAATCAGGGCTGGATTCAAGAAATTAGGTTTTTATTAGGTCTTCAGCTACAGATTCATTTTCCTCTGTGTTCTCCAAGGCCAAGTAGGCCACCGAGCTTAGAGGTTCACTCTCTAAATATTGGGATTTCTATTTTGCAAATCATTAATAGACATTATATATTCCTTACAGAAAGCAATATAAAATGAATAGGGGGAGTTGAAATATTTTATCTGTTTAAGGTGGGGGTAGATTAAGCTCCCAACTGAAGGAATAAAAAACAGCTTGTACACCAAAACTCCCTTTTTCATCAAACATAGTGATACATTATTGATTTGTGCCACACTATAATCTACCACACAGCCTACTGATATTAAAGTCAACTGAAGTGGGACCCCCTGGTGGTCCAGTGGTAAAGAATCGCCTTCCAATGCAAGGGATGTGGGCTTGATCCTTGGTGGGGGAACTAAGATTCTGCATGCCTTAGGGCAAATAAGTGCTCGCACCGCAACTATTGAGCCAGTGCATCACAACTAGAGTCTGGACACCACAAGGAAGATCCTGAGTGATACAACAAGACCAGACACGGTCGAATAAAAATAATAATAAAATAAATAGATGGTAAAGAAAAGTCAACTGAAGCATCCTATAAATATACCATGAATGCAATCAAATAGGCTTTAAAAAGTTATATAAACTATTAAAAAGCTTTAAAAGTTTAAAACATGGTAAAAGTTTTAAATCCTCTAATAGTTCAATTTGTATAGTAGATAACTTCTAATTTTAAAGAATTCTTTGAGCTTTAGTAATTATTGTTACAAAATCTTTATTGGACCTCTCCAGATTTTAAGAACATAGTAGGAAATGGTGGAAATATGTAGTTATGTAAAGACATGACTACTTATAAACAGAGGGAGTCTGGGCAACTCTAACTCTTGTACGATATAACTGTAATTTAATTACCTGACTAGCTTTGGTGGTGATGGTTTAGTCTCTAAGTTATGTCCAACTCTTGCAACCCCATGGACTGCAGTCCACCAGGCTCCTCTGTCCATGGGATTCTCCAGGTAAGAATATGAAATGGGTTGCCATTTCCTTCTCCAGGGGATCTTCCCAACCCAGGGAATGATCCTGGGTCTCTTGCGCTGCAGGTAGTCTCCTGCATTGCAGGCAGATTCTTTACCGACTGAGCTACTGGGAAGCCCATACCTTTGAGCATATAACAATTTTTATTAATGATGGCCTTGACAAACCTGCCTGCCCCAGTACTTACTGAATTCAGGTAGAAAAGGAGTATTTCTCGTAAGAACAGAGTTGAATAAGAGATGAAAGCAACTTAAAATTTCCTCTTAAAGGAAATCAAACAGAAGAGTATAAAAATCTAAATCTAAGATTTGAAGCACCTGCAAGAAGGAAGGAAAAAATGAAAGAAAAATTGCTTTCATTCTACCATCTAGAGATCGACTAACAGTTTGTTGGCATATTAAAAGAATCTCTCATTCTTTTAATATGAAGATGTGTTCAGTTCAGTTCAGTCACTCAGTTGTGTCCGACTCTTTGCGACCCCATGAATCACAGCACGCCAGGCCTCCCTGTCTATCACCAAATCCTGGAGTTACTCAGACTCACATCCATCGAGTCAGTGATGCCATCCAGCCATCTCATCCTCTGACGTCCCCTTCTCCTCCTGCCCCCAATCCCTTCCAGCATCAGAGTCTTTTCCAATGAGTCAACTCTTCCCATGAGGTGGCCAAAGTACTGGAGTTTCAGCTTTAACATCAGTCCTTCCAAAGAAATCCCAGGGCTGATCTCCTTCAGAATGGACTGGTTGGATCTCCTTGCAGTCCAAGGGACTCTCAAGAGTCTTCTCCAACACCACAGTTCAAAAGCATCAATTCTTCAGCACTCAGGTTTCTTCACAGTCCAACTCTCACATCCATACATGACCACTGGAAAAACCATAGCCTTGACTAGACGGACCTTAGTCGGCAAAGTAATGTCTCTGCTTTTGAATATGCTATCTAGGTTGGTCATAACTTTCCTTCCAAGGAGTAAGTGTCTTTTAATTTCATGGCTGCAGTCACCATCTGGAGTGATTTTGTGTACATGTATGCAATAAAATTGCAATCTGCTTTTTCAGTTGACAATGCCTTCTGAACCTCTTTCGATGCCAACAGATATCCCATTCTACTTGGCTGAATAAAATTCCTACTGTAGCCATGACTTTAAAAAGCATCTTCTTTTATCAGTTCAGGCTTCCATAATCACAGGTTAAAAATAATAAATCCAGTTCTCTGGAGGCCTTCATTCTAAATAAAGAATTTTGCCAGAATGTGCATCCTGGTAAATGTACTTCAGGACTTTTGGGTTGATATTTATTTCTCTATTATTCTACATTCCGGATTAAGACACATCTCATATGGTTTTGATTTATATTCTCAGCAGACTTCAAAAAGGAAATTCCAAGTGGAAGTTTATTAATACACCAGAACTATGTTTAAATGATGCTACAGGGATGTCTTAAACTAACACAAGTCAGGAAGTTCAAAGTTGAGGTTAGATCCTGGACCACATTCCCACCTCTTCCTCCTTGGTATTTGCAAAGTGGAGATTTTATGTAACAGCTATTCTGCTTGTCGCTGACCTCCTGCATATGTATTTAGATAATTCCCAAGATGAATTTCAAAACTTTATGTAATTAGCATTTTCTAAAGGGTGTTGCTGCAGTTTCAAGGTTACATTTAAAAAACAAAACAAACCAGACTAAATAAAGAAAAACTTCCCATCTTGTTTTAATGATTAGATGAATATGTGGAGTTCTATGTGACTCCTAAAATCTTTTAAATAATCAAAAGCAAAATGTGACCCAATTTCTAATACTAACAAATTCACCATGAGTGTGTCTCTTTAGAACAAAATAGCTTTATTTTTGTTCAGGGTTAATGTTATTGCTTTAAGTGAAAGTGAAGTCACTCAGTTGTGTCCAACTCTTTGTGATCCCATGGGCTGTAGCCCATCAAGCTCCTCTGTCCATGGGATTTTCCGGGCAAGAATACTGGAGTGGGTTGCCATTTCCTTCTCCAGAGGATCTTCCCGACCCAGGGATCGAACCCGGGTCTCCTGCATCGTAGGCAGACACATTACCGTCTGAGCCACCAGGGAAGTAAGGGGAGTTCAAAACGAAGTTCTGATTTCATTCTGCTCTTAACTCTGCTCTTAACTAATAGCATGTCTATTAGTTAAAAGAAACAAAATTCTTCTTGTGTTCAATACATATACTTCACTTCATGAATTAACTTTTTAAAAGAGCCTGTCAATTTGTTTAGAAAACATTCCTTTATTTCAGGGCATACGCAAGCTAACTGAATGTAAGAGGTAACATGGCCTGCAGTGGTTAGAAGCACTGACCCCCACCCCCTCATTACCTTCATGCCTCTGGCTGAATTAATTTCAGCATGCCTATAAGAGGGTCTCAGGGTCAAATACCACCCGTTCCCTACACACAGATTCTTCTTATGATGAGAATCCAACAGTTTTCAATTCATTTTTTAATTCTATAGATTTCGTTAGACTCTGTTAAGTAATATATCACATGAAGCCTTGCTTCTCACAATACAATGCTGTTCAACAAGATGTAATGAGAATCATAGATGAAATGTGGCACTTTGAAAATGGTATTAATAGTAAGAGCCTCTACCAGCTGCTGCTTTCAGGATATGAACACCAGATTGGGGAAGACAGTCTTATGATTATAGCCTAGGATACTTTACGATTTGTTCACCAGTTAATAAGTAAAATATTAACAATATTAATTTAAAAAGTTAGCTTGATATGCGAGGCTCTCAAGGGCAAAATTATGTTTAAACATACCAAACACATCAGAATCCTGGGAAAGAAACCTATATAAGACACACAGTCTTCATTAAGGGATATGCTGTCAGAAGATTATTTTTCCAAGTTAAAAAAAAAAACAAAAAACAAAAAAACTGAACAAATAAGTAAATCTTGAGCAAGCGATACAGCTTCCTGTGGATTAACTGCTGGGAGAAGTTGAGGGTTACTGTGGAGCCCAAGGTCATTGTCCTCAGGAGGTCACAAGCCTCCCAGATAGGCTTCCTGTCAAGGTCATTCCCACTTTTAAAAACATCCCAGGTGTTTTTTCAGGATCTACTTTGTGAGGAGTCAACTGGGAAACTAGTTCAAATACCATTCAGATACTTCAATCCCCACTTACATCCAAAAGAAAAGAAATATTTTGCTCTTAGGCTTAAAATGATTATAATGGATGTTTCATGATCACTCAAATTATACCCAATGGTGAAGAGAAAATTTCGAAAGGAGTCTTCTTTGAGCCTTTTGTTTTTTCAAACTAAGGAACAGTAAGTACACATTAACACACACATATTTTTTAAATCGAGATGATGTCTGTCTTCTTTAGGTTATTGCATCGGCTGAAGGGCCTTAATCCAGTGGTTTTAGAAAGAACCGAGGTCTGGGAACTCCTTTGTATGTAAACATTTTTAAATCAGTGCTTTATTTGCTGAGGCTAAGTACCTTTCATGGAATTCTCGGATTCACTTATTCTACCACTAAGGAACTCCCGTTTAGCCCAAGAAACACAAAATGTTCTGTACCTTAAAAGAGAGCCAGCCTTTTCCTGCTTCGTTCCCTGGGAGCAATTGATTTTTCATTTTGGAACTTAGAAAGTTAAATAATTTCTTTCTCTGTCTCCGTCTTCCCCTCTCTCTCTCTCACACACACACAAACAGGCATATAGGCACACATATTAATACAGTCTATAAACATGTCACAGGTAAAACTACAAGCATCCTTAAATAAATATATAGATTTGTGTATCCTCTTAAATTATAACATTGCAGGTACACATCACCAGATTGGAAAGCATATTTGCACATCCAGTTCTTGGCCCAGGGCTTGGCAAATGAATGCTGACTGAAAGAGTGAATGACTATACTAAGAGGAAAATATTTATAGCTTTAAATATTTACAGGCCAATAAACACCTAAAGCGTTTTTCAGATATTCAGGTCCCTCCAAACTCACAGGGCCTGTTGTAAATGTGGGAACGTGTATCGTGACCGTACTTTGCAAACTGTAAAACTCCATGTGAAAAAAAGAAAAATAAGGTATTATATTCTAGAGCAGCAATGTCTGTGAAGATGTCAATGTTGCCGATGTTTTCTGAAGGGTGGGGCATTTGGCATGGTCCCAGAATGCACTGGGAGAGTCCTTCCTGCTGGCAGCCATCCCTTTCCCTTTCCTCTGCATGGAATCCTTGGGAATTCCAAGGCCAGAGATTACTGCAAGATTTAGTCTTGGAAGAATAATGGTGAGAAAACATTTCCCTGTTTTTTTCACAAAGGAATCACTCTCCCCATGTTAAGATCAACAAACCTGATGGGGACATATTCATTCATACTTGAGAACAATCAGACAAAACCACAGATAAAGAATAGCGTAACATTTTCAAATGTTTTGACCACAGTCTTTAGTGAGAAACATCCTACATATAGGCTTCCTAGGTGGCACTAGTGGTAAAGGACCTGCCTGCCAATGCAGGAGTCCTAAGAGACGCGGGTTTGATCCCTGGAGGAGGGCATGGTAACCCACTCTGGTATTCTTGCCTGGAGAATCCCATGGACAGAGGAGCCTGGTGGGATACAATCCATAGGGTTGCAAAGAGTCAGACACAACTGAAGTGACTTAGCACTCATGCACACAATGTACATAAAGTTTTCAGTAGGTACTCACATACCCACAGAATGAAACAAAGTTTCACAAAATAATAATTGCACTTTGTACATATGCAATGCCACATGACATTTTCTGCTCTCTTCCCTTCCATTAAAAATTGCTATGAATACCCATTAGCTGACTTCATGACCCCCAGTTTAAAGAGCACTGCCGCAGATGACACTGTTCTGTGAGAAGCATCTGGTTAAATCAATGGATAAACTGAGTCTAGTTTTAAGAGTCTGACAGCTGGCGGTCTTCCCAGACTCCTCCCCACTCATGAGTTCTCTGTATTCTCAGAAATTCTACCTCAAGACCTGTTGAGTTCACCTCTTCAGTGTACTTCTCAGACTCCAACCTGCCCACCTCCATGCTCTCTGCCTTAGTTCAGAGCCTCATCGTGTTCCCAGACTACTGCAACAGACTCCTAACAGGTCCCCCTGCTGTCGGATCACTCTCCGTAGGACGCCTTTGTGCCTCTCTGTCACCCACAGAACAAAGTCACAGCCCCGTGGCTTGGCCCACGGTGCCGCCCCTCACCTGGCCTCTGCCTGCTTCCAGGGGCTCACTGCCCTCTCTGGGGTCAGCTGCTGGGATGGCAGGGAGTTTGCCCGCCAGCCCCATGGTGTGGTCTCATGCCCCACACAAGAGCTTGTGCTGCTTCTTCCCTTTCGTCTGTCACATTCTTCCTACTTCTTTTTCTCTTGTCTTACTCTTCTATCATGATTCAGCTAAGACATCACTTCCTGAATCCCAGGTTAGCGTGTCCTTTTCTGGACTTTTGTACCTTTTAGTCTTTACAAGTTTATACTGAAATGCTCTTGTTAACACGTCTGTCTCCCCATTAGACTACAAGCTTTTCAAAGGCAGATGTTGCCTGATTCACTTTTTGCCTCTAGTGCCTGGCAGAGTACTTGGAACCTAGTGTGTTTCAAGCAAACATCCTTCAATAAATCTGCTGAAGGAGAGGAGCTGAGAAGTTCTGTTTCTGTTTCAGTATCCCTTGCATACCCATATTTCACCAAAATTGCTCGACATTCATCCTATACTGGAATGGACTGTTGCTCCTTTTATTTATTCATAGTAAATGACCTCCAGATACTGCTGGTCAAAGGCCTTTGGTGAAGGTACCTCTGGCCCCTGTAAAAAGCTCTCTTGCTTTCTCCTTTCCTGATTTGACTGAAGCAGGCTGAGGGGCACATGCTGGGTTGTCATACCTTCCTGTTTCATTCCATTTGAGAAGTCTGCTGCTACTGTTGCTGGAGCTGAGGATGGGTTGAATATCAGTCCAATCCTAATCAATAACAAATCAATGACATGAGATCTCATGCAGCTTAGGTCTTCCAGATGACCTTCTAGAGAAGGAGGGAAGTTCTGGTGATGAGCAAAAAGACTTGGGTCTCCTCAGGAGCAGATCTGAGCCTAGTTCTGTCTGGACCACCCAAAATCTCCCTGGATATGTCCTGGCAAACAGCCAGCTCCCTGAGGCTTCCCTAGTCATTCCTCCAAGGGAATCATCCACTCATTCCATGACGGCACTGCTAGGGAAGTGGGCATGCTTTCAGTCAGAGTGAAACAATGCCTCTCTTGAAATGTAACCACGCTAGAGTAGAGAAATGGAGTAATCTCCTCTGTTGAAGCAAAACTACACCCAGAGGTGACTATTTTGGTTCTCAGGAACAGAGGAAAAATGTGTGATATACTGAGGTCACCTTCTTTTGGGCAATCGATTTAGTTGGGTCTGCCTGGAAGACACTCCCCTTTCTCCTGTTTGGTTAAAGCTTTTCCTTCCTTGAAAATGTGGCTTGTTGGACACCTCCTCCAGGAAGCCTTCCCTACACCCTTACAGCACTTCTGCTCTCTACCCTTGCATGATCTCTAGCTATCCTGAATTGTTATTTGACTTGTTATATGGAGCTGTGACTTCCATTTCTTTGTAGACTTAAAGTCTGAGACAAGTGAATTTGTAAACGGTAGGGACTCAGTATAGATTTGTGGCTGTTATGGCTACTGTTAATAACTAACAGAATAACAAGCTCATATATGGACATTGATTGATTGATTGATGATGGTGGTGATGACTGCTAGCCCTTGTTCAATTCTAGAGACAGGAAGGTAGCCAAGGGGAAAACAATGAAATTCTTTTTAATGAATAAAGTAAAGGCAGGAATAGATATGGGAAAGAAGACAGCAAGTTGAGATTGACACCCCCATCTCCAACCCGGGTGCAGCAGTAGAGAGCAGCACAGAATATATGCTCCCTGCAGAGGGTCTCTGAACAAACTTCATTATGGGTGTGACGTTACATACACACTTCAGAACAGCTGGAAGCAAGTGAGAGAAACTCCATAACAAGGAAGGGCATTTTATGTACAGCTACAGTTCTGGTCCCTGGCACAAGGCTTTGGACTTTACTCTGTGTTTACATTTGTTGGACAAAATGAATTATGTAAATTGACAAAGAGCAGGCACTTAAAGTTGGAGCTATTATTATCAACTGAAATGAGTACTTTTCACATTTTTCCACTGACATACTCAAATGGCAGAAGAAAATAAACAGATGTCTTCCATGAATTATTTGCCATTTCCACCCATGAATTATTTGCCATTTCCACCCATAGAGAGGACAGGACTGCAAAAAGCTTTCCCTTGAATTTCAAGAAGACCAATGCTCCAAGATGCACCATCACGGACTTTCTGGGGCCCTGAAGGGACTTAGATATAAATTTAGAAGAGAATTTCACTTTTAGAGAGATGATTTATCATTATTTTAAAATAATGGCTTCCTTGAACACTAGAAACTGTGGAATTTGGGCGAATTCCAACTCCATTTGAGACAGGATGACATTGCTGGACCCAGAGATCTGACTAGAATGAACTGCGAGTCACACAGGCATTGGGCAGCCGACGGTTAGTTGAGCTTAGATCACAGGACGGAGGCAGAATTTCTGTTCAGCAGTATAAGATGCTGGTTTGAAAACAAAGACGTCTTGAATACATTTCTATAAAAGAGTAGAAGAGCTCATGTTCTGAAGGCAATCTGTGCATTTTGTTCAGGAACACAAACATCCTTCAAGATAACTTCAGAGATGGAACCCAAATTTGATCCTTCACTCTACTGCATAAAATCCTTCAGGACTCATAAATCCTTCCGAAGTAAAATGCAAACTTCTGAGGACAGTGTACAATTCTTGAGCGCAACGACCTCGTGAAGGACCTGGTGTGTCCTCCTGTGTCTCAACTGGGCACACTGCCTGGATGCCAGTGGTACAATCAACTCCCTGAAACTGCCACCTCCGGGCAGTCTCGTATTCTGCTCCTGGTAGGTACTTTCCCTAAATCTAGAAGGACTTTCTCCCACTTGATGTGACTAGCTAAGCCTTATTCTTCCTTTCCCGTCTATTTCTTTAATTCTCAGCTCTAGTTTTACCTTCTCTGCCAAGTGCTTCTTGACCACCCGCTGCCTGCCACTCAAGTAAGTAAGGGTCTCCCGGTCGTCGTCTCTGCTTGGCGCCCTCTGTGTATCTCTGGCCCGGTACTTACCCTGGCACTGGAATTTCCGGTTTATTCTGCTTTTCTGTTTCCCTCCACAGGCATGGTCTTTGTGTATCCCGTGCCAGTACAGTGCCCAGCCCCCCAAAGGGGGTTGATGAACGTTTGCGTTACAAACCGAGGAAGCTTCCAGCACAGAGGCTCAAAGAAACTTAGAGCAAGGAGTAAATGATAGTCTTCCCCATGCTTCTGGCCTCTGACAGAGAGGAAGAATCTCACTGCTCCCCTGTGACCTGTGAAGCGACAGAAAGATTCCAAACCTCCACACTTCCTTCCCTACTGTTTTCATTCACATTAAAAAAAAGAAAAAAAGGAACACCATGGATTTGCACCACAGCCTCAAAGTACTGTCACCGGGAGAGAGGATTACCTTGGGAACAGAAAGAACCACACATTTTCTCATGAATCAAATTCTTAAACAGAAGTAAAATGTAAGGTGAAGTTATGTTCCACTTACTCACATTTCCAACAGAGTGTTTTAGTAGCAAACAGAACCCTCTCCTCGTCAAGGAAGCGCTCAAGAATTACGTTAAAAGTCCAATGGTTAATCTTTTCTTTGAAACTTTCAAATCTTTCTTACATGCCCTTAAATAACTTAAGTATAGTTTTAAAACATTCCGCAGTTGACTACAAGTAGCAAAGATGATGTTTCTAAAAGACTTCCTCCTTCTTGGTACAAAAAATACCCTTATGCGTCCTGTAGGTACTCATGTTCATAACTGCTTTAAATTCTGTGCTTCTCTTCTCTGTCAAGCATGGTTTCTATTTATAGTCTAAACAGCATATTGTTAATTACATGTTCCATAACTGTCACTTACTTCATAACGCACTAATGGTATCAGCAAATTTGAAGTTAATGGTCCCAAGACAACAACAAAAAGCAAAAACAAGAACAAATCCATACCTCTTAGGTTCACGAGTTCTAGGTTTTAAAATTCTCTTTGGCATAACGGTTTCTATTAGTAAAACCCAGACTGCACTACATTAAGAATAAATTCTGCCAGAAACATCCTATGAAACTCTGCTCCCAGGATTTGCAATCATTCTTTTCAGGCTTCATATTGACACCTCCTTGTCTCCAATTATGCTGTGAAAATAAATGGGAAACGACTCACAGCAGTGCTTGGAGATGCTCATCTGGGAAAGTGGGGGAGGCTCCTGAATGCTGATGTCACTGTCATTTCTGAAATTCCAGCCCTGGCCACTCTCCCATCTGGGCTACTTTTCTAATCAGGAATTCTCTCTCCCAGCCTTCCCTCACTACCCACTCACCTGACCCCTGGGGGAACTATGAGTCACTTCCTGTCCTTTCAACTTGCGGCTGAACTTCCTCTTCTGTAACTGCCTCAAACTGGGGGATTGAGATGAGAAGAACTGGAAGGCAGACAGAGGGCAGAGGAGTCCCTCTCCATCCATATTAGAGTGAGCTGCAGAGCACAGCCGACTCTGGATTTCTTAGAAGACAAACGGTCATCGTTATAGTAATGTCCTGAGTTGTGCATTTTTACTACTTGATTTACCTCTAGGGTCCTGATTCCATTCTCCACTTTTCTGCTGCTAATTTGCAGCTTCAGGAAGGATGGAGGGTAGAAGAAATAAAAAGCAAATTCATCAATCTCACATTCATGGAAAGTCTGATGGTGCAAATCTGAGACCTACTCAAAAATAAGTTATTGGAAGGGCATCTGTTTCACTGAGACTAACCTCCCTATTTGTCATTAACATAAATTGGATGTAGTAAAAGTCTTAGCTTTCCAGGTCAGCTTTTCACTAAGAGGATATTTTCACTATGGTAAATTTTTTAAATTAAGAATTCAAAAATTACATTACAGCAGAGATAAGCTAAGTATTTAACAAACACACGGGTGGAAGATGACTCCCAGCCTCCCTCGGAGGTGGTGAAGGAGGTCTGTGCGAAGGCACGGGGTAGACCTGCCACGTGATTTACCTTGCCATGTCCTCCACCCACCAGTGGAAATGCCAGTGCCCGGGAGACCTCGGAAGCTTGATGCTGTGTCAAGAGAGCCACGGTTGGCCTGCATCAGGAGCAGAGTATCTTGTCCTCAAGGCAAACATACTTTTAGTTGGCTGAGACTGTAACACTTTGAGGATAGGAACTGCAACCTTATCTGACACTGAATCCCCCCAGGATTGTAAAAGATTATCCCCTTGTACCTGGAAAAGAGCAGGTATCTGGCCAGTGTTCATTGAATGGAATAATGGAAGTTGGATGAGTCATAAGAGTATACACATGAAAAATAAAAATGCACAACAGAAAGTTAATTCTGAGAAAAATTTCTGGCGTGCTTTGCTCCTACATGCACATAATCAACTTCACTCTAAATATCACTAGGAAACTCTTTCGTCTTTTATGTCCATTTTTGCTTTCATGGAAAGCACCCAACTTTCAATATGCACCACACACTAAGACAGATTGTGAAATAATTTCTTGTGAAAAGGATTCAGTTCAGTCCCTTCTCCTTGATGTACCCACCTCCCGCCATCCCTGAAAATAAACCCAATCTCCGTTGACTGAACAGATTTATTTCACTGCAGAGTACGAGGCATTTAAAAAGCAATTTGGGGTTATCAAGACTTTAATGAGAGGATGCTGACTGTGGGAAGGTTTCCTGGCTTCATGTTCTCACCATGAAGAAACTTCTTGCCCCCCATCAGACTAGTCTGTGAGAATGATGCGTGGTTAAGATACTTTTGCCTTAATAACAAAACCTACAGATCCCTTACATATTTGTAATTATTTTCAGGCTCAACTTGATTTCTAGGTTTAAGACTGTGAAGTGACCTTTGGTGTTTCCTTTTCAAACTAACTGTGACTGGATCCTGGGACAGACGTGTAGGGCCTGTCAAGGAGGTGCCAACATCTTGTATTTATTTTTCTTTTTTTGTCATTCAAAGGGGCTTCTTCCCTGGTGGCTCAGATGGTAAAGAATCTGCTTGCAATGCAGGGGACCTGTTGATCCCTGGGTCAGGAAGATCCCCTGGAGAAGGGAATGGCGACCCACTCCAGTATTCTTGTCTGGAGAATTCCATGGCCAGAGGAGCCTGGTGGGCTACAGTCCATGGGATCCCAAAGAGTCGGACACAACTGAGTGACTAACACTTTTACATTTTTTATCATTCAAAAATGTTTCGTTTCCTTCCTTTTTATTGTTTAGGAATTAACATCAGGAATAACATTCATAAGGAAGAGAAACATATCAAGATTTTAAAAATTCCTTAGTATATTCACAAGATAGCAGGTACATTTACAATTTGGTTGGAATCTCCAAAGTGGCTTTTCTCATCTAACACTAGTATTTAATGACTAGATACAGCTAAATTTTTTTCTCTTTTTTTGGCCACAAGGCTTTTAGGATTTTAGTTCCCCAACTGGGGCTCAAACTCATGCACCTTACAGTGAAAGTACAGAGCCTTAACCACTGGACTTGGAGGGAGTTCTCTAGATATAACTGATCTTTAGTTATAAAAAAAAATGAGGCAAGGGGCAGAGGGAGGAATGAGAAAGGAGGGAACTATAGCAATAAGCTATCCTCTGGCTGGCACCTAGATGGCGAGTCCAGCACTAGTATTTCAGCACACTGGTATTTTATGACCTGGCTGCTGTATACATGCCTCCTTCTAACAAAGAAGGGCCCTGTTGTCTTTCCTATGTATTGGTGCCATTATTATGGATAGTATGTAGTTCATAGCTATTGCTCAAGTCATAAATGTTGACACTGTTCTCAACTTTATCTTTCTAAGCACAATTTTTTCTTGCTTGGTTCAGTTCTCCCATCCTCAGAACGGCTTTCTGTGCCCTTTGCTCCCTGTCTGCCCTGTCCTAGGCAGTATTCTGGATTTCATCGACTAAAATGACCACCTTAAGCTTCACCTCTCTTTCAACTTCCACCCACTCTTAATCACTTTAAATACTACTGCGAAAATGATGATTCCAAATCTAACTCTAGATTTATGTTATTTTAAAATTTAGCTGCCCAACTCCCTCCAGGATAAAACAAGCTTCTCACTGTACAAGGTACCCTGTGATCACCCAGTAAGTTCACATTAACCCATGAGTAAATATTTGGCTAAAGTTCTTTGTGGCTAATGAATGCCCTGTTTGGCCTTCATTTTGCCTTGAGCTTGTTTTATTTAACAAATATTTTAAAGATTTACTGAGATAGGCATGAAAACAAAACCCCAAGTGTTTTTAAGCCTGCAGCTCTTAGGATCGCCATGATAGACCAAAAATGGAGGATGCAGATGTAATACTGCTCTCATTTTCCCATGTGCCCAACATAAACAACATACTGTTTTAGAAGAAAAATCCAAGCATTCAAAATAAACATGCAAAAAACTGTTACTTCAATGAATTATTATACTCAAAAACACTTTGGAATTTTGTAAACAATTTACAAGGTATATTTAATAACTTATGACTTAAATAGCTACTAAAACAAAGCCATGTTTTTTTTCTTAAACTATATACATGATTTTCAACTTTTGTGTATTTTTCTTTAGGAAGCTTTAATGATTGACCCACCACTGATTAATAGATGGTATTAGATGGTAAGCTAAGTAGTTCTGAAGGCCTTGAATTTAATTTTAAAAAACTATTTGCTTAGTCATAGTCTATCTTGTTGTTGTTACCAGGAGGTTTATAAAAATTTCCTTTTAAATTTTTTGGAAAAAAAATGTGTATATTCAGGAAATTAGAAAAAGGAGAGAGAGAGAGCGTGTAGGAATCAAAGACTTTTATGGAATAAGTTTTTGCTCCGAAAGAGAGTCAAGAGATGCCAAATAAAATGATCAAACCAACCAGCTAGTTGTGTGACCTTGGGCACAACACTGTGACCTCCCTGATCCAATCTTCTCACCAAAAAAATGACGCCCCTTTTAGGGCTCTAAAATGCTATGATTTGTAAGATGAAATGTTATGCTGACAGTATCTGAAATCAATGTCTCCTTGGTACAGTGTCACAGGACTCCAGAGAAGATAAAGCATCCGTACGTTCAGGTGACATGACTGTAGACTACCCACACCCCTGCTACCTGAATCCAAGAAAACCCACATACGAAAGCTGTAGGAAAGTTAGGGTTGGTTTAACACTTTGTTGCTAGGAAACCATTGTTGATGAGCTCTAATCCAAACGTCTGTGTGATTTCATACTGCGGTCTCTGACACAGCAAGCAAAGCATCCAGAGAAACCGTAGCCTCTGTGGCTGTGTCTTTGTCCTAGACATTAACCCCAACTGGTTTCTTTTTTTTCAATTTTATCCTTAAATGTACCGTTTTTGATCTCTGTCTGTTTTGTCATTCAATTCTAATAGAGACAAGAAGACAGGATTCTGACTGGAGGGAGATGAATAAAAGTGCATTTTTAAAAGCAGTCAATTATCATAAGACAGTTATTAAAATGTCTGGGTAAATGACCTCATACTGCACTCAGACTGCAAATCCTCCAGGCAATCTGGCCCTGGGCGCGTGCGGCCCAGAACTGCTGTCTCTGAAATGGAGTTACAGGAATATGTGGACTGGAGTCTCTGATTTCTCAGTCATTCCCACCACACCTGACACCATATCAGGCACATAGTGCTATACAGTAAAACATGCTTGGGCAACTTACTAAATAGTTATTATTAGAAAGGCCAAAAAAGGAAAAAAAAATTCTAGAGCCTGTGAAGGCTTTTAGGCATTCTGTAGTTTGACTGGAGATAAACATTTGCCAGACTTTATTTTTTTGGGGCTCCAAAATCACTCCAGATGGTGACTGCAGCCATGAAATTAAAAGACCCTAACTCCTTGGAAGCAAAGTTACGACCAACCTAGATAGCATATTCAAAAGCAGAGACATTACTTTGCCAACAAAGGTCCGTCTAGTCAAGGCTATGGTTTTTCCAGTGGTCATGTATGGATGGGAGAGTTGGACTGTAAAGAAAGCTGAGCGCTGAAGAATTGATGCTTTTGAACTGTGGTGTTGGAGAAGACTCTTGAGAGTCCCTTGGACTGCAAGGAGATCCAACCAGTCCATTCTGAAGATCAACCCTGGGATTTCTTTGGAAGGAATGATGCTAAAGTTGAAACTCCAGTACTTTGGCCCCCTCATGGGAAGAGTTGACTCATTGGAAAAGACTCTGATGCTGGGAGGGATTGGGGGCAGGAGGAGAAGGGGATGACAGAGGATAAGATGGCTGGATGGCATCACTGACTCGATGGATGTGAGTCTGAGTGAACTCCGGGATTTGGTGATGGACAGGGAGGCCTGGAGTGCTGCAATTCATGGGGTTGCAAAGAGTTGGACACGACTGAGCGACTGAACTGAACTGAACTGAACTGAAACATTTGCCACATTTGGAGTATTTACTAAACAGAGAATAAGCTACTTACAGGCTAACACAGTATATTGGTAACTTTGCTTCCATTATTCATTAACTTGTTCATCATAATTGTCCTTACTTGTTATTGGAGTTTGCATTCTTTGAAGTAAAAATTGTCACTAGAATATTATAGTGTTCAAAATGCATAGTCATGAATGTTCTCCCTGATCTAAATTGTTCGAGGAAGGTTTATAGGGTCCACAGCATCCAATCGATTCTGGTTTTAATTCTCTCTTATGATGCTTGAATATTGTGTTAGAAGGTATCTGCATGATTATTGTTGATACTATGTGCCAGGCATTGATGCTAAATGCTTTATGCTCTCAATACAATGGTTCATTTCATCCTCACAACAACCTCTACAGTGGTACTGTCATCCCTATCTTACACAGGAAGAAACTATTGCTCAGAGAGATTAAATAAAGTGTTAAGGCCACACAGTGGAAGCACTATAAGGCAAACCACAGGTTCTGCTCCAATTTTAGTCCTCAGTCATAACTAAATGGGAATAAGTGATACCAACAGAAAAGCTCTTTCAAATCTTTTTGAAAAAAGGCAGGGTTTAAATTATAAATTAAAAAAAGCAACCAAATGAAAGAAAAAAAAATCACTCACATAATTTCTCCATTTATTTATTCATACGTGAATAGCCATGCATATGTCATCACTGCAACAGAGAAGCTGAGGTGCAAAAAAAGAGGTGATGGCACTTAAACTGATGACAGTGAGGACTGTCAGTGATAAGAAGGAGGAGAAAGCTGATGTGTCAGGCAATATTTTTCTCAAGGTTTTGACTCTCTTCGGAAGGTTCTAGGTGGAGACATTAGGGTTCCTGGCAGACTGAAGTCTCCAGGAGCTTAGGAAAAGGTGAGGAGCAGAAACAATGAGGGCATCACACTGGCAGCACTTTTACAGGACATACACCCAGGGGAAGCACAGAAGCAGGTTTTTCGGGTGTGACCTTCACCCTCCTGAGACTCTGAGGCAGACATCACCATCGCCACCTTGGGGACCAGCAGCAGGAAAGCGTGCACACAGCCGGGGACAGGGCCGGGATTCAAACCCTTACAGCCTGAAGCCTGAGACACTCTTCCGGGTGCCTCACTGCTCCAAGTGTCCTGCTGCGGTGTTCTAGCCAGGCAAGGGGCAAACAAGGGGACTAAGAGAAGAAGAAGACCCTAATTTGAGGGGGCAGAACAGAGAAAGTAAACAGAGCTGTAAAATAAATGAGGAGGTTTATTTGACAATCTGTACTATTAATTAAATTTAGCTATCTACCTGCCAAGTACTCTGCGGCTCCATGGTGATTATCAACCCAGTCAGAATTCCTTATAGCACTGCTAACTAAGTGTGAGAGGGATGCTTTTTTTCCCCGGCTCTCAGGGCTGAGGCAAAAAGAAGTTCCTTTAAAGTCGAGGTTTTCATGTTGTTTTTTTCAATTAGTTACTAGTCCAGAATTATCCCAGAGATCTCAGGGATTGTTAGAGCTTCTTTTCACTCATATAGGGAAAAAGAAAGAAAGAATTCTTCCTAGGTAGAAGCAAGAGCACAGAAATACTTTTTTCCTGTCCCTTTTTGCCTCAGTCTGGACTTATATTCAATAGACTCAACTCAGTAGAAAAGCCACAGGAATGGGGCAATGAACACAGCCCATGCCTAATAACCTGATAAATAAAAAAAATAAAAATCAGATGACTTGTGAACCATAAATATACTTCACTTTTTAAAAACAGTTAAGATTGCTCAAAAACAATGCTATTACATTAAAAAGGTAAGGGTTAGGTAAGGTGAAGTCGCTCAGTCGTGTCCGACTCTTTGTGACCCCGTGGACTGTAACCTACTAGAATTCTCCGTCCATGGGATTCTCAAGGCAAGAATACTGGAGTGCATTGCCATTTCCTTCTCCAGGGGATCTTCCCGACCCAGGGATAGAACCCGGGTCTCCCGCATTGGAGGCAGACGCTTTAACCTCTGAGCCACCAGGGAATTGTATGCTAAATGAACTTTTGTAAATAAATCTTAATTTAAATATGGAGGGCTAGTTAGTATTTCATTTTGGGAATATTCTGCTACGAAATCCAGTTTACGAAGGAGACTAACTTTTTTCACTTTAAAAAAGTGTTTTGACTGAGTCTTAACACACAAGAACCACTCCCTGCTCCGATATATGTATCTTGTAAATGTAGATGCTTTTATGGGAAGAGTACATAAAATAGGTTAACGAGCATTTATTTTTAGGTTTGAAGGTGCTTAAACATCATGTTAAGGATTCAGAATGCTACTGCTTTATTATAAATTATAAATTGTATGTTTGTTAGTATAAAACTTTTCAAACTTATAATGGTGTGTTAGTTTGGGGCAGAATACAGGACAAATTTAAAATAATTAAGGATTAAGATGAAAAGAAAAATGGTTCTCAATTCCCAGACACAGGCTTCTTCAGAGAAAGTGAAAATGGACTTTTTAAAAAATGAGAAATGAATTATAAACTGCCTTTTTTTTTTTTAAAAGGATATTATATATACTGTTAGTCATTAAAAAATGACCGTAGAGACTTAGTCACATTTTTCTGGTGACACAGCCCCCTCTTGTAAAAACATATACACATACCAATATGTTATGTGAACTGCAATCTTGTAGTGACTTCAAGGAAAAACTTGTTTTTATAAAAGAACTCGTATTTTCCCATGCTTCTTCACTTCTTGTGCAAGAACTTTTATGGGATTTGAGTAAATTGTGTTTTATTTATTTTCCTTTGTTCTTCCCTTCTTACTGGAAGAGAACATTATCTGGAGATAATCATGTTCAAGGAGAATAAATCATGACTTCGGAGATGATTTAAGTCAATGAACAACAATTAAAGTGTCTAATGCAGCCACTACTTTGGATATGGCAACTTAATTTTACTGGGACAACACATTTTATTCTAAGGCATTATACGAACTCACAGCAAGAATGTTATTTCAGTAGCCTCCAATTTCATCTTTGCAGATTTAGTCTCTCTCTAACCTAGCTGACTGAACTTGAAGCTGTGTAGTGGTGGAAACATAGTGTGAAAATCCTTGGCCTATTTCATCAGAGTCCCTGGAGTTTTTGTTTTTCTCTCTGCTCACTACCCCATAACTCGCCAAATCATTATTCCTATTCACTGAACTATCAGCAAGCCTGTCTGGTGTTCCAGCCACCTGGAGCTGACAAATATTTTCCTACTATGAAGGACACCATAGCAACCAGGCTTGTGGCATGGATACAAACCCGGCATAATGCTGCTACAATTTAAGGTGAGAACAGACATACAGCAACCCGTATCAGTACTATCCCAAAGAGTGTCCTGAGAACTCCAGATTCTTTTATTTTTTGGGACTAAGTTTTTTAGACACAAGATGGAAAATTACCTTAGCCCTAAGAGAAGGAAGGAAGTAATTAAGATGGCAAAATTCTTATGTTTCAAATCTGTCCATTTCTTACAGCCAATGCCACCTTGGACACATTAATGAACCTTTCTGAACCTCGGTTTTCTCATCTGTGAAATGGAGACAGTAGTCTTGCCTCAAAGGATGGCTGTGAGGATGAAATGAGCTTGTATCTGTACTGTGGTTGGCAGATGAGAACCATATAATAACTAACTGCTTGTGTCACTAGGTTAAGGAGAGGGGCAATGACTATTTACAGGGCATGAGGGAAATGGTCTCCAAAATGGGATGCAGATGAATATATTGGAAATTTCCATTTTTGTCTATTTTAAATATTTAAGTATTTTTTGATAGTTTAAGAAAATTTTATGCCAGGATTCAATATCAGGATTTGATACAAGGCATTAGGCTTCCCAGGTGGTGCAGTTGTAAAGAATCCGCCTGCCAAGCAGGAGATGCAGGATTGATCCCCTGCAAGTAGGTTGGGAAGATCCCCTAGACTAGGAAATGACAATCCACTCCAGTATTCTTGCCTGGAAAATTCTACAGACAGAGGAGCCTGGCAGCCTACAGTCCCTGGAGTTGCAGAGAGTTGGACATGACTGAGAAACTGAGCACACACACATACTCCCCCACTTAAGCTGCAAGTCTGCCAGTGGATTCTGAGGGAGGGCGAGAGTCACAGAGTAGAGACGGGGGGCGCTGGTCATCATATGTCCACGCACATTTTCAGTACTGCCAAGTGTCATGATGCACGGCAGCATACATGTACCTGATTGAGAAAATGTGTGGAATACACTGCTTGGTGGTGGTCGTTTAGATGCTAAGTCGTGTCCGATTATTGCGACCCCATGGACTGTAGCCTGCCAGGCTCCTCTGTCCATGAGATTTTCCAGGCAAGAATACTGGAGTGGGTTGCCCTTTCCTTCTCCAGGGGATCTTCCTGACCCAGGGATCAAACCCAGGTCTCCTGCATTGCAGGCAGATTCTTTCCCAGTTGAGCTACAAGGGAAGCTTACTTTCCCAACTGAGCTACAAGGGAAGCTAACATTGCTTACTTTTAATCAAACTAACCTTCATAGAATGGAGAAGTCACTTTAAAAGATTCTTGCAGAGAAAGTATGGAGAGAAGATGATATTAATTACTAGCATAAGAAGTCAACCAGAAAGTGACAAAGCTGAAATTTCCCTCCCTCCAGTACTGGGACTACAGCAATCACATCTACAAGGTAAAAAAAATGAAAATATGTTCAGACCTGACAAGGAGTCAACTGGAATAATTAAAATTCTCCAGAAGATTGTTTGAAATGAAGCTGTATGTAACTGTTGATGATCTTTGGCCTTTATGACTTGAGATAATTAATAACAGTGGAACATGTATTTTTTGTAGAAAATTCAGGGAGCTCCCTGGCACTCCAGTGGTTAGGACTCTGTGCTTTCACTGCTATGGGCTTGAGTTCAATCCCTGGTCAGGGAACTAAGATTCCACAAGCTGAGTGGTACAGCCCAAAACAAAAACAAACAAACAAAAAAACACCCTAAAAACAGAAATTACAGATAGCTACACAGAGAATACCGCTCAAAATCTTGTTATTAACAGGCGTGTACATTCGAGAGTGTGAAGCCACTATGCGTGGAAACATGGGGTAAAGATCCAGCATATTGGAGGGCCGTCTCTGATCACATGCTTCCCAACCTTTTCTTCTCAACCTGGCCTACGCTGCATTTTTACCACACCCTGGGATAAATGACCAGGCTGCTGGAGCCAGATGGAGTCTTTGGCTACCCCAGGCCCTGCTCAGCCAGCCCAAAGGCTGAGGGAATTAGTATCTTCAGCATCCCTAGACCCATTTAGAGCACACATGGCAACCCACTCCAGTGTTCTTGTCTGGAGAATCCCAGGGACGGGGGAGCCTGGTGGGCTGCCATCTATGGGGTCGCACAGAGTCAGACACGACTGAAGCGACTTAGCAGCAGCAGCAGCAGCACATCCATGAGACGCACCTCAAAGCATGCTGATTGGAAACTCAGCTTTACAGACAGATTTAAGCAGGGCACAGCTGGTAAAGAATCTGCCTACTGAGGCAGGAGTCACAGGAGATGTGAGTTTGATCCCTGCGTCGGGAAGATACCCTGGAGGAGGAAATGGCAATCCACTCCAGTGTTCTTGCCTGGAGAATTCCATGGACAGAAGAGCCTGGAGGGTTTAAAGTCTATGGGGTTGCAAAGAATCACACATGGCTGAGTGCACACACACACACAATTGTTGAAAATTACAACTATTTGGTTCTAACTGAATCAACTCTATACAAGAGGGAAGAGAATATTTTTTGTTTTTGTTTTAACATGGACCTCTTAAGAATCAGCCCAGTAAAAGTTGTCTGTATTGTGAGTGGGCTTATTGTGAGAAGTTAAATATTATGTTATCTCATTCTCTCCAATCTAATGGTGGTTTAGTAGCTAAGTCATGTCCGACTCTTGAGACCCCATGGACTGTAGCCTGCCAGGCTCCTCTGTATGGGATTTCTGAGGCAAGAATACTGGAGTGGGTTGCTTTTTCCTTCTCCAGGGGATCTTCCTGATCCAGAGATTGAACCTGGGTCTCCTGTATTGCAGGCAGATTCTTTATCAACTGAGCTACCAGAAAAGTCCCCTCCACTCTAATAAAGGAATAAATTCTGTATGTCTAGAAATGGTCTGTCCTCTCTGTCAGTAAGCACACTCCTCTTCCATATGTTCAGCATTCAGTACAGCGCTAGTAACACAGTAAGTGCTAATATGTGTTTGCCGAACAGATAAACAAGCCACAGGTAAGCTAAAAACACTGTTCATCAGTCCTTATATTCACATGCTATAGAGTTCTTTTTCTATTCCTCTCAACAGCTAGATCAAACTTTGCAGCTGATGACCAGTTCCCAGCCCTCATCCCATGCTACTTACTCACTCATGGCTAATTTCACTTCTTCCTTTGATGAGGTCATCCAGACCACCCTACAAAACTGTCTTAACACCAAATACTGGGACCTGAGTCATTTGGTGTGAACCCATGCTCCCCCTCTCCCAAGCCCTCTTTGACCTTTTCCTTATTAGCCAAACCTACCAGTCACAGAGGGATGCTTTTGTTGAAATATCTCCCTCTTTTCCTCCTCTTTCTTTTGTCCAGGACTGGCTCAACTAGACCGCCATCTCTTGAGCACCCCAGACTCACCTGCACCAGAGCCTTGGCCTTTTCTGCTTCCTCATTTGACATACCCTTCCCTAAGAATCCACATATACTCTCTTCCATTCTCCTTCCTTTGCATCTTCACTAGAGTCCCTGCTTCAAAGAGACTTTCCCCAGCCACCTTTTCACAAAACTTAATCCCTCTTGCTCACATTCATACCATCTTGCCCTGTTGTACTCATTTTCCTTATTAACTGCCACTAAGATAAACGTTAACGTTGTTCCCGGTATGTCTTCTCCATTAGAACATAAGCTCCATGAGGGCAGGAAATGTTGTTCTGCTATTTTGCTCACTGATGTGTCTCCATAGCCTAAAACTGGGCCTGACGCACGACAGGTCCCTAAATAATATTAGTTGATGGAATGGAGGGATATGGGCCGTGGATGGACCTAAACATGGTATCATCACTTCCTCTCCAATCTACCCTTTTACCAGAACATTCCTCCCAAATTACAAGTTAAAAATCACCTGGTAAAGAATCTGCCTGCAATGCAGGAGTTTGATCCTTGGGTCAGGAAGATCCCCTGGAAAACTCCATGGATAGAGGAACCTGGCAGGCTATAGCCCATGGAGTCACAAAGACTTAGACATGACTGAGCAACAAACACTTGCACTAAAAATCAGCCTCCTCATAGACTGTCAATAACCATGTGTGACTTCAGTTCAGTTCAGTTCAGTTCAGTTCAGTTCAGTCGCTCAGTCATGTCCGACTCTTTGCGAACCCATGAATCACAGCACGCCAGGCCTCCCTGTCCATCACCAACTCCCAGAGTTCACTCAGACTCACGTCAATCGAGTCGGTGACGCCATCCAGCCATCTCATCCTCAGTCGTCCCCTTCTCCTCCTGCCCCCAATCCCTCCCAGCATCAGAGTCTTTTCCAATGAGTCAACTTTTTGCGTGAAGTGGCCAAAGTACTGGAGCTTCAGCTTTAGCATCATTCCTTCCAAAGAAATCCCAGGGCTGATCTCCTTCAGAATGTGTGACTTGGGAAATAATATCTAAAAGCCTTCAAAGCTCTAACCCCAATTGCCTTTCCAGCCCCATTTCGTGATGCAGCTGTCTCCTTACACCCCCGAAGTCTAGTCATGCTGACCACTCTGGGGAAACCCTGAGTCTATTCTTGAACACATACAACACTTTAAAGTGTTCATGTTTTGGGACCTCCCTGAAGGTCCAGTGGCTAGGACTCAGCACTCCCAGTGTAGGGGCCCTGGGTTTGATCCCTGGTCAGAGAACTAGATCCCACATGCCACAGCTGAGAGTTCATGTGCCACAGCAAAGACCCAGCGCAGCCAAATAAACATAAATACTTAAAAAGTAAAGATAAATATTAAAAATAAAGTCTTCATGTTTTTTGACATATATTCTTTTATCTCTGAATGTCTGTTTTCTATTTTGCCCTAAATTAACATCTCTTGGTGTTTCCTGGCTGTGCTCAAATGTCATATTGTCCATGGAGCTCTCCGATTCTTCCAGCTGATTTAAATGTGTGTTCCATAGTGTATCTCCTTATGCCTCTAATTAGTATAAAGTCATTCTCCCTTGAACTGTGTCCATATTTGCCCCAAAGATGGGACTATAACATCCCTGAGCAAGCGTTATAGGTCTGTCTGCTTCTCAGAGCTCCTCACACTTAGTCGATGATCAATAAATGTTTATTGAAATGCAATATGCAATGTTACTAGCTATGGATTTCGAAACATGAGAAATGAAGTAAGATAGGCATTTAGATCCTTTACAGAAGTAATATACCAACACCAAATCAGTGAATGTCAGGGTGACTGAAAAGAAAAATAAAATTAGAGCTTAAACCAATACGGAGTCGGAGACCTTGGTAGTGAACTCTAAAGCTATGCATATCTTGTTCCTCTCTGCTGTAATGCCTGGCATGGAGAAGTCACTTAGTTTGGAGTTCAACACTCTGCTGAAAATAAACTGCTTTTATTTAAACTGAGCACCCACTATTGTTGTTTAACCATCTTGTGGTTTTATTCAAGTACTTGCAAGACCCAAAGAACAGCAGACAGAATGCCTCCATGTTACATAAGGGTTCTTTTCATGGAATAATTTATGGTTAATTCAAGGGTATCTCTTGTGCATGCTGGGTTTCTCCTCCCCAGACCTGCTCATAATGTGTACAGTAGCTCCCTGGTCAGGCCCAGTACAAATGGTCCAGTGTGCAGGATAATAAGCACATGTGGAAAGAACAGTGGTTCTCAGGAGATTGTTCTAAATCATTGTTCTCTTGCAGCGAGTACAGAACCAGTAATTCCAAGAAGCTTTTAGAGCATAATCTTCTCTGAGGCAGTAGAATGAGCTTAAATTCTAGACCCACAAGCAGTAATTCAGACAGCGTCCAGCTGCCTTTTGCAGACTGTAGAGTAATGGGCCTCCCAGAGGCTCCTGTGCAGAGGCTGAAGGGGAAGGGCACTACTGCCTTGAACTAACTCCCTCCCCTCTGGCTTGCTGGCTGCACTCACGCCCTTCCTTGGTATTCTGTCAGAACTTCCTGCGCTGGGGATTTCAGCAGCTGGCTCTCTCACGCGCCTCTAGCTCAGACAACCAGCCTGGCTCGACTCAGGCTACAAAACTGACCACCTTCACTTGGCGTGCAAAAGCTGCCATCAACGTGTAAACTGCCACGCCAGGTTGTAGGCTACCACACCAAACTATCCTGGGAAGGCACTTCTCTTCACTCTCACAGCTTAACTAAGAAGGAGGCCACTTCAAGGAGCTTTCCTGATTATGAAGATTCAGATTTCCTCCAGGATGAGCCCCCAGGGCTCCACTTTTCCCTGCTCCCTCCACCCCTGACCTGATGGTCTGACATTTACTCTTGGGCTTGGTTGTGGCCCATCTGGGGATTTATTAGCCTGTTTATCAACTGGGTTTGTATTCATTTTTGAAGTTGGCATTCCTTCACTGTTTACACAGGGAGTGCTCTGAAGCAGGGATTGCTTTACTTGGTGGGCAGTATGCCCAACAGGACCATTTAGAAATGTCTTTAAAGAAGGCACACGCTTTTCTGCCCTTTTTAAGACAAGGCGGCCAGGCCCGCTGGGGAAATGTCCTGCCCATCAGTTCTTTGCTCCAGCCTCTTTACCAAGAGCTTCAGGGAAGGGCATCATGAGTGGGGGTCCATTTCAAGGATTATCCCAAGAAGTGAAAATAGAAAACCCTCCCTCTTGAACAAAGAGGTGAGGGATGGACAGTAGATCTCAGCAGTGAGGCCCCCAGTCAGTTTATCGCTGAAGCTGTAAAACTTCTAAGTCAGTTCAGGGTTCAACTGACTACAGGGCCCTGATTTGAGAGGAGGTTATTTCCTGTATTCCTGTGGTTTATCCTGATATAACTTGCAGAAACTATTATGATAAAATGGCTTTACTTCTGCCAGTCATTCCATGTAAAAGGAGATTAAATGAGGGATTATAAAAGGCTTCCACAATTTACATAGTTTTCTTCATAGTCATTTAACATGTAGATTCAAGTTTTCCCTTTTTCACTGTTTTTTAACTTCAGTTCAAGGAAAAAGTTAAATCAGTTAGAATTTCCATCTCTCTCAGTGATAGTCTACTTCTTAATAAAAATAGATAAGACAGGCCTTTTAGGCCTCTCCTGATAGTAAGATTATTGTTTCTTCATAGAGTTTTAAAACTTTGGCCTCAGAGATTACCTTATTTTCAACAATTTCTAAATTAAGGAAACAAGGGAGAAGAGTAAAATTATAAGCCTGGTAAGAAGTTGTAAACTTGAAGGCTTCAAGTATATTCCTGGTTCTTTGCAAAGAATCTAAAAAGGGCAGTATTGAAGTCAATACAATTATATATAATTGATCAGGTAGCCTGTGGATCATTAAAAACTTTATTATGATTATTAAGAATGCTAGTGTCAATTTATTTGCCATTTTTCACATTATTTATGAATAATATCATGCTGTCTTTGGAAAGCTTTAGCTACTGTGTGTTTGTTTTTTTTTTAAACCACTTCCTTAGGATAATTTCCTAGAAGGGGATTTACTGGGTAAGAGGGTCTTGATAAATGCAGCCAAATTGCTTCTCAAAAAGATGAGTATATTTTCTTTTTAAAATATATCTAGTCACAGATAAATTAAGGCTCTCTCCCAATAGAGAGAATTGATTGATAACTTTAATTTTTAGTTATGTGCTGTGTGCTTAGTCTTGTCTGACTCTTTGACACCCCACAGACCATAGCCCACCAGGCTCCTTTGTCTATGGAATTTTCCAGGCAAGAATACTGGAGTGGGTTGCCATTTTCTGCTCCACTGGATCTTCCTGACCCAGGGATGGAACTCACATATCTTGCATCTCCTGTATTGGCAGGCAGATTTTTTACCACTACGCTCCCTGGAAAGCCCTGTTTT
This sequence comes from Capricornis sumatraensis, assembly GCF_032405125.1. NCBI lineage: Eukaryota > Metazoa > Chordata > Mammalia > Artiodactyla > Bovidae > Capricornis > Capricornis sumatraensis. The sequence continues at coordinate 37,712,409 of NC_091080.1, read as the reverse complement.
TTAGTTAGCTAAGTGCAATTAGTAAGATTCAGGTAGGACTAACTCGGTTAATGGTTTGTCTACTGGTGATGACAGTTCAGTTCAGTTCAGTCGCTCAGTCGTGTCCGACTCTTTGTGACCCCATGAATCGCAGCACGCCAGGCCTCCCTGTCCATCACCAGCTCCTGGAGTTCACTCAAACTCACGTCCATCGAGTCAGTGATGCCATCCAGCCATCTCATCCTCTGACGTCCCCTTCTCCTCCTGCCCCCAATACCTCCCAGCATCAGAGTCTTTTCCAATGAGTCAACTCTTTGTTTGAGGTGGCCAAAGTACTGGAGCTTCAGCTTTAGCATCATTCCTTCCAAAGAAATCCCAGGGTTGATCTCCTTCAGAATAGACTGGTTGGATCTCCTTGCAGTCCAAGGGACTCTCAAGAGTCTTCTCCAACACCACAGTTCAAAAGCATCAATTCTTCAGTGCTCAGCCTTCTTCACAGTCCAACTCTCACATCCATACATGACCACAGGGAAAACCATAGCCTTGACTAGACGGACCTTAGTCAGCAAAGTAATGTCTCTGCTTTTGAATATGCTATCTAGGTTGGTCATAACTTTTCTTCCAAGGAGTAAGCGTCTTTTAATTTCATGGCTGCAATCACCATCTGCAGTGATTTTGGAGCCCCCCAAAATAAAGTCTGACACTGTTTCTACTGTTTCCCCATCTATTTCACATGAAGTGATGGGACTGGATGCCATGACCTTTGTTTTCTGAATGTTGAGCTTTAAGCCAACTTTTTTGCTCTCCTCTTTCACTTTCATCAAGGTGATGACAGATACCAGACTAAAACAGTCTATATGCTATCACACTGTAATGAGTACCCACAGATGGGTACTCAGACTCCATCCTGAAGGATGTGTGATGATAGTATACCATGAATGAGATAATATCTTCAGAAAGATACCAAAAGATTGTTCATTCATTCCACAGACATTATTTGATTACCAGCAACTTATAGAAAGAGTACCCAGAAGGATGGTTTTGTTTGGAGTGTGGTGGTATTGGCAGTTGAGATTGGCAGGTATGACTTCTGATGCCATTTGCACTATCCTAACTTGCTCTCATATTTATCACTTCAAATAAAACGGCTTAAAATGAAAACACACCAAGGGTTCCTATCTTTTAATATTTTATATGTTGTTGTTTAGTTGCTAAGTTGTGTTCGACTCTTTGTAACCCCATGGGCTATAGCCTGCCAGGCTCCTCTGCCATGGAATTCTCTAGGCTAGAATACTAGAATGGGTAGCCAGTCCCTTTTCCAGGGGATCTTTCTGACCCAGGGATCAAACCTGGGTCTCCTGCATTGCAGGCAGATTCTTTACCATCTGAGCCACCATTTATATGCATATAAATGGTGGCTCAGATGGTAAAGAATATATATATATATAAACATATATATATATACACACACACATATATACATACACACACATATATACACACATACACATATATATAAACACATATATAGATTCTTTATATGCATATAAATGGTGGCTCAGATGGTAAAGAATATATATATATAAACATATATATATACACACACATATATACATACACACACATATATATAAACACATATATATATATTTCTAACATATATATGTTAGAAAATATTAGGTAACCTAGTTTGCACTATCATTCATTTCCTTGTATCAGGAATTTTAAAAATTATATATATTTAACTATACTAGACCAAAGCAGGATTGCACCAATCTTAACCCAACTTCTACAACTTCAACCTGCTTGGGAGAATGCCTGGAATTTCACAATGCCAGAAACTATAATGAGAAAATCAAAGGATAATTCCAAAAGAAAAAAGATCAGTACAAGTACCTTCAAGAGTAGGCTGTTGCAAACAAAAGTACTACTGTATAAAATTACAGAATCTTCTTTCCAGTGACCCAGAATTTTTCAGCTTTTTCAGTCTAAGGAAACAGAGGCAACTTCATAAATGACATATATACTAAAAAGTAACAGAGCAAGACACATTATTAATATCTTGCTGACATTTAAAGTGTCTCTGGGATGGATGAAACTGGAGCCGATTATACAGAGTGAAGTAAGCCAGAAAGAAAAACACCAATACACTATACTAACACATATATATGGAATTTAGAAAGATGGCAATGACGACCCTGTATGCAAGACAGGAAAAAAGACACAGCTGTGTATAACGGACTTTTGGACTCAGAGAGAGAGGGAGAGGGCGGGATGATTTGGGAGAATGGCATTCTATCATGTATACTATCATGTAAGAATTGAATCGCCAGTCTATGTCTGACGCAGGATACAGCATGCTTGGGGCTGGTGCATGGGGATCACCCACAGAGATGTTATGGGGAGGGAGGTGGGAGGGGGTTTCATGTTTGGGAACACATGTAAGAATTAAAGATTTTAAAATTTAATAAAAAAAAATAAATAAAAAAAAAATAAAGTGTCTCTGGAAATCAGAGATGGCTAGAATTATTCACTGTATTTTTAAGCAGTGAAACAGATTTCTTAAAAGGTTAGCTATCTTTCTTAAGATCACCGAAGTAGGCAGCATAAGAGTAGTGGCTGAAATCCAAGACTTCTGACTGTTACCTTGATCCTTGCAATAAATTAAAAATGTCTTCACCCAGTCTGACATGAGTATTGTTAGAAACTGGCAAATATTCTTTCACAAGTTAGAAAAAGATCTGGATGCTACCCTGTCACAAATCAGCATATGTCACCGCATGTGAACTTAGCTCTCCGGAAAATACTGGCTGGCAAAGCTGATATCCTCACACACAGATACGAGTCTATGCATCACGAAGAGTATGTTCCAGAATTTCAGAAAGACTGTCTTGCACACATCTCTAAAATTTCACTGCCTAAGCTGCGATGAGCCTAAGAAGAACTGTGTCTACTGGTATTTTCTTTCTCTTACTCTTCAAATCTAATAGGAAATAGGTTAAACTTCTGAAAAGACAGCAAGACAAATGTTCAACTTTCAGTTTCTGACTCCCCGCAATGAGAAAAGACATCAATGTGGCATTTATTATGAAACGGGTGGAAAGGCCCCTGTAGAAACCATATGGTTGCTCGTAATGGCACAATCTCATTCAAAGGTGCCGGGACACTAATGAGATCAGGATGTCAGGAAAAGCAGAAATAGATCAATACTTCTCCCCTACTTGTGGTCGCCCCACCATCAGTCACTGCGCTTGCCCTATGTAAATGAAATCAATCAGCAAGGATTTCTGTAAAATGCATGAAGCAGTTGTCTTCTGGTCTCTCCCAGAAGATAAATGATTCCAGACGTTGGACTGCAGCCATGTTCCCACACATGCTACGAAGTTCTGACATCCATATTGGGCCATAACACTGAGTGGTTTTGCGAGTTTACAGCCAGTGCTTCCACTTCTGGTTTGGACTAGACAGTTGGCTAACGCTGAGGCAAAACAAGCCCCTTTTGCCTGTGTGAACTGTAAGAGAACTGCCTTTTTCTAATACAGGGGCTCCTGTGATCCGCCTCAAAACTTCTTGCTATTGTTCATATAAGCTTATGATTCCAAAGCACTGCTGTTGACCTGTTCGGAACTACACAAATCTCAGCGTAACAAAACATATGACATGTGACATCAAATGCAGACTACTTAGATATAACATACAACAACACAAACAGCACAAGTCCAACTTTGTTCTAAAACTAACACCTTTGAAAATGTATTAAACACACACAGCAGGATTGTTTTACATAGCAGCTTATAAAGAAGATTAAGAAGCAGCCTCCTTTAAAAACTACATCAACACAATAACGTTACTAGGAAAGGCACGTAGAAGTTTAGATCACATTTATGACTATTTATGCAACTGATCCCAGGGAAGTAAAGATCCAATAGACAGCATTTTCTGTCAGCCTCTTAAATCTGAGAGATGGGTACTTTCTCACTAAATTAGCTTTAAGGAAAGATTCCGGTAATTTAGCCCATAGTTCAAAAAAAATAAGACAGTTCTGATATCAATATCTCTAGTCTATCTGAGATAAAAGCAATTCTCTGAGGTTAAATAGAGTAAATAAGTATCTTCCTGTAACTTTCCAATGTCTTTAAAGTGAATAATCAAAATGAGACACTGATTTCCATTTTAAATCAAGTTCTTGTTAAAAGATTGTCCTTTTAGATATCAAGTATACTACAAAGAAAACTTTATGTATCAATAACAAAAACTCCCAGTACAGCTAGGAAGTAACTGCTGTCTTACCCACCGCCAGGACCTCTTCTATGAAATACAGGCTCACTTTGTTTAAAACGTCCTTAAGGCTGTGCTGTACCTTTGAAACAAAACCACTCTCTTCTTCATTTTCTGCCTTCTTGAAAATCGCTTCTCCGAAACTGACAGATGGTGCGTCTGTCACTGAGTGTTTCCTCTTGTTATCTCTGCCAGCTAATATTTCCCCTGTGCTTAGCTGTTGTCTGTGAGACTGTGTTCCACATCATTCTAGCCTGATCAATGGTGTGCCTGGTTTGAGGTTGGTTTTGGCCCCGCCTCCAGCTCTAAGAGGAAAAAAAACCCCGAAAACTCACAGCTGGATTTCCTATAAATCCTCTCCTTCCAATCTGGCTCTGTAGCTATGGCACATACTAGAGGAAAAAGCTGCCAGTCACAAACCAAGAGAGGCGATCCTTCCCTGAGGTCCCCTCGTGCCAGTGCCTGGTGTGTAGGTTATATAACAAACCCCATGGTTAGCTGACCTGAAACTTCACAGGGCAGGAGGAAGCATTTTCACCAAGCTTAGGTTTTTCCATGCCTAGTGAGTATCAAAAGAAGATGCCTGTGACTGAAACACACACACACACATACACACGTATGAACGTGACCAAATATTTTTTAACATGTTAAAATTATGAAAACTTATTCCAAGGAGGAAATGGAAAAAAATCCAAATAAAAGAGTATCAGATTGGTGTGCTTGCACTTTTCTATCCTAAAACAGAGGTCATCATCCACATTTAGATGACACTGTAACCCCTGAGAGACAGGATCTGCTGGTACTCATACTACCAATGAAGTCAGTGAGTCAAGAGAAGGCATGGGATGCTTTCAGGTTCGAGAGAGAGAGAAGACTGCTCTACCAAGTATAGTTGACCATGTAACACCAGTCTGCTCTGGAATCACTAGGGCATAGGGGGCACTTTCAGGTTTATATACTCTGCACAGTCAACAGTAGTCAAACCTGATCAGGTAGAAAGGCTAAATGGTCATTGCAAATAGCCTCGTTGCTGCTGCTAAGTCACTTCAGTCATGTCCGACTCTGGGCGACCCCATAGATGGCAGCCCACCAGGCTCCCCCATCCCTGGGATTCTCCAGGCAAGAACACTGGAGTGGGTTGCCATTTCCTTCTCCAATGCATGAAAGTGAAAAGTGAAAGTGAAGTTGCTCAGTCGTGTCTGACCCTCAGCGACCCCATGGACTACAGCCCACCAGGTTCCTCCATCCATGGGATTTTCCAGGCAAGAGTACTGGAGTGGGGTGCCATTGCCTTCTCTGAAATAGCCTCATGAGTGCTGCTAAAATAAGGCTAAGGATTTGAAGATTGCACCAGGACCCAGAGTCAGAGGACCTGGATTCAATTCACAGTGGCTTGGACAGTGGCCCCAAACAAAAAAGGCACAGAGATCAGAGACCAGACAGGTGATTTCAAAATTAAAATAAGATGATAAAATATGCTGTTGTTACTATTTCAACTTTTGCATTGTTCTTTTCAACAACAGAGAGAATATTAAATACTACTGAATCTGGCAAAGGATGGTATCAAACAAAATACCACTGCCTGTGGTAAGGAAAGGTAAAGATAAAGATTCTGGGAATAACATTCAGGGTACCAAGTGCATGCTGAGGATAATAATAACTCAGATTTTGAATATCTGAACTCTACAGTGAGGGCAGACGTGGTAAGCATAGGTCAGGATAGGGTTGAGTAGTAACTCTGAAACCTTAATTGTCCTTCTGCATTTTTACAAAAGAATCTGGGAACCATCACATCTCATCAGTCTTTGAGTCCCTTAAGAGCAGGGACATACAGAATTGGTGTTCACTGAATATGTGAATGAGTGAGAAACTGAACTAGATAAGAGCCACTCACTGTAAACGAGGAATTGCATATGAGAGTGAGAAACCCAGGCTTGCAGTCGGAAAATCAGGTTCTTCAAGGCTGAGACTCCATGTGTGTCCTTCCAGTACTGTCAAATGTGAGGTTGGGATTTGTGGGGAAAGCAGCTTTCTGGGTCACTCAAAAGAGAGGATCTTTGCTTGTGGACCCGTGATCTGATCCAGCCTTCTACACTCACCCCTAACCATCTCCCCCTCCTCATTTCTTCCCATGAGAATGCCATCTGCTGACATGAGTGTGAGTCAGGAACCAGGATGTTTACAAACATCCCTTTAATGAAAGGACATGGATTGTTAGAGTAAATTCTTCCTAACAGAGGATGGAAGTCCTTGTTGGCTGTGGCTGGCAAGAAGTAAGCTTTCCAAATCCAGAGGAACTCTGCTCCGTGTGGGCTGTGTCAGGGGCAGCTGTGGACCCACCAGGGGCAAGGAAAGGCAGATGCGTTGGGTTCCTACTCCTACTCGGCCTGCCTCCCACTGCTAGTGTGTTTTTGAGTTCATGACCAAATGCACTGGAAAGTTAACCTACTTTGATAATGGCTTCAGGTGTATGATCTCTTTCCCACAAGCTGAAAGATTAGATCAGTTTGGGGTAAGAGAATTTACCGAGTATGAAGATCTAACCCAATGAATTCTTTTGCACCTCTATGATATGCAAGGCATTCTACAGGCTTTCAGCAGATACATGCTTGCAGCAGCAGGTTCACCACAGGCACCACGAAGGATTACAATCCAAAAGAGGATATGAGAACAGCGGGGGAGGGAGAGTGCAGCTGGGGCGCAAGGGGGAGAGATCACGTCGTTTGGGGAGTGGGGGGTGGGAGAAGCAGAAAACACGACTGGGGTGGCAGCATTCAAGTCTGGGGAGGATCTGCGTGGGCAGAGATGAAGGAGGACACGTGAAAGAGGAGGGCTCTTCCGCAGGAAGGAATGAGCCCAAAGGCACAGAGGCAGGGACAGAGCAAGCTCTGGAAATGGTGAACCATCTGCTCCTGCTGAAGCACAGGGAACATATGGGAGAATCACGGGGGTAAGAGACTCCCAAGGCAAGGAGGAACCATGCTGTGGTGTGGTCTTGTGCACCGGGAGTGGGTGTGGGGAGTTTATACTAAGTTCAACCAGCAGTCATGAGCCTTTGGAGATCTTTGAGGATGAGTGTAACATAATCTGAGCAGTGAAATCAAGAAACCCTATTTAGGACTGATTATAAAGGAGAGAGTGAGGCTTCTCCAGTGGCTCAGCAGTAAAGAGTCTGCCTTCAATGTGGGAGATGCAGGTTCAGTCCCCGGGTTGAGAAGATCCCCTGGAAGAGGGCATGGCAACCCAATCCAGTATTCTTGCCCAGAGAATCTCATGGGCAGAGGGGCCTGGTGGGCTACAGTCCACAGAATCACCAAGAGTCGGACACGACTGAAGCACACAGCATAAAGGAGAGAGTAGGCAGACTGAAACACTTAGGAGGCTATTGTAATAATTTAAGTGACAGGTCATAAAGACTCAAATTTGAAGGATGAGGGTAAAAAAGGAATGGTTCTATAGGCAGCTGCATAGCTAAGAGAGTCAAAGGATTTAAGTAAAAGAAAATACTACCTTGAGGGACTTCCCTGGAAGTCCAGTGGTTAAGACTCCATGCTCTCAGTGCAGGGGGCATGGGTTTGATCCCTGGCTGGAGAAATGAGGTCCCTGAATGTCGAACAGTGAGACCAAAAAAAAAAATATACTACCTTGAGAAATTTTTTTTCTGGAGATATTTGCAGGCATATGTACAAAAAAACCCAAAACACCCAACTTTTAATTTCAGTATTATTTGTAATCACCAAAGATTGCAAACTACCTAAATGCCCACCATCAGAGACCTTACAAATAAATTAAGGTACCTTCATAGAATGAAATTCTATATGCAGACATCTAAAATATACACGAGGCACCACCTGCAAGGCAGGAGACCCCTATTCGATTCCTGGGTTTGGAAGATCCCCTGGAGAAGGAATAGATTACCCACTCCAGTATTCTTGGGCTTCCCTGGTGGCTCAGACGGTAAAGAATCCACCTGCAATGTGGGAGACCTGGGTTTGATCCCTGGATTGGGAAGATCCCCTGGAGGAGGGCATGGCAACCCACTCCAGTATTCTAGCTTTGACAATCCTCATGGACGGAGGAGCCTGATGGGCTATAGTCCATGGGGTAGCAAAAAGTTGGATGTGACTGAGCGACTGGGCATGGACACACACCAGGAAGCTGAGGCAGAGTACTGGGATAGGCACCAGACTGCCAGTGGTTAAGGAGTATGTGTAGAAGAGAAGTTGTAGCCAGGGAGTGAATTTACGGCAAAGAAAGAAAAATACTCAGAATGAGCACTGGGTGGGACTCAGGATTTGAATTTTGCTTTCAGACTGGCGCCTGTCTTCCCTGGAACCAAGTCAACCTAGGCACTGTATGACCTAGCCACATGTATGTGTGAGTTCTGCCCACAACCATCAACTGGAAGATGTCAGAAACCTGTCTAATCCAACTCTGCCTATGTTCATGGTCAAAAGACCAATAGCCATGTGTCCCAGGTAAATCAGTACTTGAAAAGGAACACTGTCCATGTTTGGGACAAAAATGCTTTTAAGGATCAAACGAGGTGGCATCGTAAAAGGCATGATATCTGAAGCTTCCCATTTTTATCAAAATTCTAGGCATAAGAAGTCATCTATGTATCACAAGTAATTTCCATGCCCAAGTGTAAGTACAGTGCAAATTCATGTAGGAAGAACAGAAGTAATAATTAGGCCTGATCTGCTGGCCCTCAGTTTTGTAATTCCTAAGCTGAGGACTAATACTTCAATCATCAATTCCTTTCTTTTCAACAATAGGACATCTTTAGTGATCACATAGGAAAAATAGAGTCTAGCCTCACAGGAGGGGTGTGGAACTTCAACAGTAAACCCTGGGGGTCTATGACTGCTGTGTGTTGTTAGAAGGGCATTGATCCAAAAGGTAATGGATATGACTCCTTGGGGATGTTGTTTTCTTCCGTGTACAGAGCCAGGCCAGACAATTAAACATTTCTCATCAGCTCTGTAGAGAGGAAAACACACTGAGGAAATGGGGACGTGACAGAGGAACACAGCACATCAATGGAATAGCCTTTCCAACTTAACGTGTAGACAATTTGCCTTGTGTGCAGAATTTGTGCAAAGCAAATTAAGAGTAGGATTTCACAGCTGGTGAGGCAGTATGGCTTCATGAATTAGAGTATGTTCTGTCTTTCATGCAGCAAAACAAATTACCTCATGTCCCAAATGCTTGGGTTTTAATCTTGAAACTGCCAGGTACAAGCAGCGTGAGGATGAACAAGTGACTTGAGATTTCTCCTTGTTAAATGGATAACAGTAATGCAACTCTTAGGGGTGCTGTGAAGATTAAGTGGGTTAATACATGAGCATGGAGCCTAGTATAAGCTTTTGATAGGTGTCATCTATCATTCCAGAGGGAGAAAGTAAAAATATAGGTGATTACGACTACACTTAAAAGGCTGATTCTGATTAATTGCAATTCAAGTAACAGAACCCTCTGTAAGAAGAGCTAATTGCAGTACTCATCCGTAATGTATTTTAAAACAGTTGAGCATATACGGTTGGTGTTATTAATACATGTGTGTTGTTTAGGTTAAGTTAAAACCCAGGTGCTGTCAGCATCAGATAAAGCATTCAGAGTCTTGAGACAATCTAGCTGGCCTGACAAGGGAGCCTGAACTTCAGAATTGGCTGTTACAACTCTTCCTTTGTAACCATCTCCACATCAACAATCCACAAGTAGCATTCTGAGAGCCAAAAATGGGTTTCAATTGGTGAAAATTGTTACACTGATTAGCATGCTTGGTGGGATTAAAGTGTTCAAGAAATATAAGTTGGTTCAAAGTATTTCAGTGTAAAAACCCAATAAGACCTTGATCTGAACCTCTGTTAATAATGCCCCAGTCTAAAGCCCTAAATGAAGGCAATGGCACCCCACTCCAGTACTCTTGCCTGGAAAATCCCATGGACAGAGGAGCCTGGTAGGCTGCAGTCCATGGGGTCGCTAAGCGATGGACACGACTGAGCGACTTCACTTTCACTTTTCACTTTCATGCATTGGAGAAGGAAATGGCAACTCCCTCCAGTGTTCTTGCTTGGAGAATCCCAGGGACGGGGGAGCCTGGTGGGCTGCTATCTATGGGGTCGCCCAGAGTTGGACACGACTGAAGTGACTTAGCAAAAAAAGCCCTAAATAGGCCTAGACCTGTAATCAGTATGATTCGGTTGTTAGATTTTGGAAAGAGCAGTAGTTGATCCTTTTTTAATTCAAAACTTGCTTCTTTGGCCACCCTTGTTTACCAAAAAAGACCTAAGAATTGTGCATGATCAATTTGATAATCTCAGTTCACCTCCACAACCATCACTTCTAGAAGATTCTGCTTGCCTGATGCAGGCTATAAGGGTGAGACAATCTGTTTTTGGAATCTGGGTGTTTGCCTCAAGCTTCTTTTGAGTCTTTTATGTAAGGCTGTGGTTGAAGCATCTAAAAGGAAAGTGAAGAAGAGCTGGAACTTCCTGAAACTTGTACACAGGTTACATAAATCGATTTAGGTTGGGAGGGGTGTGTTTGCTTGTTAATAAAAGTCAATATATCTGACAGAATTTGGTCCTACATTGGATTATCAATATGACTTACCTGTGACTTTGGGGGAGAGCAGTTGAGACCCTCTTTTGTCTCAAAAGTTCTTCTTTGACTACTATTATCTGGCAAAAAAAAAAATCTAAGAGTTGTGCAGGACCAATCTGATCATTTTTGTTTACTAATAAAGATGGTACAGAGCTTGGAACCCATAAGGCATTTAAAAATACCAGCAAAAGTTCAAAGTTTGCTTGACTAAAGAGCCTAGGACAAAGATGCTTCTTTTGGTCATATTTGCTTTAGATATTGAATTCTAAGTAATCCACCAATTTCTTAGCATAAAGAAAGTAGGAAAAAACACATCAGAAATGTACTACTCATTATCTGCTTTATGCTATGAATATAAGTATGAAGTCTTATAGGTTCTCATCCTGTAGTACATAGGTTCATTCACTATTAATAAATTTTTATTATCTTCACAAAGTAAAATTGAAGGCTATAATACATTCTAATAACTGATAAATATAACCTATAGATATTTTTCTTTAAAATATTTTAATTACATCAAATAATGCTCATTGTGAAGTTTTAAACAAAAGTCCCCTTTTTATCCACAACTCCTAATTCTACTTCCCTTCCTAGAGCTAATCACTATGAACAGCTTAGTGTCTATTTCCTGAACTTTATATATATGTAATATATACATATAACTTTTATGTATATATAATATATACATGGGCTTCCCAGGTGGTGCAATGGTAAAAGAATCCACCTGCCAATGCAGGAGATGCAAGAGATGAGGGTTTGATCACTGGGTTGGGAAGACCCCCTGGAGGAGGAAAATGGCAACCCACTCCAATATTCTTGCCTGGGAAATCCCAGGGACAGAGGAGCCTGGAGGGCTACAGACCAGGGGGTCGCAAAAAGATGGCCATGACTGAGTACACACACACACAATATGTATATACACATATTTTATACACATTGCTACATATATGTACATACATCCATGTTGCACACCCATTAGATAATTATCTTTACATAAATAGAATCACATTATATGTATTATCCAAAGACTTATTTTGTTCACTTAGCAGTCTTAGAGATGTTCAGATGAACAAAAGTAAAAGCTATTAGCTTAACCCAATGGAAGCCCAGCAACTCTTTAGTCAAAATCTGGTACCAGGGAAGCAAGACCAAAGAAGTCACACTGCTCTAGAATGGAGTCAGAAACACACCTGTACTTTTCTAGATGGGTCATTTCTCAGGTCTGTACCTCCTGTTTCTCTCCAATAACTTTAAACCCTGGACAGTATGGAAGAACAGATGGAGGAATGAGTGACAACACAAAAGTCACATAAAGAAAAAATTAATTGAGTGGACGAATGGATAAAGAAATTGTGGTACATACATACAATGGAATATTACTCGGCCATAAAAAAGAACATCTGAGTCAGTCCTAATGAAGCAGATGAACCTAAAGCCTGTTATACAGAATGAAGTAAGTCAAAAAGAGAAAAACAAATACCGTATATTAACACATGTATTATGGTTACAAGATGGTACTGATGAGCCTATTTGCAGGGCAGCAGTGGAGATGCGGACAGAGAGAACAGACTTGTGGCCTCAGTGGGGAGGGTGGGATGACTTGAGAGAGTAGCATGGAAACATATCGATTACCACATGTAAAATGGATAGCCAGTGGAAATTTGTTCTATGACTCGGGGAACTCAAACCAGGGCTCTGTGAGAACCTAGAGGTATGGGATGGAGTGGGACAGAGGTTCAAGAGGGAGGGGACATATATATGCCTATGGCGGATTCATGTTGATATATGGCAGAAACCAGCACAATACTGTAAAGTAATTATCCTCTAATTTTAAAAGATCCAATAATTTAAAAAAATTAATTGAGTGGAATTTGGTTCCGGAACTTGTTGTAGGTGACAGACTGTACCTCTAGCATGCCCACAGGTATCTGGAGTCTGCTTTTTTTCTACCCCATTTTAAGCAGAAAATAAATACCACCTTCTATGGTTGAGTTTCTTTTACTTATGGCAATGAAAATGTTGAGCTTTCGGATTTGGATACTGAGTTGCCTGGGTGCGTGTGCCTTCAGAGCACAAGCAAGCAGCGACGTGTGCTAGTTTGCAGGGGTCCTGCAGTCAGGCACAGGCAGGAGCAGGTGTGCACAAAGCGGGCTCTGTGACTACCCACAGCCTCTGGGGTCATGGAACCCATTTTCAAGTTGCAACTTGTGGTTTCGTTCTCAGGATACTGTGTGTGCCTCCAACACAATTTCAGTAGCAAACATTCCAGGTAATGTTGAAAACCAAACAAGCTCAAGTTTATGTTGTGCTCTAAAAACAAACTCTCCCCAAATCCCTTTTCTAGCATTTAACATCCCTAAAGGTCTGTTTGGAAAAAGAAATGGCTACCCACTTCAGCACTCTTGCCTGGAGAATTCCATGGACAGAGGAGCCTGGAGGGCTACAGGCTATGGGGTCCCCAAGTGTCGGATGCTACTGAGCCAGTAACACACAAACAGGTTTAAAAAAACACAAAACTATCATATAATCTCTACTACATTTAATCCCTTTTCTTTTCCTGGTAAAAAAAGTTACCTTTTCATTACAAAATTACAAATTCTCTCTTTGTTTTTAGTACACATTGTTTAACATGAAAAAGCTCTGCAAAGCCTGTTATGTTTTCAGGTAGAGGCAACCTACTATAATATATTCTCAGTTTCAAGTAAATCAAGGTAACTGGCTTGACCACTTGGATTACTGGCTGATTTTTTTTTCTTAACTTTCTTTATCTGAAAAGATGACATAAGAAAAGTCTGACGCACATAGGCAGCAGGAGGGCTCTGAATGAACTGAGGGAGCAATGACAGCTGTGCATGGAATTCAAATGGTAAGAACTTAATTCCACATCAGGTACAGTTTAAAAATGTCAGCACTGCCTTATCTATGTGATGCTCCACTGTACATGTAGGGTTTCTCCTTCAATACTTGTAAAATTCCAAACGTTATAAACTTCTGGTTTATATTACATAGAGGGAAAAAAAAGAGTAATAGCGGCAAAGCTTGTCATAAAAAGTTAGCTGTACATTGAGAAGTCCTACTGAAAATGGAGAAAATAAAATCATGCAAGAATAACTGGGTTCACAACTGTGGGCTCAGAAGAATATAAGCCATGAAAAAAAAAAAAAAAGAATATTCATCTTGGCAGCATCTTCCGACAAATCTGAGGCTCTGGAGAGCGGGCTTGTGGTTTCTGTTGCCAAGGAATGGAACCTACTTTGGCACTCGTGTGGTAGGAAGGTATGTGCAGTTCTGGCATCCAGCAGCTGAGACCAGAGAAAGTCAACAGGTGGGCAGAAAGTATAAACTACCTGCTGGGGCGACGCCAACTTCACAAATAGTACACGGGACGATTCCACAAGAATGGACTTGCCTCTTGGAAACTGGCACCAGCGTGCTTCAGGACTGTCTACCCTAATTCCATGCCTGTCTCTTCCTTTCACTCCTACTGTTAAGTAACCCTTAACCTTATTATGCTGGTTTACGTTTTCAACGGAGTTATCTTTAATTCTAGGTGGAGAAATCCACAATTCCTGGGTGTAACACAGAAGCCCGCTATAATTATGATGCTAATGCCAACAACCAGGGAGCCCAGTTTGGAGGAACAAAGCCCCCAAGTCACATGACAGGTCAGGCTGATCACTTTCTAAACTGGATTTCTTCCACTGCTTTGAAGGGTATGTCACCAGTCATTGCCTTGCTCAATTTGTATGCAGCCCAGAGTTCTGACTTTTATTCAGGGTTACCATCAAAAATTGGATTATGGAATTTTTAATGCATGTGCATTATAATGCAATGACATTGCTCTTTTAAAGTTAACTTTGAAATTTCAGAACAAAAGCAGACCTAAGTAGATTCTGAAACTATCATGCTGCTGCTGCTGCTAAGTCGCTTCAGTTGTGACTGACTCTGTGCGACCCCATAGACGGCAGCCCACCAGGCTCCCCCATCCCTGGGATTCTCCAGGCAAGAATACTGGAGTGGGTTGCCATTTCCTTCTCCAATGCATGAAAGTAAAAAGTCAAAGTGAAGTCGCTCAGTCGTGTCTGACTCTTCACGACCCCATGGACTGCAGCCCACCAGGCTCCTCCATCCATGGGATTTTCCAGGCAAGAGTACTGGAGTGGGGTGCCATTGCCTTCTCCACAAACTATCATGAGCAGCATCTTTTTACAACCTTGCAAACCAAAACCACATCCCTCACTTTTTTGCTAATATCTGATTGCTTTCTAATAAGTGCTCTACATGATTCAATCAAAACCAAGTTCAGAACCAACTTGGAGGCCTGCTTATCTAAGAGGTTCAGGCGTGCTTGGATCCTGAACTGGTTCCTCATTTTGCTGTGATGCGTGGGTGGCCATGAGCATTCCTGGCAGCTATAAGGCATTTGCTAATGTATTTGGCTTTTAAAGTTGTTAATCATACTTATCAACACAGGCAAGCAGTACTGGCCACAAAAGATTAGCTACTCTACTATAATGGTCCCAATAGTCCCAACCCAGGAATATCAGCACCAAGTGATAACTACCTCAGCCAGCTACAACCATCAGTGACTTCAGAACTTATTAAAAACCTTAGCTTCTAATAAATCCCAGATTTTCTTTTCCATCACTGTAAACACACACACACACCCCCTCCCCTTGCTAAGACCATTTGCAGTGCTGTACATTGTCTGTATTTTTAAAACAGCTAGGTTGCACTTTAGAATAACACACATATTTTGAGTTTTAAAGTGACCTTTACTGCTAAGGGTTTCAGGTGCTACTGAACTCATACGAAAAAATGTGTATAATAATCAGGAAAGAGACTGCTTTCCAGGGAAGATAAGCCTTGTTCAAATCCTTTGGAAGCATTAGATGCTAACTGCAGTTTTTCTCCTAAGGCACAAGAAACATTGTTCTATTTAGAGAACAAGCAAATGGTTCACCCAACTCAGAAGTGAGTGCATCAGAGAATTCATAAATAAAATTAGTACTGGGGTGGGGGGGGAATGGATACCTAGAGCTGAGCCTGCTAGTCTCTGACTGCTGAAATCTTGTTTTCACTGAAAGACTCTTCCATAAAAGACTGCGTGCTCATCAGCAGACGTATTTTCACTAAAGTGCCCAAGTCTGGGCCATGGTGTTCATTCTTCCCGGCCCATCTTTATCCCACAAGGCTAATATTAGCATAATTTCTATAAAACAAAACCAGTAAAGGTTCATCTTCTATTTCAATTCTCAGAGAACTTTCTACACAGTGACCTTGAGGTAACCTGTGACCCATCCACTTTGTAATATATCATGATTTAAAAATATATATATATACATATATATAAATATACCAAACCCAGTAATGCTCTATTGTGTTGACCATGGAAAAGCTGGAGTTTGGAACCATGGTGCTTGAACATGATAACAGTCCTCATATTTGATGTCAGTTTCATCACTTGGACTTCCCTGGTGGCTCAGATGGTAAAGAATCTGCCTGCAATGTGGGAGACCTGGGTTTGATCCCTGGGTTGGGAAGATTCCCTGGAGGAAGGCATGGCAACCCACTCCAGTATTCTTGCCTGGAGAATCCCCATGGACAGAGGAGCCTGATGGGCTACAGTCCATGGGGTCACAAAGAGTTGGACATGACTGAGCAACTTATGTTGTTGTTATTGTGTTCATCACTTGGATATGTGCCTACTCCATGGGTTATATATGGACTAAACAACTGTGGGAAACAGAGATATCTCACTTTCTAGGTGTCTTCAAAGGAATGCAGAATACCATTTCCCTAAAGTGTCTAAATGCAGGCCATTCCAAAAACAGAGATGGACCAGATAGCTTCTTGGGATGAAGAACATGATCAGTAATATTTGACTAGATGCTATCCAGGTGGCCCAGTGGTAAAGAATCCACTTGAGATTGCAGGAGATGTCAGAGATGTGGGTTTGATCCCTAGGTCAGGAAAATCCCCTGGAGAAGGAAACGGCAACCTGCTCCAGTATTCTGGCTTGAGAAATCCCATGGACAGAGGAGCCTGGCAGGCTACAGTTCATAGGCTCGCAAAGAGTTGGAAATGACAGCTGCTGAACAGCCATCCATCATAGCCCACAAGACATTTGAAAGATGCCCCCCAGCTCCCCGCCCAGCTCATTGTTTTTGGTGACATGTGCAAACAGTAGTGACAAAGCACCTGCAGAGGTGAGGACCAACTGGAGGCCTTCCCACTCTCAGAAACTGAGCCTTCTACCTTCTATCTCTATCATTTCAGTTCAGTTCAGTCGCTCAGTCGTGTCCAACTCTTTGTGAACCCATGGACTGCAGCACGCTAGGTTTTCCTGTCCATCACCAGCTCCCAGGGCATGCTCACACTCATGTCCATTGAGTCGGTGATGCCACTATCTATCTCTATCTATCTATTACTCTATCTGTCACTATCAATCTCTATGGTGCCTTCAAAAACTCTCTCCATCCAGCCTGCTCCTGCCAAATGTGTCACTTGTCAGGCTGGGCAATGGGAAGAGCAAGAATCATTTGTTTTCTGGACAAGAAGCCATGTGGCTGCTCAGAGGATATAGGGACTTTTGCAAGGGATGTAGGGCCTATAGAGCCATTCAAGCGACAGCAAAACCTGTCCCTCTGGGCTTCTCCACTCACTGCTGTGCTGGGTGATGGTGCCTCATCAGGCAGCTCTTTCAAAACAGGAAGATTCAAGGGAAAATCTGAGAGAGAGAGAGAGAGAGAGAGAGAGAGAGAGAGAGAGAGAGAACAGTGCAGCCCCACTGGGAAGAATGCCGCTGAGCCCTAAATAAGAAACACTTTGTTAAAAATGTTTTCACAAACTTATAAGCTTTTGCACAGCAAAACAAAACAAAACAAAAAAACTATAAACCAAAACAAAAATACAACCTATGGACTGGGAGAAAATATTTGCAAAAGATGTGACCAACCAGAGCTTAACTTTCAAAATATACAAACAACTCACATAACTATATATATATATATATATATATATATATATATATATATATAAAACAAACACAAATAACCCAATCAAAAATGGCCTGAAGACCTAAATAGACATTTCTCAAAAGAAGACAGACAGATAGCCAACAGGCACATGAAAAGATGCTTAACATCACTAATTATTAGAGAAATGCAAATCAAAACTATAATTAGGTATCACCTCACACCAGTCAGAATGAACATCATCAAAAAGTCTACAAATATTAAGTGTTGGAAGAGCTTCCCTGGTGGTCCACTGGTTAAGAATCTGCCTTGCAATACAGGGGACGTGGGTTTAATCCCTGCTTGAGGAACTAAGATCCCACATGCTGCAGAGCAACTAAGCCTGGTGTGCCACAAATACTGAAGTCTCCGTGCTCTGGAGTCCACTGGTTGCAACTACTGAGCCCGGAGTCACAATTAGAGAATCAGCATGCTGCAATGAAAGATCTTACATGACACAACAAAGATCCAGCGTGTCAAATAAGCAAATATTTTTTGAAAATGCTGGAGGCCATGTGGAGAAGAGGGATCCCTCTATCCTGAAGATAGCAATGCAAATTAGAGCAGCCACTATGGAAAACAGTAAGGAGGCACCTCAAAAACCCAAAACCAGAGCTACCGGAGGATTCAGCAATCCCACTCCTGGGTATATATTTGGAGAAAACTCTAATTCAGAAAGAAGATACACGCACCCTAATGTTCATAGCAGTTCTATTTACATTAGCCAAGACATGGAAGCAATCTAAGTGTCCATCAACAGATGAATGGATAAAGAAGATATGGTGTGTGTGTGTGTGTGTGTGTGTGTGTATAGTTATATAAATAAAGTGATGGACTATTACTCAGCCATTAAAAAGAATGAAATATTGCCATTTGCAGCAACATGGATGGATCTAACAGTAACCAAATAAGTCAAAGACAAATATTATATGATTTCACTTATATTTGGAATCTAAAAAATAATATAAATGTATTCATTTACAAAACAGAAATGACTCACATAGACAGACACAGAAAACAATCTTATGGTTACCAAACGGGAAGAGGAGGAGGAGAGATAAATTAGGAGTTTGGGATTAATTGATACACATTACTATATATAAAACAGACAAACAAGGATTTACTATACAGAACAAGCAACTATATTCCATATCTTGTAATAATCTATAATGGAAAAGTAACTGAAAAACTATATATATGTCTATGTGTATAACTGAAACACTTTGCTATATACCTGAAACTAACACAATGTTGTAAATCAACTATCCCTCAAAAATTTTTCAAAATTTAACATTAATTTTTTAAAAAATGTAGGTTTACTTAAAAATTACCAGCCCAGAAATTATGCTGGTAATTGCCCAGAAAAGATAAGATACTTTCTTTTCCATCAGGAAGCTCTCAGAATAGCAAGGGAGAAACTGATTATTTATAAAAAGAAAGACAAAGGATAGTAACATTTATTGAGTGTCCAAATTGCTATTTCCTTCTCCAGAGGATCTTCTCAACCCAAGGATCAAACCTGTGTCTCTTGCATCTCCGGCACTGTCAGGCGACTTCTTTACCTTTAGCCCCTACTGAGTGTCTACTTAATGGCAAAGCTTGGACAGCATTATTCACAATAGTCAAAAGGTGGAATCAAGCCAAGTACTCATCAGTGGATCAGTGGATAAACACAGTGTGGTATATTTGTACAGTTAAGTATTGTTCGGCTTTAAGGTGGAAGGATATCCTGACATGTGTTACAACAGAGCCTTGCAGACATTATGCTAAGTGAAATAAGCCAGTCACAAAATGACAAATACTGCATGATTCAGCTCATTTGAGGTACCTGCTGCAGAGAGAGAAAGTAGAATGGTGGTTGCCAGGTGCTGGGGGGAGGGAGAGATGGGGAGTTGTTATTTATTGCGTGCAGAGTTTCAGGTCTGCAAGATGAAAAGAGGTCAGGAGATGAATGATGGTTGCATAACAATGTGAATGTACTGAAACATTACTGAACTCAATGTTTATTTAAAGCAATGTTCTTTTCCATAACCAATATTTCCTTATTTTATTGAATAAAATAATTAAAAATTTCTGAATTTTCATATATCTGCACAATTTAACATTCACTTAATACACTAAAAAGAGGTTATGATGGTAAATGTTATGTGTATTTTACTAACTTAAAAAAAATTGTTAATAATCTCAAGATGGCAACAGCATAACATTAAACCAAGGCTGGGCCCTTCTAACATGGGCTCTGTCATAAACTGCAGGGTGGCGTGCCCATGAAGCTGGCCCCGCCCCCACGTCCTTGTCATGCTTTTAGAGTATTCACCACTGTTTGTTCGTATGGGGTATGTCTTCCCATTAAACTGTGAACTCTTTCAGAACAGTTTGATTCATTTTACATTCCTGCATCATCACATACATATATATTTGATACTAGAAGGTATGTATTATGTTCAAAATTAATTCATATTATAAATGAAAAATTATTGACAAATTGTTTCATTAAAAAAAAACTTACAAGCATTCATAAATGAGGCTAATATATAACTAGCAGATACAGAACGTTTCCAGAAATACTTTCTGCTGCCTCTCCCTGCAGCATATCTAGTGTCTTTTTCTATTGTGCTTCTATGTTTCCTTTTCTTCATAGTTCTCTGTTAGGGATGAAGAAGGAATACAATATATATGCTAGTCATATAACATGCATATGGTAAAGCCCTATTCCTCTGCTGTTTGAAATAAGATTTCAACCATGAGATTCCTCTTTGGCACTGCCTAATGTGGCAGAGGGAAGGCACTGGTGACCTGAAGAAACACGGCTCTCAGTCTAACTACTGTAATTCTTATTTGCTCCCAGGTTGACGCTCACTGAGACTGAATTAATTTCGTGTTGATCACTGGTCCGTAAAACAGTGATAAATTAAACGATTGGTAAATACAATGACTTTCAAAGAGAGGGAACGGTTAGGAATCCCATTTTCCATTTGGGGATTCCTACAGAATTTCATTTCTGAAAAGAGATCACAGATTAATTTAGTTAAGAGCTGATAGTCAACTAAAAAAAAGAAAAACTTGAGTGGAAGTCATCCAACTTGTCCTAGATTACCCAGCATTTATTGGCAGTTTTGAGAGTCTGGGGAGAAAGTTATTAAAAGAGTTTATTTGAGGACAAGAGTTCAGACAACGCACTATAGGGTTAATACAGTTTTACCCTTGGTTCTGCAAGGACAGTGGTTTTTCATTACTTAGTTTATAGGTCTTTTCCATATACATGATGCTGCCACATACTGAATTTTGGATAAATGAAGAGTCACTGTATCACTAGCTTAGAGGTTATTAAACACTTAGCATTTTCATTTCCTCAAGCGTAAGTATCTTTGATATATTTTTGTTTTATAAGATATTGCCTTGTGCTCTTCTCTTAAACCTTTTCCTTAATTAAAATAAAACCCCTTTATATCAGTATGTGTCTTCCTTCTGGACTCATTTTGCCAAGGTAATTTAGGTTTGTGAATATTTAGGTCTATGGTTTAATTTTACTCCTTCCTTTATCTTTCTATGACTAGTAGTAACATTTGATTACAAATTTAGAAACACCACATAACTGAAGTAACACTTGTTCCCCATGACTTGCTCAAGTTCCAAATAATTTATTCTTAGAGATTAATTTTATTTGTGCTCTTTCATTCTTTTAAAAACAAATCATTCTTTCAACCCAACTAACCACTCCAATTCCTTCCCTTTTGCCTCATCAAAGTACAGAAAGTATATTAAAAGGCTACTCCCTGGCTATTGCCAAAAAGCGGTAGGACATTTAGATAGTAGTTTTCAAATTTAATTCTATTATCCAATTAAAAGAATTTAGTAAACAAACAATTGGACAATATGGGTAAATGTAATATCCAGCCTTCACTGAATAATTGATGCTTTTGAACTGTGGTGTTGGAAAGGACTCTTGAGAGTCCCTCGGACTGCAAGGAGATCCAACCAGTCAATCCTACAGGAAATCAGTCCTGAATATTCATTGGAAGCACTGGTGCTGAAGCTGAAACTCCAATACTTTGGCCACCTGATGCGAAGAACTGACTCAACGGAAAAGATCCTGATGCTGGAAAGACTGAAGGCAGGAAGAGAAGGGGACGACAGGATGAGATGGCTGGATGGCATCACCAACTTGACAGATATGAGTTTAAGCTCCAGGGGTTGGTGACGGGCAGGGAAGCCTGGCGTGCTGCAGTCCATGGGATTGCAACAAGTCGGAAACGACTGAATGACTAAATTGACTGGCTGAATACTCAGCCTAGTCCAGGTGATGTTTAGATAAAGTCTATTACTCTGGTCCATACTATAAGAAATACTACCTTTCATAGGTTGAAATAGTAATTTTTAACGTTTTTTAGGTTTCAGGAAAGTTCCGTTAAAGGTATGGCATAGGTATATAATTTTTTCTCATAATTTCTGAAGTTTTAAAGAGATAAGAGGTCTCTAGACTAAGAACCCCAGCTCCAAAGAATAAACAAAAACAAACTAATTTGGCACTTTCAACAAAGCAAACACCATTCCACTTTAATAGCTTTACCGGGGCTTCTCAGGTGGGGCTAGTGGTAAAGAACTCACTTGTCAATGTGAAGATGCAAGGGTGGCGGGTTTGATTCCTGCAGGAGACACCAGGGACATGGGTTTGATCTCTGGGTTGGGAAGAATTCTTGCCTGGAGAATCCCATGGACAGAGGAGCCTGGTAGGCTACAGTGCCTAGGGTTGCAAAGAGTCAGACACGACTGAAGCGACTTAGCACGCACACATAAAATACCTCAGCGACACCTCAGTGACCAGCTTCTTATAGTCAGTCTCATCCACCACCTGTGAGCTTTGCTCAAGTCTCCAATGTGAAATCTCAAGTTATCCCTCAGCAGATAGATACCCAGAGAGTTATCCTCTCGAAAGTTTAATCCCCAGTCCTTTCTGTCCTAGTTCAAGGTCTGATGGACCTTGCAATGATGGACTCAAAAGGATCTCATTGTCCTCATACACAGCTCAAATATAATCCCCAGTGGTTCGGCTCTATACAGATTAAAACACAGGGCTAATTTGTTCCAGAACTACATTCCATGTCAATACCTTGAAAATATTTTGCAAGTTTAACCCTAAAGGCAGTATGAATGCCCTCTTTCAAACAAATGAAGCTAGTCTAATTCTCAGGGAGAAGAGACAGTCATGACTACATATCTGGAGCTAAGGATTTCATTCCCCAAAACCACTCTCTCACCAGCAGAACTGCTTGGCATTGGGCAAAGTGATTCAAGTTCAGGATAAGGTTCACACTTCTAATACCCTGAATAAAGTACTCCAGGGCCTTAAATACACTTTAAGGGAATTCCCTTGTGGCCTAGAGGTTAAGAAACTGTCTTGAAATCCAGGGGACGTGGGTTTGATCCCTGGTAAGGGAACTAAGATCCCACAAGCCTCAGAGCAACTGAGCCCATGCGCAACAACTACTGGGCCTGAGTGCTCTGGAGCCTGCAGGCCACATCTAGAGAGTGAGTCCATAGGCCAAACAGAAAGATGATGCGGTGAAAATCCCCCCTGCCGGCAACTAAGACCTGACGCAACCAAAGGAATAAATAAGTATTTTAAAAACAATAAATTCATTTTAAGTTGGAAGTGACTGTGGAGGGGGAGCAAGAAGGGAGGTCAGATGCCGGATGCAAACAGAGGTACCAAGGACAAATGTGGCATACTTCCCCAACTACCCGTTTTATCCAGGAAAACCACTGCAAGGAACAGCTCATGAGCTGACCATCTTTCCTCAGTGCAGAAACTGTGCTAGCGACAGCAGACAGAGTGATGATGAGAAACTTTCAGAATACAACGCTGTATTAACTGCTGGGGAGTTCAAGTCCCAGTAGCATCAACTTACAGATCCTTCGCAAGTTAACTTACAATCACAACGGAATATACAGCTGAACATGTGATAGATAGTAAAACTGAAGAGCATAGAGGAGTTTTAATTCCCTTCTGTGGGGGTGGGGAGGGGAATTATAGATAAAAGATAGGATTTAACTTGGGTTTGTAAGGGTATGAAGAATTTCACCAGGTGGGGAGGTGGTGGAAGGGAGGGGGTACTTCTGGCAAGAGGAATGTAAGAGCGAGGCTCATGGAAAACCACTGAAGGCTGAGAGAAAACCGGGGTGGATTCTGGTCTTTGGAGAAGGTGGGGGGTTGCCTCTGGACAATACTACTTTCCCCTTGTGTCTTTATGGAGGCATATTATTTTCAACTCTTTTGAGATGAAACACAAATTATTAAACTTAAAATGTCAGAGATTTCAAATTCTTGATAAAAAATGAATTTAGAGTACAGTTGATTTAAAATTATTATTCGAAGTTAAAATTCAGCTGCTGTTACAGAGACTAAATAGACAAAGAAACTCATTCCACTTGCTATCAGGCAGCAACTGACAACTTGATGATACCCTGTGGTTAAAGTCACCCAAGAATTTGATTTCACCATTTTTCTTATCTTCTATGCCTTCAAATGAGGTTAAAGCATCTGCCTCCAATGCGGGAGACCCGGGTTCGATCCCTGGGTTGGGAATATGCCCTGGAGAAGGAAATGGAAATCCACTCCAGTATTCTTGCTTGGAGAATCCCATGGATGGAGAAGCCTAGTAGGTTACAGTCCACGGGGTCACAAAGAGTCGGACGCGACTGAGCGACTTCACCTTACCTTACCTTATGCCTTCAAATGGACTACTATACTATTAAATTAAAAATCTGATGAAGATCATGTTTTGGGATTGCAGGCGGATTCTCTACAGTCTAAGAAACCGGGGAAGCCCATAGGTCACACCAGTTTCACATATTTGAATACAAGATTTCTGCAGTTCCAGGGCATGTCCACTAGAGGCCTGTGAAGAGCTTCTTTCCCCGAACACAATCATAACCAAAAAGGCTAGATCTAATACCAGAAGTATTGATCAAGTATCAGTAAGACAAAGATGGAATTGATAGATAATCTCAACAATAAGCACCTTAGTGGTGGATAAAATAAACAAAATGTAACCCTCTTTCGAAAACTCCAGGATACTGAATTGTGAAACTTACAAAACTAATACGGAACTGGGAAAGCAGAGTGAAAAGAGGTAGGGTTTGGAAGTCTTCGCCAACAGTTCCAGAAGGTCAGCAGGCCCTGGCCAGCTCTGACTAGGTGGCCACAGGCACCAAGCGGTGGAATCAGCCATTATAATGACTGCCAGGGCCCTGTAGGGGCTTCTGAGGAAAGAGGGCTTTCAGATCTTCAAACACACACCACATACAAAAGGCATGCGACAAAGCAGAGGGCAGGTTCCTGGGTGGGAAAGCATCTGGGAAAGTAAACAAAGTAGTGATTTAAGACAGATGGGCCAGGCAGGGGCTTCCTAAACAGTGACTCCAAGGAAGCAAACAGAGGAAGACAGATGAGCGATGGTGAGAACACCGAGACAGAGTCAAACAGGCCGTTGGCTTCAGGGGCGAGAGGGCCACTTCAGGCAAAAAACACACAAAACGCACTCGGCACCGGGGGACAGGATCACGACTAAGCGCGCACAGCAAAGATTACCAGAAAGGGTGAGATGCCTCGCGACAGTCCCCTCACCACCCTGGCAAACTCAAAACAGAGCTTCACGTCACGTGTCAGAAAACACAAACAAAACAATCAACCACACCACACATACGTGCGTGTGCGCGTGTGCACACACACACACACACACACACACACACACACACACAACTTCTATTTACAGAAACGGCCTGTTTTTCACAAGGTTTGGTTAATTAACAATCAGGAAAGAGTTGCACAGGGTTTGAAGAAAGAACCCTTTGTTCGGAAAAACCTGTGAAAATATTCCCTCAGCAGCTTGTAACTTTCCCTACAGATCGCCCCGGCCCTGAGGACAGGCCCAGGTGCCAGAGGCCCCTGTGATCCCACACAGAGCACACATTCAAAGGCAGCAGCGCTCTTTGTTGTCCCCTAGGAGTTAAGCCTTAATGGGTTTACAATTCGCCGGCGTTTTTGGAGAGCGGCTTGGCGGTTGCTGCCTGCTGCCAGAAATGGACCCGAGACAAGGCCTGGTGAGTCCCACAGCTGTTGTGGCCGCTCCGTCGCAGGCAGGGAAGAGCAGTTGCCCGGGGCGTTTCAGAGACGTGCGAGAACACAGGGAGATTTTATGAACCCTGGAAGGGAATCTGCAAGCACTGTGAGCAGATGGTCAGTCCACATGGTGGAGGAAGGATTTCGGAGCTGTGGTTCCTCACTGAAGACCATGGCAACTGGTGATTCACTGAGTCTTCGATAAATCCTTTGTGGGGAAAAGTGTTCAACTATAATGTAACATGGCTAGTTAGCTTCACACTGTCACAGTCCTGACTTCTAAACCTCAGCAATCACAATTTAGACAGGAATAAGCTAGTCCATCTTACCTCGGTTAAAAAGAAAAATAGGTATGGCACTTCTGTTGGAAATAGGGTCGCTATTCATCCTGCTCCACTGGGTTTCAGGAGGTGCCTGCCTGAACCAAGCCTCCACCATTACTCCCTCCAGCTCTGACTTCAGGAAAATCTTCATCTTAAACTGAGACACATGGATGGTGGGACAACACTGAAAGCTTCTGGGAGCAGTGACTTCATGATTTTTTGCAAGCTATATTCACTTTGTTTTCTTTCCCCATCATCCTTCTGATCAAAGGCTGCTTTTCGATACACGGAATTTTCTTTTGCTGAAATCTCAACCTATTTCCTGTTCTCCTCATGTGGACTCATCTGAGAATCACATGATCTCTCCTAAAAGGCTATTTATTTAGTCCATTATGAGACCCAGGGTCAGTCTTTACTCATTTTATATCTGAATGACTTATTTCTTCAGGTCAAGCAAAGTACTCTTTCTTTAAGTATATCCCTGAGAAGCATCAGCTAGATACCACGGAGGAGATGAGGACCGCAAACTGTGAGATGCTACAAATCTGACGAAGGAAACAGAAACACTGGGGAGAGAATTCTAATACCTGAAAAGGGCTAAGACTGAGGTGTAATCGGAAAGCTGTGGCCATATAAGGAAGAGAGAAAATAATCTTTAACTCCTCTGTAGAGATCGGGACATTAGTTTTAAAGGAGATAGAATTTAAGATAGCCATATATAGGGTGATCTATCACTCCAGTTTTCAAACTGAAAGTCTTGGGTTGCATGAAATCCTTCAATTGAACATCCAACAGTTAGAGATGAGAGTTTATCTCAAGGGTTTGAGACAAGGTGAGGGCCAGTCTCAACAGCAGTGGGCAGGCTGCCCCAGCCCTGGAGGTGTGGACTCAGCGGCCATCAGGGCATAAGGCCTTGGGGAAGGGGGTGATGTCCCGTCAGGCAGGACGGCAGGTGCCCGCCTCTCACTGGGCATCTATTTTGTGTCCAGCACGTTGCACAAGGCTCTGTGGAGACAAGGCTCAGGGCCTGGCACACAGTGGTGGCTGAGTGGCTCTCTTTAGACTGGACATATAGCTTTAGACTGGACATAAAGCCCTATAGCTTTACAATGGACCCCTGCAGTGCACACAGGCTGACTTGCCCAGGCCAACACCACTACCCTGCAGGCATATGGGTTTTGAGAGCCCTGAACTAAGGGTAAGGAACTGAAAGAGAAGCTGATTTTGGGAGTTGATAAGATGTTGTGGACCCTGAGAATCACCTTGAGTCGATGGTATCTAATAAAAAACTTACAGTGTGCTGTTACATTTATTATCTCACTTTCGAGCTTGACACAGACCCACGAGGTAAGAAACTGAAAGTCTGAAGATGGCCTTGGTCACATGGCTGTAAGTAGCAAAGCTGGGATTCACACTACAGATCACTCTTTCCAGGACCAGTGGCATTTCTCTAACTTTTTAAGTTGACTGAGTTTTATCTGAAATTTGAGTTGAACGACCAACTGATTCAGTGTCATCTGAACGTGTATACTCTGTTCAGTCATCTAGTGGCTGGATAGTACATCAAATCACATAGACTCCAGGACCAATTGAAAAAGCAGTCACTCAATTTACAACCACTCGTCACCTCTCTTTTCCTCTAGAATCTTACAGCCACACTCAGGAAACCCCAGTAACGTAAATCAAGTGCTTAACCTACAAGGCACTGTGGATGAGATACAAAGATACGTCGAGTTACACTGATATACACAGGTGACTTAAAACTATATGTCTCCATAGAAACCTTTGCTTGGCTGGCTGTATCTGAAAAGATTCTCTTAAGTACCTGGTGTGGGCCCCCTCTGAAGTAGGGATTTGATCAAGCAGAAGTGGAACATCTCTCAAGGTGTAGACTTTGACTATTACCTGCTTCTTTTGGTTTAAAATGATTTTTTTTCCCTGTCATTTTGTCCTCAAGGGGCTTTAAATTTTGTTCTTCCGAGAAGATGCTCCTGAGGACACCAGCCCCGGTTATTGTCAAAGGTACCTGCCTGTCTTCCTCTCTCTATAGTTCCACGGCTTTGAACTCATCACACTGTCTTCCCTCTTTCCCTCAAATGCTTTAGGAACTCACACCCTCAAACACTTGCATGACTGGCCATGGATTTATTGTTAGTCAAACAGGACTGCTTGCTATGAACATACTTCCAAGGTTTTTGAGAAAATTATTTATGAAACTTGAGGGACTCTGATGTGAAATAACAGGCCAGTTTCTTTTCTTTTTCAATTTCCGTTTTAAGTTTTTTTTTCTTTTTTTTTTTTTGCTGTGAGGCATGTGGGATCCTAGCTCCCTAACCAGAGATTGAATCCCCACCCCCTGCACTGGAAGGTGAAGTCTTAACCGCTGGACTGCTGAGAAAGTCCCAGGCCAGCTTCTTATGACTTATTGTTTAAGGAAAGCTAAGATACTGTGATGTTAGCTTTCTGTCTCCACCAAATTAAGCTCTCTTTAGCCTAAAGTAAGTCACCTAATCTGATATATCAGTTCCTGTGTGTAAAGTGAGGACAATAATCTTTACCTAGCTCACTGGGACTGCTCAGTTTAATGATGACTGAAAAATGGCTTAAAAAAAAACAACTAACTCCTTTGTAAATGAGCCATAACAACAATTGCACATAATTTTGAGTAATTTTAATTTCAAATTTTACTACTCTTTTTGTGGTATCTTTATTCGTTCATTCATTTTCTGATTCCTTCCCTATCCAATTCTGCTTTCAGAAATAAAAAAATAAATAAATAATAGTAAATTTGTGTTCAATTTTCTTCATTTACTGCTTTACAACATTTTAAGAATATTAAAGACTGTCAAAATACGAAAGAGCTCAGAAAAAGATCACCCTTGTGATCTCTCAGTCATCAGTAAGATGACTCTCAAAGTTCAACCTTCAAACTAGCAGCATCAGCACTTAAGACACAGTTCCCA
The DNA here is from genome assembly GCF_032405125.1 of Capricornis sumatraensis. Classification (NCBI taxonomy): domain Eukaryota; kingdom Metazoa; phylum Chordata; class Mammalia; order Artiodactyla; family Bovidae; genus Capricornis; species Capricornis sumatraensis. The sequence continues at coordinate 37,683,119 of NC_091080.1, read as the reverse complement.
TGGTGTCCCAGGAGGTGCCCTGGGGCACCTAGTAAACATACAGGGGCATCTCGAAATATATTAACATTTCAAGGGACTCACAGCTATGCCAGGCATCTGTCAGACACTGAGAAAACTAGTAGCTCAAGGTAGCTGACAAGGGCAACATGAGCTCATTTCAACATTCCTTTCCATGAGGCCACCATTTGCGAAGCTGGGTTTTCGACAGCTGCTGTGATAAAAAGCAAGTTCCTTGTTGGAAATCAATGTGGAACAGAGAATGTGGTGGTACCATCCAAACTGATTCCAAGGTGTGAGAAGCTGTGCAGTCTCCATGAGCGCACACATCCTATTATTGACTAGTTGTGGTTATTAATAATGAAATTAAAAAATTATTTTTTCCAATTTAAGGGTATTGTTTTATTAATGCCTAAATTGTTAAGACATAAATACTTTTTAAGTTGTTGGAGTCTAACTACTTAAAATGGAACTGTGAGGTATTTCTTTCCTCCCAGAAATAGGGTTATCCCATAGGTCTGGCAGCCCAACCTATGGGCACAGTGTTTTGAGAGAACCATGAACCAAGAAGATTTGAGAACTTGCTATAAATGCAAATTCTTAGGCCCTACCTCAGGCTCACTGACTCAGAAACTGTGGGGGTGGGGGGAAACCATCTGTGGTCTAACCAGGCCTCCTGGTGATTCTAGAGCACACTCAAGTGTGAGAACCACCATGGCAGGGCATGTCCTAAAAGCAAAGGTATGTAGTAGGGCCTGTGGATGTTCAATCTGCAAAGTAATAATAGAACAATCTCAGTTTGCGTGAAAAAGTACAGAAATGGCCCAAATGGGGCAAACAAAACAAAATAAAAAACCAACATAAACCAATCTGCATAAAGACACACACACACTGGTGTCTAGATATATATGTGTGTGCTCAGTCATGTCCAGCTCTTTGTGATCCCATGAACTGTAGCCCATCAGGCTCCTGTGTCCACGGGACTCTCTGTGCAAGAATACTAGAGTGGGTTGCCATTTCCTCCTCCAGGGGATCTTCCCAACCCAAGGACTGAACCCGTTTCTCCTGCATTGGCAGGTGGATTCTTAATCACTGAGCCACTTGGAAACCTGCCTATAATCTTTCTGCTAGCCTATAATTTTAAAATAATGAAAACTTGCTGAATTTTGAATGATCTGTGCTTTACCTTTTTCCTGTGGTGTTCTAGAGAGTACACAATCCCTTTTGATTCTGAAAACCGTATCATTTTATGACTGAGTGTTTCCGATTGTTGAGAATGAATCATACCGCTTCCTTCAGAGGACCAGATCTAAGGCTAGTCTTAAAGTCGTGATCCAAAGTTCTTGACAGAAATTTGATTTTCATTCTCCTCTGCCTTAATAATACCCTGCAGGATACACCTCACGTAAGCTGTTGCCATTTCTGTGGAGAAGAGTAAGGAAGAACGATAGGCGGGGAGACCACTGGGGATGGTGAAAACGCACGGCTGTTGGAGCATTAGAGGTTTTGAGTAAAACCTCCTTTACAGAGGAGCAGATCTCAGTATTTCATCCCAGTTAATCCCATTAAGCCCTTGTACATATGCAGAGATTTCCCAACTTTTGAGTACTAAAGCAGGAGCTTTCTGCAACAATCTTCCTTGGGAGCTCCCCTACTTCCTTAGCAAGATGCCCGCTGAATGTTAAGCATAGGAAGAAAGCTGTCCGGAGAGTGCAGGAGAAGAGAACCTTTGTTAACCTGAATCCTCTTGTGTTGGTCATTTCGCTGTTTGAGGGGATAGAAAGCAAGCCCATCAAGGATCAGCTGGGCCTCCATTCCTCGATCCCAGCGCCTCCTGCTCACAGTAGCAGCCCAACAGATATCTTCAGCATTCTTACACAATGTGTTGATTTTTAGGAATTAATTTATCACTATCTTCTGAGGTCAGCACAAATTCATTTGCTTCTCCCAAATATTTCAGTCTCCTCTTCAAAGTTTAACGCTTTTTGACCACTATTTCATAACAGAAATTCTTTCTTCCCTTGGATATGCTCTTACTAAATTACCCTTCATTTTCTCAGCTTGGTTCTTCCTTCTCCCTCTGCTCATGCATATACTTCTCATGGATGCATAACCTCTTCTCTTTTATTCCTACACCAGCCTTTATAGCCTCATCCACACTGAGGAATTCAGCTTTCTCCATTTGCTGATGGCATCCATCTCTACATCCATCTCTAAGGACACTCTGGACCTCTCTTGAAACTCCACCTTCCTTTGTCCTCTTTACAAGTCCCAGATTTCCAACTACTACCTGATTATTGAATTCACCCAGAAATCCTCTCGACAAACTCAGGACTTTTAACGGAACCGGCATTCTTAGCTAACTAGGTAAGAAAAGAGAAATGCATGAAGATATCCCATAATTCGTGTTTTTCCTTAGCCCTCAGTTTCAATGCATTCATTAATTCATAAAATATCTGTATATTGAGTAGCTGCCAGATGAAAGCACTGGGTCAGTGCTGGACATTGAAGACTTAGTCTTTTCTTTCTAGAAGGCAAATACATCTTGTTTCTTAATATTTTATTCTTCCTTTCTGTTTCCACCATTAATATAGTTTGGGGTAGCCTCCCTTTCCATTGGGACTATTTCAATTGACTCTTGTTTTGATATTCCTGTTTCCAGAATCTTCTCCAAGTAGCCTTATACCTTGGTGCTACATAAATTTTCCTAGGTCACAGCACTCATATCAGTGTGATCCCTTCATCAAAACCTTTCAATTTTCCCTTAACCTCTCCACCCCTGCAAGGCCCACTTGATCACCCTTGTCAAATTTTTCTAGGGAAAAACCTGTTACCATCTCTCTTGATACTCTGGAAGACACAGTATCTTCTCTGAAAAGATTTTTGCCTTTAAAATAAACTCACTGGGCTGAAAAAAGAGTCTTTTGTGACCCAAAATAAAATGAAACTTCCTGTCTGGCAAAAAAAAAAAAAAAAATCAGAGTATTCCAGACTCAGAACTGCTTCAATACCAATGAGAGCTTTCTCACAAAACGAGATAGATCAGATTATGTCTTTCAGAAACATATCTTATGTAAACCAAACAGAGTAATTAATCACTAGTAATTACAAACATACCGGTAGAAAGCAGAAATACATTTTGAGACTAGCTCTTCCACTGACTAGTTGTGGGTGACCCTGGATTACTTCCAGCTTGGATATTCTAAGACCCTGTTTAAAATAGCATTCAGTTTTCTTTGATTCACTCATACATAGACACAGCACCACATAAAGCCCTAGGAATTCACCAGTGAATGCAACAGACACAACCAAGCTTTCTTGGTTGGTTTTTCTTTGTTGGTCCAACTCCTGGCTAGTTTCAAAGACAAAGTCAGATGGTAAAACTGAAGATTTGCCTTAAGACTAAAGATTCATTCTTCCTGAAGCACTATAACAGACTAAGATTGGCTTTCCAAGAGATTAAAAATGGGGTCAAGTGAGATGAAAGATTTGGGGAAAATGAATACTCAGCTCCCTAAAGATAAAGTGAGAGATAAAAAATTTTGCATTGGAAGAAGAGCAAAATTCATCTTCTTTTGGTTTGTTTAGTAAGGAACAGAATAGTGGTTTTGAATTTTGGGATTCCCAGGACTTTTATTTTTTATTTTTTTGCCATGAAGGGAGAAAGGTTCAATTTTAGGAAATAAAAACAGTGGAAAACCCATGAGCTCTAGGATGAGAGAACCTGACTTGAAGATACAGTTCTATTATTCAGTAGTTGTGGAACACTGAGAAAGTAACTTATCATCCCTGGGCTTGAGTTGATTAATTTGTGGCAATAATAATAACTAATATATAAGTTCATATTATGAGTCAAGTGTTATTCTAAGCACTTTACACACATTATCTCTTTAATTCTGTTAAAGTCCAATGAGAAGGATGACTTTTTAAATGTGGTTAAAAAAAAAAAGCACACAACATAAAATTTACAATCTTAACCATTTTCAAGTGTACAGTAATTTTAGTGTTATCTATACAAACACTGCTGTACAACAGATCTCTAGAACATTTTCATCTTGCAGAACTGAAACTCTTTACTTATTAAATAGCTCCTCATGTTCTCCTCTAGGCCTTGAAATCAGCATTCTACTTTCTGTTTCTATGAGTTTGACTCTAGGTGCCTCGCATAAGTGGAATCATACAGTCTTTATCTTTTCATGATTGGCTTATTTCCCTCGGCATAATGTCTTCAGGGTTCATCTGTTTTGTACCATATGACAAGATTTCCTTTTATAAGACAGAATCGTACTCCACTCGATGTATGTGTCACATTTTCTTTTCACCTGCTGGTGAACATTTAGTGTTTTTTTTTTTTTTTCACCTCTTCACTATTGTGAATAATGCTGCAATGAACATGGGTGTGCAAGTATCTCCTGGGGATCCATTTTCAGTTCTTTTGGCTATATATGAAGAAGTGGAATTGCTAGATCATATGGTAATTATATTTAAATTTTTTTAGGAAATGCCATTCTATTTTCCATAGCAGCTGCACCATTTTACATCCTACTAACAGTGCATAAGTGTTCCAATTTCTCTAAATTCTTACCAACACTTGTTATTTTTTATTTTGTTGTTTTGATAATGGTTATCTTAATAGGTTCAAGGTGATAATATCTCATTTTGGTTTTAACATGAATTTCCCTGATGATTGGTGCTGTTGAGCATTTTTCCATGTGCTGATTGGACACTTGTATACCTTCTTTGAAGAAATGTCTATTCAAGTCCTTTGTCACTTTTTAATCTAGTGGGTTATTTGTCTTGTTGTTGCAGTTGAGTAGTAGGAGTTTTTGATATATTTTGGATATATAGCTCAGAACATTTTACTGTTGGTTCTATGGGGAAATGTCCCTCATTTGAATCCACTCATTTATAAACTTGCTTGTTAGTAAACTGATGATAATTTATCCTAAGATGCAACATGTCACTTCATAAAAGCAGATCAGACAGAAGAGACACAACAGTGAGAACTCAGACAGAACATAATCATCATTTTCATTTACATCCTTACAGGGATACTTATGAAAGAAAAAAAAAATCTCTCTTGAATACAAAAGACAGCAGATGTGCTTCTAGAGTCTTGTGTTCCGGGAAGAGAACGACTTTCAGCCGTAATTGAATCATTTGGGGCCACACTCTGTGGGCACCCTAAGGTGATTATGCTCAGAAAGGAGGCTTTCAGAATGTCATTTAGCAAAGGAAAACATGGCTAGATACCAGTAATAAACTAATGCCCTTGAGCTACTCATTTTTTATTGCAACCTAATTGAAACGTACAAATTGCATAATGCTCCCTGCTTGTGAGGGGGGCAGGACTGAAATTCAGATGATTGATTCTGAAATTTAGTCACTAAGATAAGGTTTCTTCTTCAACAGAAAATATGTCAGTGATCTAATTTCCAAGCAGCCAAGATAAGTGGAACTGTCATTCTGTCCTCCCATTGGAAAGGTTCTTTGTCTTCCACATGAAAAGAAAACTGCACAGATACATTTTTGTTCCTAAAATAGATTTCTTTTCTTTCATTTATTCATTTTTTAAAAAGTTATTTAAAGAATAGATTAACTGTGTTAAACTCAAGGGGCCAGATTCTACGTTTAAATGCACACTTGTGGTTACTGCATGCAGCAGAAGGGAGATACGGCCTAAGGACAGCAATTACATTTTATTTGCTATACAAGTGGGGATATTTGGAAGATGCAGGAAGTAGGAAGGGAAGGCCTATTATCCAGAGGAACAACACAAAGAGTAAACACAAGCTTGGCAAGTTCTTAAAAATTATAATTCCTTTTGTGTGTATGTTGATAGAAAGGAAACTATACTAGTTATAAAGGCTTTGCCCTTCTGAAGCAGAAGAGAATAAATCCCAGGGTTACAGTTTAAGACAGAGCATCAACACGAATCAAGGGGAAGTGACTGAAGACAAATAAGTGTCTGTCTTATTTCACAAAAGAGAAATACAGAGGAGTTATCGTGCTAGCATTGGATAAAACATGACCTATTCATTCACTTTGTTTGTACTTAATGCACCCAGAAACACGCACATGGATCTCTACTCAACACTGACTGGAATGTATCAGAGATCATGAGCTTCTTATGTCTACGTCTTTGTCTAAGTCTGTATGTCTATGAGCACAAAAGCATCTCCCAAAACTGCAGATTTATTTTAACAAAAACATCTGTCTAAATTTTTGTTTCATATCTCAATCAGTTTTATACCTCAATCACCACCTTTTTTTGATTTTATTAAATTCTACTGAGTACATATTTGTTGAGAATTTTCTGTGCATAATAGTAGGGCAGACAGGCTCAACAAAGGATCCAAAGACACAGCCTCAACCTTCACTCAGCTTATTAGACAAATAAGATAAAAATATTCATGACCATAAAACAAAAACAGATAAGGAGAGAGAGAGAATGGAACATACAGTGGGATTTCAAAGATAAGAAAGATTATATCTGTTGTCAAGACAATCAAGATTGCTTCATGGGAGAAGGGCCTCGAAGGACAGATAAAATTTCGATGAGCAATGATGAAATGATGGTGGTGTGGCTAGGCAGAATTAGTTATAGATTGGTCCAATTTAAAAGAATGGCTGGGAAAAGGCCCAGAAGAGAAAGTGCACTGCGGCTAAATTTGGCTGGAGCTGAGATGCCAGGAGGCAGAAAATTAGAATGGAAGGAAGCTCCAAGTACAGAGTCCATCCATGCTCAAGTGAGCAGGCAACAGGACAACATGAGGCATACTGTGCTCAGATGGTCGGTAAGCACGTACAAATCCAACATGAAGCTTCCACAACATTGTTTCTAAGACAACTACTCCACACAACCAGCATCTCTCTCACTTTTTGGAGTTAGTCTTTTTATAACATTTTCCCAAGGGACTCCAGTCTTTCCTGGTGGCTCAGTCAGTAAAGAATCCACCTGAAATGCAGGAGACACAGGTTCAATCAATCGCTGGGTCCAGAAGATCCCCCGGAGAAGGCATTGGCTACATACTCCAGTATTCTTGCCTGGAAAATCCCATGGACAGAGGAGCCTGGCAGGCTACAGTCCATGGGGTTGCAAAGAGTTGAACACGACTTATCGACTAAACCACAACCACCACCAAGGGACACACACGTTCCACCATATATGTAACAGCAAGTTGCCCAACCCCATGATCCCAGTTATATATGCAAAGGCTATATAATCCCTTACTAGTGAGCACAAGAGCCCTGATCCGCACATTTTGTTGCATTTTCTCCACAGGCATTTTCTCATCACTGGTTGCATTATCACATAACCCGAGGTGCTTAAAAAATAATGATAGGCTACTCCAACTCTGATCACCCCAGCCAGTGGGCCCAGACACCCTAGGTATCATTAGCTTCTAGGTGATTCTGATGTGCTTACAGGGTTGGGAACCACTGACTGATGCAAAGGACTTTTCACTCCGGTAATTTGCATGATATTCTGAGGGGTCCTGATATCACAGCACTTCAAGACCTGACAAGGCTAAAAAAAACTAATTTTGAATAGATGGACATATAGCATTTTAAACTTGGATTTCTATTTTTAGAAATAAGTTTTGAGTTTTGAATGAGTCAGGGCTAAGGTCAGGAAGAAGAGGAAGATAGGGAAAAAGAGGAAGAAGAGAATGCAACAGTGAATTTTTAATGACAAAGGAATTGTTCAGTTCAGTTCAGTCACTCAGTCATGTCTGACTCTGCAACCCCATGAATGGCAGCACACTAGGCTTCCTTGTCCTTCACCAACTCTCAGAGCTTGGTCTAACTCATGTCCATCGACTCAGTGATGCCATCCAACCATCTCATCCTCTGTTGACCCCTTCTCCTGTCTTCAATCTTCCCCAGCATCAGGGGGTTTTCCAAGAAGTCAGTTCTTCACATCAGGTGGCCAAAGGATTGGAGTTTCAGCTTCAGCATCAGTCCTTCCAATGAATATTCAGGACTGATCTCCTTTAGGATTGACTGGTTTAATCTTGTGCAGTCCAAGGGACTCTCAATAGTTTTCACAACACCACAGTTCAAAACCATCAATTCTTCGGTGCTAAGCTTTCTTTATAGTCCAATTCTCACATCCATACATGGCTACTGGAAAAATCACAGCTTTGACTAGATGGACCTTTGTTGGCAAAGGAATGTCTGCTTTTTAATATGCTGTCTAGGTTGGTCATAGCTTTTCTTCCAAGGAGCAAGCATCTTTGAATTTCATGGCTGCAATCACCATCTGCAGTGATTTTAGAGCCCAAAAGAAGAGTCTCTCATTGTTTCCACTGTTCCCCCATCTATTTGCTATGAAATGATGGGACTGGATGCCATAGATCTTTGTTTTTTGAATGTTGAGTTTTAAGCCAGCTTTTTTACTCACCTCTTTCACTTTCATCAAAAGGCTCTTTAGTTCTTCGCTTTCTGCCATAAGGGTTGTGTCATCTGCATATCTGAGGTTATTGATATTTCTCTCAGCAATCTTGATTCCAGGTTGTGCTTCATCCAGCTTAGCATTTTGCATGATGTTCTCTGCATATAAGTTAAATAAGCAGTGTGGCAATATACAGCCTTGATGTATTCCTTTCCCAATTTGGAATCAGTCTGTTGTTCCAAGTCTGGTTCTAACTGTTGCTTCTTGATCTGCATACAGATTTCTCAGGAGGCAGATAAGGTGGTCTGGTATTCCCATCTCTTGAAGAATTTCCCACAGTTTGTTAGATGATACTAAAATTGAATGTCTATGACAATCCTGGGCATGTGAAAATGTGTTAGAGATTCATGCCCTTGTCTTCACACAATAAAACCCCTGACTTTGGTCTTTAGATATAGCATTGCCTCCTTTTGGGGTCACGACTTGAATGGCAGGTCGGGAAACAGGACCTCTGGTAGGAAGCACAGTGACCCCTATTCTACACTAATCTCACCCATTTCTCTGTTCCTCTTATTTTTTTCTGTCTCTCTTGCTTCTTCTTCTTCTTCTCCTTCTTCTTCTTTGCATTCCTCTCTGCTTCTGCCTTTTCTTGGCCCCGTATTTTGTTCTCTCTTCTTCCTTCCCTTCTTTCTTCATCTCTCCAATCACTTCATTTCTTCCTCACCAATACCTACTTCCTTATTAACCCAGAACATCTCAGTTACACAATATTTTAAATTATTAGTTGTATTTAATGAACAAGCTTGATGTTTCTTAGATTTTAGGGTGGGAAGTTGAACATATTATCTAGTTCTCTTTAAAATACATTTTAAATAATACAATGTATTATTTTCCACTTTATACTTTCTACTAATAATTGAGGCAGTAGTTTCTGATAAAGAAGACAACATGAAACAGAACTCCTTGTCCTCTTGTAAGATATTGCTGATAAAGGAGGAGAAATGAATACTACATTTCATAGGAAGCTATCACAAGGGAATGTGTTTCATGCAAATTCTCATGATAAAGGTTTGACATTCTACATGGCATTAACATGATGGCAAGTTTTATAAATTAAAATGAGAAAAACAAGTTGATAACAATATGACACCATTCCCCAAATACAGGGAGGATTTAGGAGCAGGGAAATCAACACACACCCAGAGATTATCACTAGCCACAGACAGCTGTCAATGAATTTCAGTCTCAACAAAACATATTATCAAATGACAGCCTGGCCAAAGAGAAATCACAACACCATTCCATACAAATTCTTATATATTCATTTTGTCATTGTTTTTCTGTCTGTAATGGAGTTCTTAAAATGAAGTCAATCTATGCCCAGGATTTCTTAAGAATGAATCTCAAAAAACATTTCTTCCAAAAACCCTTCCTTGACCTTCCCCCTATTTTCTTTCAGTGATTTATTTTCTCAGGGTTTCCTTAGTTGCTCGAAGATGTGAAGCAAACTGTCTGTATCACAATGCACATAAGCAAAGCTGGTATCCGAACTCATATGTTTAATTCTGATGCCAGTGTTCTTTCCACTTCCTGTACCAGTCTCACATCTCTCTTCCCAATGCCATCATAAACTGATCATCTGCCATTTTAGTATTATCTTATTGTAACTTTGCATAGCCCAATTTTGTCTTCTCATGTAGACTAATATAGTTAAAAAAAATTTTTTTTTCCGGAAAATCATATCCTAAACAGTGTAAGCGATAGATATTACTAGACATTGTTAAGGAAAATCAGCTACTTTGGGACATTGATTACCCTCCACCTCAGCTCATATATTTCAAGCTGAAAGTTCACTATTCACTGTCTAGTAATCAGTGTTGCCCATAAAACAGAAGAGTTCAGTAGAGAGTTAAGGATGTGACATGGAATTAACAACACTTGTTTTACAAATAAAAGTGGTACAGATAAAGCCTAAGACTGCATCCTTTTAAAACCATTGCTTCATATTTCTGGGGTTCAAAACTCATCTGAAACCTCTGGAAGTCATGTCTTCCAATTCTGTATACATTTTGAGATAAACCTAAATAAAAACTTTAAACTTATTCCTATTTAATTTTAACTGTTTTTGACCCATTGTTCCATCCTGCTGAAATCTTTTTAAAATTCTTAGTCTGCTAATGAATACGCTTACTCCCCTCGCCGGGAAGCCAGCAACCCTTGTGTAGTGCCCCTTCCCTAGTCCCCATCCCCCTGGGCCCCTCAACTTGTACTCTGGAAGCACTTCTGTTATTGTTCAATAGACGGTCAGCTACATGAGGAAAAGGTTGTTGTCTGCCTTGTTCACTAGTGAATCCTGGGATCTAGCACAGGGCCTGGCATGGTGTGGAGGCTCAGTAGGCTATAAATACATGAATGAATAAATGGGGAAAATAGGGATAGGAAAGAAAGCGAAAGTAAAAGTTGCTCAGTCGTGTCCGACTCTCTGCAATCCCATGGACTACAGAATCGATGGAATTCTCTAGGCCAGAATCCTGGAGTGGGTAGCCTTTCCCTTTTCCAGGGGATCTTCCCAACCCAGGGATTAAACCCAGGTCTCCTCCATTGCAGGCGGATTCTTTATCAGCTGAGCCACAAGGGAAGCCCAAGCATACTGGAGTGAGTAGCCTATCCTTTCTCCAGAGAATCTTCCCGACCCAGGAACTTAACTGGAGTCTCCTGCATTGCAGGCGATTCTTTACCAACTGAGCTATCAGGGAAGCCCAATAGGGATAGGACTGAGACAGAAAGGGAAGGAAGGCATCCTAGAGAAAGGAGAGAGGGGAGGACGGGTTCACGGAACAGCAAGATGTGGAGTTTGGAATCTAAGGTGCTTTAGTTACAAGTTATGTCATATCTCCGAGCCTCATATGTTTAAGAGTAAAATGTCATAATAGCAACCTCGTGAGACTGACCTGGGAATGAAAGGAGGTATGTGTGTGTTGTGTGTGTGTGCTCAGTCGTGCCCAGCTCTTTTCGACTCCATGTACTGCAGCTCATCAGGTCCTTCTGTCCATGGGATTTCCAGGCAAGAATACTGGAGTGGGTTGCCATTTCCTTCTCCAGAGGATCTTCCCGACCCATGGATCAAACCTGCATCTCCTGCATTGGCATATAATGGCTCGTTGCCTCTGAGTCACCTGGGAAGCTGGAAAGGAGGTGGTGGTGTATGTGCAATTATCTAGTGTCCGGAGTGTGACCCACTGCAGGTCGACAGGCCACCCAGGTTTCCTTGGCTCTGCTGTCAGGGCTGCCAGTGTGATCAAACAACAGGGTTATGTGACTTTGAGCCCTCTCAGGCCCCTGGAGTCTTTGGGCCTTGTCCTCTTCGTTTTGCTTCTCTTTCCAAATGAATCACTTCATCAAAATGAAAGACCTACGAACACAGTATGCAACGTTAGGATGATTCATCCAGCCCAGCTGCGGTCATCGTGAGAAAACTCTGTGCCTTCAGGACAGTTACAAAGACTGAATAGGTTTCTGCGGAGTTTTTGGTTTCAATGTCATTTATTTTTGTATTTTCAAAGAGGAAGTGTGCAAGACATTATTATGTCAGCAGTGGGCAAAAGGCTGGTAGACTCTTAATATGTGGACATACATGTTTACGCTTCCCAAAGTTTCTCTTTCTGTCAAAAGGTCTAACTGGCTGTTAATAAAATACATTTTTTAGTTGTAGGTGGAATTTTGAAAGCCTGTTTCTGCAAACCTCAGATTTGGCACCTTATTTTGCTTGTCAAATAAGGTTTATACTTAAAATAAATAAGTAACATCTAATCCTGGACACAGGTTCAGAAGTTAATTCCTTTCCATTTCAAAATGGACCAATTAGCAAAACCCTATCTCTACAGATTTCTGATAAAGCGTAAAAATCAAAACAAGTTGTATTAATCTTGAAAGGGTATAGTCATAATAATAATCACATATTAAATAAAGTATTCAGATCATTGCTATATTTAATATTTCCCATATGATACACGGCCCTCCTGTACCTAAAAAAGAAAACACCATCATCTCCTAATTCAATTTAGTCTGCTTAAATATATGATTTACCCAAGACTTTGAGCAGCTTTGATGTCTCAGAAGCTGCCCTTTATTTGGAATTCCCTGCCTTTAATCCCTTCTCGGTTGCCACACCCCCACGTACAGCCTATTTTTGACAAGGGGGCGATGAGAACATGGGTGAGGCTGGCTAGGGTGGCCTGAGGGCCTCAAGAGGCTCCTCCAGCAGTAGCGATAAAGGAACGCTAGACATTCCATTAGGAACACTGAAATAGCTGCATAGCAGTCCCCTGTCATTTGTTTTAACCACACTGAGTGACTAAGAAGGTTTTCACTCTACGGGCTGTATTTAGTTCTCTCTTCCTCACATCTTTACATATACTAAACAGCTGGTTTCAGCTTTGAATAGTTCTCACTTCATAAATCCTAATGTTTAAGGTCTATATAGAAGGTCTCTAACACACTATTGGAGCTGCCAGGAGAAAATCAATTTTGTTACTGTAAAGAGTATTGATCTAGCAGGTATGTATGTGTCTCACTTGGATCACGGGTGACTTGTTCAAAATCAAACGATGAAAGATCTCATCCAGAAGAACAGTGTCTGTGACTTTTCCCACATCAAATGATTTGGCAATATTTTCATCTGAAAGTACTTTTCCAATTAAACTGGATTCCACACACGTCACAGAAGTTTACAGTCCTGCCAGCATGCGGTATGATTAGGATTGTAAAGGGCAGAAATGTGTTTCCTTTGCGGAGAGCACCGGAGAGACAGTCGGCTTAGAGAAGCAGGTCAGTGCCTGCCCACCTGTGCCCACTCTACTCACTAAACAGAAGGTCTGGCCCATCCTGTTCAAATTTCACATAACTTTAGGGACACATAAAAAGGTCACTGCCAAATAGTTTTTCCATGAAGCCTAGATCACAGTGGCTTATGGTATCTCTAAGAACCAAAAAAGAATCCTACCTTTATATTCCAGAGCACCGTATTTGTGCCCTGCCCACCCCATCTCCACAGTCCTGTGGCCAGCATGGTTTCTGGGGTCTTAAGAAGATGCCTGTGGACAACCTGCACTTCCTAATAGATGTCTGAGACCCTAGTGGAAATACAGGTACCGTATTCCTTTTTTATGCCACTCTTCTTACCTCACTCTTCAACTTTCCAAACTAAAGATAGATTCTAACACAAAAATCATTTTAAAAAATACTTTAAGCTGACGGACAGCATAAACATGGTTGATCACGTCCCAACTGGGTTAGAATGTTTCATCTGGAAAGAACAGAATTATCCCAATGAACATGCAGAGCTGAGGTGGAGTGCTAAATGAGTGCTCTGCCCACAACATGGGCCACAGGACTTATTTGTGACCATGATGTTGAGCATGATGTTTGGATGTAACCGAGGTGCTGGTGGGCAAGGAAGATGCTCTCCTGAAGGATGAAAGTGTGCGTCCAGCCATGAGGTCAGAGTGGTCTTCTCAGCCAGCTCTGTGGACAGGACGCCTTGTGTGCTTCCCGGGGCCCCAGTTATGATGCACCAACATTTCAGGTAAATTCTACTGATTTATGTCAAGTGTGTCTCTGATATGTAAGCATATCATCAAACTCTGGAATGAAACTTCCAAAACAGTAATAATCTAAAGATGACGTTTGGATTCCAACTAGACTGAAAGGAACAGAAATAAAGTTCTCCCTCCAATGGAAATGAGTTTACTGAGTGACGAACAAAACACAAAGGGTTACTTGTTAACAGGCCTGCCAGAGTCCTCAATGGAACTGCACACCCTGTCTAAGTGGGCTGCCACTGTGTGTGTTAGTCACCCAGTCGTGTCCAGCTCTTTGCGACCCAATGGACTATAGCTCATGAGGCTCCCCTGCCCATGGGATTCTCCAGGCAAGAATACTGGAGTGGGTTGCCATTTCCTTCTCCAGGGGATCCCCCTGATCCAGGGATCGAATCCAGGTCTCTGGCATTTCAGGCAGATTCTTTACCGTCTAAGCCACCTGGGAAGGCCCCCTGAGTTGCTGAGAAAGCACTAATTAGTGGCCCGTCTGCTTACTTTCCCCAAAAATGACATTCATAATGATGGTCTACAAGTAACATACAGTCCTTCATAATCACCAAAGAAACAGTACATGTATTGGGGTCAATTTTTATATTGTTGCTGTTGTTCAGTCACTCAGTCATGTCCAACTCTGCGATTCCATGAACTGCAGCACACCAGGCATTCTTGTCCTTCACCATCTCCTGGAGCTTACTCAAACTCATGTCCACTGAGTCAGTGATGCCATCCAACCATCTCATCCTCTGTCCTCTCCTCCTGCCCTCAATCTTTCCCAGCATTAGGCTCTTTTCCAATGAGTCAGCTCTTCATATCAGGTGGCCAAAGTATTGGAGTTTCAGTTTCAGCACCAGTCCTTCCAATGAATATTTGCGGTTGATTTCCTTTAGGATTGACTGGTTTGATTTCCTTGCAGTCCAAAGGACTCTCAAGAGTCTTCTCCAACACCACAGTTCAAAAGCATCAATTCTTAGGCACTCAGCTTTCTTTATGGTCCAACTCTCACATCTGTACATGATTACTGGAAAATAGCTTTGACTATACAGACCTTTGTTGGCAAAGTAATATGTCTATGTCTATATTTATATACTTATATATTTATTTAATTTTTACATTAAAATATAAATATAGACATATAAGTGATTAACTTTATCTGATCTCTTTTCAATTGTGTTAGTTAACTAGGCCTACAGTCATACTAAAGGAGCTGAACATACACTCAACAAAAGCAAAAGGATTAATTTTCAAAATTAATTTTCAAACCTGGTTTCAGGGAGTGCCAAGGTCTGATTGCACCTCAGGCCTGTTGCCAGCCCTGAGCTGTAACTGCTCTGGTGTTTGGACCTGAACAGGTGAGGGACCTAAGAAACTCCCCTGGGTGGATGATGTGTCTTTAATCAACGGTGCCCCTGCCTGTCCGGCCTCCCCAGGAAGGCTCCTGCTGGCCTGGGGAGGTGCCAAGGCTCCATTCAACAGCGCTTCCATTTTGTCAACAGGTTTCTTACAGATCACTGCCAGTCACCTTGGCTTCATACTTTTCATCTATTAACACGGTTTACTTACACTCCTTCTGAACCCATTAACATTTAACCACTTTTTAAAAATGTAGGTAACATTTTTTCTTTCAGTTTTTTAAAAACTTCTACTTCTGTTCCCATGGTAATTGCAGCTTCCTAACTTTATGGATGTGAGAGTTGGACTGTGAAGAAAGCTGAGCGCCGAAGAATTGATGCTTTTGAACTGTGGTGTTGGAGAAGACTCTTGAGAGTCCCCTGGACTGCAAGGAGATACAACCAGTCCATTCTAAAGGAGATCAGTCCTGGGTGTTCATTGGAAGGACTGATGGCTAAAGCTGAAACTCCAATACTTTGGCCACCTCATGCGAAGAGCTGACACATTGGAAAAGACCCTGATGCTGGGAGGGATTGGGGGCAGGAGGAGAAGGGGACGAGAGAGGATAAGATGTCTGGATGGCATCACAGACTCAATGGACATGAGTTTGAGTAAACTCCAGGAGCTGGTGATGGACAGGGAGGCCTCGCGTGCTGTGATTCATGGGGTTGCAAAGAGTCGGACACAACAGAGTGACTGAACTCAGTCGAACTGAACTGAACTGATTTGAACTTTAAACCACTTCTCAACTTACAATTGTTGCTGCTTTTGCATTTATCAGATCAGAATTAGTCCAAATGACTGCAAAAATTCTCCTTAAGCCTAATCATAACAACCACATCAACAAAAATGATGGCAGAAATGAAATGATGACTTCTTGATGCCAACTCATCTATCCAGGGTGAGCCAGACTGAGATTTCAATAAAGAATAATTTGTTTATGTATTAAAAATTTTAAGTTGAAAGTAAATAGAGAAGTTTCTGTATTTGAGCCACAATGTTTGCAGTGAAAATAAAGAACTCAATCCTTATGCCAATCTCAAATATATTTAGAATACAAAATGATGGTGCTTAGAGACTTACTATAAAGCTAAAGGTTAGAGAATTTTTTAAAAATGACTCTAGAAGATGAGAAAAACAGATGAAGTGCTAAAGGTTTAAGAACAGCAGTAAAGGACAGATGAAGGAAAAGTTTCCAGATAGAAAATTAATATCGCCAGTTATTAAACTTGTTGATTAGAACTGACAATGATTATATCATTAGAGATGTTCATTAAGGCAATCTGAACTCTGGAGCTGGAAGAGAGGTGCAAGGTCTGACCTGCAGATGTAGATGTGGGAATCGTCCCTTTGAAATTGGTAATAAAAGCCACGAATGGGAACAAAATCTCGGGGAACACAGAGCTGGGGCGAGGAATAAGATTTGCTAGCAAAGGCATCAGTAAAAATGGTCAACAGAAGCAGGGGAATACACTGCCAATACAGTGCCAAGTCAACACAAGAACTTTAATAAGTAGGCTGCTGCTGCTGCTGCTAAGTCGCTTCAGTTGTGACTGACTCTGTGCGACCCCATAGACGGGAGCCCACCAGACTCCCCGTCCCTGGGACTCTCCAGGCAAGAATATTGGAGTGGGTTGCCATTTCCTTAACCAATGCATTAAAGTGAAAATGAAGTCGCTCAGTCGTGTCCGACTCCTAGCGACCCCATGGACTGCAGCCCACCATGCTCCTCTGTCCATGGGATTTTCCAGGCAAGAGTATTGGAGTGGGGTGCCATTGCCTTCTCCAATAAGTAGGCAGAGACCAGTAAACTCAGAAGCTTTTTCTCATTTGCTCTACCATGGACTGAATGCTAAGCACTGAAGCTTAGCACTGAATGTGACTAACACTAGGGGAGCTGCCTCAGAGCCTTGGAGCTCAAATATCACTGGAGAGGGATAAACCAAAGTGGGGTGGGGATGACAGGTTGATTTGAAATGTAGATTATCATTAAAAAATAACTTGTAGATAATTTATATAATCTATGAGCATCCTTCACAAATGATTTTATCCTTACTTTTTATGGATTGAGATTATGTCATCATGAGAGTCATAAATTATTAAGAAGGATGTTGGTTATTGTCATCAGATTCTGCCAGTCTTTTTATTTTTTATTTTTTTAAATTTATTTATTTTTTAAAAAAATTTTAAAATCTTTAATTCTTACATGTGTTCCCAAACATGAACCCCCCTCCCACCTCCCTCCCCATAACATCTCAGTGGGTCATCCCCATGCACCAACCCCAAGCATGCTGTGTCCTGCGTCAGACATGGACTTGTGCCAGTCTTTTTAGTTCCACACAAGAGGGCAACAGAAACAAAGCAGTGAGGCCAAATTTCAGTTTGAACATCTCTGGGAATTTTCATTTAACAAGAAAAGATCATCATTGTAAATATATTTTCCCATTTGTAACAGCTGAGACTCATAAATGGCAATGGTATGGCATATAACAGCTGACAGATTATCAGCATGTGTTGGCAAGAGCCCTTTGGCTATTAAAAGATAATTAAAACTCACTATAATCTTCTAGCTGCTTCATTTAGTCATTTTGTTTTATATGCATGTGATAAGACTGATTCATTTGAAATGAACAACTCCCCTTCATCAGCTTCTCGGGTTAAGCTGGTGAGCAGTAGTCCCTTATCTGCAAATATCTTTCCAGCTTCAAAATTTATTCAAAGCATCATCCTCTGGCTGTAGCATCGATGGTTCCAGTTACCAAGGAGAACTGGGTTTAGCCTTCATCTGGCATAATTATTAAGCAATAGCCCACCCTATTTTGTCATTGAAGTAAATGCTTTCATAACCATTTTCTTAAAAAATAGATGTACCAGAGAGCAGTTGTTCTGTGTTTTCAATTAAGAAAAAAAACAGAGCAAGTTTTCAATTAAACTTGGAAATAACTTAATGACTGTGAAGACCAATAACACAGGAGCACATTATCTCAAGGGACCATGAACCTTCCATCACAGGGATTAGGAATTAAAAAAAAAACAAAACGTAGAGGAAGGCAGTAAAGGACAGTCTTTTTAGTATGCACTGTTTAGACTCTTTAGCTAAAAGGAGTAGGGATGGATTAGCACTGTTTCTAAGTGTGGGGTAGAATATTCTGAGAACTATTCTTGCAGGTTTCAATGAAAGATTTTCAACTTAATTCTATGTGTGTGTGTTTTTCTATGCAAGGACCAAATAGAGTCACATACACTTTTACAGCCAGACTGAATTAGAGGAGGGCTCCTGTGACTGGGAATTATCTGTGCAGGGTTATTACAGAGCCACGGCGACAGACGCAGGTCTCTGCTTCCACAAGGAAAACAAGGTTTCTCCTTAATTTGATGTTCCAAGAACATGCCTGGGCTTTTGCATACCTCGAGGCACATGACATTTTTCTTCTGTAAACTTCTTTCTTTTCTATCTTTGCCTGGGTGTCTCCCTCAGAAGTCAGCTGGAGCACCCCCTTGTTTGGGGAGCCTTCCCTAAGCACTCCGTGTAGACTCTGTGGCTCCCACGGCATTCAGCATTTACACATACGTTGCACTTGTGTCCTGTGCTGTAATTACAGCCTCCCTCCTCATGTCAACTACAGTGGAAGTGCCTGGAGAGCCGTGACCCTGTCTTGTCTTGCTCAGATTATAAAAGGAGCTAAATAAACAAAAAATAAATACATGAGGGAACGGATAAGACAAAGGATCTTTTGAGGAAGAAACTGGTAAAAATTTACACTATTCTCATTTTCATAGGGGCTGATAATATCCTCTTTCTGAAAAGAGGATATTCGGTAGAAATTAAAAATTAATAGAGAAACATATTGATAAGGAGGATATCCAGGCAAGAATATTTACAGAAACGGAAGGGACTTCTTCCAAACAGGCCTCTCATCAATGTCTCCATGATTAAATTTCACACTTGCTTTGGTGTCAGTCCCCATGATTGGATATAATCTCAACCTTGGAGGATATCTCCTTTGTCCTTATGTTATAATCCTTGGTCACATGTGCATAGATGTCAGTCAAAGAGCATGTAGAAAGTGGTCCGGACACATTTTTATTAAGTCTCTAGGCTCAAGGGCAAAGGCCTCTTTATTTATGGTTAAGTCAGGGCCAAGAAATGACCAAAAAGTGATACCATTCTCATTTGAGTTTAAAAATCATTCCTGATAGTCCACCAGAAAGCAAACAAAGAGCTGGTTTATCTTTGCCTACGCAGGCCCTTCCTAAGCTACGATGGCCTTCCTAATCTCCCCTTCTCATCAGCATCAGCTCTTTAATCAACGATAAATACCACCTGACCTCATCAATACTGGCTTTGCCAAAGAAACTTCAATGGCATCTTAGCATCACAAGCAAAGTCAACTATTTTTGCTCTTTGGTTTTAAGTAACACATCTGCTCTGCAGACCTACAACAGATTCCTGGTTTTGTTCTTTTCTCTCTTTGAAACAATAGTTTTCAACCACAGGGTCACAGGCGCACCAGTGTGAGGTATATGACAAGTAATATTTACTACAAGACTGCTGCCACCCTATTTGCTAAGCACTTACATCAGGTGTTTTTGAACATCTATAATTCTTATAGCAATCCTCTGAGGTAGCAGTTATTACACCAATTTCTAAAAGGAACCTAAGGCAGAGTGGAGATAATTTGTCCAAGGTCAAATAGCTAGTCCTGGTAGAGTGCTGGTTTTACTCTAGGTCTTTCTGAGTTTAATGGATTAAATGACAGTCTTCCACATAGTTAAAACATACACCTGACTTTAAATATAAATTTGCTCACATTCAAAATCATCACTTTTAATAGCATCTTTCCCGTTTGTTGAAGGAAAGAGAAAAGGCAGATTTCCAGCTAGGATACTGCCCTCCATGCCGCAGCCCAGTGGCCAACCATTGGCAACAGGGCTCCAGTTGCTGGGACTGGTTTACTCTGGTTTCATTTTGCAGCCCTCCATGTTATATGGTGTGTACTCAAGTCACTGAGACGTGTTCCATTAAATGGTGTCTACTCAGTTTCTCAGTCGTGTCTGATTCTTTTTGACCCCACTGTAGCCCTCCAGGCTCCTCTGTTGCCCTCCAGGCTCCTCTGTTCATGGGATTCTCCAAGACAAGAATATTGGAGTGGGTTGCCGTTTCCTCCTCCAGGGGATCTTCCCGACCCAGGGATTGAACCCAGGTCTCCTGAGCCTCCAGCACTGGCAGGCAGACTCTTTATTACCACTGCATCCCCTGGGAAGCTTCCATGTTATATGGGGATGTTACCAAATCTGAGGCCTAGAGAGGTGTAAACATCCACTTTAGTCTGATACTACTGAGCAGAGATTGAACACTGACTTTGAAGTCTGACAGATACGTTCCTGAGACCAAGCCTGGACAGTGTCCAAGGCACAGTGCTCCGCCAGCCCACAGAACCACCAACAGCCACTAGAGTTATTCAGATGCTCTCAGGTATATGTTTTGTACATTCGTTCATATCCATAGACTGGAGCATTTTTCTATCTACATTTGACAATCTTTACTTTATCAATACATTTACAGAAGAATTCACAGGTTTGGTTTTGAGATTCTCCATAGTATAATGTCTCAGTAAACAGGATTTCCCCTCAACTGAAACTAAAGGTATAAATAAACGTGGAATCAAGAATTTCCAGGAAGTCTGGTAACTTGAATGAAAGACTTCTTCCTCTGAACTCCCCAGTGGAATCCTGTATATTTTTATTAGAGTATATCCCTGATGTGATTATTTAAATTAAAATGTGTCTGCCTTGCAAATCCCTATAGAGCAATGACTATGACCTCTTCATCTTCCAATGTACAGTCTTCAGAGAAGATTCTGGCACACACTAGGCACTCAAGAGATACTTGTAAAAGGAATGAACAAAAGGACGGATTCGCTCGTATCTAGGTATTTTTAAATTTAAATCTGTGACCAATGATGCTTTCTTTTGCTCCCTTAGGAACACACGGCACTGTCTGAAGACACCAGACATTTCCAGTTCTGTTTCTCAGATTGCGGGGAGGACTCTTCTAGTATCTAGGGGGTAGAAACAATAGATGCCTCAACATACTACATACATACTGTTGTCTCTCACTACAACACATGGGATAGCTCCCATAAAAAAAGACTTATCTGGGCCCCAAATGTCAACAGTACTGGGGTTGAGAAACCCCAAATTAGATACTGAAGATCTACAAAAATTCCATAAGAAGACAAGAGATTGCAGAAATAGGCAGGTTTCCTACTGGGAAAAATGCTGTGGCACCCAGTCAAATCACTTACAGAAAACATTCCACAGAAACATAAACCAAACTGGAGCTCACAGGTGGTCATTTTCATCTCATAGCTCATTTCTGTTCTCCCCACAGAAGCCTCAGCCCGCCTTTGGACTTACAGAAGTCAGCGTTTGTATGCTGACCCATAGCCCAGAATAACCCAAAGAACGAGACTTTCATTCAGTAACAGTGGCATTATTTTTTATTGTGGGTCACGGCTCATAATATGCAATTCAGCTAAAAGAGAGAGATACGAAACATTCGAGATGACTGGCAGGAGAAAACTCTAAAAATGCTCCAGCACAACAGGGAACTAAAATGTCACAGGAAATTTTTTTCTTGAAAATGGAGTGGCTCATGAATGCTTCATTCTTCCCAGAACAGTTAAAACACTGTGTGGGCTGGGCTGCCTGAGTTCGGAAGGCAGGCCGCTTGTCCTTTGTTCTCTTGCTCACCCGTAGAAGGCCTTTCCTGGTGAACTGGGGCCCAGGAGCAGTGAGAAGATGGGAGCAGAGATGGTTCATCTAAGGGAAGGATCTGGGTTGAATTTATCCTCCCTTTGGAAGTAAAGAGACTGCTTCAAGCTCGGGACCAGAGACTAAGCAGAGACGGCTGTGTCTCTCACTGCAGATCATATCTGCCTGACATTTTAACTGTCATCTGTTACCTGAAGACTCATTTGTCCAAGGCAGAGGGAAAGCAGCTCTCGCACTGACACGGAATGCAAAGTGATGACTGGGCCCACCGGAGAGAAGGACTCACAGCCAGGCATTGGGTGGCATTAACCTGGTGTCCCGTCTGCGGGGGGCCTGCCTTTGCCAGACTCCCTGTGCTGTTTTCTCTCCAGTTAGAGCACAGGGGCCCTGGCAGGCGGCGCTGGACCGCAGCTGCCACTTTTAGCTGGTCTCTTAGATGTGACTGGGACTCCAGAGGAATGAGTGTTTCTTTTTTGACAATCTGGGGACGATCCAGACTTTCTGGGATTTAGATTAATTTCCTGTTTGGCATGTTTGCAGGATGAGAAAACAATTATCTCCAAAATTACAAGTAATTAGCTGTTTGCTTGTCATTGTAAGATAAGATCTTACTGTCCTCCCACAACACAGCCAGACCACCCACCCACCCACCCACACACACACACACAAACACACACACAGGGGTACCCTGTGCTTCAGTTTTTCAGTTGTTAAAGTCTCTTTCTGGGAGGTTAGAGCACAAATGCCACTCATGCCTTATCCTACAGTCTTAATCAAGCCTGTGTGAGCACCACACCCACCTCCTGAAGGGGAAAGAAGACACGGGAGCACCATGTCCTTCACGGGATTTGTGATTATTAGCAGAGGTATGATGTACAGCACACTGCCCAGGGCATGAGAAAAGTGCGAACGACCACTTCCCACTCCAAGTTTGCTCTCTCTAGGCAAGTGCTAGGCTGGCTGGAGTAGCAACAGGAGGTGAGAATGTGAGACTGAGGATCTCAAGATGGCTGTCGAATTCTGGCTCCATCACTGACAGGTTGTGGTGCATGAGCTCCTATGAGGCCCAGTGTCCTCATTTTTATAAGGGGGATTAGAAAAATCCCCCGTAAAGCAGAGTATCCCAGCAGTGGCAGTATTGGCATTTGGGGCAAGATCATCTTTTGGTGTGGGAGGCTCTTCTGTGTATTGTGGAATGTTTGGCAGCATCCTTGGCCTCTATCTATTGGAAGCTACTAGCACCTACCCCCCCACCCCAAGTTGTGATCGCCAAAACTATCTCCAGATATTGCCAGTTGTCCCTGGAGGGTAAACTGTTCCTTCCTGACGACCACTGCTATTGAAAAAAAAAAAAAAAAAAGGCCATCTTCTTTAATTTCTTAAGAAAACAGCATCCAGGAACTTAAATTCTATCCCCAAGGATTCAGGGTAGCATTAAAAAAAGAAAAAGAAGCAGCAGCAGTTATGAGTAAAATGAGAGAACTCAGAGTTCTCATCTGTGGAAAATAGGGCTTCAGATAAAACTGAGAACCATTTGACTTCTCTTGGAGACCCTTCTCCAGCCTTGGGAATTCTGGATTTTGTTCTAATTCTGGGCAACAAGTCAGGATGGAAGGATATTCTCCTTTGCACAGGGTATTAGGGCTTAAACAATTTAATGTATGTTCAGAACAATGCCTGTAGCTACTCATGATACTATCACAATGAAAAAATTAGTGCGATGTAGTATAGACACAGGAATGTCACTGAGGCAATCTCTGCACACCTGGGGGCAAAACCACATTGCATGATGACTCTAGTTATAGCACTGCTTCCAGTTGTTCAATTCAGAGTAATGAATCAATCAGCCAAAGGCAAGCCACATGCCAGCAAGAATGGCAGGAACCCAGACTTCGGGCTTCCCTGGTGGCTTAGCAGTAAAGAATCCGCCTGCAATGCAGGAGCCGAAGGAAACCGGGATTCAATCCCTGGGTCAGGAAAATACCCTGGAAGAGGAAATAACCCACTCCAGTATTCTTGCCTGGAGAATTCCACGGACAGAGGAGCCTGGCGGGCTACAGTCTGTGGGGTTGCTAAGAGTCAGACACTACTGAAGTGGCTTAGCAGTAGCAGTAGACTTAGCCAATGTGAGTTACAAAACCTATCTGTGAATTCTTTGGCTCTCCTCCCACTGAGTAGTGTTCCCTTCCCTTGAACGTGGGCAGATCTTTATGATAAAGCAAAAGAGATCCTATACTGACTTTGAGGGTCATCAGGAGAAGGCATGCACTGTTGCCTCGCTCTTCCTTGCAAGGCAGTCTCCATGCTGTGAAGAAGCCTAGGCTGCGGCCTAGAGAGGACACAGGTAGATGTTGCTGGCAGCCTCTGCTGAGGCCCCACATTTCAGGCGGTCAGTCCTGGGAGTGAAGGAGGCTTTGGATGATTCCAGTGCCCAGTCATTGAGTCACCCACAGCCTGCAAGTTTTTTCCAGCTAACATCACAATCTTAGATTGAAGGCAGGAGGAGAATGGGATGACAGAGGGTGAAATGGCTGGAAGGCATCACCAACTCAATGGACATGATTTTGAGCAAACTCCAAGAGATAGTGAAAGACAGGGAAACCCGGCCTGCTGCAGTTCATGGGGTTTCAAAGAGTCAGACACGACTGAGTGAATGAACACCAACAACAATAAAGTCACAATCATCATGGAGCAGAGACAAACCATTTTTACTGTATCTTTTCCAAATTCCTGACCCACAGAACCTATGAGCGTAATAATGGTCATTTAATGCCACTAAGTTTGGGGTGGTTTGTTATACAGCCACAGTTACATGCCTTCATGAGTTCAACCACTGCCGCTCAATGAATGTATTCACTGGAGAACTTGGGTCTTGTAGGATCAGCTCAGCTGGGGTCTGCACCAGAAACAGAATAGGTTTCCATTGTGCATGGTGAGGAGCTTAAGGCCACACATTCACCAGTGCTATCTAGAAGTCTGTCTTGTGGCGTGGAAGTTGTAGAGGCTGCGATTTTTACCATGCCATCCACATAGAGAGCAGATTGATGAGCAAGAAAGGGAGAATCAGGTTTATGTGTAACTATCAGACAAGAATGTTAAGTGTGAACCCTGAAAGGAGGACACTCCCTTGGGAAGCCATTACCTTCAGGAACTGGTAATTGGGTCAGTAGTAGGCTGTCCTAGAGAATAAGCTGGCACTGACCCAGAGTTTGAACCATGACCTCTAGTTTTTGCTTCTTGGGAGAGGTCATGGGAATAAGTGTGGCCATTACCTTCTGAGAAGAGAGACTTTGCCTGACTCACCATGACCTTTTGCCCATCTTGATGTATAGAGACAGTCATCTTGATAAAGGAGAGAAACAGATGACTTGAGAGAAATGGTGAAAAGTTGTTTTCTAAACAGGAGTTAAGAGACTAGAGTGTGTTGAAAAAATAGAATGGTGCTTTCTAGCAGAAAATTCAGTATTATTTGCACATTATCCGAGTAAGCACACAAACTCTGTCCCCTGGGGGCTCTTTAGGCATCTCGTTTAATTGGAATTTAACCTGTGGCTAGATTCAGAATAGGAACTACAATTCAGGCAAAGAAGTAAAACTTTATATTAATAGCTCTTATTAAAAAAACCCTCTATATGAGAATTTTTATTCAGTACCAGTGGGGTGCCTGCCTGAGGCTACTATGTGCGATTTCATACTTCATAAAATATTTAAACATCTTTAAATTACTTCTAGAACAGTTCATATTTGAAATTCTTTTATTTTTTTCATAAAATAATGACTGACTGCTTACGAATTTGGTATAAATGAGATCATGCGCCCTATGGACCCATTTGTTTATTGGATACTCTACAAATTAATCTGGTTTCAAACTACTTTGGCAAATTGGCCCAATACAACTAGTGTTTTGGTTTATTCATGTTTCTAAAATTAGGCACTAAATTTTGTTTGTATTTAGGTATATAATACTCTTTAAAAAGCCTTTCTTTGAGAAATGAAATCATCCAAGCCAATTTGCAATGTCTAGGGGTTTGGTAGCACTAGTGGTAAGCAATCCACCTACCAATGCAGGAGACGCAAGAGCCACAGGTTCAATCCCTGGATCAGGAAGATCCCCTGGAGAAGGAATGGCAACCCACTCTGGTCTTCTTGCCTGGCACATACCATGGACAGAGGAGCCTGGTGGGGCTCCAGTCCATGGGGTCCGAAAAAGCAAGACACAACTGAGCATGCACACACAGGAGTTCAAAATTAAAATCTCTTTATTGCTTATATTAAATTCATTTCATATTAGTACTTAATTTTATTTATTCCTTACTAGTAAATAGTTGAATATGTATAGTCTTATCAGATAATTCAATTAAAATCCAGGGAAACTTCCATTGTAAGCTGACCCAGAATTTACTGAGCAAGAGTCACTGATAATATAAATCACTTGACAGGTATCTCCAAGTAGAATAAAAATCTCTAGTAGAAGATACAGTAATAAATTCAAACCAATGAATTCTTAACATAGTGAGTAGGGGAAAGACATGAAGAGATAAATTGGTAATTGGGAACATTAAAGTTTTAAGGGCTTGTAAATATTCTGCTATTCTGAAAAGTTACGGAGCTAAATCCTACGTTTATCATTTCTTTATCACCACAGTTAAAATCCTCAGCCGTCGGGGTAAGGTAATCACTGTAACAACAAAACTAAACTATAATGCTAGAGCTGTGGAAGAAGATAGAGTCAGCGAGCCCTGGGTTCAAGTCCTAGTCATTTGGGTTAAATATGAGCAAGTAACTTTAGCCTGTCTGGGTCTCAATTATTTAGCCTTTTTCTGACTCATTGGAAAAGATCCTGATGCTGGGAAAGACTGAAGGCAGGAGGAGAAGGGGACAACAGAGGATGAGATGGTTGGATGGCATCACCAATTCAATGGACCTGAGTCTGAGCAAACTCCTGGAGTTGGTGATGGACAGGGAAGCCTGGCATGCTGCAGTTCATGGGGTCGCAAAGAGTCGGACATGACTGAGCAACTGAACTGAACTGAACTGAACTGACAATAGGAACACCAACAGTACCTACTCTTAGGAGAATTAAATGAGACAATTATTTATCATGCCTAGACACAGTCTCGCCAAAACACATGCTCCTTGATTATCATTCGCTCTCTCCATTAATTCTGACAACTTCAAACCCATGTTCACTTACTTATCTTTCTAAACAACTGCTTACAACCAACTACTTCTCTACTCACATTCTCTCAGTAGCACCCCATTACCTACCACAGAAATTTCAAATTCACTGAAGTCTGGCCTCAGAGTTCTTTTCCAACCTTATCATCTCATTTCCTACAACCACTCATTTCACCAGATTTAGAATACTTTTTTTTTATTAAAAATATAGTTGATTTACAATGCTGTGTTAGCTTATGGTGTATAGCAAAGTGACTCAGTTATATATATTTTTCATATTCTTTTACATTATGGTTTATTATAAGATATTGAATATAGTTTCTGGTGCTGTACAGTAGGACAGACTACATTCTTTTTCTTTTTTTGGTAGTAGCTAATTGTCAGCTTTTTTTTTTTTCCTAAATTTATTTTTAATTGGAGGATAATTGCTTTACAATATTGTGTTCGTTTCTGCCATACATCAACATGAATCAGTCATAGGTATATACCTATGTCCCCTCTCCCTTGAGCCTCCCTCCCACCTCCCACTGTGTCCCACCCCTCTAGGTTGTCACAGAGCACCAGGTTTGAGCTCCCTGTGTCATACAGCAAATTCCCACTGACTGTTTTACATAAGCAGTGTATATGTTTCAATGCCACTCTCCCAATTTGTCCCACCCTCTCCTTCCCCCACTATACAGTAGGATGGACTACATTTTTAATTACTTAAATCTTACTTTTCAATTCATTCTGCTGCCCTGCTTAGAATGAGTTCCTCTGATTTTTGCCCAGTGGAAACATAGTCTCTTTCCATAGCTCAGGCCCAATAACCTTTTCTCCTTATATTACAGCCCTGCTGACAATGCACTCAATATAAATGCCTATGTTTTGACAACCTGTTAGTCATTCTTTTGAACTGTCGGTGTTAATGATAGTTTATGTCTTAGCTCACTTAACTGTAATCTCCTTGAGGGCAGTGATCATGCTTTATATATTGACAATTTTCCACCACACTCAATATCAGCAAAGATTGTGCAATTGACTTTGAACAGTTATTTGTTGAAATACTGACCAAGTTAGAGTCTCCATTAGTGTAACTGATGGAGAGGAAATGATACTCATTCCCAAAATGCAGCCTCTCTTAAATATTTGTGTTAGTTATCGCAATGTTACCAAAGATGATTTCACGAGAAATTCTCCACCAACCCAGTCCTCCCAGGGGGAGCACAAATGCTAGTGTCGCAGTGTTAGTGCAGGGGTAAGCTCTCTGTAAATTATGTACCCTGACTTTTTGAGAACTGAGAAGAGCAACAATGCGCTTTTCACCAGAAGGGAGAGTTCCATGTTCTTGGATGAGTTGTTCACAAGGAATCAATCCACAGTGGAATGGACCACTTTCTGTTTCCATTCTGTTTCCTTTTCAGACAAACGAATGTACATTGAACCCTGAGTAAGTGCACTTTGCACTTGCCTCTGTGATAAGCACTTTATATTTCATTGCATAACAACTCCAGGCCATGGATGCTATTATTTTTATTCCCATTTGAAATGAGGAAACAGGCATATAAAGGTCATAGAACTTGCTCAAGATCACAGAGCCAATCCATGCCAGAACTAGGATTTGAACTCAGGTCCAGGAAACACCAAAGCCCAGGTTTTCGTTCACTGCACATTGCACCTGCAAAATACACAGCCTCCCAGAGCCAAAGGAAAGATGTCTGAGAGAATCCTTCTCTCATAAATTAAGGCTCTGAAGACTTCCTAAGTCCCATGTCAAGTTATTTGTATCAATCACAAGACACGATAATTTGTTTAAATGGCTAATCGTTGAGCAGAGCCAGATAGAATCAAGAAATGTGTTCTGCTAAGATAAAGGCCACAGAGAAACTTAAGAGCATCATGAATCTGGGTGGTGGTGGAGAGATGCTAGTCTCACCCTCATATGCAAGATGCAAATCAATAAGAACAGGCCCAAACATAGGAGCCGTACAAAGCAAGCCCCAACTCTTTAGTTCAAATAAGCCAGTTTTGCTGGAGAAAAGGTTTTAGGAAGCCTTCACAGGCTTGGTTTATTCTCCATCAAACATGCTCCTTCCTCTTAATTCATAAAGGCACCCCTCAAATGCCACTGTACTCAAGACATTCAGCCTTTCCAAGTAAAAACTACAGAGTATTCAACAAGATTTTCACAGTGGTCTCAGCTTAGTAATTGCCCTTCTTCTTGGAATCTAACATCATCAGCACACTCAAACACTGAAAACAAAACAAACAAAAACCTGGTATCAAAACTATGGGACAATCCCCCAACATCTTAAATGTTGGTAAAAATGTGCCTGCTTTCACCTTTCTTTCCTAAGGCTACGCAGGCCAGGCTGTGCTTGGCAAGGTCCCAGGAAAGCACTGGGCACATCCTTCCTTCATCAGATAATCTGGGCACATGACATCAGGTTCCTTCAGGCCTCTCGGACTCAGGCAGTCTGCTGGGACCATGGTTAAGATCTTTCAGGCCTGCAGCTCGACAGCCACACCAGGCTATCCTGCCTAAGAGGACCATCCACATTGCCCATTAGCCTTGGCAGGAAGCCCAGTTTATACTGGAGATTCTTAACATGGAAAGCATATGATCTATGACACACTGACTTGTCAAAGTCCCCGAGTCTGTCACACTGTATCTTTCACTTCAGAAGGTTTTATTCTGCTCATGACAATGGGAAATTATTCTGTAAGAGTGAATTAGCTGAGTAAAAAATATGACGCAAAATTTCTGACATCTCAGAAAGGCAGAAAAATAAGAGAAAGTGGAGTTTAAAATGATCCTAATTAATGATATAGATTCCCTCACAGCACATCAAATATATAAAAAGAAAATATAAAATAAATTTAAGAATTAGTATACCTTGCCTATTTGGAAGACAACTAAAAACAAAACAAGACCACAGAGTGGCTCATTATTTTCATATCCTGGAGGGGGATATAAATTATTATTCAAGGAAGAGAAGCAAGTGTGGTGATGTTTTGTGTCTAGCTGAGAACCAAAGAGTTGGGGCTTGCTTTGTACGGCTCTTGTGTTTGGGCCCATATTCAGGTCCAGAGATCCCTAACAGGTGCCCTGACATCACTTAGCCATGCCAGAACTGAGGGTGACAACTTCTGTTTGAACTGATTTCACACTGATTTTTTTCTCTTGATGATATTGCTGAATAGCAGGAGGTAGTATATTATTCCCATTTGATAGATGAAGAAACTGAGGCACTGACAGATTAAATAAAAGTATTTGTGGTCATCAGGTCACGACAAAGTTGTCCTAGAACCCAGCCTCCTGCCTTCCAGTTCCCCAAGCTTGCCTTACAGTCCAGGTTTCTCTTTTCACTGGAAACATCTCTATTCTACTTAAGACTCATGGTGGTCCTTTGCTCTCAAGATTCATTTTCACTGTAAAGTTTTACAGTTGCACATAATTCGTGTGTCTGGTTGTTTTACCCATGATATAGACTGCTTGTATTGAAGAAGCAGGGTGATCTATACTATGGGTTATTTCTTTAAAAACCAATTATCTGAGAAAACCTCAAATCACATGCAATCAACTACCAAAGAATTAACCTTTTCTCCTTAGAAACTCCCTTCCCTGAGCACTCACACAAGCACAGTCAGTTCATCAATCTCTTTATGTAAATAGCAGTCATGCAACAAGGGAGGAGGTCTGTTTATTATTTTTGATCCTGTTTTTGCTTCTGGCAAAATTTCACAAACAGCAGAAGTTGGCAGAACATTGATATTTTCTTCTGACTGGCTACTGTTCTCCAGCTACAAGCGCAGAGCACAACTGCGACTATTCTGGTCTGCAGGCCTCAGCCATGACTGAGGTCAAAACTGCAAAATTTGGAGGGAAAAAAAAATCTCCATCCAGGGCTTCTGTTTGGAAATGGAAACCCTGGTTTAACATAGGCTTTCCTTCCAGTATAGAACTGGTGAGTTAGAGGTCTAGAGTCCGGAGAATACCACAGGTCTGACCTATTTCCCACCTGGATTCCCACCTGCAAAGGCCCACGGTGAAGATCACGTGAGCCACTGAGCTCCGGGGCCCTAAGAACCCTGGGGAAACCTGCGGGCCTACAACATCTACCCTCAGCACTTTCTAGGAAGAAGCGTGGCATTTTGCAGGATCAGAAGTAGGGAAAGGAGGTTGGGGGTTGAGGAATCTGTTCTTTCATTCTGTTATGCTTGCTCCTACCTAATCTTGCTAGATTCCTTGCCAAAGGCCAAATGCTGCTGCCCCAATGTTTACTTTGGACAAAACGTCCATGATGAAGAGCAGCCAGCCCTCAACAGGGTGGTGGGAGGGCAGTTAGTATGCAGGATGATCACGAGAAACTGCTGCTGGTTTTGGAGGTAAAGTCCTCCAACAACCTGAGGGGCTGGTTGAGCCCAAGGCTGGGGGTGGGGGTGGGGGTGCAGGGAACAGACAAGGTCCAAAGTGACGATAAAAACAAAACACGCTGCTTGGATCCAGGCAGACTCGTTTACATAATTGTAAGGCTGCTGGAGTTTTCCGTAGTGAATGACGTGGGCTTCAGAATCACACAGACTTGAGTTAAAAGCCCAGTTCTGCCACCTACTTGCTGGGAAACTCTGGGAAAGTTACCTAACTCTCTGAGTCTTTGCTTACTCATCTGAAAAATGAAGGCCTGTAAGTGTAAGGCCTTGAATGTTAGGACTTCCTAGTAAATTTAACTCTCGTGTCTTCATGAAAATTAAATGAAATAGTAATATATGTGCTGAAAACAGTCCTGGGTACCTAATAGGGAACCCTCAATAAATGTGGGTATAAGTATACTGTTAGTGTTTTAAAATTTTTGTAAACATTTCAAGAGCTAAAATTTGAGCCATAAAATTTATAAAAAGTCAAGCCATCAATCCCAGACCCGAATATTTGATCTAAATGCATAGAAACATTAGTAAACTATGTTGCCTCTCCATGACAAACCCCGACTTACACTTTTCTTTTCACTTGGGTGACCCAGTGGAAAAGTTCTGCTCAGCCCAGAAGGCATGGCTCACCTGTACCTCGGGACACAGCTGCGTAGACTCCAACAGTCAGAAGGCAGCGTGACTGACAGTTAATGAGCTGAAAAGAACCTGTCTCCATTCCATGTCATTCCTGCCTTATGGAACAAAACAGAATAGAAACTGCAGTGTCCACAGCCAGTTCCACTCAAGTAATCAACGATGGGACACAGAGACAAGAGAGAGAGGAGAAACCTCATGTGAAACAGAAATAGAATGGCTCCACAAAACAGTGTTAATCGTAGAGCTGGAGGTGAGGAAGTAATTTTACTCTATGTGGAAGGGGGAAAGGAAAAAGTTGGACTCTGAAACCATCTCTACCCTACCAGTTAGTTAATGTTTTACAACCATATTGCTCACTGCCAAGTTTCCTCATTAGATCAAGTGAGTCTATATTTATCGATAGAGTCCACTCAAGGAAATGTGCTTTGCCGTACAGCAACACCAAGTGAAAATTAATCTGCTTCCAAAGGAACAACTTGGGAAAAGGAGACTGGAAACATTTCAAAGTAGGAAAGTTGCATATGCATTTGTCAGGTCTCTGAAAGATTCCAGGGAATACGGCTTCCTAATTTGAGATGATTAGGACTATCTTACACACTTATTCAAAAAGACAGTGCACATGGGCCTGCTCCACAAACTCATGCATTCTACCAGTGAACACATTACAATTATAATAGCTCTGCAGGGTTCCCAGGATGCCATATGTAGACATCAAATATTTAATCTTACAAAACAAGGCTTCCTCAAAGTTCAAGATTAACATTTTAGTTAATGTTGTTTAGTTATTATTAATAACTAATCTTGTTTAGTTATTAACATTTTAGTTTACCAAAATGGAGGAGGACCTAAGACTACATATAACCCATAAACAAATGAAGCAAAAGAATCCATGTTGACTTAGTCCATTCAACTCTTAAGGACAAATTTCAACAAATGTTAATGATCACATTCATATGCAGTCTTTCATCATGGAGGAATTCAACAATTATGAAGAACAGCCCTCAATGAAAAGGAGTGAAAGTCTTAGATGAAATGGGCAATGAAAGCCCCTTAAATAACTTGTTTGAATTAGTTTGAGAAACAGAGTGCTTAATTTTCAAATTGCCAACTGGTCATTAGAAAGTTTATTTACATTTTACGGCATTTCTTTTCTATGAATTCCTCTGTGCAGAGACCACTGTAATACTGAAGTTTCTACAAAATTAAGAAAAATCTCAGTTAACTCGCAAGTGGTAAAGAACCCACTTGCCAATGCAGGAGACATAAGAGACTCAGGTTCAGTCCTTGAGTCAGGAAGATCCCCTGGCAGAAGGGCATGGCAATCCACTCCAGTATTCTTGCCTGGAGAATCCCATGGACAGAGGAGCCTGGCGGGCTACAGTCCATAGGGTCACAAAGAGTCGGACATGACTGAAGCAACTTAGCAAGCACAGAGTTAATAGTTTAAAAAAATCACATGATGACAGGGGAACTCATATATTACAGATAAAGCCATCAGCTCTGTAGATATAACCATCTACAGACTGGCCAGTGAGGCTTGTCTAGAACCTTGCTCCCACCCCTCCCCACTCCCACCCTGATGACCTCCCTGGCCTTCACTCCAGTCTAGCAAAAGCACAGCCCCCTTTCCCCCAGCACTGCTGCTCTCTCTCCTCTTCACAGTTTACCACCAAGTCGTTCCCAGAGCCAGGAACATTTCCTGCCTCTTTTATTGGCGGAAGGTGGGGATCAACAGACTTTGCTATTTATCTTTATGAGTTGAAACTCGGCCTAAACCCACCACTTCAGGTCAGTTCAGGGCAACTGAGAGAGTAACTGGTGTGCCCAGGAAACCACAACTGGGAATGACAGTGATTTTCATTATGGCTTAAGATAAAAAACAAAATAATAACAACGACCCCTCTGACCCCCTCAACACATACACCTTTTGTTTCAGATTTTGTAGTGGACACTTTCTGAGGACACAAAAAATGGGGGAGTAGATATGCCTGCCTTAGCAAACTTGGTATACAGGACATAATTTATTCATTTGCTCATACAGTACCTTGAAGGGCCAAATGTACATGGATGTCTGCTTACTATATTTTCTTATATTGAGCCCTAGTCTTTAGATAAGAATGGTTGGAATGCGATTGTCATTGGAATTGTGAGTCTTTCTTATTTCTTATAGTGATTTTAAATATTATAGCTAATTTGGGGATAGTAAAACTTTCAGAGGGAAATGATTTTATGACTACTGTATTTTTCTTTCCAGTGTGCCCTCTGGTGAATACAAATGTGTATGAAATGCCACTGTTCACTTATAGAGATGGAATACTAATCAAAGGTTCTTGGCATCCATATGCATGATTTTTGAAATTACCAGAAAGAGGAGAGTAGGAATGCAGGGAGAGAATGCTTTCTTGAGCTCAAGATACTGACATGTAGATTAGTTATTTGGTGACTGCCAGTTCCTTTACAATCTCCACTCTCTCCTCTACGTGTTTTATCAGAATGGGAGAGACGTGGCAATGCAGAACACTGGTATTTTAGTCAGCTCCGCCTGTCAGACCTCTACAATTGTTAGGATTCCTATGGTTTGTGAGGGAAGTCACTTGAGAGCCTAGCAAGACATTTTAGATGTATTTCTATTGATTTCTTTTTTCTAACAGCATCAGCATGTTCTCTATTTTTAAGTCATTTTCTAACCATTCCATTTAAATTCCTTTTGACCCTAAGCTTCTCCAAAAAAAGAGAATTCATGTCTTTTCAAATAATAGTGTATCCATTTTCATAGTAATCTGTGTCTACCCTGCCCTATACTGCACCATTCTACAGTGATTGCCATGACCCTGTATGACTTTACGGCATAGGGACTTGGGTGACACGATATGGACTAATTCTTCATGCCTTCTGTTGCAGCCTCTTGATATTCTGTGGATTTCTCTCAAAAAGCATCAGTCATAATGCAGATGTTAACTCGTTATCTCTTGCCAGCAGGAGGAGAAAAAAAAAAACCTTAAGAATATCTGTAGTCTTCACGGAAAACTTGGTAAGTTGCTTATACAACTGGACTAAACAGATTTTACTATTAAAAATGACCTATTATCTATCAGGTCACTTTATTCTGTCGTTCTGAGAGGGACATTATGTAACCAAGGATACAACTGGACCCTGAGTTAAAAATTGACTCTGAGCCACCAGGGAGAATTTGCGACCCCTAAAGAGTTTCCTGTTTCTTTCCTGTGGGGCAGTGACTCTACTTCCCAGCAGTAATGGAATATTCTGAATCAGCTGCTATAATGCCGGACCCTTTAGGAACTCAACTAGAACTTTGACTTTATTGTAGGTTAGACAGATCCAGAGCTAAAAAGCAATCATTTCTTTCTTCTGGCCCAGTAGAATGTATTTTGTAGGGTTACTTGAAGATTATTTGTACTATTATTATAATGATTAACTCTGCCCATATACCTATCCCTTCAGTTTTCTGCTGGGCAAATGTGCAGAGGCCACCTAATCAGGTTAGGATCTTCCTTTTTATTTTCATGAAAGATATCCTGCATTTACCCAGCTGATTTTTAAAGTATATGGAGTTGGCCTTATTTGAAAACAGAATACTTGCAATGTTACTCTGTAAGATATAATCTCAAAGTATTAATTCATGCAAGAAATATGTTCAAAGAAAATGATCTGAATGAACCACCTGGCCCTGCACTTTCCTAAACCAGACTTTCCAAAATGTGTTCCTTGGGGAACGTGGGTTTCACATGTGTCACTTCCTGGTATCCAGTACAAAATGGTTTAATGATGAAATATGTGAGTTTAAACAAGGTTAAATTACTTTCTGCAGGGTTTCTCTGAGCCTTTCATAAATATGAATTTCCAAGAAAGGAAAGGGGATGTAGTATTTCTCAAAATTACTCAACCGCAAAAACTTCTTCCTCCTGACTATCCATCTGTCTAAGTATCCATCCATCCATCCATCCATGTTACTAGAGTTCTCAGACACAGTGAAATTGTCTCCAGTTTCCATGCTATTTCTAGGTCAAGCCAGGGAATCAGAGGATTACATACTGAACCTCCCTGTTGTGAGCCGCCCACTCCATCCTCAAATAGTTTTACTGAATTAAAATTTATTGTTATGCCCCTACTTTCACTGTAGGATGCTGTAAGGGGTTTGCTATTGAATCCATTGTAAGAATGTTAAAAAGCACAATGGGATTTTTTTTATGAGAAACTGCTCCTGTATATCAAGTCCCAGGGAAAGCTGTGCTGCTATGTTTTTACCTTACGGACATGGCAAATCTTCCCTGATCATGTTTTCCTCTTTCCTTAGATTAGGAAGCCTCAAGCTAAACCTGCAGCATGCTTTTAATAATTATTCAGGGCCTTACATTATAAATTTTTATATAATATCTCTATCTCTTTTTATCTTATTAATTGACCTCCTTAAAACTCAACATTCAAAAAATGAAAATCATGGCATCTAGTCCCATCACTTCATGGCAAATAGATGGGGAAACAATGAAAACAGTGACAAACTTAATTTTCTTGGGCTCCAAAATCACTGCAGATGGTGACTGCGGCCATGAAATTAATAGAAGCTTACTCCTTGGAAGAAAAGCTATGACCAACCTAGATAGCATATTAAAAAGCAGAGACATTATTTTGACAACAAAGGTCCACCTAGTCAAAGTTATGGTTTTTCCAGTAGTCATGTATGGATGTGAGAGCTGGACCATAAAGAAAGCTGAGTGCTGAGGAACTGATGTGCTTTTGAACTGTGGTATTGGAGAAGACTCTTGAGAGTCCCTTGGACAGCAAGGAGATCCAACCAGTCAATCCTAAAAAGAAATCAGTCCTGAATATTCGTTGGAAGGAGTGATGCTGAAGCTGAAACTGCAATACTCTGGCCACCTGATGTGAAGAACTGACTCACTGGAAAAGATCCTGATGCTGGGAATGATTGAAGGCAGAAGAAGGGGATGACAGAGGATGAGATGGTTGGATGGCATCACTGAATCGATGGACATGAGCTTGAGCAAGCTCCTGGAGTTGGTGATGGACAGTGCTGCAGTCCATGGAGTTGCAAAGAATAGGATGCAACTGAGCGACTGGACTGAACTGAACTGAATCAACCTACATTTTCCCTTTTCACCAGATTTATCTTTTTAAAAACTGAGTTGCATCTTCTCTGAACTACCTCAAATCCTTTAAGAAAATGAGGTAGAATGTAAATTAATATACAATGTCTTTACCCACACCAAAATCATATTCAGATTGCCCCTGAGGAGAGAAAAGATGATTTTCACATGATCCTCATTTCATTCAAAGATCTGGTGAGCAATGCATGATTATCTTCTTGTGTCTTCTTCCCTAGTCTCAGCACCTCATTCTCACAGCTAATGGAAGCAGGGACAGAGCACATGATCATCTGTTCCACTAGATTCCCACCAATGTATTTTCCTCCATATGGGCTCAGTGGTAAAGAATCCTGCCTGCCAATGGTTCAGTCCCTGAGTTGGTAAGATTTCCTGGAGGAAGAAATGGCAACCCACTCCAGTATTCTTGCCTGGAGAATCCAATGGACTGAGAAGCCTGGTTGGCTACAGTCCATGGGGTCGCAAAGAGTCAGGCACAACTGAGCAAGCATGCATTTTCCTTTATATAGGAAGTTTACTAAAACCCACTTGTTTTCTATCTAAGTAAGTCTGGGCCATCAATTGCTCAGACCACTACTGGTGATTTTCTTTCTTCCCCCACCCCCCCAACTTGTGCTTCTAATTGGCCATGGTTAGCTTGCTGGGGAAATGGGGAACCTTGTTTTATAAGAGTTAACCAGTGTCCCAAATTTACTAAGAATTAAAGCACTGATTATGGGATGGGGAGGGGGAGAAATGAGGAAAAAATGAGTCAATGAATTTCTGTTCACTTCAATTAATGTCACAAAATCTGCATCTGGGAAGAGTGTTTATAAGTTCAGAACTAATAAGCTCAGTGGAGTGTAGCCATGAAAGTCACAATTTGGTTAAAGTTAAACTCTCAAGTTTTATATGTGTACAAGCATATTGCTCTTTGATAATTTCCTTCTAGTTCTTATTTCTTGACTGCTCACAGTTTTACTATGTGATGATTTTTTAAATGTTATTCAAACTTAATTGACTTAATTCACTTAACAGATTTTCCTGTAACTTCTGGTTGTATAGTGTCCTTTCTGTACAGGCCCTTCAGTCCACCAGCACAGAATAGAAAGAGGCTCTGATTTCATGAAATGTGAATTTCTGACAGTATTTTTTTTTAAAGAACTTTTGACCAGCACTCTCGCATGACTGACACATTCTTACCCTGTTTTCAGTGTTCCATCTGTCTTTCTGTGGGTGTATTCATCCTCTATTTCTGAAAGTAGTTGACTAAGAGAATGCTAAGCACAGAGAAAGGGCAATTCCAAAAAAAAAAAAGAAAAGCTAGATAATTATTTAATTTTGGCTGATGCTGTTCAGTTGGTGGAGGTCTCTTACACCAGGGATGAGCAATGCCACCACTTAGGTTGGGCAAATCCCCAAGATATCATTTGATGGGCAAATCCCCAGCATATCATTTGACTTGATAGAGGCATGAGAGCTAATACATCATTAATGCCCAGTTTCATTCCCTGTGAACATAAAAAAGGCAGTTTATTCTATTCTAGTTGAGTTCAGGGGCTATCTCTAAAAATAGTCTCAGATAAAAAGTCAATGAAAGTGCAAGTCCAATTTTCACTAATTCTCCTATTAGTGAAATTTCTACATTCTACATTTTCTGTCAAGAAAAGAGGTGGTTTTTTTTTTTTTTTTTTTGTGAGCTTGGGGGTATACAACTCTGTGATCTCTACAATCCTTGTAAGAGGCCAGGCATTACAATAACTCTATGGTACTGTCCAGGACTCCTGAGAAAGAAAGGTTTTACAAGTTTCTTTATAATTATAACTAACCTTTACAGTTACAGCTTATACTGACATTTAAATAGTCCACAAGACAGGACATCCTAATGTTCCTAGTAAATTGATAATGAGAGCGTTAAACAGGTAACAAAGAAGCATGCCTGGGTAGATGTTGAATGACACAATAAGGAAAATGTAAATAAGCATCATCTTTCTCTTAAGGAATAACCTGTGATCACAGAATCCTAGAATTTTAGGGATGATGGGAACTTCACGTTTATTTAATTCAAACTCTTTCATTTTATGGAAGAAGAAAAGAATGGCCCAGAAAAGTTGTTACTTTCCCCAGATCACACAATTAATTAGCATCAGAAGTAGAATTAAAATCTGATTTCCATTTCACTATTTCCTTGACAAGATGTAGAAAAATTAGAAGTCATTGATTTCTTCCACATTAGATTGCTGCTCTGTTTCCCTTTTGGGTTTTGTCACTCTGGATTTAAATTTCCCAGCTTTATGCACTCTAGTTCAAGGAGTTATTGACTCAACCACAGAAAGATCCTGAGAACCAGAATCACAGTCTGACCATCTCATTTCCTTGTCAAGAAATGAAGGCCCAGTGAAAGTCTGAAACTTGCCACAGCAGAAGAATGAGAGAGTGTCTAGACAGAGCCTGCATCCCTGTCTCTTCTTTTTTCCAGAGTTCAGTGGACTTTATTGCAATCAGGTCCATTTCATGCTATTTAAGGCATTAACATATTTTTTACATTTACTAGCATGATGAATTCTTTCACAAAGCAAGTAATCACACTTATATATCTGCCTCAATTTGAATTTTCCTAGTAAGGTGTATGTGTACAGACTTAAGCATGGTGCACATGTAGCCAATAAATTGTAGCCATCTAATGACATAAAATCCCCACTCTCCCCTTCCATGGCCTAACATGCTCTTCCTCCACCTCCTTCGCATCCTCCCTCTTGTCCACTCCAAGTGCCTGCCTGAGAGGGAAATAAGGACCATTATTTCCATCCTCTCTCCCTGTAACAATTTCCCCATTGATTCAGCAAGATTGTGGGGTAAGGACTATGAGCAATATGACTTACATGATAAGTTTTTACTCTGCAAAACAACACTCTATTTTAAACATTGCTTCTCTTTTTAATTGGATTTAAGACTCCAGAACTAAAGAGACAGCTACAGAAATGGTGCATGTATATTTTGGAGCATACCCTAAGATGAGCAAGTTTAGATTCATCCTGGGTTTTAGCAACTCATTCTGATCCTATGCATCATCAAAGATTCCTTTATTTCCCTTCTTTGTTTTTCCCTCCCATGAGTGGATCTATTGCTGAATCATGTCCATGCCATTCAATGATTATCTCATTGTAATGAGGTCAGAGAGGAGCAACTTACTCCTGTTTGCACTGTTCCCAACAGCCATGAAAGACTATGTCTTCATGCCCCCAAACTGTATTAATACAATGCCCAATCTTTCTTGAAATATCCATAGCAGAGTAATGAAAACCATTTTAGTGAAGTGGCTGTCATTTCAAGATACCAATAAGTGAGCTACAAAAACTAATAATGCTATTAATTTAATATGCACTTGATAAGCTTTAACTGAATGACTGTAGGCCATTAGTAAAATAACCAGACATCATGTACTATTGGGTACTAACTGCTCAAGGAAGGTAAAACACATAGCGCTTTGTTCCACCAGAGAAAGGACCTGACTGGAAGTCTCATGGTGGTTCTATACTATGGTTCAGTGCTATATCCTGAGTAGAAAAGATTGAAATATACAGTTCAGAAATCAACCACAGGTTTGGTAGTTTAACCCTCACTATAAAAACTAAAAAATGGTTTAGAGTATGATTGAGCATGGTCTCTACAGATACATTCAAATACCAGTTCTTACTATGTAACATTGGAGAAATTAATTAAACTCTATGTACTTCTGTTTTCTCACCTTTAAAATGGGTATAATAATAGTACTCACCTACAAGGATTTACTTCTTGAGGATAAAATGAATTGAAATACATAATATAAAACCCTCAGAGCAGAACATGATACATTATAAATATTCAGTCAATATTCTCTACTATTACAGTAAACCAATGTATTCATACAGTAAACCCAGTAAAATCATTTTGCTTCTGCTTTCTCAAAGTCTTATGATAAAATTGCACATTGTATTAGTAACTCACCACTTAACTCATTATTAACAAATAACAAGCTCCTAATCATTGGAGTGTTGGAATTCTTTCATGCTTTACCTATGATCCTGTCACTTAATTTTTAGGCATTCATTAGCTTCAAATATCCCACTGCCCAGTATAAAAAAAAAAAAAAGTAAGAATGCTCAAATTTTCTAATTAGACAAAATGAAACACTGACACAGAATACACTTTCAATGATCATACATGTGTTCATAACGTCTCAAGTCCTTACTGGAAAAATAATCTTCATTCCAGAAAGAATATCAATAATTTTTAATGAAATAAATCACTATAACTTAATTTAAGGAGATTTACAAAGATATTTCAAATTATTTGTATGCAATGTTTCTAACATAATACACTTTATGAGCATGCTGAAGAACATTTACAGAGCACAGACTATATAAGCCATCAAACTGTCACCAAACATTTATTGAGCCCCTATGTCCATAATGATGATGATGTCTGGTAAAGCACTATTGTTAGAAATCTCTAAAACTAAAATGGAGCTGGCTTTTATTCTAAGCCTAGTGTATTTTTAAATCAAGCCACAGGGAAATGATTACTTTTGTTTCTATTCAACCAAGACCTGCACACAGAGTTTATGGAATGACATAATATCCTTCCTGAAATCAGACCGGTATGTAGGACCAGTATCCTTCACACATAACCAGTTCCTGAACCTTTAAAAACAAATCCTAATTTCCAAGGAAACAATCTCATCAAATGCTGCTCACTAGAATACATATTGTTCCTTTTGGAAACATTACAATAAGATTTTCATGATTACGAACCCCAGCTTCCCCTCTAAAATTCAATATAATCTTAAACTCATTGAAGTGGAAGTTGTCTTTTTATAACAACTCTAGAAAATCCTGGTCAATTTATGTATCACCAATATAATAATTTAGCTATTTAGTTAGTCTGCAAGGGGCTGGTTATAAACTTCATAAATATATTGTATATGTGTAGGTATGTGTGTATGTCTCTTAAATGGGCAACTGAAGTTTCTTAGGAATGCTCATCTTTCTGCTCTACACAAACCTATCCTAAGATAAACAGCACATTTTAAACTATTTCTGGAGCATGAAGAGTTTTTGTGATTTTTTTCCCCCCTTGAGAATAAAAAGGGACACCTAGCAGCTTGTAATCAGTATCTTCTCCTGTCTGCCTTACAAAGCTGGTACTTCTGTCACAAGATTTGTTTTGAGGTTAGCAGACACCTTTATCTTTTACCAGAAGAACAATATCAACAAATCAGTGGTAACTGCTGACATAAACGTACAAATAGGCAGAGAATGTGATTTTGGTTGTCAGCCCAAGGGCCTTAAGAATAGAATTTTAAATTTCTCCCTTCACTAACAGTGTTCCAAAGAATCTTGGCAGGGTGGAAGTTAGTTCTTCCCCCTCTCCTAATTAAATAAACAAGTGTCCAAGTTTTAAGTGTGACAGAGTGTGAGGAACCTGCTGAAAAGCTCCTAAAATCCGTACTGAGGAAACCTGTCTCATTTATTCTGTAGACACATTAAGTTTTGGAAACTGATGGTTCACTGTCCCATCCTGAAGTTTTCTGTGGACTTTACCGTTGAGTTATGTGGCAGCTAAGTGCTGTCACTGTTTGCTTAAAACGGCAGCCTGGAAGTTATTTCTGAAAGGTATGCGCGCCGTGGCATAGAAATCCATATCTTGTAAAGTGAAAACAGTCATTTTAAAAAATGGGGTTAGCATGAAAGAGAGCCCAAAGAAATCAGAATTAGCAACAGCCTTCCGCTACCAGCGACTCACCTTGTTGAATTTTAGTCACTAGCTGATGGCGTGCTAGAATCCGGCTCATCCTGTAAGGAGAGCGTCTCGTAGTCTGATCAAATCGCAAATACATCTCCTGGCCCTCAGGTGTCATGGCATTTAGATAGTAGCAACCTGAAGCTGGGGTCCGGGGTCCCTGACTCAACATCCCGGCAGACTTTCTTCTGCCCCCTCAGTCTGCCCTTGTGGCGGTTTCCGTCTGCCTCCAGCCTCAGTCACTGAGCGAGGCACCCAGCCCGGCAGAGCGCAACAGACCCAGCGATTTTTTAAAAAAAACAAAAAAGGAGTGCCAGGAGCCACAACTCAGAATTCCAGCCCTCGGCTCTCACGTGACCTCTCAGACCCAATCGCAGGGAGGCAGGAGACGGGACGGGACGCGCCCGGCCGCAAGCCCCGGGAGACGCAGGTCCCGCAGACCTGGTCGCGGCGCAGTGCGGGAGGCCCACGCGAGCACTGCCCTGCCCTGCCTGGCCTGGCCTGCCTTCGAATTGACGAACCCGGGAGAAGCGGCACTCACTGAGAGTTCAAAGGAAAAGAGAGAGGGAGGAGAAAACGGCCTCAGAAGGAAAACAATGCCTGGGCACGGGAAAAATCTTTCTGGTGTTGAAGGTTAGGGAAAGCGCGCTCGCCTTCTCCCGGGCAGCTGCAGCCCAGCCGGCTAGAAGATGGGTGTGACAAACGACGTACGCGAAAAGCCGCTTCACATAAGCATAAAGCTCTGAGTATAAATTACCACCCTTCATTACAAAGAAATAAATAAAGCTTTTCCAGTGAAGAGTAAACTTGAGGTG
This sequence comes from Capricornis sumatraensis, assembly GCF_032405125.1. NCBI lineage: Eukaryota > Metazoa > Chordata > Mammalia > Artiodactyla > Bovidae > Capricornis > Capricornis sumatraensis. The sequence continues at coordinate 37,639,018 of NC_091080.1, read as the reverse complement.
CTTTAACGCCCTGAGTAAACACACTCCAGGCCCCTGACCCTCGGCATGGGAGGTTGAGAGCTCTTACGGAGGAGACTGGCAGAGGTCAGCGTCTTTGTTGAATAGCTACCCCTTTAAATTTTCCACTTCCCCAATTTTTTAACCACCCAGAGGCAAAATATTGATATTTTGAAAGTACCTGTCGCATTTAAGACACTGCCAGGAATCACCGTAAAAATGCAGATTCACGCAAAGCTGCTCTCACCAAGCTGCTTGCGATCAATAGAGAAGTTATGCAGAAGTGCTAATACAGGCTTACAGGAAAGGGGCCTCGAAAAGACACAAGAGCAATGTTAGAGGAATCAATATTATTTTTGACTGAGGTGATGAGAGCAGGCCACACAGAGAAAGAGACCTTTGGGTGGGATTTGAAAAAAAAAATGGGTGGGATTCTGACAAGTAGAGCCTGAGGAGGGTCTGTGCCCACATGTGTGGAGATCTGGAACCAGAGTGTGTGTTTAAGGAAACTGCCAGTAATTCCACTTGGCCATATCTGAGTATACATATGGGAATAATTAGCGTTTTCCCTCTATTTTTTTCTCTCTAATATTGTTTGATGTGAAGAGGAAAAAAAAAATCCATAGAAAACATGTTATCAAATTCTGAGCCTGCGGCTGAAGGAATAAAGTTCTTTGAAAAAGAGGCATATGGCCAAGTTGTTCTTATAGTTGGCTGACTCAAACTTAAATATAGCCTGGCCTGGGATTTCGAATCCTAATAATGAAAAACTCTCAATTGAAAGTTCAGCAGGGCTTAAATTAGGGCCTTGATTCTTGCTGTGTGTGTCAGACCTAACGTCTTTCCCTGTGGAACCGTCTGCAATTCTGGGAAGCAGCTCATTTCGCATAAATATCTTACTAGGTAAAAGTGAAAGTCACTCAGTTTTGTCTGACTCTTTGTCACCCCATGGACTGCAGCCTGCCAGGCTCCTCTGTCCATAAGTGGCAAGAATACTGGAGTATTCCAGTACTCCAAGAATATTGGAGTACTCCAGAATACTGGAGTGGGTAGCCATTCCCTGCTCCAGGGGATCTTCCCAACCTAGGGATCGGATTGAACTCAGGTCTCCCACATTGCAGGTGGATTCTTTACTGTCTGAGACACCAGGGAAGCCCTGTTAGGTAAATGAACACCTTAATAAAGATCCCTTGGACCTTCACTGGAATATATTCTCTCTCATAGCAATTGTGAACCTCTTCCAATAATCATGCAAAGAGGAGGTAAGGGTCAGGTTTTCAAGTCAGCATTGATACAGGAAAGAAAAGGAAGCTCTCATGAGTCATGGTGTTCTTTTTCCATTTTTATTTAGGATTTGATCAGAGTTTTTCTACTCCAAGGGATCTTTTGTGGACAGTGAAAGGGATCTAATATCTAGTGCTGCTTATGCAGGAAGCCTGGGCATGCATGGCAGAAAGGCTTAGCACTCCACTGCAATATTAGATACTCTGGAGGTCTACTCCCCCAGCTCAGATCCAGCACTGGCTTCTGTCTGATGGAGATAAAGATGTCAGCCACCTTGTGTACACCTTTTGGTTTGATAGTCTAGTGCTGAGAACGTCCTTGCTGTAAATACCCACCAGTTATTACTTTTCAATGGGAGAGTATAGAAGAGTAGAGAGAGCAAGAAGAAAGGACCTTGCAAACCTTGGATATGTTCTGGAAAACCAAGCAAAGGGAAGGAAACACAGGAAATGCTATATAGTTGCTTTCAGGAAGCAACAGTTAGAACTGGACATGGAACAACAGACTGGTTCCAAATAGGAAAAGGAGTACGTCAAGGCTGTATATTGTCACCCTGCTTATTTAACTTCTATGCAGAGTACATCATGAGAATGCTGGACTGGAAGAAACACAAGCTGGAATCAAGATTGCCGGGAGAAATATCAATAACCTCAGACATGCAGATGACACCACCCTTATGGCAGAAAGTGAAGAGGAACTAAAAAGCCTCTTGAGGAAAGTGAAAGAGGAGAGTGAAAAAGTTGGCTTAAAGCTCAACATTTCAGAAAACGAAGATCATGGCATCCAGTCCCATCACTTCATGGGAAATAGATGGGGAAACAGTGGAAACGGTGTCAGACTATTTTTTTGGGTTCCAAAATCACTGCAGATGGTGACTGCAGCCATGAAATTAAAAGACGCTTACTCCTTGGAAGGAAAGCTATGATCAACCTAGATAGCATATTCAAAAGCAGAGACATTACTTTGCCAACTAAGGTCTATCTAGTCAAGGCTATGGTTTTTCCAGTAGTCATGTATGGATGTGAGAGTTGGACTGTGAAGAAGGCTGAGTGCCGAAGAATTGATGCTTTTGAACTGTGGTGTTGGAGAAGACTCTTGAGAGTCCCTTGGACTGCAAGGAGATCCAACCAGTCCATTCTGAAGGAGATCAGCCCTGGGATTTCTTTGGAAAGAATGACGCTAGAGCTGAAACTCCAGTACTTTGGCCACCTCATGGGAAGAGTTGACTCATTGGAAAAGACTCTGATGCTGGGAGGGACTGGGGGTAGGAGGAGAAGGGGACGACTGAGGATGAGATGGCTGGATGGCATCACTGACTCGATGGACGTGAACTCCATGAACTTGATGGACGTGAGTCTGAGTGAACTCCGGGAGTTGGTGATGGACAGAGAGGCTGGGCGTGCTGCGGTTCATGGTGTCGCAGAGTCGGACATGACTGAGCGACTGAACTGAACTGAACTGAACAATTAAAAAAAGACTGACCATTCCCAGTACCAACCTTGTAGTTTAATACTGATGTGGCTGCATTTAAAAAATAAATAGGAATGATTCTTACTAAAGCACTGCAGTGTATCCTGGCCAGGTTACCATTTGAAAAAATCATAATGCTTCCTTTGCACAATAATGAACACATGAATACTGAAAGTCCTGAGGTGTTTTGTTCTGAAAACATCAAGATCATAAATATGTATTCTTTGATATATGTAAACAGATACAAAATGTGAAACATAGTATTTCATAGGAGATGGCAATGAAGAACAAGAATTTTATGCAAATTAGAGGAAAAAGGGAATCTGAATTCCCTGAGTGAAAGACAGACAACTTAGAAGACAGCCCAATTTCTCTAAAAATCAGTCTGAGTAAAGGGATCTATGAAGGATCATGTATAACATCTTTGTCTTCCCTGTGTCACATCCAACTTATTTTTTTATGGTTAAAGTGTGTGTATGCTCAGTCGTTTCTGACTCTTTGTGACCATACGGATTGTGGCCCACCAGGCTCCTCTGTCCATGGGATTTTCCCAGCAAGAATACTGGAATGGGTTGCCATTTCCTTCTCCAGGGGATCTTCCCAACCCAGGGATTGAACTTCTGTCTCCTGCATCTCTTGCATTGTCAGGCAGATTCTTTAGTGCTGGGCCACCTGGGAAGCCCATTGGTTAGAGTAGTATCTACAAATCTATACAACTGTTCACCATGGTTTTGCCATTTTGTGTGTTTTCAGAACCGTATTTAAGGCAGGTAAGTAGCATTATTTTCTCATTAGCATCATTAATATCTTATTTTATGCTAATGTTTTGCTGTGAATCCTAAGCTCTTTCAATGAATTCTTTTATCATTTGGCCCCAGTGTTAAAAGAATCACCACTGGGTGGGCAGTTATGCTTGTTGTAAATGTAAAATCAAGAAACTGCTGATGGGGAATGGAAAAGGGAGAGTGGGTAACAAAGCTAAGAACCCACTGGGTGCTAACCCTTATGCCATTTACATGTCACATCTTTAATTAATCTCCATGGAAACTCTCTGTGCTATCCTATAGATATGATTTTGTCAAAAAGGAAATTAAGACTCCCAGAGGTGAACAAACGTCCCAGGTGATACGGCGACCAAGTGTAGAGCTTCTGTGTATCTCCAAGCTGATGATGTTTTAACTCTTTCCACTATTACACACGAGGGACAGGAAAGGGAAAACTGTGGCACTAAAAGGGTGCGGGGGAAATTGGATCAGGGAGAAAATTTTAGGAAGAATATACTGAAAATCATCTTAATCCTATTTAATTGTATGTGATGGAAATATGGGTATAGGGTAACTAAATTCTTGCAGTGGTTGAGATCAAGGTGCCGTTAGAGTAACACACACAGCCCAGAGCCTTTAATTAGACCAGTGAGAACTATGCACTGCTTCTGGAGTAACTTCAGACTGAGAGCTGGAGATCCACCCATTCCTTACCCAATCCTACAGTGAAGAGGCAGCCTGACGGCCTCTCTGTATAACAACTCTCTTCTGAAGGGTAGGCTGTTTCCCCTCTGCTTTCTACTCGTCCTCAAGACTAACTCTGCATATTGGCTGGCCTCTTCGATGGCATTTCTTCCTAAGGCAAACACTCCAAATACAGCCAAAACTCTGAAATTTGACTTCTAAACAAAACTTTTGGTATTTAAAATTTTTTAATCTTTTGATAAATGATCCCAGATTAGTGCTCAACAGAATTTTGTGTCCACGTGGCAGAAAGTGAGGAGCGCTTTTACAGAAGCCAGGAATGTCTCATTGTGCTTTCATCTGTCTGCTGCTCCTTCTGTTCCTTCATGCACATTCCAGCCTCCTCATCAGCCTGTTCAGAGGGCGCCAAGGCAGTTCTGCCAAGTAGGAAAATGTTTGAGATACAAGTGGTTGGTGGAAAGAAAGCAGAACCAATCTGGAGGGTTGCTTTTGAAACTACTTGAATCCAAAGGTTGTGGTTTCATATCAAAGCTTCCTGTGGGCTCTCAGGCTCATTTCGAGAATTTCTACCAGTTGATTTGTGATGTATGTGCCCCATTTTTGGTCAATAAACCTTTCCAATATGCATACATCACAGGCCTGATGACCAGTGCAAGCAAGCCGGGATATTAACATTCACAGCCATGACCAGGACCGTGCACAAAAGGCTTCATTCTCTTCTGATTCAGTTTTTCCACCTTGGGCCATGTCTCCCACTTGAAGTCCAGATCTTATTGCAAAAACTTCTGGGTGGTAATGGATTTCTTTTTTTTTTTTTTTTTTTTGGTCTAGCCCTCATTGCTCTCGTTAGTTAACTTCATCTCTGTAGGCCTTTCAGAGCACATTCTCTGCCCTCATTCCATCCCCTGGGGATCCAGCCATCAGATCTAGTTCATATGCCAGCGATTTGGCCTGACTTGTCCTGGGCTCACTGCCTACACTCATCCATTTCAGCCAAACCAAAATTCTTTCACTTTTATAAGTTGTTTCAAAGATCTGGAACTGTGTGCTTTCCTACTCTTTCACCCTGTCGAAACCTACTGCCTTCAGAAACAGTTTCATGACTAATGCAAAAACTTTAGTATTAACAGTCATGTTAATACCTGTAAATATTGGTTATGTGACACATTAATTAGATTAGATTGTTACATGCTAATATGGAGTCCATTTGTTCATTTCAACTATTACGCATATAACGTTTTTATATCTTGGATTTGGAAAAGATATTAAAAATCTTCCAATCCATCCACCCAATTACGATACAAGTCATGGTCAGATCAATGAATGAATGTTCTACCCAACAAATATGAAGTGTATTACCTCACTGAGGACTACAAGCTATTTAAGAAAGATTTGCTTGTAATTTCAATCCATTGGTTCTAATTCTGTCATTTGGAATTAGGACAAATCTGTTCCTTCTTCCATGTGCCTGTTCTTCAGATATTTTTAGAAAACCAACCTCTTATAAGACTCTCCTTTCATAGGTTAAACATTTTCCATCAAACCACACAACTTCTAACTATTTAGCAAGCTGATTGCTGTCTTTTGGATCTGCTCCAGTCTGTCAGTATCTTTTTAAAAATACTGTTCTTACCCTAAACTTAAGCTCTAGACATGGCCAAGCAGAATAGTATATGGTATAGGGTGTGGGTACCTCCTGCTCTCAGGGGATTGCACTCTTGTTGATCCAGTCTGAGATAATGAGAGGTTTTATTTTTTTAATCTATATTTACTCAATCATTAATTCAGCATGGTATTAATGTGAATTAATTAATTAATGCCTGCACAGCACTGCAGTAAGTATGAAAGATACAATGGTGAATGCGATGTATTTGTCCTTGTCTCAATGGACAGTCTGGCAGGGAAGACAGAAAAAAAACCTCACTATTACACGAATGTTAAGTGCTATGTGGGAGGCTGTCTCTATCACCTCAGACTATGTTAGAGTCAACATAAGTGGTGTTTCTGTGTTTCCATAAGATCTGTTGTTAAATGAGTGTTCTCTATCCTATAATTAACAAATGACCTTTTAAACTTAAGAGCAGTTTTTTAAGCTTATTAAAATTACCGTTGTGTTATTGTTTAGTCAAGTCATATTCGACTCTGCAACACCATGGACTGTAGATGGCCAGGCTCCTCTGTCCGTCGAATTTTACAGGCAAGAATACCGGAGTGGGCTGCCATCTCCTCATGCAGGGGAATCTTCCTGACCCTGGAATCAAACCGTCATCTCCTGTGTCCCTGACATTGGCAGCTGGATTCTTAACCACTAGCATCACCTGTGAAGCCCAAGGAATTATTGACACTTTTAATTCCTGATTTTCTCTTCCAACAGTTTTCATGTCAGTTCAGTTCAGTCACTCAGTCGTCTCCAACACTTTGTGAGCCCATGGACTGCAGCAAACCAGGCCTCCCTGTCCATCACCAACTCCTGGAGTTTACTCAAACTCATGTCCATCAAGTCAGTGATGCCATCCAGACATCTCATCCTCTGTCATCCCCTTCTTTTCCTGGCTTCAATCTTTCCCAGCATCAGGGTCTTTTCAAACGAGTCAGTTCTTCGCATCAGGTGGCCAAAGTATTGGAGTTTCGGCTTCAACATTAGTCCTTCCAATGAATATTCAGGACTGATTTCCTTTAGGATGGACTGGTTGGATCTCCTTGCAGTCCAAGGGACTCTCAAGAGTCTTCTCCAACACCACAGTTCAAAAGCATCAATTCTTCAGTGCTCAGCTTTCTTTATAGTCCAACTCTTACATCCATACATGACTATTGGAAAAACCATAGCTTTGACTAGATGGACCTTTGTTGGCAAAGTAATGTCTCTGCTTTTTAATATGCTGTCTAGGTTGGTCATAACTTTTCTTCCAAGGAGTAAGCATCTTTTAATTTCATGGTTGCAGTCACCATCTGCAGTGATTTTGGAGCCAAAAAAAATAAAGTCTGTCACTGTTTCCACATCTATTTGCCATAAAGTGATGGGACCAGGTGCCATGATCTTAGTTTTCTGGTTGAGCTTTAAGCCAACTTTTTCACTCTCCTCTTTCACTTTCATCAAGAGGCTCTTAAGTTTTTCTTCACCTACTGCCATAAGAGAGGTGTCATTTGCATGTCTGAGGTTATTGATATTTCTCCCGGCAATCTTGATTCCAGCTTATGCTTCATCCAGCCCAGCGTTTCTCATGATGTACTCTGCATAGAAGTTAAATAAGCAGGGAGACAATATACAGCCTTGATGTACTCCTTTTCCTATTTGGAACCAGTCTGTTGTTCCATGTCCAATTCTAACTGTTGCTTCCTGACCTGCACACAGATTTCTCAAGAGGCAGGTCAGGTGGTCTGGTATTCCCATCTCTTGAAGAATTTTCCACAGTTTATTGTGATCCAATAAAGGCTACAGTCAAAGGCTTTGGCATAGTCAATAAGACAGAAATAGATGTTTTTCTGGAACTCTCTTGCTTTTTCGATAATCCAACAGATGTTGGCAATTTGATCTCTGGTTCCTCTGCCTTTTCTAAATCCAGCATGAACATCTGGAAGTTCAGTTCATATACTGTTGAAGATTGGCTTGGGGAATTTTGAGCATTACTTTACTAGCGTGTGAGATGAGTGCAATTGTGCGGTAGTTTGAGCATTCTTTGGCATTGCCTTTGGGATTGGAATGAAAACTGACCTTTTCCAGTCCTGTGGCCACTGCTGAGTTTTCCAAATTTGCTGGCATATTGAGTGCAGCACTTTCACAGCATCATCTTTCAGGATTTGAAATAACTCCACTGGAATTCCATCACCTCCACTAGCTTTGTTCGTAGTGATGCTTCCTAAGGCCCACTTGACTTCGTGTTCCAGGATGTCTGGCTCTAGGTGAGTGATCACATCATCGTGATTATCTGGGTCATGAAGATCTTTTTGTATAGTTCTTCTGTGTATTCTTGCCATCTCATCTTTATATCTTCTGCTTCTGTTAGGTCCATACCATTCTATCCTTTATTGAGCCCATCTTTGCATGAAATGTTCCCTTCACATCTCTAATTTTCTTGAAGAGATCTCTAGTCTTTCCCATCCTATTATTTTCCTCTAGTTTTTTCACTGATCACTGAGGATGGCTTTCTTATCTCTCCTTGCTGTTCTTTGGAACTCTGCATTCAAATGGGTGTATCTTTCCTTTTCTCCTTTGCTTTTCACTTCTCTTCTTTTCACAGCTGTTTGTAAGGCCTCCTCAGATAGCCATTTTGCTTTTTTGCATTTCTTTTTCTTGGGGATGTTCTTGATCCTTGTTTCCTATACAATGTCATGAAGCTCCATCCATAGTTCATCAAGCACTCTGTTTATCAGATCTAGTCCCTTGAATCTATTTCTCACTTCCACTGTATAAAGGGATTTGATTTAGGTCATACTTGAATGGTCTAGTGGTTTTCCCTACTTTCTTCAATTTAAGTCTGAATTTGGCAATAAGGAGTTCATGATCTGAGCCACAGTCAGCTCCCAGTCTTGTTTTTGCTGACTGTATAGAGCTTCTCCATCTTTGGCTGCAAAGAATATAATCAGTCTGATTTTGGTATTGACCGTCTTCTCTTGTGTTGTTGGAAGAGGGTGTTTGCTATGACCAGTGCGTTCTCTTGGCAAAACTCTATTAGACTTTGCCCTGTTTCATTCTGTACTCCAAGGCCAAATTTGCCTGTTACTCCAGGTGTTTCTTGACTTCCTACTTTTGCATTCCAGTCCCCTATAATGAAAAGGACATCTTTTTTGGGTGTTAGTTCTAAAAGGTCTTATAGGTCTTCACTGAACCGTTCAACTTTAGCTTCTTTAGCTTTACTGGTTGGGGTATAGACTTGGACTACCATGATATTGAATGGTTTAATACAACAGTTTAATCTTGCTTTGTTCTTTAAGGTAGCTAGTGAAAATACCTACACTCTAAAAGTATAAAATAAACAGTTAAGTGTGCTTGGAAAAAGGTAAAGGACGGGTGGAAACATTAACAAAGCCAAGTTTACAGACACACAAATCACACAACCCTGCATATTTGCAGGAGGTGGCTAAAAATGTGGCTTAAGATTCCTAACCGACAAGACAAAAAGGAAATGAGATCAATTATGAGATTTAATATATCCATAATATAAAAACAGGGCAGTTACTCAAGATAAACATAGATTACCAGGTATTGAGGAACTCTAACCACCCCACCAGGGAAAATTTTCCTGGGTTCTCAAAAAGAATCGGCATCCTCAGTGATACTGGATATGGACCATGGTTTCTTAACTGACACTTCAATGTCAATAATAGTGTGATAACAAAGCACTATTTAGGAAAATTAATTCTAGGAGGGTCCCCTAGAAAACATGATTTTAGTATGCTAGCCTCTGTGATCTTTAAGCTATGTGTTGAATCATATCATTTCCCTGCTTAAAGTACTCCAAGTTTTCTATTCTATCTGGAAAAAATTCTGGACTTCTTACTTGGCCCATGAGGTCCTGTGCGATCTATTCCCAGCTCACCACTTCCACCTCATAACAATCTCCTCTCTCGCCGTCTCTAGACTTGGCTGCCTTAGAGTCTTCTTTCTACATGTGCTGCTCCTCAGCCTGGAATGTTCTTCATGGAGTCCTTCCCATTGCTGGCTCCTTCTCAGCTTGCAAGCATCAGTTTAAATGATGTAATCTCAGATGCACCATCCTGTTCACTTTCACTAAGTGGAAGCAGCACCCCATTTGTTGGCTCCATGATGGTTGTGGTTGAGTTGCTAAGCCGTGGCCGACTCTTGCAATCCCACAGACTGTAGCCCACCAATCTCCTCTTTCCATGGAATTCTCTAGGCAAGAATACTGGAGCAGGTTGCCAGTTCCTTTTCCAGGGGATCTTCCTGCCCCAGGAATCAAATCCGGGTCTCTGACATTGCAGGCAGATTCTTTACCAACTGAGCTACAAGGAAAGCACTAGTACTTTCTAAATTTGTATTCACCTAGTTATTTGCTCATTCACCTATGCATTACTTCTTCTTCTTGGTAGATTGTTGTGTCTGGACCATGTTTATTTCACACACATTCTATGTACCCCACCACAAGGCCTGGCACATAGAAGAAAATCAGTAGCAACTGGTTGAATAAATGATTGAATAAGAAACTGAATAAATGATGATCTAAATTTTGCCAAAGAAAAAATTTAGAATGTATATTTTTTAGGCAATCATTTTAGAAATTATTGTTGTTACAACAACTTGGATCGGATAAGAATTGGACAGCAGATAATTCAAAGTTGTTTCCCACCTCCCCTCAAAAGAACCTGAAATACGCATATTTTGCTTTGTTAGTCAGGGGCAGGAGAAGGCAATGGCAACCCACTCCAGTATTCTTGCCTGGAAAATGGAGCCATGGACACAGGAGCCTGGTAGGCTCAGTCCATGGGGTCGCACAGAGCTGGACATGACTGAAGCGACTTAGCAGCAGCAGCAGTTAAAGGGGCAAAAGTACATGCTTTGAGCACCAAAGAGAGGACAATTTAAGGCCCCTTGTGAAAACCAGGGAGCCTGGAGGAAATGAGAAATCCTTTCTCCACAGAGAGAGGCTGAAGGGCATTAAAAAACAAAAAGTATCTTCATTAGCTTTGAATCAACCTCAAATTTTGTAAGCACGCCTCCTGTGCCTTCAGTTAAAAAGTTTAACACCATTGGCCCAAGTGTTCTTCGGGGACCCATTCTGCATCTGGGTTATCAACCACCTCTATTTCTTCATGCTCCTAAACATCTTTTAATAATTCTTTCAAAAATTATCGTGGAGATTTTAACTAATTAGTTGTCTGATATTTCTAGAACCTATATATTTTTGCCTTGATTGAAAATAAATGTAATTGCTAATTTTGGGTATTTTTCTTTTCTTTTTTAAAAAATTGCTTATATTATTAAAATGGATCATTCAGTCCCTTAGTGGAATTTGTCTGTTATTAGAGACCTATCCTCATCTGTATCAGATTTGATTTTCTAATCTCCTTTTCTTATCTTGAACAAGAGTGGATATATTTCCTTTACGTTGACTCAAATTAGAATCTGAATATGAAAGGAAAGCTCACTCATTAAAGAAATCCTGTGATGAATTCCTTGGTAAATTTTGTATTGATGTTCCACAGTATCTGTATTTTAAATGTCTGAGCCTGCCCACAGGCAGGTATGCTGGAACCAGAAGGTTCATGACTGAGATTACTTTGCCAACAAAGGTCTGTCTAGTCAAGGCTATGGTTTCACCAGTAGTCATGTATGGATGTGAGAGTTGGACTGTGAAGAAAGCTGAGCACAGAAGAATTGATGCTTTTGAACTGTGGTGTTGGAGAAGACTCTTGCGAGTCCCTTGGACTGCAAGAAGATCCAACCAGTCCATCCTAAAGACCAGTCCTGGGTGTTCATTGGAAGGACTGCTGCTGAGGCTGAAACTTCAGTACTTTGGCCACCTCGTGCGAAGAGCTGACTCATTGGAAAAGACCCTGATGCTGGGAGGGATTAGGGGCAGGAGGAGAAGGGAATGACAGAGGATTAGATGGCTGAATGGCATCACCGACTCAATGCACATGAGTTTGGGTGAACTCCGGGAGTTGGTGATGGACAAGGAGGCCTGGCATGCTGTGATTCATGGGGTCCTAAAGAGTCGGACACGAATGACTGAACTGAACTGAACTGAATCAATATACGGGTTGCACTGAATTCACAGGACACCACTGAGCGACTGAACTGAATTGAACTGAACTACCTCACCACCAATCAATGAGAAGAATGTCCATGAGCTGATCACGCACCCTGCAACCCTCACACCTAATGTTGTCTTTAAAACTGTTTCCAGAAATCTGAACACAAAGGAGTCTAGGTCTTTTGAGCATGAGCTGTCCTGGATTCAGTCCCCATTTTTATATACAATTGCTTCCCATCTGGCATCATGCAACAGTTGGATACTAAAATAAAGTTCGGAAATAACTATGGCCCACAAACTTAGGGCCATTTGAAAAGACCCTGATGGTAGGAAGGAGTGAAGGCGGGAGGAGAAGGGGATGACAGAGGATGAGGTGGTTGGATGGCATCACTGACTCGATGGACATGAGTGTGAGTAAGCTCCAGGAGTTGGTGATGGACATGGAGGCCTGGTGTGCTGCAGTCCATGGGGTGGCAAAGAGTCTGAGCGGCTGAACTGAACTGAACAAACTGAGGAGGAGTAAGAGTGTGAGATTAATAATGCAATTGCACTGCTTATATATTTAAACCACATGACTTCTTGGATAAATTCAGCTCAGTACACTAAGAATATGATAGAATGTTTTCCCTCTTTATTCCTAATGTAAGACCTTTAATCTATACTTTAAAGAATGGAAAGTGGTGCCAAGAGGAGCAATGACATTAGAATACATCCCATAAAGAGAGAAGCACTAAGAATTTGAGAAGGTAGCAACATAGCTCTCTCAGTCAGTCAGTTCAGTTGCTCAGTTGTGTCTGACTCTTTGCGACCCCATGGACTGCAGCATGCCAGGCCTCCCTGACCCTCACCAACTCCCAGAGTTTACTCAAATTCATGTCCATTGAGTTGGTGATACCATCCAACCATCTCATCCTCTGTTGTCCCCTTCTCCTCCTGCCTTCAATCTTTCCCAGCATCAGGGTCTTTTTAAATGAGTCAGCTCTTCGCATCAGGTGGCCAAAGTATTGGAGATTCAGCTTCAACATTAGTCCCTCCAATGAATATTCAGGACTGATTTCCTTTAGGATGGACTGGTTGGATTTCCTTGCAGTCCAAGGGACTCTCAAGAGTCTTCTCCAATACGACAGTTCAAAAGCATCAATTCTTCAGTGCTCAGCTTTCTTTATAGTCCAACTCTCACATCCATACATGACCACTGGAAAAACCATAGCCTTGACTAGAGGGACCTTTGCTGACAAAATAATGTCTCTGCTTTTTAATAAGCTGTCTAGGTTGGTCATAACTTTCCTTCCAAGGAGTAAGGGTGTTTTAATTTCATGGCTGCAGTCACCATCTGCAGTGATAGCTCTCTAGAGCCCTAGATATTGGTATGAGTGGAACTTGGAGGTGATTGGGAAGACAAATTTCAGGACTTAGGGCTGGGCAACAAGAGGAGGGTCCTCTTTCAGGTTTGAAAGAATGATTTAACAAAATGTGTTCCTATGTAATAGTATAATTTAAATATGATTTTTTTTCTGCTGATGTTTTGTTTGTCATAGAAACAAAGCCACTAATTAATTCATTCTAAGCCACTAGTTAATTTCTTTAACTCTTTCTTAGTAAAATAGTTCCTGTGTATATTTCATGCCAGGCACCAAATGCCCCAAGATAAATAAGACACTATCCCTCTTCTCAACAGTATGATTTATCACAGGGAAAGTTGAAGGTAGTTACAATTACAGGGCTGTGGTACAGGTGTTAGGAAAGAGGTGTGAAGAAGGTGGCAAGCGAGTAGGGTCAGCTGAATCAGAGCAAGAGTAGACTCACACACATAGCAGAAAAAGCTGTGCTAAGGCTGGCAACATGCAGAGCTGGGTAATAAGAAGGGAAAGATGATATTGGGGGGAAACACCCACGAAGAGGAAAAAAAAACACAGAACTATTTTCCTTTGCTAAACCTTCTTCAATTATTGAGAGATTAATATTCCTCCCTCCCCTTTTTTTTTTTGGCTGCTGCACATGGCATGTGGGATCTTAGTTCCCCAATCAGGGATCAGACCCATGACCCCTGTATTGGAAGGGTGGAGTCTTAACCACTGGACCATCAGGGAAGTCCCTATTGAGAGATTAGTATTTCAAGTTGCTGCATCATAGAGAACTTTCCGATTCTAAGACTCAAGTTGGAAGGACACACCTTTCCTCCTGACTCGTGTCCCCTGGTCTCCACCAAAGCTCTAGTGTTGGGGGGATATCTCTCTGCTGTGGCTATTTCCTGGAGGTGACTGTCCTTTTAGCAGAAGGACTATGATGGATGATGGTAAGAACAAAGAGGCAAACTGAATTTAGGGGTTACAGTCTTGGGCCAAAGTTAGAGGGCTCTGCCAGGAAGGCAGCGACAGCATGAAGTCCTGAAACTCCCCTTCAGGTGGTCCTCTGGCTTGGGGAAACAAGCTATCCTTTGTCTGATCATCTTTCAAAATTGGTACAATTCTACTTTTAAAGGCAAAGCAGATTTCTAAAATTGCATCTGTAGTAGCTTCCCTTGAAGGTTCCTTATGCTGATGCTCCTTTGAAATAAGGGAATAAAAGGGCATTGCTTGGCTTTTACGCCTGCTCTGTACAGCCTTCCTGGGGGTGCGGTGGGGTGGTTCTTTACTGGTAGAGAGTATACGTGTGTGTATGTGTGAATATATAGAGGTTGTCCTGAGATTTCCCATTTTCTTATTTCTCCAGAGCTTGATGTTTATCAAAGCACACGGTGGCCTCTGGCCAACCTCCGAGAGCACATCATTATCACGCTGTGTCTTATGACACGGACCTGTTTAAACAGACTGGGTACAACAGAGACAGCCGGGTGTGGTTACCTTCTCGGCATGCTGCTCCACCAAGATGACTCAACTCTAATCAATCACAGGAAAATACTTACTAAGCACCAGAAATGTGTCTGTTGCAGAGAAGGACAGAACATACCAAAAGCTACTCTCAATCTTTGATGAACTTAAAATACCCTCTTTTCGTTCTCTGATGTTGGGGCTTTCAAAGGCTGTCCTTGGCCTTGTCTTATTTCTCAACACGAATTACCTTAAAAAATCTAGTCCCATGGCATTTTGATAATCAATCAAGTATACTGCTGCAAATCAAAAATGTAGAGCACAAAATGGTGTGGTATATGCTATATTACAATTTAAAAAAATTTTAATGCATAGTAAAAAAAAAGATAAGAAAGCACACCAAAAATGTATTTATGACCATTTTTAGAATAGTGGAATTATGGGTCATGTCTTTTAAATTTCCATTTTCTATATATTCTATCATATGACTAATTATATTGCTTTTATAAACAGGGGATCAAGTCTAACCAACGATTCACATCAAGAAGTGTGGAGAAGGAGCCTCAGACTGAGCTTATTTCCAGCTGCCTCTGTGTCTCACAGATGGAAGGCAGAGACAAGAAAAATCTGCATGGAAAAGATACTAACATGACTTGAACTTCCTTAGTGCCTCACGTGATATCAGGCAAGACCCCAGTGTTCAAAATAAGAGAAAAACAGAGAGAGGGAAAAAAAGTCTATTGATTTCCTTTTCAAAAATGCCCCTCATATCCATTCCTTCTTGCATTATTGCTCCCACCATGTAGGGACCAGTCCTCTTGCCAAGATGATTCGGACAGTTCAGCTTGTGTCCCTGTCTTCCCCTGTCTCCTGAATACCATCTTGCCTGAACACCATGGAATGGTTAGCCTCTCAGGATTCCACTTCCATTGTATTTTTCTCCTGTTACGGAGCACTAAATAACATCCCAGCTCTACCACTTACTGTTTTTGTCTCTTAAAGCATTCCTTTCCTCATCTACATGGGTTTATATGGATATGTATTACTTATCTCATACACACATTAGGGACTGAGTACTATATGTGATTATCAGTTTATCTCAACTAAACACACTAGCTGAAAAGGATTTGGTATCATACTTTCTGAGTGTTACCTTTTAGGAAAGATTCAGTGGGAGTGCTAAGAACTACCAACTACGCAGACCCAGTCTCTTGGAATGGAAAACTATCTTTTCAGCTATTTTAAAACTTGAGAGAAATAACATAAAATAGTTTTATAATCATTTACCAAGAGCTAATATTTACTTCAGCTTTAGAGATTCACGTAAGCGTACTAAAATTCTCACCACCCCTCAAAAAACAAGCAAAATCCATTTAAATAATATAGTGGTGACACTGGGAAGCAATCGGATAAAGTGATCTATTCACTTTTAACCCAAATACTTCCTGAAAACTTACTCAAGTGCTATTTTTACTAGAGTACTTAAAATTCTAATTTAAAAAGAAACTATTTAAAAACATTATCCTTTTCTGAGAATGGAGGAAGAGAAAGTGATTTTAAAGTTAAAAAAGCAAAACAAAATAAAATTGGCCTATAATTTCTCAAATCTGAACTCAGAAGGTCCCTTGGGGTCTGAGGTCAGGGCTCAGAAGTCGTTCTGTGGTTCTCTTGAATTTTATACCAAGGCAACCCTTCCATACTGTACTTTTATCATCCTGCTCTAAGAAATTAGGTTAATGGACCCAAGCATTTGGAATTAATTTTATTCAACAATTATTTTTTGAACTCCTACTCTGTGCCAGACAATGTTCTCAGTATTGGGACTGCGTCAACAATTAAGATAGACGATGATCTCTGTCCTAATGAAGCTCGTGTTGTAAACAATGAATATAATAGCATGGGTATCTTTACTTATGAGAGTCATCAAAACTGGAGCTGTTTGCAAATTTGTGCATATTTTCACTTTTCACCTTTTTAGAGCATAGGTCTTTGGATTTCATCAGATTTTCAAAAGATGCTGAAACGATCAAAATAGTTTTTAAGTGGCTTTAAAGTATAGTTCTAGAACCCTTAGAACTGTGGCTTTGGAGTCAAATCAGCTTGTACTCAAAGTCAGGCTCTGCTAGTTATTTAATATATGAAAGTGTTAACCACTCAGTCATGTCCGACTCTT
The DNA here is from genome assembly GCF_032405125.1 of Capricornis sumatraensis. Taxonomy (NCBI): domain Eukaryota; kingdom Metazoa; phylum Chordata; class Mammalia; order Artiodactyla; family Bovidae; genus Capricornis; species Capricornis sumatraensis. The sequence goes on along the minus strand of NC_091080.1, from coordinate 37,622,103 downwards.
TGCAGCCCCATAGACTGTAGCCCACTGGCCTCCTCTGTCCATTCTCCAGGCAAGAATTCTGAAGTGGGTTGCTGTTCCGTTCTCTAGGGGATCTTCTTGACCCAGGTCTCCCACATTAGCAGGCAGATTCCTTACCATCTGAGTCACAAGGCAAGCCCCTTTTTAATAGATGGGCATGGACAAATAAAAATTAGCTCACTTTTCTGCATCTCAGTTTTCACATCTATAAAACTGAAGGGAGGCCTCATAAGGCTCCTGTGAGAGTTAAATTCGACTACAGCCATGAAGCACTTGGCACACTGTGAGGTTACCACCCTCCTCCGTGCTCCTGTCTCACAGGTTTTGATCCAAAATATGAGTGAGAAATCTGAAGCAAGTTCAAAGACAGGATGGATTGCCTTTGACAGCTAGGAGGTTCTCATCCTTAGAAGATCTCAATTTCAGTGTTATCAGACATAGTGGAAACATCACAGGTTAGCAAGGAAGGTCCTACCTAAGAGTTTATGATTCTGTGAAATCACCAATATTATATGTACCAAACAGATAAGATGCCTAGGCTTTTCTTTGGAGAGGATTTTATGAGCCAGTATATACAGCCAAACTTTGATTCCATGAGTGAAATAAATGCTTATTATAAACTATATGATAATGTTTGGTATAACTTCTTATTATAACCCAGAGAGACAATACTCATGATTAGAATTAAATTATCTTTGATTTGTTTAGAATTTGATAACTTTTAAAGATTTTAAATTATAAACTTGGGCTCTTTGTTTCACTTGATGATGGCAACAACCCTTTAAAACAATCCTTTGAAAGGACCTGCCAGGCGTGGCTTGGTTATTCCCCCAGCTGCTCTTACAGCTTCAACAGTCACATCCTCCTTCTTGCTCTGTGTTCCTGGGACAGTGGCTTTCTTTCCAAGGTTTTTGAACGTGCAGTTCTCTCTTCTTGGACTGTAACACCAACTATCCTAGAGTGACATGAGCAACTACTGCTCAGCACACATTTCCTCAAGGGTACCTCTTCTCTTGTCTCCCTCTGGAGCACCCTGTACTTCTCTGTTGTAGCTTCTGTCATAGCTACATTAGCGCCAGTGTGATGTTTTGTGTGTTTTTTTTTTTTGGGGGGGTGAGATTATTTGATTAATATCTGTTTATATCCCCAGTCTGTACATTCTATGAAGGTAGGGACCATGTGTATTTCTGCTCATTATTGTATCACAGCACTTAGCCCAGTGCCTGGCACATTTTGGTAGAATGGAATGCCAGATGAAAGGCACACAGATGGTATTTCCACCCTGCATGTGAGAAAAACAAAGTGATTTGCATAAGGGGATCTGACTACTTGGTGAGGACAAAACATGGGGACTGGGGGACCTAATGATTAACTGCTACTTTATCCCTCCTCCCCGACATCATACCTTTTCTTCTGCGTTGAACTCTAACTAAAGATGTCTAATATACCTTTTACTTTAGTATGTTGAGTCCAGGTTTGAAGTCAGGAGTAACCTCGGAAAACCCAAAGCTGTTGATACATGCCAAACATCAATCCCAGTCAAGTTCTTCTGCAGGGAATTTCCACCTTGAGTTTCTTTTTCTTAGAAAACCTGGACTCACCCATTTATTTTAAAATTGTTCTCAGAATTGCAGCTCTTCTTTCATTCTTGTGTCTACCAGCAGAACACTTCCTCAGGAAAACTTCTCACATAGTAAATGGAGGTAGAATTAGCAGAGGAAAGACTGATGCAAGCAACAGTGCAACATTAAGTCAAAGGAAAGTCATTGTGCTGCCATGTGATGGGAAGGTCGGAGAAAAGATGACGCAAACGCACACCTCCCTGGAGGAAGAGCAGAAGAGGGAGATGATGGCAACACCAGCCACACTGCCTAACCGTGAGGACATTCCATGCATCTGGCGCTGTACTAAGAGGCTCTCTAAAGGAAGAGCTGACTCTAATGTTAAGTGTAAACAAACACAGAATTTAAGGTCATTCACTTTCACACCTAGCTGATTTGATAACTCAATGTTTTTTTAACATTATATGCCAGCCACCCTAAGTGTCTTATAAACTGTATCTCCTCTATTTCTCAAAAAAACCTATGAGGTAGTTAGTATTTTTTCCTGTTTTAACAGATGAAGAAACTAACTACCCAACTATCTTGCTGACTCCTAACTCTTCTAGCTCGAAGAGTTTCACATGCTTAGAATTTGTAAGTTTCACATACTTAGTTGCCAGAGTTATCTTTTAAAATATTTGTTGTTGTTAGTTGTTAAACCATGTCCGACTCTGCAGCCCCATGGACTGTAACCTGCCAGGCTTCTGTGACCATGGGATTCTCCAGGCAAGAATACTGGAGTGGGTTGTCATTCTCTTCTCCAGGGTATCTTCCTGACCCAGGGATCTAACCTGTGTCTCCTGCATTGGCAGGGGGATTCTTTACTGCTGAGCCACCAGGAAAGCCCCTCTAAAGTATAGTTCTATTATTCCTTCCACAGTATAGTTTTGACATATTATTTATAAACATTAAGAGGTCCCCCATTGATAAAAGGATGGAATCAAAATTCTTCAGTCTGGTATTAAAGGCTTGTCATGATGGGCTCCCTTCTTATTGCCTGAAAAAGGTCTTGTCTGAGATGCACTTCTCTTTGTTCCCACTCATTTGTCAAGACTTGACTCAAAGGTTGCCTTCTTTGGGAAGACTTTCTAGGCCATTCTTGCACACAGTTTCCTCTCACTTCCGCATTACCACAAAATTTATTTCTAAAATAGCCAGTGGGTACTTCACTTGGAGATGCTTTGTATTATCTAATTACTTTTATATTAAAAACTTCTCGAAGACCATAATACACCATGAACATCTTTGAACATTTCTCTTTCCAGTCTTATGTATGCCTCCTCAGAGAGGCAGTGTGATGTGGCAGAAAGAGCAAAGCTTGGGACTTAGGAAGACTTATGTTCAAATCTTGGCTACTCTTACTGGTTAGGTGGGCTTCCCTGGTGGCTCAGTGGTAAAGATGCCTGGCAATGTAGGAGATGTGGGTTTGATCCCTGGTCCAGAAGATTCCCTGGAGAAGGAAATGGCAACCCAATTCAGTGTTCTTGTCTGGGAAATCTCATGGATAGAGGAGCCTGGTGGGCTACAGTCCATGGGGTCACAAAGAGTCAGACACAACTCAGCAAATAAACAGCAACAACTGGGTAGGTGGCTCTAGACTTCACTTATATCTCTCTTAGCCTCAGTATCCTCACCTGCAAATTAAAGCATAGTGATGTATATCCTAGGTCAGGAAGATCCCCTGGAGAAGGGATAGGTTACCCAATCCAATATTCTTGGGCTTCCCTGGTGGCTCAGCTGGTAAAGAATCCGCCAGCAATGCAGGAGACCTGGGTTCAATCCCTGTGCTGGGAAGATCCTCTGGACAAGGGAAAGGCTACCAACTCCAGTATTCTGGTCTGGAGAATTCCATGGTCTGTATAGTCCACGGGGTTGCAAAGAGTTGGACATGACTGAGCGACTTTCATTTTCAACCTATGCCACTATAGGTAGTAGAGCTCAAGAAATTATTACTAGAATTTATGATTGATGGACAATATAATAACTGTTGGCCAGACTCCTGTAGGAACCTAAATTCACACTAGGCTTATTACTTTAAGCACTGGTATTTATAATAAGTACCACGACTCTCTGGCACTTGTCAGGGAGAAATGAAGGAAGAAGAGTCTACCATACGCCAAAGACATCCAGGGAAAACTACTCATATGAGTCGAGGTGGTAAAGTAACGCAAAGCACAGGGCACATGCAGTAAGAGGACTTCTGGAAGCTTTCTGTGGTTGAACCATCATTCCAGGTTATGTCTGATAACAAAGTTTTCATACTGAAAGCCTTGCCTAGGATCCTAGGGCAGCAGGAAGCCTCAACAGATTTCTAATCCTTTGATACTCAGAGTGGCATCAGAAACTAGCAACATGGTCATCACCTGGGAGTTCTCTGGAAATGCAGAATCTCAGGCCCTGTCCCAGATTACTAAATCAGAACCTGCATTTTAACAAAATTTGCAGGTGGTCCATGACTCATTAAAGCTTGAGAGGCATGGTTCTTTCTCATATAAGCCACTCTTTTCATCAATAAGGAAGATGAGTTTGTGGACTTCTCCAGGTTGTGAAACCTCCTAACTATAGACATAGGCACTGGGCGAGGGCCCTTGATTTTGAGGATTTTGATCTTTCTGTGGAGACACAGGTGTCTTACAAGGTTAGGTGAATATTTTAGGCACCTTATTTTTAATATGACATCACAAAAAGTAAAATTATTTTTCTCAGATATCTTATTGATTTAAATGGCCTTTAGTTCTAAAAAGGAGCTAAATTCTTCTGTTGGTACTAAAATAGTTTAAAGCCTTAAAGGGATGTGTTTTAGTACTTAACATTAATTCTATGATTAAATTCTAAAACTCCTTACTTTTAAATCTTAAGAAAAACATTTATCAGCATTCCACATGATTTTAAGAAAATCACCTTAAAAATAACTTGTTTTCCCTGCAGACATAAAGATAAGAATGCTGTATAATTTTTAAACTCCATGTCTCTGAATAAAGATATTCTATAACTTTGAAGTAACAGTTAAAATAAAAAAAGAAGTCAGTGCTCTCCTGAACATCTACACCTGTTGAAATTCTACCTGTCTCTTCAAGATCTATCCAAAATATTATTATTAAAATTTATGAATTTTACTTATAAAACCATTGTGCCCCCACAACAAGACATGACCTTGACCACAGTGAGCCCCTAAAACATTCTGTCCTATTTCTCTTTGGCTCCATGTTTTCTATCATAGCTATTCATTTTTCAAATTTCCTCTATAAAAACTTAAAATGAAACATTTAAAACTTCATCAATTCAGCAAATATTTACAATAATCTACTATGTATGTGAGTCTGAGAATACAGTGATGAACAAGATTGAAATAGTTAATATCCTGTCTTCAATAAGTTTCTATTGCAGTTACATGTTAAGAATGCTGACCGCAATTCGCTGACAAAATAAAGCCCAGGAGAGCTCCAAGTATTTCATCAATACACTGAAGTTGTTAGTCTCAAGCTTTCAATGTCAGACCAGCCATAAGCACCATGTAGGTTTATTATCCATTTCTTCGCCAAACATTTTATCAGTACCTACTGTACCCCAGTCACTAAGTACTCAAAGAAGTGAGAGATGATGATTCAGTGTGAGTTAAAGAGAAGCATTCCACATAAGCCTGGGGATAAAGTTAGGGAGAAGTGGAGTCTTACATCTTTCACTTTCTGTGTCCTCTACAGTGATTAGCAGAACACTTTACACCGAGTAAACACACAATTTCTTTATCAAGGACATAAAATTTACCTTGTGGTGTAGACAGCAAATCAGCAGTGAGTGTCCTCATTGGTAAAACGTATCCATATCGACTATAATTTTACTAGTGGGAATACTCATTAACTCAACTATTTACTTATAGTGAGTACCTATTATGTGTCATGCACTATATGCTAAGCACTGAGCATAAAGAAATAAGATGCAGATCTCCCCGACATGAGGGAGAAAATAAGTAACTAATGAAGGTTCTTCCTAGTAAGTATTGAGTGTATCAAAGCACAGGATTCTACGGAAGTACTCCGGCAGGCCTTGTCATCCATGAGCACTCTGGGGAGGGCTTCAGATCCAGTTCAAAGGCTGGTATATATTCTTTCTATATTTATCTTAGTGGCAGAGGTGCATCTACTAGAGCCTGGGATAGACATCGCAGCTTCACATTTTATGTTCACTTATCTGTGCTTAGGCCAAACCTACCACATTTCCCTTTGGGAAGCACACATAGAAATGTAAACCTCCTTGATCACAAGCTACCACCAATTATTCATTTATAATCAAATATTTTAAATGACTGGTAAAAGAGCAATTGTGGTGCTTCTTTCTTAGGCAGTTATATCAAAGGGATCGTTCTTTGCAGAAGTTTCTGGGCAGACTTCCCTTGTTTCATTCCAATACTGGCTTTCTTGGCCTTCAACACAAAGGGACTATATTTGGAGGGACAACAGTCCTGCTCCACAGAGCTTTACAGTAGCAATGGATTCAAGAGATCTGGCAAAACCCACTCTATTGATAGTCTCTGGAGGAAGAACAATTAAATCACAGCCATCTCCTCCTACGAAGACCGTCACTGTGTCTCTAGAATTAGTTCATTTCCCAATTAACTGTTCTTTATTTCTTCCTTTGATTATTCTAACTAAAATATTCCTGAAAATGTAAGTGAAACACAAACAGTGCATGGAGAAAATGGAGCAGGAGTGAGCATGCTTGGAATGGATGCAAGAACATAGCTTATAGCACATTAAAAAAGATGTCAGAAAAGCATCTATCAATTTGCACATCTGCGTTTCTTGAAGGAATTAAACTTGAATCCTATCAATCATCTGTTTACTTTTTTTTTCAATTTTTTAATCAAATATCTTGGCAAAACATAATTTGTCTTGTAGGATTACCAGCATCCTCTCACATGGCGCCTGATGGTTGTCCCCAGTCTCTGTGTTCTGAGGCTCTGGGGTCAGCAAGACCACCAAGGATCTAACATTGGTCACTTTGCCAAGCTTTTACCAAGTACTTAATTCTGTGATTCTCTAACAAGCACAACTTCCTGCAGACTAAATACTGATCTCAGACAGCAATTTAATGGGAACCACTGGTTGTATACTGGGCTTCCCTGGTGGCTCAGCAGTAAAGAATCTGCCTGTAATGCAAGAGACCCAGTGTTGATTCATGGGTCAGGAAGATCCCCTGGAGGAGGGTATGGCAACCCACACCAGTCCCTTTGCCTGGAGAATTCCAGAGACAGGGGAGCCTGGCAGGCTACAGTCCATGGGATCACAAAGAGTTAGACATGACTGACTAACATACACACTGGGTGTGTATTAGACATAGTGCTGACTTTCAAGAATTCAGTCAGTTCAGTTCAGTTCAGTTGCTCCGTTGTGTCTGACTCTTTGTGACTCCATGGACTGCAGCACGCCAGGCCTCCCTGTCCATTGCCAACTTCCAGAGATTACTGAAATTCATGTGCATTGAGTCAGTGATGCCATCCAACCATCTCATTCTGTGTTGTCCCCTTCTCCTCCTGCCTTCAGTCTTTCCCAGCATCAGAGTCTTTTCAAAGGAGTCAGTTCTTTGCATCAGGTGGCCAAAGTATTGGAGTTTCAGCTTCAGCATCAATCCTTCCAATGAATATTCAGGACTGATTTCCTTTAGGATGGACTGGTTTGATCTCCTTGCAGTCCAAGGGACTCTAAAGAGTCTTCTCCAACACTACAGTTCAAAAGCATCAATTCTTCAGTGCTCAGCTTTCTTTATAGTCCAACTCTCACATCCATACATGACTACTGGAAAAACTATAGCCTTGACTAGATGGACCTTTGTTGGCAAAATAATGTCTCTGCTTTTTAATATGCTATCTAGGTTGGTTATAACTTTGCTTCCAAGGAGCAAGAGTCTTTCAATTTCATGGCTGCAGTTACCATCTGCAGTGATTTTGGAGCCAAAAAAAATAAATAAATAAAATCTGTCACCGTTTCCACTGATTCCCCATCTATTTGCCATGAAGTGATGGGACTGGATGCCATGATCTTTGTTTTCTGAATGTTGAGCTTTAAGCCAACTTTTTCACTCTCCTCTTTCACTTTCCTCAAGAGGCTCTTTAGTTTGTCTTTGCTTTCTGCCATAAGGGTGGTGTCATCTGCATATCTGAAGTTATTGATATTTCTCCCGACAATCTTGATTCCACTTTGTGCTTCATCCAGCCCAGCGTTTCTCATGATGTACTCTGCATATAAGTTAAATAAGCAGAGTGACAATATACAGCCTTGACATACTCCTTTTCCTATTTGGAACCAGTCTGTTGTTCCATGTCCAGTTCTGTTGCTTCCTGACCTGCATACAGATTTCTCAAGAGGCAAATCAGGTGGTCTGATATTCCCATCTCTTTCAGAATTTCCTAGAGTTTGTTGTGGTCAACACAGTCAAAGGCTTTGGCATAGTCAATAAAGCAGAAGTAGAATTCAGTAAGTTTTCTTAATATAAAAGTTCTATCTGGGCAGTTCTGATCTAAAAGATCCTACATTATTGTGAGTTCAGGCCAGGCTTCCTCCACGACTCTTGGAATGATACATTTATCCTTCTTTCTTTGAACACTTCATGAGTCTGAAGTGAGATTAGGGAGTTGTGGATGCAGGTGATGGATCAGGGGATCAGGGCCCTAGAACGAGCTGCAGAGCTGAAGGAGGGAAGTTAGAGTCTTCACAATAAAGGCAAAAGTGACCACTGGAGTTGTGGGTCAGCTGTCATAAGGAGACATCTGGCCAGAGGAAGGCAGAAGAGAAGTTGGTGCATGTCTACATTTACAAAGCACAGGTAGACACACTGAGGCAGACAGTGGGCAGAGAGGGAGGAGATCCGGAAGGACAGTCATGGTCAACTGTTGTTTCACTCGAAAACACCGAACAATGATACTAAAAAGCACTGGCAGGCAGCTGTGATAAACTGAAATAATCATCCTAGGCTTAGGACCTTTGTCAGAGTTTGTTTTAACTTTCAGAACATTGCTTTAAATTTCAGAACATTTGTCAGAGTTTCTTTTAAATATGCAAGTTTTCACTGTGAAATAATAGCAGAAAAGATAGGCATAGGGAGGTATCAATATTCTCAACTGGGAACAGATGAGACAGGAAGAGACTCTTTTGAATAAAAGGTTTCCCTCGCAGGAGAGGATTGAGGATGGGGACAGTTTTTACTCTTAAGCCCTGACCAACCTATTCCTTATTTTTGTATTTTTCTTCTATGCACCATCACATTTCTAATAACTGACAAGCATTATAAATTATCTACCTTGGGTTCATTTCTTAGAGCCTTCATGTGGGGTGCACTGATATTATGCTGTACGGCAGAGAAGGAAGGGGATGTATGTGGAGAAATAATACAGACTTGTTAAGACCTTTGACTTCCCAGTCTTTGGCCAATCAGGAATATAGAACACACAGAGAACACCATCTCTGCTTGTTTCAACTGCAAGTCCAGATGGCAGCAGGCAGCTGTCACTCACTTAGTTCTTGGGGGAGCATGTTGCTGGATGCTGATGGTTCTTCTGGGTATAAATCAGTTAAAGAGAAGATTATATGAAAGGAAATCATTATGGGATTGCCAAGGGGAAATACAATTAAAAAAATACCTTCCTAGGATTACAATAGAATGCTTTGCACCCTCCAGCTTTCCTCTCTGTAAGTGAAAGTTATACATCTCTAAGCTGTAATTCAGTACATCTGTACAGATTGATAAATAGCAGTAATTACATCATTGCAGGCACCCTAGGAGGGCAGGTTAATAAAATACTGCCAGTTCTTTTGTGATATTAAACTCATATTGCTGGTTATTTTTCTTTCATATTTATAAAGACCAGTAAACCAAAAGAATATGAGCATTCATAAATGTTATTAACATTCTGAATTTTTCAAAAATATAATATTTCCTGATTTCATCCTGAATAAAATTAAATATATTAGATATAATCTTTCAGCTGCTATTCATTGTGTATAATACTCTTAGAGAGAGTAGGATGTAGAAGAAAGCAAATGGAATTTAACAAAGATTCGGGCTTAAATCCCAATTAAGTGACTTCATCAGGTGGGCTTTTGAGAAGCCTATTTAACCTCTCTGAGCTTTTGTTTCCTTATTTGTAAAATAGAGATATGAAGTATCTACCTCATAGCAAGATTTTGAATATTAATTCAGAGAAGGTGCTTTGCTAACTGTAAATATTAATTGTAATATTGCTAACATGTTTTATCATTTGTAGCCTAAAGTTATTCATTTCTTCATTCATTCAGTTTAAAAACTGGACTCCTTTTAGGCTCTGGGCACAAACATGAAGTGGGCTCAGAAACAGTAGGCAGTCATGACAGGAAAAGAGGCCAAAGGTGGCACCAAGTCATGGTCTCAACATAGGTGGAAAATAACAGGTGAGAAACATTGATAATAAAATGATTTTCTTTCATGTGGATTATCTTATGAAGTTCTATGTAAAAGAAGATGGTGTGATTTTTTTTTTTTTTACAGTCACTGAAAAACACCTTACTATGAAGAAAAAAAGAAAAATGCTATAGGATTTGTCCACTATTGAATATGCAGTTACCCATTGGAACAAATGATTGATGGTTTTCTTTAGAAAGTTGTGCTTAAAGCATTGCATGAAATATCCATGCTTTGCTTTACAAAATATACATAAAAGCTACAATAACATCTAATCGATAAAACATTCTTACTGCTTATCTTACAGTTTCCTTTGCTTCGACTAAAAATCTGAGGTTCCATAATTTAAGTCCATGCATTTATTAAACAGAAACAACTCATTTTGCCTTAAGGATAAAATGCTCTGTTCCTTTTTCCCTTTTTCTTTTTCTCTGAATGGCAATCATAGGTTCTAGATGCCACCTAGCTGGGGAAGATAGTCCTTCAAGTTGGAATTCCCTTATTAAGGGCATTTTCCCCTAAATTCCTATCTGGAGAAACTGTATCATGTCTTTCCTACTTCTTCTGTTTTTGATCCTTCCCTTGCCTTCACCCAACCCTATCCTCTCATTTTCTATGACTCTACATGTCAGCATCTGTTCTTGACTCATGGTGCAGGTGAAGATAAAGAGATGGCATCATTGAACAAGAAGAAAATGAGAACCCTGTCCATTTCAGTGTTTTGGGCATGCATGTATGTTACACTTTTTTCTATGTAGACTTGTCCCTTCCAAATGAGTCAGTTTCAATAGCAATGACAGTTTATTGGAGTAGACATGTGGCAACATGACTTTCCTCTACAAATCAAAACAAATAAAAGCTTGGCTTGATGAGTACGTGAATGAATGTTACTGGATTCAGAGACTTAGTAGGTAAGAGACACTGTTTACACTATGCTTTCTGGATTTTATTTTGGAACATCTCATTCAGATCAAAGTGACAACAAAATCTGTATAATAAACAACCAAAATTCCACGAAGAGTGATCTGTTGAGCCAGATTCATTAGAATTCTATGAGAAGTCTTTTCTTAGGTGATGACTGTCTCCATTCTCCCTTGGCCAACTGAGGTGGATTCCAAAATATTTAGATCCCAGTTGGTAGAGCTGAAGTTTTCAACCCAATAATTTCTTTTTAATCACCTAGTAAGGCAATTATCTTTGTTGCTGAATATTTTCAAAGTACTGTAGGTTATCCGGAAACATGAATAAGTAAGAGATGTATAATCACCTAGTAAAAAGTATAATTTTAGAAATTTTTAGGAAGATTTTAATTTATCATAAGTTCATTGTCCTAAGTAGAGGGATTTTGTGGGGGCAGGGATGGGTGCTGGGGCTGGAATTTTTTGTTTGTTTGTTTTTGTTGGTTTCTCTCTCTCTTTTTAAAAAATAACCAACACATTTAGAATGTAGAATCTGCTACCCCAATGGGAAATTACACTACCATGTAACATAAATAAATTCTTCAGTTTAGTCTCTCAGTTGTGTCCTACTCTGTGACCCCATGGACTGCAGAAGGCCAGGCTTCCCTGTCTAGCACCAACTCCTGGAGCTTGCTCAAACTCATGTCCATCAAATCAGTGATGCCAGCCAACCATCTCATCCTCTGTTGTTGTCTCCTTCTCCTCCTGCCTTCGATCCTTCCCAGCATCAGAGTCTTTTCCAATGAGTCAACTCTTCACCAAAGTATTGCAGTTTTAGCTTCAGCATTCATCCTTCCACTGAGCATTCAGGATTGATTTCATTTAGGATTGACAGGTTTGATCTTGCAGTCCAAGAGACCCTCAAAAGTCTTCTCCAACACCACAGTTCAAAAGCATCAATTCTTTGTCACTCAGCTTTCTTTATAGTCCAACTCTCACATCCATACATGACTACTGGAAAAACCATAGCTTTGACTTGACAGACCTTTGTTGGCAAAGTAATGTCTCTGCTTTTTAATATGCTGTCTAGGTTGGTCATAACTTTTCTTCCAAGGAGCAAGCGTCTTTTAATTTCATGGCTGCAGTTACCATCTGCAGTGATTTTTGAGCCCAAGAAAATAAAATCTGTCCATTGTTTCCCCTCTATTTGCCATGAAATGATGAGACCAGATGCCATGATCTTCATTTTTTGAATGCTAAGTTTTAAGCCAGCTTTTTGAATGTTGAGTTTTAAACCAACTTTTTCACTCTCCTCTTTCACTTTCATCAACAGGCAAGATCTTTAGTTCCTCTTCACTTTCTCTCATGAAAGTGGTATCATCTGCATATCTGAGGTTATTGATATTTCTCCCAGCAATCTTGATTCTAGCTTGTGCTTCATCCAGCCTGGCATTTCACATGATGTATTCTGCATATAAGTTAAATAAGCAGGGCGACAGTATACAGCCTTGACATACTCCTTTTCCTATTTGGAACCAGTCTGTTGTTCCATGTTTGGTTCTAACTGTTGCTTCTTGACCTGCATACAGATTTCTCAGGAGGCAGGTAAGGTGGTCAGGTATTCCCATCTCTTTAAGAATTTTCCAGTTTGTTGTGATCCACACAGTCAAAGGCTTTGGTGTGGTCAATAAAGCAGATGTTTTTCTGGAATTATCTTGCTTTTTCTATGATCCAATGGATGTTGGCCATTCAATCTCTGGTTCCTCTGCCTTTCTAAATTCAGCTTGAACATCTGGAAGTTCACAGTTCATGTACTGTTGAAGCTTGGCTTGGAGAATTTTGAGCTTTACTTTGCTAGCTTGTGAGATGAGTGCAATTGTGAGGTAGTTTGAACATTCTTTAGCATTGCCTTTCTTTGGGATTTGAATACAAACTGACCTTTTCCTGTCCTGTGCTCACTGGGAGGCCCACATAATAAATTCTTACTTTTATTAATTAAAGTTCACACGAATCCAGGCAGAAGCTACCAAACCCCATTGAATATTTCCATTTGTATGTTCCTCAGACATCTTGATTTAGGGTTAGTAATCCCAGAATCTATGCTTCTATCTCGTTACGGCTTCATGCCTAAAAATCTTTGTGCATGCTGCTGATCCTTGCCAGAGCATCCTTCCCTCCTTCCATCCTTGGTAAATTGCTGCTTATTCTTAAAAATTCACTTTGATGGTCACCTGTTTTGAAGAACATTTTGAAACCTACTTGTCCAAACTTCCACCTTCATCAAATTTGTTGGCTCCCCACAGAACACCAAGAAAAATTTTCAGCTGTCCAGTAACTGGATTCAAACCTGGGTCTGTCAGAATACCAAAGCTTGTGTACTCCTCTGATACTAGTGCTTCATTGCCATTTAATACCTAGTAATCAAGTAAAAACTAGAAGTTGTTCTTTTATAATCACAGTCCCTGGCAGTATACTCTGTTTAGAATGTATGTGATTACTAAGAATATTTAGCTTATATCAATAGAATGAGACAGAGTGAGAGCCCACCCTTACACTGACATTACAAAGGTTTACGTAAAATCTGAATGATGTGTGCAATCTATAACATCCTTGGGAAGGAAGAACATAAAACACTTTCTAAAATGTTTTTATCAAGCTATAACACAGTTCCCCTTGGATAACCCTCTTAGTAATGCAAATATGAAACAAAAACTACAGAAATTTGATTTAGCACCTGAAAGCTCCTGGTAAAACTGCCTTTCTCCACTTCATCCAATTCACCAAATCCTTCCATTCAGCTGATATCTTGCAAGAATATTCTGTATGATCTAAGCTTCTGATCAACCTCCTTCAGAAGAGGTTGGGAGTCACCAATTGTGTATTTGTATGCATATACCAGTCTTCAGATTTTATATGTACAGAGACTTCCTTTAGGGACTTTCGAATGGCTGCCTGAGGCAAGAGAAGAATATCCTGAAAGACTCCTATGTGCCTCAGTGATTATCTACCAATAACAATGGCATTTATGGACTCTTTATGATCCCTTTATAATTAAGTGAAACAATGTTTACAGATTTCAGGGACAGTGTACTTGAAGACAAATCATCCCAGACTTTGAGATTTAATAGACTGGGGGAAGGATTTTTAAAAACTGAAATTATCTACCTTTTAGTTTTTTTGTCATTTTTTAAAAATGGAATTTTAGGGACTTCCCTGGTAGTCCAGGGGCTAAGACTCTTGCTTCCAATGTAGGGGGCCTGGGTTCAATCCCTGGTCAAGAAACTAGATCCCATGTGCCACAACTAACAGTTCCCAAGCCATAACTAAGACCCAGCACAGCCAAATAAGTAAATAAAAATAAATATTAAAAATTACATTTTAAAATCAAAAAAAAGAAAGGTCAAAACCTCATAGTAAAGGAAAAATGATCAGTTGGAGGCTTCATATAACATTTTCCCCATGAAGTCATTAAATTTTCACTGGACTGTCATTCAGGCAACAGTATTTTGACGGCAATGGCTGATGAACCCAGATGGTTGTACATTTATCTTTAAAGGGAATGCCATGGGCTTTTGTGGTATCTTGAATCCTATTTAACATGTGGCTCTTGAAGTTAGTAAGTGTACCCCTTTAAAACTCAGGTTCATAGAGACACTGAACTTTGGTAATAAATGGAAATAATTATCATGATGTACACAGTCCATGGGGTCACAAACAGTCAGGCACAACTTGGTGACTAAACAACACAATGTTATATAAGATCAAATTTATTTTAGTATGATTTATAAGGGTCTTCACACTCTACCTTCAGCCCTTCTCTCTAACCTGTGTCTTACTTCAGGCATCCCCTGGACACATGTGCTATCTCTCATATGTGGTCCCCCCATCAGATATATGCCATTGGACCTTCTTTCCCAAGAAAGCGTCCAGTCATCCATCAAAACACAGAAGTGACTCCTCTTTTGTAAAGTCTTCCCAGTTATTTGGTTACAAAGCACTGGATTTTTTTTTTTTTTTTTTATGATAAGCAACATAGTATACCAGCAGCCTTGGTTTTGGTTGGTAATTTTAAAAATAATAAAAAGAATAATATAAAATTGACACTTTACAGTGTGACTGTTGTGTGCCAGAAACTATCCCAGGATGGGTTTTTCACTATCACTAGTCTTCATATCTCCAGATCTCTTCAAGAAAATTAGAGACACCAAGGGAACATTTCATGCAAAGATGGGCTTGATAAAGGACAGAAATGGTATGGACCTAACAGAAGCAGAATATTAAGAAGAGGTGGCAAGAATAAACAGGAGAACTATACAAAAAAGATCTTCACGTCCAAGATAATCTCGATGGTGTGATCACTCACCTAGAGCCAGACATCCTGGAATGTGAAGTCAAGTGGGCCTTAGAAAGCACCACTACGAACAAGGCTAGTGGAGGTGATGGAATTCCAGTTGACCTCTTGCAAATCCTGAAAGATGATGCTGTGAAAGTGTTGCACTCAATATGTCAGCAAATTTGGAAAACTCAGCAGTGGCCACAGGACTGGAAAAGGTCAGTTTTCATTCCAATTCCAAAGAAAGGCAATGCCAAAGAATGCTCAAACTACTGCACAGTTGCACTCATCTCACACGCTAGTAAAGTAATGCTCAAAATTCCCCAAGCCAATCTTCAACAGTATATGAACTGTGAAATTCCAGATGTTCAAGCTGGATTTAGAAAAGGCAGAGGAACCAGAGATCAAATTGCCAACATCTGTTGGATTATCGAAAAAGCAAGAGAGTTCCAGAAAAACATCTATTTCTGCTTTATTGCTATGCCAAAGCCTTTGACTGTGTGGATCACAAGAAACTGTGGAAAATTCTGAATAAGATGGGAATACTAGACCACCTGACCTGCCTCTTGAGAAACCTATATGCAGATCAGGAAGCAACAGTTAGAACTGGACATGGAACAACAGACTGGTTCCAAATAGGAAAAGGAGTACGTCAAGGCTGTATATTGTCACCCTGCTTATTTAACTTCTATGCAGAGTACATCATGAGAAACACTGGGCTGGCGGAAGCACAAAGTGGAATCAAGATTGCCGGGAGAAATATCAATAACCTCAGATATGCAGATGACACCACCCTTATGGCAGAAAGTGAAGAGGAACTAAAAAGCCTCTTGATGAAAGTGAAAGAGGAGAGTGAAAAAGTTGGCTTAAAGCTCAACTTTCAGAAAACGAAGATCATGGCATCTGGTCCCATCATTTCATGGGAAATAGATGGGGAAACAGTGGAAACAGTGTCAGACTTTATTTTTTTGGGCTCCAAAATCACTGCAGTTTGTGACTGCAGCCATGAAATTAAAAGATGCTTACTCCTTGGAAGAAAAGTTATGACCAACCTAGATAGCATATTGAAAAACAGAGACATTACTTTGCCAACAAAGGTCCATCTAGTCAAGGCTATGGTTTTTCCAGTGGTCATGTATGGATGTGAGAGTTGGACTGTGAAGAAAGCTGAGCGCCAAAGAATTGATGCTTTTGAACTGTGGTGTTGGAGAAGACTCTTGAGAGTCCCTTGGACTGCAAGGAGATCCAACCAGTCCATTCTGAAGGAGATCAGCCCTGGGATTTCTTTGGAAGGAACGATGCTGAAGCTGAAACTCCAGTACTTTGGCCACCTCATGTGAAGAGTTGACTCATTGGAAAAGACCCTGATGCTGGGAGGGATTGGGGGCAGGAGGAGAAGGGGACGACGGAGGATGAGATGGCTGGATGGCATCACTGACTCGTTGGACACTAGTCTGAGTGAACTTCGGGAGTTGGTGATGGACAGGGAGGCCTGGCGTGCTGCGATTCATGGGGTCGCAAAGAGTCGGACACGACTGAGCGACTGAACCAAACTGAATTGAGTCTTCATATCATTGTTGTATGATAGGTATTATAATCACTGTTGTATAGATGAGGGAAAATAAAGTCCAATGACTTAACTAATCACTTGCATAAGACCACCAAAAAAGCAGGTGATATTACTGGAGTTTAACTCAGGTGTTTCTGACTCCAAAGCTTTTGCCCTTTCCAATATATTTTGATCCCTCTGAATTGGATCTCAAATTATAAGTATTAATAGTGTTTTTGAGCATATATTATAGCACACATGTGAGATTTACATAGTACTTTCACTTCTTCACCTTCCTCTCTATCCTGAATAACCCACTCCTCCATGTTCTGGTTCCTACCACCCCAGCACAACCTCATTTCTTGAGGTCACCAATGACCTCCATCTTGCCAGTTCAATGACAATTTCTCAGTCCTTATCTTTTCAGACTTCTCAGAAGTTTTTGACACTTTTGGTCACACCCTCCTTCCTGAAATTCTTTCTTCGCTTGGCTCTGAGATATCACACTCTCCTGGTTTAGTGCCACTTCAGTTCATCATAGGGTTCTTCCCCGGTTGACCTCTGAGGCTATAGTGCCCCATTCCTTGCCATCCTCTTCTCTGCTCACAGATACATATCCAAGAAAACTGAAAACATATGTTCACACAAAAATGTGGACATGGATGTTCACAGGAGCATTATTCATCATGGCCGAAAAGTGGAGACAATCCACATGTCCATCAACTGATGACCAGATAAGTAAAACATGGTATATCCACACAATATTATTCAGTCATAAAAAGGGAATAAATACTAATCCATGCTCCAACATGGATGAACCTTGAAAACATCATGTTAAGTAAAAGAAGCCAGACACAAAAGCACCCACTATATCATTCTATTTATATGAAACATCCAGAACAGACAAATTCATAGAGACATAAAGTAGCCTAACTGTTGCTAAGGGTTGGGAGAATGAAGAAATAGGTATGACTACATATAGGCATTTTCAGTTCAGTTCAGTTCAGTTGTTCAGTCGTGTCTGACTCTGCGACCCCATGAATCGCAGCACGCCAGGCCTCCCTGTCCATCACCAACTCCCGGAGTTCACTCAGACTCACGTCCATCGAGTCAGTGATGCCATCCAGCCATCTCATCCTCGGTCGTCCCCTTCTCCTCCTGCCCCCAATCCCTCCCAGCATCAGGGTCTTTTCCAATGAGTCAACTCTTCGCATGAGGTGGCCAAAGTACTGGAGTTTCAGCTTCAGCATCATTCCTTCCAAAGAAATCCCAGGGCTGATCTCCTTCAGAATGGACTGGTTGGATCTCCTTGCAGTCCAAGGGACTCTCAAGAGTCTTCTCCAACACCACAGTTCAAAAGCATAAATTCTTCAGCGTTCAGCTTTCTTGGGGTGATGAAAATGTTCCAGAATTAGATAGCGATGATGGTTGTACTACTTGATGAATGCACAAAAAAATCATACTTCATAAGAATGAATTTTATGTGGATTATATCTCAATTAATTTTTTTCAAAGAATGTGATCTTAACAGTAATTAGATTATCTCCTGTGATGCTGGAAAGGCAGCACAATGGAAAGGGTGCTGACTCAGGAGACCTGGGTACCTACCACATTTCTACTATCAAGATCACTGTGATGGTGAGTCAATCACGTAACTTCTCTGGTTTTTAGAGAGAACTTGTAAAAGAAGGATCTGGATTCATAGATGATCTCTAACGTTTCCTTCAGTCCCATAGCTCACTGTTTCTAAGTATAAAAAACCCTCAACAGAGAAAAGATGCATATTTCTATGCTCCTTATTATACTTCTCCAGTATAGATGAGGTGCTACAGTCTGAGTGGGGAGAGCACCCCTTTGGAGGAACCAGATATCCAAGTTGAAAGCCCTACCTGCCAGCTTGCTAACTGCGTGAGCTGAGACAAGTTATTTCATCTCACTTCACCACAGTCTACTCCTTGTAAAATTGTGGAATAGTAATGCCTACTACTATAAATATTAAATGAGCTTATATTTGAGAGAGTGGTCATCATGAAGCCTAATAATAGAAGTTTAAAACAAAACCAGGTGAGGACAGCTTTTGGATACATCTAAGAGCAATTGTTGAATATCTAGACTGTAGCAAGTCATGTAGTTACTGATTTTTTTTTCCCCAAATGTCCTTTCTTTTAGTCTTTTCACAAAGACTAGGGTACTGATACTTATTTAACATGAGAAAATAGAGTCAGCTCTGTTGGGTGACTTGGGCCAGGATCTCTAACTCTAGGGCTTTTTTTTTTTTTTCCCCTCACAGAAGCCACCCAGTGTGGAATGGGCACCCAACCACCTGCGCTGGGATTAGGGCAGCACAGATTTCTTGGAATAGTGTTTGTAGGGATTGGGAACTAGCATGAGAAAAAGGCATTCTTCTGAATGGGACCCTAGTGCGTCAGGTCCTCCTCCCGGTGCTCCTCACATAGACTTTTTCAGAACCTGGAAATTCCCAAAGTATGTTCACACTACACATTTAATGTATGTTTCTCCAGATCACATTTCTACCCACAGACTTTTTAAAAATAATTAAAAGATTGACTTTCTATGTACATGATTCTAAATGGAAAACTGGACTAGTGAACTCTGAATCGAAGTGTCACACCCTCCATCGTTTGGTGAGTGAACAC
Organism: Capricornis sumatraensis; assembly: GCF_032405125.1. NCBI lineage: Eukaryota > Metazoa > Chordata > Mammalia > Artiodactyla > Bovidae > Capricornis > Capricornis sumatraensis. The sequence goes on along the minus strand of NC_091080.1, from coordinate 37,602,616 downwards.
TCTTTAAACAGTGTGTTCTTCCATAAGAAACACATTGTTTAAAGGTGAGTCACGAATTAGTCGTATTTCCAATTGTGGAGGTATAGAATAACCTCTAGATTTTTAAGGACATTTAAAAGTTACACAACTTTATGGGGATCATTAAATACTGGGTGTTTAAAATAATATTTAATATATTTAATCTGCTGGAAATAACACTTCCATTGTTTAAAACGGACTGACTTATTTCTCTGCAGGCTTGTTTCTTCCTCTGTGCTTTTCCTTCCTCTGTGTTTTTTCTGTGGGCCCAACAAGACTGATTCATGAATATAATAATAAATAATAAAGGCTGGCACTTTAAGTATTAATACTTAACCCTGTTCCATCACCATCCTCTTACATATATTATTTCATATCACACAACAAAATGATAATCCACCCTATTTTATAGATTATAAAATTGAGTTTGAGTGGTGACATATCTTGCCTCCAGCCACACAATTGTGAGAAGGTCCTAGCAGACACAGAACCAGGGCTCTGCTCCTCTCTGGACCTCATCATGGCCACAGACCTCCCTCTCCAACCAAGTAAAATTTGTCTCTTTTCACAGGCCTCCTACAAATGATCTTTGCCGATCAGAATCTGCTTTCTTCTTTATTCTTTTGGCATTTATACACTCAGTTAGTAGAGCATTCATTTGTGATTTTTGGCAATTTTTGGAATTTTTTAAAGCATCATCAAATATATTTTGTTTATCAGGCAAACTTTTTATTTACTTAAGAAGAAGAGGCTCTGTTTTCTCTCTCTCTCTCTCTGTTTATTCCGCTAAGACCTGCGAGCAAAAGAATATTCTCACTATAGTAGGTGCTCAGCAGATCCCATCAATTCACCACTCATTAATCACAGTGTTGTGATTAGCATGAGTGCAGCAGCCTAACAAATATTCAGTCTCATTTTGAAATCGACTTCCTTTACTAATTCTGTACCACTACTCACCACTGTATCTAATATCCTCACTTATATTACTTTTCAAATCTGATGATGACAATTAACAAGAATGGCTTATATTTCTTCATAATGTACACAGTGTACAAATAAACTAAAATTAAGCCCCAAGTCTTAGTAACACGAGTCTTCAAAACAATGCAATCAGTAAGATCTTGTCCGACAGGTGGAAGGAGCCCAATGTCTGTAGTTTATGCTGTCCTCTGCATAGTTGGCTGAGAAGTTAAACCACCAGAGTGCATTAGAAAATGTATCTTGTATTTTCATTTCCTAAGAAATGAACCAGAAATTATATTTTGCAACTTGGAAAGGCATGTTTTCCTCAAATAAAACTTGAACTCTTACATCTGCTCATAAAAATGTAGAGCATCTTAAAATATGAACAAATGCTAGAGTTTTAGGAATGACAGAACAGCTGCCGCATATGCAGATGTGATGCAAAGGCTGTGGAAACATTATTCAGCTATTCAGAAATAGAATCTGAAAAGCCTTCTATTTTGGTACACAAGAGTTGATTTATTTTCCCTTTTCTAAACCAGTTCTTTAACCAGAAGTTAAAAAGAAGAGACTGCCATATTTAAAACCTAAATCAATATATACCATGATAATACAAGATAGCTCACATTTCTACTAATCTGAACTAATATTCCAGTTTTTGAAATATATACAAAGCCACCGTAGATACTAAATTAAGCTTGCCATGCCATTATGAACAAGCAGTAGTATGATTTTCTCATGAGACACAGAAAACAATTTTTTTTTTTATAGAAACAGAGGTGGAACAGAGACAGGTAAGAACTGTAACAGAATAACAGAATAAATCTGAAGTCCTGATTTTCTTTTTCTTTCAGAGGGAAAATGAGCATCATGAACCAGAGCCACCATGGTACACACAGAGAAAATGTAGAGGGGGTCCCCCAGGAATGTGTGATGCTGTGTTAACAATGCCCACCAGCTTTGTCCCCTACTGATTCTCTGTCTCCATCCACTCCAGTGGCCTTCCAGTTCCTGTTCTAACCCAAGTAGGTGCTTTCCTGACTCTGAGGCTTCACAGAGGCTACTCCTACGGCCTTAAATGTATTTTTGTTTGTTTTTCTAAAAAACACCTTTCGGCTTAGAAATGTATGCTGCACTCTAGAACTTAGCTCAAATTCTCCAGCCCTCCAGATGCTGTCAGTCTCCTTGCTACACTCCTACAGCACCTTTCCTTCTGTACAGCACTCTCCACAATTGTAAGTAAATAATTAAAAGTGCTATTTGTTGTATAAAGTCATTGTATCCCCAGACGGCAAGTTTTAGGAGATCTTTGTTTTTCAACTACGCCCACAACACCTAGCAAAGTTTCCTGCCCTCAAGGAGAGTGCTCCGTATATTAACACTCATACCTTCACTTTCAAGCACTATCTCTGATCTGCCTTCCCAGTTTCCTATACTCTCAACTTGAAACTCTGACCTTCAATTAAATTAGTGCCAGGCAACAGACCACTGGACCCCACGAAATGGCTCTGGTGAGAAACGCCCTCTTCCCTTGCTCCTTGGACCAGTCTGATTCCTCTTCTAATGTTATTCCCTTTTGGTCTAGTTTCACAGTCTCTACTGAGAAGAAAGTAACAACAACCAAAGGGATTTGCTTGCATTCCCTTTGGAAACTTCATAAGGCTATTTCCACAGTTGACGATCGCTTGGACTTTGGTGGGGAGGGAAGTTGTTTTTTTTTTTTAAGTGCAATATTTCACAACAGCTGAAATAATTTTCTGCCAAAGTCTGTTCTAAATTCAGCGTGTGTTTTCTCTGTATGTACAAGGCAGCCAAAGGTCTAGAGATATAATGCGATATATGAATTTAGCACTTCAATATGCAAAAACAGAACAGATATTTTTATATACTGCTAATGATAATAACAACTACTGACTCTAAAGTAAGCAAATCTATATTTGTTTTCAAGTTAAGGGTGTTACTTGAGAATATTTGAAAACATTTGCTAAAGGGGTGTGAACAGTGTAGACTCTCATCAAAATCCATCTGTCTGAATCTATTAACTGGCATTTCCCCAGCTGGGGCATTCCTGCATAACAAAAGCTCCGTAATTACATAGAGGGTGAGGACTGATACCTAACTTAGGCATTGGATTTATTTTATCCAGAATTAAAAGTTCTAAAAGATTTTTGTCAATGTGTGTCTTTACAACCCAACTATATCAAACACAAAAAGAAAAGGTGATATCGAATAGAAATTCAAGTTCAAGCTTCAAAGTCAAGGTATTTATCAAGACTATTTTCTGTACTTAAAAAAAAGAATCCTCCACAACTTGTTCACAAAAACATCTTGAAAATGCTCATGTAAACTCTTCAGGGAGAGGTATGTACTGTTTCATCACCTTCCTATCCCCTGCTGATCTGACTGCTTTCTACTTTTCACTCAGTGTTTAATGAAGACATATGTGACTTTTCAAAATGTGTTTTCCAGGGATTAATATATTTGGATTACCTAAATTAAACAAAAACAACTCCATTTCCATCATATTAAAAGGTTCTGTTGTATGTGTCTATTGAGCACATTGAAGGTAGTAATAAATACTTGCAGATTGATCATCATAAGCCTACAATGCAGGAGACCTGGGTTTTATCCCTGGGTCCAGAAGATCCCCTGGAGAAGGGAATAGCAACCCACTCCAGTATGCTTGCCTGGAAATTCCATGGACAGACGAGCCTGGTAGGCTACAGGCCATGGGGTCACAAAGTGTCGGACATGACTGAGCAACTCTCACTCTATTGATCTCCCATATCTATGTCAAGTTCACGCCTAACACCTTCCCTTCTGAAAAGTGGAGTGCTTTTCTAGGCTCTGCAGGAAATGTTATTCTTACTGGCTCTGGCTGGGTCTATCTCACTGTCATTAATTTTTTTCTTCCTTGTATATCTAAAGTATATATTATATATTCTCTCTTTGTAGTAAGTAAGCTGAAAGGATTCGGAACCTAACATCAAAAAGTCTGCCATTAGTTTGCTTTGAGTATCATAGGCTACTTGTCACTCTCTGAAAACATCATGGACACAACTGAGCTTTCAGGGCAAACAGTCGTACTTCCTATTGATTCTGAATCATGAACGTTCGACTTAACTTTTATCTCTAGCCTTTATTCAACCCTAAAAAGGCTGACATATCAGGATATAAGGCCTCAGTAGCTCCAGAAGAGAATGGGATGAGGGCCTTTGCCAGACACTCTGCTTGCTGTCACTAAGCAACAGCTCTGCCCATAGACAACACCTGATTATGCTGTACACAGAGAACAAAGAAAACGAAGAGACAAAATTCAAAATTAATATAAAATCGTGATATGAGCTTGAATCCCTTTCTTCAGAAAACCTTTTTATGTGAGATACTTTAAAGAATTTTAATTTGAATCCCCTTCTCTTGCCCATCCTGTTACGAGCTGGATTAAACTATTCAAATGCTACATGGAAAAGGACAGGAAAAGGAGTGGGGGAAGAGCCAAAAAATGTATACACTGCCTCCTGAATCGTCTGACACATACCTTATGAACCTTAGAAATTCGTCATCAGTCCTATGAAGTCTAACATTGCCTCTGTTATTGACAGCAGAGAAGTAAAGCTGGACGAATACATAATTCATTAACTCATGAGACGGGCAAAGGAGATTTATCCCCATCTTCCCCTCCTCCAAAAACATAAGCACTACATTTCAATGGAGTTAAATATAAGAGCTTCCTTTCAGAACAACTGTAAAAATCACAGGATGTATAAAATCATTTTAGTTGGTAAAAAGAATAAACAGGAAAATCCCCTGCCTCCCCACTTGGCATTGCTCTAGCTGCTCCTTGTGCTGGAGGAGTCTTGAAGAGATTTATCACACCAGAGCTTCTGTGGGAGCTTTCTTTACCCAAGCACCACTTTGAACACTGAAGTTTTACAAAGGCCATCAACCTAAGAGGTTAAATTTGAAATGAAGTTTCATTTTGGTGTATTTCAATCAAGTAAACCACACAGTATCCTATGTACTGAACTCATATCCTATGTACTTACTGAACTTAAAACAAAACTGTTGTCATTGGTTTTCTTCCTGTACTCAGGCATCTAGAGAAAAGAAAGGAGGCCATATTTAGAGCATCCACTATGTGATAAAATGGTGTCTTTGAAGTGTGTCCCACAGATCTAGACCTTCACAATTTTCTGGAAAGAATCTTAAAAATGCAGGTTCCTGGATCTTCTTCTGACTTTCTTGCCAGTGGATCCCAGATTATGTAAGTTGAAAGAGCACAGGGACCTTCTCCGTGGTCCAATGGCTGGGACTCCACACTCCCAGTGCAGGGGCCCAGGTTCAATACCTGGTCAGAGAACTATTAATAGATCCTACATGCTGCAACTAAAAGATTCTGTGTGCTACAACTAAGACCCAGTGCAGACAAATAAGTAAATAAAACATTAAAAAAGAAAAAAAGGGCATCAGGTGATTCTTCTGTACTGAAACTTGTGAACTAATTAAAATGACTGTCTAAATGCTTTCACATAGGTTATCTTATTTAGTAATTTAAGAATGTATATACAAAGTAGAAATAGACCCACAAACATAGAAAACTAAATTAGGAGTTTGGGATTAATATATACACACTATTATACATAAAACAGATAACCAATAGAGGAGGTCTTTGTCATTAGGATAAAATAAAATAATGCTTATTAGCACAATCAATGGCACATGTGTGCATGCTAAGTTGCCTTAGTCATGCCCAATTCTTTGTGATCCTATGGACTGTAGCTTGCCAGACTCCTCTGTCCACAGGGATTCTCCAGGCAAGAATACTGGAGTGGGGTGCCATTTCCTTCTCCAGGGGATCTTCCCCACCCAGAGATTGGACCCGGGTCTCCTGGAGTTCCTGCACTGTAGATTCTTTACCACTGAGTCTCAGTGTAGCTGCTGCCCTTTTCCCTAGGAACTCCATAGGTTATGACAAACCATTGCAATGGTTTCAACCAGAGTGGAAATTTCTTAATCATTTTGGAAGGTTGACCAGAGGGAGAAAAAAAAAAGATAAGAGGAACAGGGTAAGGGATAAATGGGAGTTTTCTCTGTTTCAACGATCTCCCTAAATTGAGTTCATAATTGCCTTGAGGTCATAAGCACATTATTAATATTTCCCACATTCCAAATTGGGAAGTTGGGTCACAGTAAGATTTCTCAGGGAGCCAGTAAGTTATCAGTGGAGGTAGGAATCAAATTCAGCCTTGTTTTCAGCTGGGTTCTCCAGCAGTTCACTGCCTTTCATATGCAGATCATTCGTTATGCAATAATTTAATTCAATGCTTTTCATAAAGAATGTCACAGAAGGGCTGCTTCATGTGTGTTACTTTGTTGTTGCCCTGGTGACATCTGAGGAGCCCTCAGGCGACCATGGATATCTGAGGATTTCAGAGAGCAACTCCATGTGAACAAAAAGGGTGAGTGTTTCATTGCAGCTGTTCAATGGAGATTCTCAAGTTGTGCACCATGAATTAGTACTTTTCTTCTGGCTTTTTTCCCCCCCTCTTGCCTCTAGTCAGCATGTTAGATAAATTCAGCTTTACATGAGCTTATACATAATCAAAGTGCTCAACTATTTTTTACAAAATTTTATAAAACCTTTTTAACCATTGACCTAAAACCATTCTACGTATATACTAAAGGCAGAGAGTCACCAGATTTCTTATAAGAATCACTAATAGTTGGAAGTTCCTTGAAAGAAAAGATTTTATCTTATTCACTTTTGTGTCCCCAGTTCCAGGCACTGTAATTTTGCATAACGTAGGACATCAATAAATGATTATGAATGAATAAATACAGCCTGTGAGATCTATTTCAGATCTATTTTCAAGAGGGTCCTTTTAAAGTAACCACTGCCCAAAAGCCCTATGAAAACTAGATCAAGAACTCACATTACTTTCATTGCAGAAATTATAGACTATCAATTGTCTGTAATACATATACCATGCATATTTCAGACACTCATTTTAACATTAAATCTGAGTAACCGCACCGAGACTTGGAGTGAAAAAGCCCCAATAAGTGAGGTTGGAAACTTGGGAGTTCACAGGAGCTCTTATAGGTTCTTCTAATTCAACAGAAGTCATCTTTAAGAGCCACAGAAGACCTTAGGTTCTGTAATGCCCAGGCAAGAAAAGAGGCTCTAACCATTAATCAAGTTGTAAAGCAAGGCAACTTAGAAAAGATGGATATAAAATCAATAAAGGGGAGGAGGGTTTGGGGCAGAATGCATATATGTGCATGTATGGCTGAGACCCTTTGCTGTTCACCTGAAACTATCACAACGTTGCCTGTTAATTGGCTATGTGTGTTAGTCCCTTCAGTTGTGTCCGACCCTTCGCAACCCCATGGACTGTAGCCTGCCAGGCTCCTCTGTCCGTGGGATTCTCCAGGCAACAATACTGGAGTGGACTGCCATGCCCTCCTCCAGGGGATCTTCCTGATCCAGGGATCAAACCTGGGGCATTCTGCCTCTTCTGCATCATAGGCAGATTCTTTACTGCTGAGCCACCAGGGAAACCCTAATTGGCTATAACCCAATACAAAATAAAAAGTTAAAAAAACAAAACTAATATGATCAGTAAGAAAAAAAGGCATATTTTTCCATTAAAAAATCAATAAGGGCTTGTGATGCTTATACCACATGCTGGTGGAGAAAGGAAAACGGATTCACAAAATCATGAAGTCCTGGAATTAGAAAATAATTTATAGGCTGTCTATCTGATACAGCACTGGAAATCACACAGGAGATCCACAAGTTTGTCATCTGGCCTCTTCCCACCTCTCCGGTCTTCCCTTCACCGGTTCTCCTTCCTGACCCATGGCCCCAGCAATACTGAACTTACGCTGCTCCATGCCTCTGTTTCTTTACATTGTACTTGCTCCTCCTCTTTCTTAGAGTATAATTTCTCTTCCTAGAGAGACCTTCTCTGACCACTGGATCCAAACCAGTACTCCCTTGCATTCTCCAGGTCCTTCTTTATAACACTTCACATCTTATGTATTTGTTTACTATTTATTATTACCTATCTTCCCCAGTTAAATGGAAGACCAATGAGGGGGCTAAATTTGTCTGGTTTGTTCACCACTGAACAAGTAGCTGGGACAGTATTTGCTATAGTAGATACTTAATAAATATTTGCTGAATAAGTTAGGCTTCCCTGGTTGCTCAGTGGTAAAGAATCTGCCTGCCAATACAAGAGATGGAGGTTAGATTCCTGGGCCAAGAAGATCCCCTGGAGAAGGAAATGGCAACCCACTCCAGTATTCTTGCCTGGAAAATTCCATGGACAGAGGAGCCTGGTGGGCTACAGTCCATGGAGTTGCAAAGAGTCAGACACAACTAAGTGACTGAACACCCGCAACTAAGGTAAATGAATGAAAACCTGGAGTCGGTCTCTGTAGTAAAAATGAAAAAGCCATATGATTTAGAGGATTTCACCCCCCAAACCTATTTTCTTCAGTGTTATGATTTTTATTAATGGTCAAAAAGGAATATTTCCATCTTAAATGAAAAATTAATATTTAAATTCCAACCATGTTTTCTTCATTTTCCCCAGCCTAATATGTGATAACAACACCTGTGTTCATTTCCTTTAGCTGTAAAATGAAAAATCCCAGTTGCACTTTGGAAGGATGCTGGAGGACTGGAAAAGGTTGTTGTTATTGTTCAGTCACTAAATCACGTCCAACTCTTTTGCTACCATATGGACTATAGCCCACCAGGCCCCTCTGTCCATGAGATTCTTGAGGCAAGTATACTAGAGTGGGCTGCCATTTCCTTCTTCAGGGGATCTTCCTGACCCAGGGACAAACCCACGTCTTTTGAGCTGGCAGGTGGATTCTTTACCACTGAGCCACCAGGGAAGCCAGGGAAAGGTTTGTTGCTCAAACCCACAAAGCTGACAGGTGTGCCAAACACCTTGGGGTGGGTGTTGTTCATGGTAGGGCAGGCAGAGTTTGAGGCCACCAGAGGTAAACTCAGCACTTGAGAGGGAGCAACCATATTCTTTTAATGTCCTTCAGTTATTGAGGCCATGAGTCAGGGTGCCAATAAACACTTCTATCTCATGGGAAAGGCTTTGCTCCTGAAGGTAAATAAGGCACCATCATTCCCTCAACAAGTTTGTATTCTAGACTGATTTCAGATACAGGAATTTTGCTTATGAAGGGTACAGTTACATATGAATGCACCAGCAAACCCAAAAGTCACTTGCTGCGACTTGGAATCTAATCTTAAGTTTATGGCTAATGAGATGTGTGACCTGGAAGAGGTTAATTGAATCTCTTCAAGGTTTAATCAGCTTGTGTGAAATGAACAGCCTGGACAAGATAATCTGCAAGCTTTCCATGTTCTCTAATAGTTCATGACGTTTTGAACTAAATAGAAAGAAGAGAATGTTGGCCTAAATTTGTTCAAAATATTGAAGAGTTTGAATAAACAAGTATCATCTCTATCAATATCAGTTTGCCTTTTGGAATCCTGCTAGGAAACTCCAATACTTTGGCTACCTAATGTGAAGAACTGACTCACTTGAAAAGACCCTGATGCTGGGAAAGATTGAAGGTGGGAGGAGAAGGGGATGGCAGAGGATGAGATGGTTGGATGGCATCACTGACTCGATGGACATGAGTTTGAGTAAGCTCGGGGAGTTGGTGATGCAAAGAGTCGGACATGACTGAGTGACTGAACTGAAGTAAGGAACTGATTCACAAAATAAGAAAAGGCATTCATGCTTTTATTTCTCCAACAACTCAGTTATTTTACCACGTGGATTTATAGTAAGAAGTAAAAGATTTTCCTTAATGTCAAAGTTTCTCTCAGTTCAGTTCGTCAGCCACGTCTGACTCTTTACAACCCCATGGACTGAAGCATGCCAGGCTTCCCTGTCCATCACCAACTCCCAGAGGTTACTCAAATTCATGTCTATCAAGTTGGTGATGCCATCTAACCATCTCAACCCCTGTCGTCCCCCTCTCCTCCCGCCTTCAATCTTTCCCAGCATCAGGGTCTTTTCCAATGAGTCAGTTCTTCCTATCAGGTGGCTAAAGTATTGGAGTTTCAGCTTCAGCATCAGTCGTTCCAATGAATACTCAGGACTGATTTCCTTTAGGATGGACTGGTTGGATCTCCTTGCAGTCCAAGGGACTCTCAAGAGTCTTCTCCAACACCACAGTTCAAAAGCATCAATTCTCTGGCACTCAGCTTTCTTTATAGTCCAACTCTCACTATTAAAGTTTCTCTAATATAGAACAAAAGAACTCTTGCTGGTGAGGCAAGAACCAGACAGAAAGAATTCAGCAGAGTGAATGGAAAGGCATGAACTTGAAGTTGAATGAAACTGCACTTTACTAGCTGTTTTGGCCTCGGCTAAGTTCCTTCACTTACCCCATCCTTAAAATGGGGATGATAACCATGACCTCAGCACGTGGCTGTGATGTTTCACAGGATGACGGGGGAGAAGCACTGAATCGGGGCTTGACACGCAGCAGATCCTCATGGTCCTCCCACCCACCAAAGGGTACTCAGCTATGGAAGGGGGAGATAGTGACCAGGTGGGAAGGACTTGAGGAAGTCCTTGAAAGTGAGTAGGATTTAGGAAGGCAGAAGGGAGATAAAAGGATTGGGACTGGAAGACATTTGTGTGGCTTAAGGCATGGAGTCTGAAATAAACTTTAGGGCCATTGTTTAGTTACTGGTGAGAGGAGAGTGCCAGGCAGGCTGCGCACACACAACAACAGTGAAAATCACCTAGGAGCCTTGCTAAAAAAATGCATACTACACACTCCCTCCCACCCCCACCCCCACCCCCACGCATGGTGGTGGTTTCATCACTAAGTCGTGACTCCATGGACTGTAGGCTGCTAGGCTTCTCTGCCCATGGGATTCTCTAGGCAAGAATACTGGAGTGGGTTGCCGTTTCCTTCTCCAGGGGATCTTCCTGACCCAGGGATCGAACCCAGCATACGAACTCATGTACACTGTCTCCTGGGGATGATTTTGACTGCTCAGGTCTGGGAAAAGTGTTTTAAATTTAGAGGTTTTCCAGTGATTCTAATGCTCGGTCAGGTTTGGGAGTCACTGGGTTGAATTAACAGCAACTGACTGAGCTTACGGAGCAGAGCTCACGCAGGGCAGCAGGAAAGTGAGCCCAAGGGCAAGCTTGGGGGTAGGAGCCTGGATTCAAATAATCCCCTGGCCCTCTTTGACCTTGGGACCATGGACAGTCACGCAGTATTTGCTCTGAAGCCTAGGCATCAAATAAGAAAGCACATGAAACCTTAGCACAATGCCCGGCTTACAATTTTTATTCTCATTTGTCACATAATGTAGTAGAAATCAGAGCACCCACCCTGCCTACCTTAAAGGACTTTAGTGAGAACCTATTAATTTTAAGCCACTATTAGAACCCTTTGTGGAAAAACACTTAACTGTACAGGTTATACAAACATTCAAGATCATCATTAATCATCATTATCATGGGGATTCTGTCTAGGGTGCCAGAATGCCACGGTCAGCTCCCATCTATTATATCCATTGGTAACTTTGAGGTGATACTGGGGCACGGCTGGGGAAATGGTTCTGCTTTGTCACTACAACGCCCAGAAACAGTCACCCCTTCCTAAGTGCTAGACTGTGATTGGGGTGTGGGTCTTGGAGTCATCAGAATCTCACAGATCTTATAATGACCTCTAGATCATTATAAATAAATCTCACTCTCATAAATCTATATAACGACAGGTAATAGTTCCTTAACCTCTCCAAGCCTGGGTTTCCTCATGCATAAAGTGGGGACAGCATTAGCATACAGGGTCACACCGTACAGCTGGGTAAGCTGTGTGTGCCCTACACAGAGCAAGCAGCCAAAGAGGGCCAGGGAGGTGGGCATCCCAGCCCAGGGTGCACTCACCTAGCCATACGCCCATGGGGCTGCACTTTCTCAGAGAAGGCAGTTTCTAATAGCTTTCTCATTCTCGGCCCAGAGTGGAAGCTTTTTTCTAAATCACAGCAAGATTCTCTGTGTGCTAACAGGGACCCTGGGAGTACTTGCTCTGAAGCCTGGGCATCAAATGAGAAAACACGTGAAGCCTTAGCACAATGCCTGGCTTACAACAGGGTCCAATTCAGGGTAGCTAAATCTGCCTACTTTTTTCCTATTCAGGACTACGCAAACATACTCTTATTTGAAGTAGGTCAAGAGAAATGAAATGCATACACTCTTCTTTTCATTCAATTGCGCAAATACTTTACATTAAATAATGAACCTAATTTTCAAACACAGAAACACGTCTTATTTTGTTTTTGGTTTTCTTTTTTTTACATCATTAAATGGGGACTTCTAGACATAGCAAAGGAGGCTCTAACCTATGCAACATTATGAGACTAGACTCCATCAACTTTAGTATTCTTCACAGAGATGGATCTACATCCTGATAAAATAAAATGTTTGTAGATATGTGCTGGGAATCTCTGGTGATAAATGATAGGCTTTATTACTACCTCTCCTAATTTCCTTTTCTTAGTAAGTAGTCCTAGGTGAAATCTAAACGGGAAATAGCCTTAATGGTTTTAATAGCAGTGGTTTAATGAATAACCTATTATGGATATTGTAAATAAATTTTTAATTAAGAAACAGATTAATTAAGTTGTTTTCAAAAACAAGCCATGGATCTGAAAATTTAGCATAACATGAATGGGCAATTTGTCCCAACCTATTTTACCTAGCCAATGCAATACTTTTTAAAAACTATTAAAATATTTGTTTCAATATACATAGTAACAAAATATAATCATTATAACTCTGCAAACACCAGGGGTAAAATTATTGCCTTATTTCATAATAATGCTGCCAGAATCAATGAACAATAAAAAAAAACAAATAACTTCTCTTTTGGGAGATCACCTTCCCAAGAGCAAGGGGCACACAACATATGGACTGTAGACTGTAGATGCTCCAGGAAAAGCTTACAGGCTCCTTCCAGATCTAATGTCCTGTGATTTTACAAGTCAGTTTTATCTTCAGTTCAGTTCAGTTCAGTCGCTCAGTTGTGTCCGACTCTTTGCGACCCCATGAATTGCAGCATACCAGGCCTCCCTGTCCATCACCAACTCCTGGAGTTCACTCAGACTCACGTCCATCGAGTCAGTGATGCCATCCAGCCATCTCATCCTCTGTCATCCCCTTCTCCTCCTGCCCCCAATCTCTCCCAGCATCAGTCTTTTCCAGTGAGTCAACTCTTCTCATGAGGTGGCCAAAGTACTGGAGTTTCAGCTTCAGCATCATTCCTACCAAAGAAATCCCAGGGTTGATCTCCTTCAAAATGGATTGATTGGATCTCCTTGCAGTCCAAGGGACTCTCAAGAGTCTTCTCCAACACCACAGTTCAAAAGCATCAATTCTTTGGCACTCAGCCTTCTTCACAGTCCAACTCTCACATCCATACATCTTAAATAATACCAAATTATCAATGAGAGTGAATGTACCAATCAAGACATGACTATACAAGAGACTGGCTTCTGAATGCAGGATTAGCTACATCATTTGTTCTACCCAGTATAAATAAAAATGTGGGCCCTTCATTCAACAACTATTAATAATTTCAAGATTGTAACAGTAGAGCCTTAAACCAAGTGTGGGGCCAGTCTGAGCACTGGGCCCTGCCTGTGTGTGTTTCAGGGAGATTCTCCTGGTGACTGCAGGCCCTGGACTCCTAGCTTGTTCTCCTCATTCCTTTTCCAATTCTGGCAGATGTAGTTCCAATAACAGAAAGTAGCATTCCAATAACACAAGTACCAATTAAGTTGCTGCAGTTGATGGAAGTTAGGTAAACAAAGAGGCATGGGAAATGACATCGGCAGGTATCCTGGGGTATACTTCTGGGCTTCTGCCTTTTCCTAGTCTATCAAAACATCCAATGAAATCCAGACAGAAAAGGAACTAAGACTCAGGGCATTAAGCTTCTTTTAGACACACAAGCTAGTTTTATAGACTCACTGATCTTTAAAGTTAAATAGGGCCTTAGAGATTATCTAGTCCAACTTCTCTCATTTTAATTAGGCCTCCATCAAATTCCCTTTAGGCCAAGGACACGGGAATGAATTCTTTGTTGCATAGCTTTAAAAAGCTGATGGTATTTTGATGAACAAACTGTAATTGATGATCTTTCAGAAAGATAAAATGTTAGTATAATGAATGATTCATGCTATAACACTAATAGACTTGCACAAGACGCTGCCAACCATACTAGCAACATATGTACTATTTCATTTATTTTTAATTCCATTCATAGCAAACTAATCTCTTAGCTCTTGGAAATCCCTAAAATGGGATCTAGAATGGGTCCATTAAATACGGAAACAAGGCAGATGAATCCAGGTATGAAGCGAGTGGGTGGTTTAAGGCTAGAGCAACAAGCATCTCTTGCTTATCAGAAAACATGTCTATTCTTCACAGAGGATGCATCTATGCATCTATATCCGTCTATTTGTATTTTTAAAAATAAACTCTTATACAATGTTAATTAAGGAGTCAGACATTATGCTAAATGCTTTGAAAATATTAACTCATTTAATCTTCAGGATAGCCCTATGAGATAAGTACTATGCTTCTCCTTTTTAAAGATGGGGAAATTTAGGAACATCAAGATTATTTATTTTGCCCAAGGACCCACTGAGTAAATGGTGGAGGCAGGATTTAGACCCACGTAGCCTTGCTCCAGTAACTGCTCTTAACCAGTCGTCCCCAGGCTTTTTGGCACCAGGGACCGGTTTTGTGGAAGACAATTTTTCCACAGATGGGGTAGGAAGGGGATGGTTCAGACAGTAATGTAAACGATGGGGAGCAACAAATGAAGTTTTGCTCGCTCTCCAGACCAACGCTCACCTCCTGCTGTGTAACCCGGATAGAGGTACTGGCCTGCAGCCCAGGAGTTGGGGTCCCCTGCTCTTAACCACTAGACCCTGATGTTTGCCAGTGATCTTTCTTCATGCCAGAACACCACTAACCCCCGCCCTCCATTACATTGTACACAACAAAAGTAAAACAACATGCCTTCAAGATACTAGGAAATCTATGTTCCCAGCAGTGTAGCCATAGCTATGCCAAACATTTATATCAACATTATGGCTGAACTGATGCTAATTTCACAGATGTTAATTATCATTACACAGCTGTGATTTTACACAAATGATGATATCTCAAATAGCTTCAATCCTTTTTCCACCACTACAGTGTGGTTAAGAGTAATTTTTCATTTGTCATTGTTGCTTTGATTTAGATTCAAGAACTAGAAATCAAATACTTATCATAAAGCCGCTCTTCTTTCTTTCCAAAAAGAATAAAACAGCCTATAAGACAATGGTTGAAATATGTAAAAGCTTCTTTTTTTCCCACTTATCTTCATTCTAACAATTGCTCCTCTTTAAGCCTATTGCTTATGAAATCTTTTCTTGGGACTAAAATAAAGATGCAATTTATTTCCAAGACCATGGGGACAACTCCTCTTGGCTAAGATATGTGCAATCCATCATGTTTTTCAAGAGGTCTACAATGAATGCAACTCAGCATCAGGCAAGAAAGAGAAGCCACCTTTGCGATGTCATTGTGACAAACCATACATTCTTATGCAGCAGTAGATAAGTTTAATTTACACAGTTACATCTTCCAGTTATTAAAACATTTGGACTTTAAGGACATTATTCTAATGGAAATTATTAAATTTCAGTGGAAAACACTTTTAAAGATCCTTCAAGAAAACTGGATATGTTTTCACTTGGTGTAGAGAGGATAAGAAGCATATAAATCTTCCAGTTAAAATCACTGCTGGTAAATGTATCTCTTTTCATGAGGCTGTATGATTATCTCTGTGGTTCATTTAACTTCATATATAGGAAGGAGAAAGAAGTATTCAACAACCATGGTATGCCATGATGAAATATAGATTAAAATATGCCCCACTACACAAAATAACAGAACCATAAGGTTCTGAACATTTTATCTTAGATAAAAATGTTACTAAGGAAATATTCTGCCTGAGAAGATAAGATAGCTTGACACAGCAAGTTTGCAAATACAATATTGTGTAGTCATGGTGCATTCTATACTGTCCTTTAGCACTTTCTGGAAGCCTGTGCTATTTCTGGTTAAACAGATGAGTTAAGTGATTTGGGTGGCATAATAAATAAAATTTGTGTGCGTTGCCAGGATAAAACCACAGTCCTGACTTAATATCCTGCACTACAGTCCCAACATGCTTTGACAAGGATGCTATTTCATGGCTCAATAAATACTTATTGACTAAATACAAATGTGACAAAAATGTTTGTCCTTCAACTCGATTGCTTTAGGACCAAACACTCAAGGATTTGGGGGAAAAATAAATAGCGCCAGCCCAGGAACATTGCAACACTCTTCAAATCATGCTTGTTTTCATTTTGCAATATCCCTGAACTTGCAAAATGGGTTTCCCTAGTGGCTCAGATGGTAAAGAATTCGCCTGCAAATCTGGAGACCTGGGTTCAGTCCCTAGGTTGGAAAGGTCTCCTGGAGGAGGGCATGGCAACCCTACTTCAGTATTCTTGCCTGGAGAATCCCCACGGACAAAGGAGACTGGCAGGCTACAGTCCACGGGGTCACAAAGAGTTGGACATGACTGAGCGACTAAGCACACACACACAAATTTACAAAAGGGAAGAATAGAAATATACTGTTGGATAAACCAGTAAGTTGTTTTGTTCAACAGAAGATTAAAAACGAAAAAAAAAAAAGAATATATATTAATTTCATTAGATGTGCTCCATGTCCAAGTAAGTGACCAGCTTGGTGACTAACAAAAATGGTATCAGATGGTCTTCTTAAGGAATTTTGGCCAACTGGTAGGGCTCCTCTCTCCTATTCAGAGAAATCACCCACAAATAATGAATATGGTCCTTTCTTTGCTCCAGCTCTAGGAGGAAACCATTACGTCCACGGGTTAGGCAGCATATTGTAGATTAGGTCATATTTAAGTTATCCTCATTAGAAACACAAAAACTTAAAGACTTTGTTACCTATTTTTCTCTGAGAAATTTCCCTTCAATCATCTTTATTATGGAAAGACCATAATTGGTAAAAGTCAGCAAATGGATGCAATCTCGGAAAATGCAATATAGTACAGAACCTTTCTTAAAAGCTAAACTTTGATTAGCCTGTTCCTAGATATCAAGATACTGGAGAAATCTCCTTTCCAATATAAACTTCTTACCCCATCAGATATGGGGCCAACAAGTCACAGTAACCATACAAGTATTCCTTCTAAGACCATTTTTATCTAATCAACTATATTTTAATTTTTATGGGGGCGATCTTAAGAAGTCTTTCTTTTAAATGTTATTTAAAATTTACTTTGCAATATCATTTCTAGATTTAAAATGCATATTTTATTAATAAAGTGAGATATATTTTTATGATTATTTTTTATTTATCAACAGTTCTAGGATCAAGTAAATCTGTCACTAAAGATTATTTAATATATCACTACTATTATTCAGTCTCCAGAAGGCTGAGTTTAGGAACAGGGCTGCTTTTTCTTATCCTCCAGAAATTTAGCACATGTTTATGTACATACAGTTCATGTCCAAATATTGTGCTCTAAATAAAGGATACTCTAGGACTTGGTCCTTGGCATCTCCTCTTAACTATATTCTCTTCCTAAGGAACCCCATCCACTCCAAAGGCTTTACTCTATAATAGTCATGTGCCAATAACTCTCAGATTTCTATCTCTGCATTTGACCTTTCTCCCAAAACTTTCCTTGTACATCTGAATCTTTGACATTTATTTAGGATGTCTAATAGGGCTTCCCAGGTGGCACAGTGGTAAAGAATTCATCTGCCAATGCAGGAGATGCAAGAGACATGGGTTCAATCCCTGGGTCGGGATGATTCCCTGGAGAAGGAAATAGTAACCCACTCTGGTATTCTTTCTTGGGAAACTCCATGGACAGAGGAGTCTGGTGGGCTACAGTCCATGGGGTTTCAAAGAGTTGGACGCAACTGAGCGACTGAGCACACACACACGCTGGAATCTAATAGGCACCTTTGCCCTAATTTGGCCAAAGGAGAACTTACTCTTCATCTGGCTTATGCAAAAAAAAAAAGTGTCTCTTGCAATTGCAAGATACAAATATGCCACGTTTCCCCATCTCAGCCCCTGGCCTTACAAACCTAGGGGCTCTTGAACCCTCTCCATCAGCCTCCAACTGAAAATGTCAGCACTGTTGTGCTACGTTCAAGACATATCCCGAATCTATCTGTCCCGTTCTCTCCATTTCCATGACTGTCACTCCCACCCGTGCCACTGTTTCTCTCTCACCTAGACCACCCCAGCAGTAACTTATTCAAGTCCTGTCTCTCCTCTGTTTAAAATCCTTTGCTTATTGCTCAGTCATGTCCGACTCTTTTTGACCCCATGGACTGCAGCCTCCCAGGTTCCCCTATCCATGGAATTCTCCAGACAAGAATACTGCAGTGGGTAGCCATTCCCTTCTCTAGGGGATCTTCCCAACCCAGGGATTTAACCCAGCTTTCCCACATTGCAGGCGGATTCTTTACCCTCTGAACCATCAGGGAAGCTTGCTTATCACATGCAGCACCAAATACAACCTCCTTGCCCTGGCAACAAAGCCCAACTTGATCTTATAGCTTGGCGCTACCCGTAACTCTGATGTGATCTCCTACCACCTACTTGTACCACCTTTTTTCTTATGCTCCAGGAAAACTGGCCTTTTTCCCCGCTCTGTCCCTGTAAAATAACAAGTTCATTCCAACTTCACTCAAGCAAAACTTCTCTTAAGGACTTAGACTATGATCTTGCATCAGTACTAGACACAGACTTCTGTGAGTTGTCATATGGTAGTTAACACAAGTCAGTGACTCTGAACCCAGACTGTGCACTGGAACCATCTGCAGAGCTTTAAAAAATACTGATCCCTGGACCCTAAGTGAACTGAATCAGAGTCTCTGTGAGGCACTGAAAAATTCATGTTTCTGAAAGGCTCCAGGTCACCCTGCGGGTAGCTAAGGCTGAGAAGAACCCTGGCACAGGTAATGTGCTCTCTTACTCTGATTTTCATTGTATATTTACCTGAGTCAGATTTTTTTTTTGTTTCCCTTTTCAAGAGATGTTTAAAAAGTAAAAACCCAACAGAGTAGGATGGAGTGTCCTTTACAGTAAAGTGAGAACAGAAAGGAAAAACATATATAAAACAAATGAAAAGGATCAGCTAGTATCATCGTGATTCTGTACTTCTTGCTATCATGGAACCCATTTAGATTTTAATAAGGAACATTTTTATGGCCCGTGTTCTATTCTTGATCCCACTCTGCATTAAAGACCCAATCTCATGTTTACATCACATCACAGGATGCTGCTGTTGACTTTGAGGATGAATAAACCTGTTTTAACATGACAAGAACTCACTGAAATTTGGTGGAATTAGCATTTCTAACAAAACTCAAACTTTTCAGTGCTTTAGGCTAGTTTATTTTGGGCAGCAATATAACGTCCTGTGTCTAAGAGAAATGATTTAGAATGAGACAGTGAAAGAGATCAAAAGACTTCAACATTCAATTAGTTCACAGCCTACCTAAATATCGTTATGTGAGTATAAAGGAATCAAATATATGGATTACATCTCCATCAAAATAGTTAGGTTTCAATAAAGGAGCAGAAAGCTTCAGAAAACTCATTTGGATTTTTTTCAGACCTTAGCTTTTGAGAAGTAGTTCAAGCTGCTTGCATGTGTACTTGGTCACTTTAGTTGTGTCCGACTCTGTGTGACCCTATGGACTGTAGGCCACCAGCCTCTGTCCATCAGATTCTCTAGGCAAGAACACTGGAGTGGTTGCCATGCCCTCCTCCTGGGGATCTTCTTGACCTAGGGATTGAACCCGGGGCCTTCTCTGTCTTTTGCATCACAGGCGTATTCTTTACTGCTGAGCCACTGAGGAAGCTGCTTACAAAAACCAAAAGCTAAAGGGTGTGTTTCTGCCTAGAAAATTTAATGATGCTATAAAGGTTAAGAACTGTCATCAGTGGTGGCTGATTAGGGAAATGGAGAGGCCAAAGAACCTGTCACTCATCCACCTTGAAGAAACAAGGCTTTATGACAACATTTCTTTCCTGTGGCCCTTGGCTTCTTGCAGCGATGGTAATGGGCTGAGCACACACATAAGGGCCCCAACAAGGCAGATATATGGCTGTTTGTTTGTTTCAACTCTCTATGAGCCCATACACTACCCAGCCCAATAGGATGACTGGGGGGCAAGCATTTGGTGCGTAGGGTTCTCCTTGTCACTGCAGAGGGAAAGAGTAATTTTTCCAATTAATTTACTTATTCTTTTTAAAACTAATTGCAAATGACAGAGAGACTTGGAGAAAGGAGTTGAGGTCCATGTGTCTCCGTAAGGCCCATGGAGAGGCAGAGTGGTATAACACAACGTAGGCACAGGTGACCTTTGACTTCTGACAACTTGAATCAGAACACTAGTTTGAACACTAACTAACTTTGTCGTCTCAGGAATAAACAACAATTACCACCATTATTACAATGATCAATATTGAGATGACAGGTGAGAAAAACTCTCATTGACCCTTATGAGGATTAGAGTCTTAGGTAATTAAAAAGTATATGTTGGCAAAAACACCACAATCTGATGAAAATCTGGCAGCTACTCCAGAACTGGAAAGCCCAAGCAGAGCTCCCAGTATCAGTTCTTCTTTACCAATAACCCCTTTGTGTAGTTTTGTAATGATGTGAACATATTTGAACATCATTCAAAACCTTATCCTTCTATCAGCTTCATTATTTGTATCATTGTGACGAGCATTAGGAGACTCCTTCCTAAATATGGTCCCACCACACAGAAATCGACAGGCTTCACTATGTTTAAACAGTTCTACTACTTCTTATCTTTTTGTCACATTGACAAGGCAGACTTTCATGAAGAGAAAAGTGAGTTAGAATGAGGATTTCTTGCCTCAGGATGTTAAAAAGCAAAAGAGAGCATCAGAAACCTTCAGAATGCTCCAGACAACAAATACAAGTTTGTTATAAAGCACTTTGAATACTGTTCTATTGACTAAGTGTAATAGGAAGAACATTTTTGGTGGGACTTCCCTGGTGGTCCAGTGGCTAAGACTCCACGTTCCCAATGCAGGGGGCCAGGGTCTGATCCCTGGTCAGGAAACTACATACCTGCCACAACTAAGACCCGGCACAGCTAAATAAGCAAATAAATACTGAAAGAAGAAAAAGGAGAAAATTTTAGGGAAATTAAAGAAGTACCAACACAGAACTTTTATATGATAGAAAAAGACAGGGGAAAAAAAAAGCCAATAGCCCCATAACATCCCTTGAGGGGGCAGATTCTCTCTGGGGTACACTCATTTAGTTGGTTATTATGATACTGTGAAGTAAACCATATAAAGAAGGCTTTTACAAATGAAAAACACTTTCACCTAGAATTGATGCCAACATTAATAACGTAAGTATTTCAGTGTCTCATAGCCAAAGTTCCATATTTTAGCTACCTTTGCAAGAAAACCCAAGAAAATCAATTTGCATCTAAAAGCTCCTTCATGGAGCTGGCTTGGTTTTGTGGCAGGCATCCCAGCTCGCTCAGAGAAGCAGAGGTTGAAGTCTCTTCACACGGGATTGTTTGGTCCCAGTTGAATAAGCTGCTGGCATCTGCTGTTAGCAGAGTGGTAAGCAGATTATGGGTGAGCAGATATTAATATTCTGATTAAACATTTTAAAACCTCACACCACTATTTAAAAAAAAATAATTACACTACTCTGGGAGAACTCTTATACTTAACCATTCTGAAGCCACTTTTAGTCTTATAATGTCTATATTTCATTATCTTAAAAATCTCTACCTATTGCTTACTTTCCAGAATCAAAACTTTTTCTCTCCACTGCCCTAACTAAACTGCAGTGTCTAAAATCATTGTGAATATATGACTTCCCTGGAAAATCACAATGGTTTTCAGACTTTACATTATGCTCTCTTCCTTCCCAGATCTCCTTTTTAAAAAGACAAGGCTGCAGTCATCCTTGGCCTCAGCTTCTATAAAAACCCAGCACAGCCTTGGCAGCCCTCCTGGAAAGACTTCTTGTTTCCTGAGGATCCATTGATTTAACAAACTTAACAAACTTAATAACAGAAGCTATGAAGGAGACATTTGCAGTAAGCATTCTGCAGTTATGAAGCAACAAAATTTACTAGACCACAATAATTTCTCTAACACCATCCATCATGTAGATTATACAATTTAGCATGATAACCAGGAAAGTTATTAATTGTTATTAATTGAGGTCTGCAGTGAACATACAGGTCTTAAAAATCAACAGTAAAACTAGTGGGTTACCACAACTTATTTCTGGGTTCAGACTGCAAAGTCTGTTTATTTCTTGGGTGCTTACTAAATGGGGCCACTGTATTGGAGAGAAACTAAGGGATGACCAGTCTATGCTGACACTATTGAATGTTGGAAGCATCTATGATCCCCGCTTCTAATTTGACCAGTTAGGTTGATAAAAGATCCAGCTCAAGGAGACACCGACTTTGGGCATCTACTCGAGAATGCTGTCAGACTGATGGAGAGATGTGGCTGCATGGGAAAAAGGGCAGAACATCTTGCAAAGGACTTCTATAGCTCTTCAAGAGGAACAAGGGGGAGGAGCCCAGAGGAGGTTAACTCTTCCATCCCACCCATCCTGCCCTCTGTCCAGGCGTCACCCCTTCTTCTCCTGACCTCTCTTCCACCCCTGTGGTCACTGGCCCACTCAGGAGATGCTGCTGGAGAGAGAGGAGGCCAGAAGATCCAGAGACTCCACTAACAGTCAGCTCAGGGGGCCCTTTCATTCACATGCCCTCAATTCCAGAAATATCTTCCAGCTGCTAACACTTGGGGAAAGCAGTCCTAAATCCTACACTGCCTGGGGAGGGTGCTGTGGAGTAGGGCTTCCTTCCCTTATTGTGGCAGGTATGATGTGGTGACTGACCAGACCTAATGCTCCAGCATGGACTCTGAGAGGGCTCAGACCACTTCCTACATCCCTGGCCCTTCGAGGTGGTAGCTCCAAGGAGCATGCCCAGAAGAAAGACCACAGCCAGGAAGCTGGAGAAAGAGCTAAGGAGGGGACTGGCCTTCTGACAGAAGCAAGGATTCTTAAGGACCTCTTGGCTCGGAATAATCACCTCTTCTCTTCCTCTGATTCATGAGCAATGGGTTCCAAAAGAGAGGCCCCTCTTTCGCAGCCCCAAAGTGAGGAGAACCTGATCACAGCTGGACAGAGGTGGTGGGCAGCTATCAGCCAGCACCAACCACTGTCCATCTGTCTTTCCCCAAATCCTCCCCCTCTACCCCGTAAACATCTGTCTCCCAGAGCTTTGGGTATGCTCCCTGGCCTTGTCTGACTCCTCCTCCCACACAGGCAGTGGACGCGTCCCTCGTGGAAAAGGCGAAGCTGGGAGAGGGACCACTCTCTCCCGGAGGGCCGCTTGGGCTGGGCACTCATTCATTCACTGGGCTAGGGCGGGTGGATAGCGGCGGAGCCGGGGCCAGCCCAGGAAAAGCGGCCACTTAAGAAAGACTCCCCAGGTAACCCCCACGCCGGCTCCACGCCGGGAGCGCAGCGCCCTGCCAGACTGTCAGCGCGCGCGGGGCGGAGCCCACACCCACCACCAGGTCCAGCGCGCGCAAAGACTGAGCGCGGTGAGCGTGGGCGCTCCGACCCGGTCCAGCGAGGGTGGTGGGAGCAGCCTTCTCCACCCAACCCGGGGCTCAGAAAACCTGTGTAGGGAGCCCAGAGCGGCGGCGGGACGGTGGGCCGGGGCGGGCGACGCGGCCCGCGCCTTCTCCTGCCCCCGCGCAGTCCCGAGTCTTGGGGCCACCGACCTGCCAGCCGTCTCTCCCGGACGTTTTTCCACAGCCGATCCCAGGCTCTGGCAGTGGAGTCCCGCAACTGCTCACTGATTGACCGCCTGAGCTGCGTTTGGAGAGGTTTCCGCTTGCCGGTCATTTTAGATCCGTCCTCATAACGACCAGCGGGCTTGCCACCGCCACTCCCGCGTGGCCCGCAGCTCAGACTCCCGGCGGCTCGGGTCGCCAGACGCGGGACTCACGCTGGGGTCCCGGGACCAGCCGGGGGCGCGACATGGGCCGCCTTCCCGCGCAGCGGCCGGGATGCGTCTCCACTGCGCGCGCTGCGCAAGGGCACCTCTGCGCTCCGTCCACTCCTCTACTCTGTTCCCACTTTCCCTCTCCTCCCTCCCCTCGGCTCGGCGCTCCTCCGCTCCCGTCCCCTCCCGTCCTTCCCTCCCCCTCTCTCCGGGACGGTCTGGCGCCCCACTCCTTCCCCCAGCGAGCTGTCTCTTCCTACCCCCCTCCCCTAAATCTGACAGCATGGTTCGGATGGGCCCCCAGTCACGGAGTTTCCACCCCTCTTTTCACTCAGAGACCAGGGGCTGAACCATATTCTTCCCATTTCTCGATACTTTCCATTTTTCACTCACAGAAACCGCCACCATTACAACCATTACAAAAATTTTACACTAAGCCACAGCTGGTGCCGAAAAAGCTCATCATGGTTTTCCTGAATTCAAGTCACTTGAAATAGGCTCCTCAGTTTGGCCTTTATGGAGGTAGATACTGGTGCTCTTAACAGAAGTCTTTTCTGGTTTCATGAATGAAATGATTTTCAGACTGCAATCTACAATCAAACTAAAATTATTTATTCATTGCATAGTCATTGAGTGTGAGGAAACTAACCTGTAAATATTAAACCATGAGAAGCCTACATAAAATAAACTTGCATATTCTGGTAAAGCATTAAAATCTGTATACAGTTAGAAAAGTAGGTATTATGAGGAAGTGAAATGTGAAAATAAAAGCGTTTTAGCCAATAACATGAAGTAGGCTTATAATTTGAAATTAACCCTGATTCTTACAGGGACAAGGCAGGAAATATACCGAATCTTTTAAAAAATACCTGAGGAGGTGGTGTCCAAGTCATTTCCCTGGGCTCTAAAGCCTCCCTCAAAAGGTGAAGACAAGCCTCAGGGTGTCCTCCTCTTCTCAAAGCTTTGCTTTTAAAGGGCTTGGAGGACCTTTAGAAAATGTAATTAAGACATCTGATGTACTGAACGATGTGAGATGTGATTAATGTCATACACCTCAAATTTGGCTAGAGAAACTAAATTATTTCAAAACAGAATTTCTGAATTATTTAAACAGTAAAATTGCTTGAAAATCAATTTACAAAAAGTACAAAATTGCCTTTGTATCAGATGCTAAATAAGAACAAGAATTTAGTCAGCTGTTTAAAAAAAAAATTCAGATGCTCCATGTGAAGTCTGAAAATTAAACTATCTAATCCTCTCTCTATTATATAAATTGCTGTTGAGTTAAGGAGTAGAAATTAGCAGCTTCCTAAAGTATTCCATCTGCAATTCTACACTTTTAGTAAATATTCCCTCCACTAGTTTATACTGTTGGTAGAAAATTGGGGGAGAAATGATGTTAAAAACCATTTTTATTGTCTTATACTGTCTTATTTTAAATATTCAAAAATGTTCTCAAGTGAAATACTTTGGAATGAGCTAGAAGGTAGTGGCTGACCTTTTCTGTGCCATCCTGGTAACCATTTTTTTTTTTTTTTTCCTGGTAAACCTTTGAAATGATCAGCTATGAAGCAATAAGTCATGGATCAGAAACAGACTTGAAACTATGGCGGCCAGTTGTAGACTAATTCACATTGCTTTTTGGACCCATGCCAAATACCCTTTTGATTACATCCTCTGTTTTGTTTGCATGTAGTAGTAAGGAAATGCTCAGCAAGAAGCAAGATTTGTGTTATCTTAAAGTGACTGCTATACAGTATAATGACAAAATGTTTCACAATTATGTTCCTAGGGAAGCGATGTATTTAACTTTTAAAAAAGGATCTCTAATTGAATCAAACAGAGGCAGTCCTTGTTACATTATACGCACTGGAATAGAATAGTACAAGCAGCATTCCAGCCATTTCACTGATCATTTAGCTCTAAAGATCCTGGGCCCCTACTTATTGATACTTTCTACTTTAATACATATTTTATATTCAGATGTCATAGATTAGGGGTTTTCTTTTAAGTGACTAATTTGAAGATAAATTCTGGCCTTGCAGATTTGTTTAGTTCTGTCTGTTGAAGGGACCATGAATTCAGGACTGTCCAACAGAAACCAAATGAAAGACTAGAGGGATAGTCCCAGAACAGAACAGGTGCTACACAGCACAACCAAGTTCCCTGACTGCCCAGCTGCTGACTCTGCTGGAGGGAAGCTTACCACTGTGCAGATGCAGCAGCCACAAATGCAAGCTTTCTGAACTCAGTGGGCTACTTGCAGACCTTTATACAGGTCCTTGTCTGTGGGGTTGCACAGAGTCGGACACGACTGAAGCGACTTAGCAGCAGCAGCAGTAGCAGCATCCACTCCCATTTTCCAGGAGTCCTACTTCAAAGCTGAACCTTAAAGATTACCCTGCCTCCTGGGGTCTTCACCTTGAGCAGATGACAATACCACCTACTTCGCAGAAAAGAAATCAGGCAAATCCTTATCCCTGTTGTTGTTGTTCAGTCGCTAAGTTGTGTCCAACTCTTTGTTACCCCTTGGACTACAGCACACCAGGCTCTCCTGTTCTTCATCATCTTCTGGAACTTGCTCAAACTCATGTCCATTGAGTTGGCGATGCCATCCAACTATCTCATCCTCTGTCATCCCCTTCTCCTCCTGCCTTCAACCTTTCTCAGCATCAGGGTCTTTTCCAGTGAGTCAGTTCTTCACATCAGGTGGCCAAAGTATTGGAGCTTCAGCTTCAGCATCAATCCTTCCAATGAATGTTCAGGACTCATTTCCTTTAGGATTGACTGGTTGGATCTCCTTGAAATCCAAGGGACTCTCAAGAGTCTTCTCCTGCACCACAGTTTGAAAGCATCAATTCTTTGGCACTCTGCCTTCTTTATGGTCCAACTCTCACATTTATGCATCCACATGGAAAAACCATAGCTTTGACTAATATGGACCTTTGTCAGCAAAGTGATTAAAAAGTCTCTGCTTTTTAATAACTGTCTAGGTGTGTCATATCTTTCCTTTCAAGGAGTAAGTGTCTTTTAATTTCAAGGCCACAGTCACTATCCACAGTGATTCTGGAGCCCAAGAAATAAACTCTGTTACTGCTGCTACTTTTCCCCCTTTTGTTTGCCATGAAGTGATGGGGGCAGCTGTATGATCTTAGTTTTTTGAATGTTGAGTTTTAAGCCAGCTTTTTCACTCTCCTCTTTCACCCTCATCAAGAGGCTCTTATGTCATCTGAATATCTGAGGTTATTGATATTTCTCCCGGAAATTTAAATTCCAGTTTGTGATTCATCCAACCTTGCATTTTTCATGATGTACTCTGCATGTAAATTAAATAAGCAGGGTGACAATATATGGCCTCGTTGTACTCCTTTCCCAATTTTGAACCAGTCCATTTTTCCACATCCAATTCTAACTGGCTTCTTGACCCATGCACGGGTTTCTCAGGAGATGGGTAAGGTGGTCTGGTACTCCCATCCCTTTAAGAATTTTCCACAGTTTGTTTTGTTCAAGACAAATACACAAAGTCAAAGATTTTAGTGCAGTCAGTGAAGCAGAAGTAGCTGTTTTTCTGGAACTCCTTTACTTTCTCCATGATCCAGTGAATTTGGCAATTTGCTCTCTGGTTCCTCTGCATCTTTGAAACCCAACTTGTACATCTGGAAGTTCTTGGTTCACATACTGTTGAAGCCTAGCAATTGATCTCTGGTTCCTCTGACATCATCTTTCTGTCTGTTTGTTTACAGGCAGACCTTGAGCAATGTTAGATCTGTCTGATTCAGCAGTGTGTCCTCAGCATCTAGATCACTCCTTGACAGCTGTGCTCAGTAAAAACTTGAAGAATAAATGAGTGATTTTTCTCTGATGCTATATATCATTTACTTTGCTAATGGATATTCCTGAAAATTTACCTCTAAACCTACGCTTCTGACTCTATGTCCTATGTTAGCAAAGTGATGCTACCAGCCATCCTTCTTGTGTCCAAGAGACAAGAGAGAATCTAGAAGACATTCTGAACGTCCCATCTTTCTCTGCCTCTCCAGCCCCATAGTTAAGTTCAGGTTTTCTTCTCCCCCCGCCCCCACCCCCGAATTTCAGCATAATGAACTTCACATTAGAAAGCTACTGCTCTTACTCGGTTCTATGTCTTTGTACATTTCTTCTGCTTGAACACCTTTTTTCTGATTTTTTTCTTCACTCAACCTTTAAGAGTGAACTCAGATGTCACCTCCTCCTGGAAGCCTTCCATGAATCCCAGTGGGTGAATGTTCCTCCTCTCCTGTGTTCCTACAGCACCTTGGGCCCATCTCCAGAGAAGCACACATCACAGAGCACTGTAGGGAGGCAACTGTCCACTTTCCTCACAGCCTCCCCACTAGTCCTGAGTTTCTACAGCGGGACTGATACTTTTATTTCTGAATCTCTTGCACCTTTTCTAGTGAACAGCACATAAAGGCTCATTTACTGACTAAATGAATTTAACATTATAGTTTTGGATGGCTGGTTATTACTAGAGTCTGTTCCTTAGTATAAATACAAACTTATAGTATTTATAGTATTATAGTATTTATAGATATTTATAGTGTTTATAGATATTTATAGTATCTCTGAATTCTCTTAAATTCTTATCTTTTCCACTTCTTCTCCCATGTTCAACTCGTCTGTGCCAGGCCTCCCTGTCCATCACCAACTCCCAGAGTTCACCCAAACCCATGGCCATCAAGTCGGTGATGCCATCCAATGACTCATCCTCTGTCGTTCCCTTCTCCTCCTGCCCTCAATCTTTCCCAGCATCAGGGTCTTTTCAAATGAGTCAGCTCTTTGCATCAGGCAGCCAAAGTACTGGAGCTTCAGCTTTAGCATCGGTCTTTCCCATGAACACTCAGGACTGATCTCCTTTAGGATGGACTGGTTGGATCTCCTTGCAGTCCAAGGGACTCTCAAGAGTCTTCTCCAACACCACAGTTCAAAAGCATCAATTCTTCAGCAGTCAGCTTTCTTCACAGTCCAACTCTCACATCCATACACGACCACTGGAAAAAACCATAGCCTTGACTAGACGGACCTTTGTTGGCAAAGTAATGTCTCTGCTTTTGAATATGCTGTCTAGGTTGGTCATAACTTTCCTTCCAAGGAGTAAGCATCTTTTAATTTTATGGTTGCAGTCACCATCTGCAGTGATTTTGGAGCCCAAAAAGATAAAGTCTGACACCATTTCCATTGTTACCCCATCTATTTCCCATGAAGTGATGGAACCAGATGCCATGATCTTCATTTTCTGAATGTTGAGCTTTAAGCCAACTTTTTCACTCTCCTCTTTCACTTTCATCAAGAGGCTCTTCAATTCTTCTTCACTGTCTACCATAAGGGTGGTGTTATCTGCATATCTAAGGTTATTGATATTTCTCCTGGCAATCTTGATTCCAGCTTGTGCTTCCGCCAGCCCAGCGTTTCTCATGATGTACTCTGCATAGAAGTTAAATAAGCAGGGCGACAATATACAGCCTTGACGTACTCCTTTTCCTATTTGGAACCAGTCTGTTGTTCCATGTCCAGTTCTAACTGTTGCTTCCTGACCTGCATCTAGGTTTCTCAAGAGGCAGTTCAGGTGATCTGGTATTCCCATCTCTTTCAGAATTGTCCACAGTTTATTGTGATCCACACAGTCAAAGGCTTTGGCATAGTCAATAAAGCAGAAATAGATGCTTTTCTGGAACTCTCTTGCTTTTTCCATGATCCAGCAGATGTTGGCAACTTGATCTCTGGTTCCTCTGCCTTTTTTAAAACCAGCTTGAACATCTGGAAGTTCACGGTTCACATACTGCTGAAGCCTGGCTTGGAGAATTTTGAGCATTACTTTACTAGCGTGTGAGATAAGTGCAATTGTGTGGTAGTTTGAGCATTCTTTGGCATAGCCTTTGTTTGGGATTGGAATGAAAACTGACCTTTTCCAGTCCTGTGGCCACTGCTGAGTTTTCCAAATTTGCTGGCATATTGAGTGCAGCACTTTCACAGCACTGCCTTTCAGGATTTGCAAGAGCTCAACTGGAATTCCATCACCTCCGCTAGCTTTGTTCGTAGTGATGCTTTCTAAGGCTCACTTGACTTCACATTCCAGGATGTCTCACTCTAGGTGAATGATCACACCATCTTGATTATCTTGGTCGTGAAGATCTTTTTTGTACAGTTCTTCCGTGTGTTGTTGCCATCTCTTCTTAATATCTTCTGCTTCTGTTAGGTCCATACCATTTCTGTCCTTTATCAAGCCCATCTTTGCATGAAATGTTCCCTTGGTATCTCTAATTTTCTTGAGGAGATCCCTAGTCTTTCCCTTTCTATTGTTTTGCTCCACTTCCTTGCATTGATTGCTGAGGAAGGCTTTCTTGTCTCTCCTGGCTATTCTTTGGAACTCTGCATTCAAATGGGAATATCTTTCCTTTTCTCCTTTGCTTTTGCTTCCCTTCTTTTCACAGCTATTTGTAAGGCCTCCTCATACATCCATTTTGCTTTTTTGCATTTCTTTTTCTTGGGAATGGTCTTGATCCCTGTGTAACGTCCCGAACCTCCTTCCATAGTTCATCAGGCACTCTGTCTATCAGATCTAGTCCCTTAAATCTATTTCTCACTTCCACCGTATAGTCATAAGGGAATCCCCAGTGGGGTATAGTGCCCAACACATGGTAAGTGCTCAATATATATTTACTGAATGAATACAATTTGGAAATTGGGGTTATAAAGTGGCTGGGGAAACTAGGTGTGCCCATGTGTTATCCATTGAAATGTTGAAATATTTAGCATTAATCCATTAAAAAAGATAGAAATTGATAAATATGCACACATAGGTACCAAGTCACAACTGATAAAAGAACCAAGAATGACAGAACATTTAATATTACTATAGGTAGTTGTTATTAACCATTTAGAACATTTAATCAAGCTGATTAATTACTTAGGATTTTTTTCCTCCCAAATCTGAATTTTACACTTGAGGAGACTAATTTTGTCATAATTTAATGTCCTCTTTCCATCCAAACTAGGGTTAGAGTCTAAAGTTTCCAGAGTTAAAATTTAAGTGCAGTCATCAGTATCATAAATATGCAATAGAAATGAATTGGATTATCCTTAATAGGTAGGAGTGTTCTGTGAAGTTAACATGCAAGGTAAACATGTGACTCTCTGAACAGGACTACAGTATTGAAAAATTAAAAAAAAAAGAAAAACCATATCTTATCTAGGGAAAAAGACAACATTTTGGTTGATAAAGCATACACGGTTTTAAAGGAGAATAGGATAATGATTAAGAAAAAGAAAGAAGCTATAGAACTATGGATAAGATCTGAAGGACAGAAGTTAAAGGACAGAAACCAGAGGAACCAAAAGGGACTCCAGTAAAACACATCAAAGTGTTGGGCAGAAAGAGAAACTGCTGGAATTATATTTGGAGAGAAGCAACTGCAGGAGGTAAAAACCCTGGAATAAGAACCAGTTGGGCACCTTCCACGTAAGCGTGAAGTGATCACGAAACAAACTGATTTAGGTTAAACTGAGCCTCAAGCAGGAAAGGAACTGAGTTCCCTGGAGAGTGAAGCGGGGGATTCATAGGAATAGAAGAGGGTCTGGGTGTTGTTGCAAACAAAAATCCATAACCTCAGAAGATTCTAATAGAGAAATCTAGAAGTTAATGAGATTTGAGAAACAGAGGTGCTGGAAAGGATTGTTCAGAGGCTTCAAACTGGGCAAGGGACACTGAACAATATAAACCCACACTCTTGATGCCCACCAACCATACACAGCTGGTCTGGCATTTCACTCCACTGTGACATTGTGAAACTGTGCATTAGAACGGTTCCACATGCTGGACGACAGCACTTAGGACTGGAGATGGGAGTCCTACCAAGGAAGTTAAGGTAGGGTAGCAAGTTGGAGACTCTCCTGGGTTTACTTTCAGTGCAGCCAAAAGTAAATCCAGGATTTTCTAGCAGATGAAATATCACATATTTCATCAAGGGGTTTTGTAGATAAATCATGGGAGAGCTGAATACAAAATGCAATCCCTTGACTTTCAAGGGATTTTATTCTTAAAGAATAAATTGTGTTCTCTGGAACCCTTGCTTATGAACTATAATTCACTGAAGGTCAAATGTCTTACCAGGAAAGCATTTTGCTCTGTTTTCTCTCATTATATTTTTCTTGGTATAACTAGTAAACATAATAATTTTCACTTGAGACATTAATTATCCCTGTTCACAAATCTTGTTACTTTCTCTTTAATGGCTTTATGTTATTTTAGCCACTTTCATGTTCTTAAATAACATCTTTATTAACAGTATACCATACAATTCACCTATCGATTATTTTATTTTAAGCAAATGTTTTCTTAATACTATTAGTTGGAGAGGTGCATCATAAGGTCCTATGGCTTTTATCCCCGTGTATAGCATCATAGACACAAAATATTATAAATTCACTTAGTAAGCAAGTGTACGTATACTTTATATGCATACATGCATCATGCGTGTGTACTCGGTTGTGTCCGACTCTTTGTGACTCCATGACCTGTGACCCAAGAGGCTCCTCTGTCCATGGGATGTTCTAGGCAAGAATAGTGGAGTGGGTTGCCATTTCCTCCTCCAGGGAGATCTTCCCGACCCAGGGATTGAATCTGCATCTCTTGAGTCTCCCTTGGCTATGATTATTAAAAATACTTGTGAATAATATTTCCTAATATTTAACATCATAGTTATCTTAAAAAAAGACAGGATAAAGGATAGAACCCTGACACAGATACTGAAGATATTTAATAAATACTTCTAAGACTGATAAATATGTTTGTTTTCAGATTTACAGGATACAATGAATTCTTGGAGCAGAGTTATCTTCAAAACTTTACTTCATCCTTCCAAAACAAGATTTCTTAGAAGTAACTATTTTAATGTCTGTGATCCTAAACTTAGATCTGTTATTATTTCTATAAGGTCATAAAAACCTAACAAGGCACCTGCTTTTGATTTTAGGTTTCTATTTTATCCTTTAAATTTCCTAAGCACCTGCCTAAACCACCTAACCAAGCTTCCCTTCCTTCACCACCATTCATTCTTGCCATATGACGCTGTTAGGTTTTTCCTTAGTTCACTTAGCTTTTCAAACACCTGCAGTTCAACAACAAGGATAGTATTGTCTGGCTTTTTCATTTAGCAATGAGTTGATTTACCTGTCA
Organism: Capricornis sumatraensis; assembly: GCF_032405125.1. NCBI lineage: Eukaryota > Metazoa > Chordata > Mammalia > Artiodactyla > Bovidae > Capricornis > Capricornis sumatraensis. The sequence continues at coordinate 37,569,212 of NC_091080.1, read as the reverse complement.
AGATAAACTTCACTGTACATATTACTGGCTCTCTGGATTAATGCCTTATAAAACAGCACATTTGCACTGTTCTATGCCCTTCCTAAGCATTAAACACTGATTTCATTTGATAGCCCAAATACTATATCAACATTTAGTGAAAGGAGCTTATTGCTCGGGGTTCAAAGATGAACTGTTATGAAAGTGAACCTTTTGTATTCAAGCTAAATGTTTATTTGTTATAAGGGACCTTCAGCAGTTAGGACAGGAGTTATCCATGTCCGGTAAAAGAATATTGTATAGGTATCTAGTACAAGTTTGCTTTAAAAATACATTAAAATAAATATATAGCTAAATGATTAATGACAACACTAACAGCAGGAACACTCATCACCCTCTGCCACTAGGCAGATAAATATATCAAGAAAAAGGGAAATGTAGAGTTTTCATCACATCAGAGATGCACTATATCATTGTCCAAATGACTTAATTTTTTACAAAATGAATGTTAGACATAAAAAATAATATTCCCAGATCCTCTTTTAATTTATGTCTAATAAAGCAGATATATGGGTAGTAACACCAAGCTGAGTTTTGAAACCTGAAGGCAGTTTTCTGCCTTAAACAGTTAATCAACACCACATACAAACTGGCTTCAATTAAATTCAGTCTAAGATAGGTGTGATCTGGTTAACAAATAAACAAACAAAAAAGTTACAATTATTTCTTCCCAGTGGTGAATAACTGTTAAAAAATAAATAGGACAAAAAATGTTTTAAACTAGTAAAAGCAATAATAAATCTTGCTTACAATATTAAAAACTATTCTTTACGTCTTAATATCCATTTGCTTAAATCTTGAGCATTGTATTCTCAAATTTACTAATTTACTTTAACCTGCCCTAGTTCTGCTTTCTTCTTGGTGGGAAGAATATACCATGGTGAAATGGCAGCTAGCCACATATCTAATATGCTTTTACCTTATGTGCAATGGAAGCCAATTCACAATGATTTGGTGAAAGACTCAGTTGGAACTCACAGGATTTTTTCCTTGCAAATATTAAACATTTTATTGGAATGTGATAAGTATTTCAAATTGAACTATATTTAGGAAGGTTTGTTGTGCTATGTGAATTTCAGAATTTAGTAATCTCTCACACTGTGGGTAGTTCCTAATGAGTGCATATCAACAAAGATCTGTTATTTTCAGATATATAACCATTTGGGAAAAGTGCCCAAAGGGCCCACTAGCTGTAAGAACTCTCCTCCCCCTTCTGATAACAGGGCTTGTGATTTCCTTCCCCTTCCTCCTTCCTTCACTGCTGTTTGGTATTGCTTATGTCCCCAGTCTCTCCCTGGACTTCAAACACTTCTTATTTTAGGGGAGTAAACCCTATGAGTAATCCCTTTCCCCACTTCCTCAAGGCACCCCTCCACCAGCTCTATTTCCCAATGTGTCCTGGGTCAAGTAACATCTAACCAGTCTCCATCTCACATCCTGGCCTAGCTTCTGTAATACAGAAAAGAAAGACTCCTTCAAATAAGTGGTATTTGTAAAAAATGTAGACAAATCTAATGGCCTATTTGTATTCAAATATTATAATTAGTCACTCAACAAGTCATTCAGTCACTCAACAAGTACTCATTGAGTACATCCTGAATAACAGACCTCGGGCGGGGTCCATGATACAACTGTCTGTCCCTATTACTGGCTTTGAAAATGAGAAGAAATAATGAGAGTTTAGGAGGGAACAATTTATTCCTGTTTCCTGCTTACTATTAATTAGCAGGAAAACAATAACAAAAATCTTTGTAAGTTTAGTAAACATTTTATTGTGTGTGCTTAGTCACTCAGTCGTATCCTACTCTTTGAGACCCCATGGACTGTAGCCAGCCAGGTTCCTCTGTCCATGGGAATTCTCCAGGCAATAATACTGGAGTGGGTTGCCATGCCCTCCTCCAAGGGATCTTCCCAACCCAGGGATCGAACCCAGGCCTCCCACATTGCAGGCAGATCCTTTACTGTCTGAGTCACTAGCGGGCTAAACATTTTATTAACCCTCTAGTATGTTCTGGGCTATGTGCTTGCCTCTGGAAAAAGCAATATTAAGTGCAAAAGACCCTGTGCTATGGAGGGTCTTAAATAAGAGTGTGGATTAGGAGAGCTCTGAGAATGAGAATGAGTTTATGTCTTGGACAGAAATGAGGTGGTGGCTATGGACATGAAGGCAGGCAGTCGACCAAGACCAGAGCCAGAAGAGGCATCGTGAGGAGTGAGCCCAACATTCAGAGTGTCTTTGAGGGGCTTCAGTAGGCAGGAGTTTCTAGGTTCCAACTAGGGGACCTCCTGGGAGACCCTCCCCCCCAGTATTCATTGCTAGAGATCCCATCACAGTCTGCCCCTTCCCATCACCACAAACATGCCCTATTGGAATCTCTGACCAAGACCTCGGGACCACCAGGGGCAGGCTTGGGAAGTGAGTGAGGCTGCCAGATTTAGAAAATAAAAGTGCAAGGTGTCCAGTTAAGTTTGAATTTCAGATAAACAGCAAGTAATTTTTTACTAGAAGTATATCCCATGCATTTTCTGTATTTGTATTGTTCTGTATTTTATCTGGCAACACTAGAAATGAGATAATATTCTTGTCTCTGTTTAGCCCCATCAGGGTGACCCAGACACAGTTTCAGAAATACTTTCTCCCACTTGTGATTCTCAGCTTCTCAAAGCATTGAGGCATTTAGCAGGTGTCTTTGTGGTTGTCTTTCTGTGCTGAAACAGATGAAATCCTACATATATATAATGGCCATTCCAAAAAGACTTGTATGTTAATAAAAAACCTTTCTAATGGATACTTATTTATCTGTCCTGAGCAAAGTTTAATGATCTGGAAACAAGTCTAGTGGTTCAAGGCAAAAAAATAAAAAATCAACTTGAGACCATCTTTACTGAGTACATATTTGTCTTCTGATCAACTACCACTTGTTTTAAGCTTGTAAACAAAGAAGTATTTAAAAGTTTACTTTCTCTTTGTTTAAAGAATTGTGTCTGTGTTCACTGACATAGACATACATAATATATTAGGTGAAGTTTATTGTAAAGGCAGTTGGGAGAAAAATCTCTCTTGTTTTGGGAACCACTTATCATTAACGGAATAAAGAGTCACTAGGCTTGGTAAATATTAACCAACATATTTGATAATATAAAACAATATTTAATAATAATAATAGTATATGAATAGTATATGAATAATACATAAAATATAAACGTGTGCTCAGTTGGTCAGTCGTGTCTGACTCTTTGTGACCCCGTGGGCTGTAGCCTGGCAGGCTTCTCAGCCCATGGTGTTTTCCAGGCAGGAATACTGACGTGGCATGCCATTTCCTACTCCAGGAGATCTTCCCAACCCAGGGATCAAACTAGTAAATATTCAGTAATTCAAGAGATATCAGTGGATTCATAATCTTTTAATTTTTCCAGAAGCTTGTGATTTTTATATTCTAAAGATAAACGATCATGACCTCAGCTTACTAGAAATGGATATAAGTTACAGGATAAAGTGCATAATCATATTGTTCATGTCTTTATTTAAGGTAAAAGCCTTTGTCTTTTTCAGTCTAGTTCAGCCACTTGTATAACAAGTTACAGCTTCTCTGCGTCTCTGCTTTCTCATCTGTAAAATGGGGATAATAATTTCTCTACCTCACAGGACTGTAGTGTCGATTAAATAAGGTCATATTTATAAAGCATTTAGAACAGAGCCTGGGCACATGTAATTGTCAATTACAATGAACGCTTTCAAATTAATTAATTACAGACAATTATACTTACCACTCTGACCCTCCTAGAAGAGGAAATACATTTTATGAGCTACTTTTGGTGAGTTTGCTAGTTCTCATTCTTAGCTGGGTTTGGGGAACAGGGAACAATGGTTTGCATACACAGTTTCAGAAGGACAGCAAGAAATTAATATACAGCCAAAATCTGCTAATACTACTTAAGTTGAATTTCATTTTTACCATACCTTTCTCATTCTTGGCTGGATTTGGGCAGTAGGAAACAACGTTTTTCATACTATAATTACTTTCAGCAACAAGAAATTAATATACAGTGAATATTTGATAGGACCGTTTTTAATATCCTAGGATTTATCTTAGTGTTAGTGTTTAGTTATAATTCAATAGATTTCTTGGAGTTTTGTGTAGCATTCACATGAAGAATTCAATGATTAGATAGCATTAAGAAATTACTAAGAATATTAAGGAATAATTAATTTCCTTTAAAAATCTCTCAAAAGGTTTAGGATCAATTTGGATCACCTCTAAATGAATGGGTGGAAGATGTGCTAACAGATTTCATGTAGTTGCTCTTTGTCAATAGAAAAAATTTCATTATCTGTCAGTTCTCTCCTTTAACGTCAGTGCTTCCATCATCTGAGCAAAGAGAAATTTTGTAAAGCTAACAGTCTTATCTGTTTTCACCTTCACTGGCATCACATACTGTAGAAAGCTCAGCTCTGTCTTTTTTTTTTTCCTTTCTCTATAAACTTTGCTTAAACATCTGTGAAACACTACATCCTCTCTGAAAGACTATTAAGACAGTGTTCCCTCCTTGAGTCTGTGTATGTAGACAGTGACCATTATGTATTTCAGACTGATGTCATGGAGGATGTCACACTAGGTAGCATTTTGTAATCTTGTCAAATACATTTGCTATTTTTAGCATTCTTCTTTCAATAGTAAAGTTAGGATTAGGAAAATTTCAATATTTAATAAAGCGGGTAGTCTCCAACACTATGCATGGTTTGCTCCAATTAAAAAGGCAAGAATTGAGGAATATAGTGGTTATCAAAAGGATCAACTGAAGGAAGGCCACATGCAATAATAACAAGGACACTGAACTAAAATGCTGCCCGGCCTGAGTCTCATCCTGGCACTGCTGTTAAGAGCTATGCCATGTTAGGTCGGCCCCTTAACCTCACCAGTTCTCATTTGCTTCCTCATTTATGAAGTGAGAGAAACAGAACAGATATCCTCTGAAATCTCTCTTCTAAAATCATGCAGTTTCAGGTAAATGTTTGATACCCAACATATGAACTCCTCCATTGCAATTAAAAGGTTTTATATAATACCATATTGCTTTTATTCCAGAAGTGAAACTAGGAGAAGTACTCACAAAGTTCACTTCTGTTTCAATTCCAACTAAGGCTCAGATAAATTGACTTAAAACAATAGATCTTGTAGGAACACCTGCCACATTTGAGGCTTAAGACAAACCAATCAGAAGAGGGAAAGTCCACAGATTTCCTGATCTAACCCTCTGTTTCTTTTAATGTAAACACTCAGATAAATCACTTAAAAACACAGGTTAGTGAACAAATCAACAGTAGTGCGGGCAGGGTGGGGTTAAGCACTAAATGTAAACAGTCAGAGGAAATTATGTAATCTTTATATATCTGAAAGGGCACAAAATGTTCTTCCCAAATTGGATCGTTTATCATAAAGTCAGGGGTTTAGCAAACAGAGTAAATAGAGAGTTATAATGAAAGGCTAAGTATGACCCTCTTTAACTACCCACACATACTCTTTCAAGACACCTACTTACGTGCATGAATGAACCATTATTAGTTCTTACTTATGTTAATCTAGTTGTCATTGAACTATAGTTACTCTGTCCTTATGTTTTGCACCAGGAATACTAAGTGCTTGACTCATGCCTTTGAAGCTGTTTCATAATGCAGAATAAAAATGACCCCAGGAAGGCAATCTCTTATGCCTTCTTAAATGACCTTCTCTTGTCTGACCTTTTATTGTAAAATATCAAATAACCCTTTGTTGGGATGCCCCACTAGTTACTCAATGGGGTTTTATGTAATCCTCTCAAATTTGAACCAACCAGAACAATCAGAATTTCCATTAAGCTACAGAGGGCACTAGATACCAGCAGTACACAACCAACATGACTCTATAGCCTTAAGACAATTGTGGTAGAAAGTGCTTTAACTGAAAATGAATCACAGAGCAGAAAGACCAGAATGCAAGTGAGTAAAAGAACTGGAATTGTTAATTGAACTATTGTTAGTAAAAAAAAAAAAAAGTAAATGCAGTTCAGAAATAATAAAGAACCTATCATTCCTTTTTTATTTGCCATGCTACAAATATTCATCAGCTGGTCGTATCTACATCTGATCACAGTAGGACGAGCAGGAGTCAGGCTTCAGGGTACATTCTGAATTTTCATAAACATCCTTTACTTCCCTGAAAATTCACTCTTTCAGGGTAACATTCTAATTCCCAAATGTCTTTGATCATGGGACAGCTCCTACCCAAAGACAGGAGTTGAAACTTTTATATGACTGTCTCACAACTAATTTCTCATCTGTTTCTTGTCATACAACACTAATTAATTTTCAAAGCCTCCCTATGGAAGTGTCAAAATTCTAAATTTAAGGGCAATGATGGGAAATTTTCAGTACTAGTTTGAACTCTAGTAGAGTTCAAACGTGAAAACGTTCACAATTTGAAGTTCATCAATCTCATTGGATTTATCCCAAATGATTTTAAAGCAAACTCAATTTATATTTAGTTTCATTTTATCATCAACTTAAGGGCAGTGATACATCATTAATTAAGCATCATTTATGAGTTAAGTTTAAAAATATGAATATTTATCAAACACCCTTTGAAGATACTGTAGAAGGGATATAAAAATAGTTCATGCTATCAACAGAATGAAAAGACAATCTACGGAATAGGAAAAATATTTGCAAATTGTGTCAATAAGAAGTTAATATCCAGACTATATAAAGAACTCTTACAACTCAACAACAAAAACAAAAACCAAACTTGGTTTGAAAATGAGCGTGTGTGCATGCTAAGTCACTTCAGTCGTGTCTGACTCCTTGCAACCCTATGAGCTGCAGCCTGCCAGGATACTCTGTCCATGGGATTCTCCAGGCAAGAATACTGGAGTGGGTTGCCATGGCCTTCTCCAAGGAATCTTTCTGATGCAAGGATCAAACCTACGTCTCTTGCATTGGCAGGCAGGTTGTTCACCAACTGTGCCACCTGGGAAGGCCCCCAAAATGCGCAAAGGACTTAAATAGACATTTCTTCAAAAATATACACCAGTGGTGAATAAGCATATGAAAAGATGCTCAACAATCATTCAGTTCAGTTCAGTTGCTCAGTCGTGTCCGACTCTTTGCAACCCCATGATTCGCAGCATGCCAGGCCTCCCTGTCTATCACCAACTCCCGGAGTTCACTCAGATTCACGTCCATCGAGTCAGTGATGCCATCCAGCCATCTCATACTCTGTCGTCCCCTTCTCCTCCTGCCCCCAATCCCTCCCAGGATTAAAGTCTTTTCTAATGAGTCAACTCTTCACATGAGGTGGCCAAAGTACTGGAGTTTCAGCTTCAGCATTATTCCTTCCAAAGAAATCCCAGGGTTGATCTCCTTTAGAATGAACTGGTTGGATCTCCTTGCAGTCCAAGGGACTCTCAAGAGTCTTCTCCAACACCACAGTTCAAAGCATCAATTCTTTAGGGAAATGTATATTGAAACCACAATTTCATACCATCCCATTAGAATGGCTATTATTAGAAACAAAACCCAGGGGCTTCCCCGGTGGTCAAATGGCTAAGAATCTGTCTGCCAATGGAGAAGACACAGGTTCAATCCCTGGTCCAGGAAGATCCCACATACCACAGAGCAACTAAGCCTCTGTATCACTACTAGCCCATGCACCTCCACTACTCAAGCTAGTATGCCTAGAGCCCATTATCCTCAACAAGAGAAGCCTCTGCCTGTGGCAACTAGATGAAAGCCTGAATGCAGCAGTGAAGACCCAGCACAGCCAAAATTAAATTAAATTAATAAATAAATCTTTTAAAAAAAAAGCAAGTAACACTGGCATGTGCTTGCAGTACTATAAAACTCCTAGAGGAGAACATAGGCAAAACACTCTCCAACATAAATCACAGCAGGATCCTCTATGATCCACCTCCCAGAATTCTGGAAATAAAAGCAAAAATAAACAAATGGGATCTAATTAAAATTAAAAGTTTCTGCAAAACAAAGGAAACTATAAGCAAGGTGAAAAGACAGCCTTCAGAATGGGAGAAAATAATAGCAAATGAAGCAACTGACAAACAACTAACCTCAAAAATATACAAGCACCATATGCAGCTCAATTCCAGAAAAATAAACGACCCAATCAAAAAATGGGCCAAAGAACTAAATAGACATTTCTCCAAAGAAGACATACGGATGGCTAACAAACACATGAAAAGATGCTCAACATCACTCATTATCAGAGAAATGCAAATCAAGACCACAATGAGGTACCATTTCACACCAGTCAGAATGGCTGCAGTCCAAAGTCTGCAAGCAATAAGTGCTGGAGAGGGTGTGGAGAAAAGGGAACCCTCTTACACTGTTGGTGGGAATGTAAACTAGTACAGCGACTATGGAGAACAGTGTGGAGATTCCTTAAAAAATTGCAAATAGAACTGCCATATGACCCAATAATCCCACTGCTGGGCATACACACCAAAGAAACCAGAATCGAAAGAGACATATGTACCGCAATGTTCATTGCAGCACTGTTTATAATAGCCAGGACATGGAAATAACCTAGATGTCCATCAGCAGATGAATGGATAAGAAAGCTGTGGTACATATACACAATGGAGTATTACTCAGCCATTAAAAAGAATAAATTTGAATCAGTTCTAATGAGATGGATGAAACTGGAGCTGATTATACAGAGTGAAGTAAGCCAGAAAGAAAAACACCAATACAGTATACTAACACATATATATGGAATTTAGAAAGATGGTAATGATAACCCTGTATGCGAGACAGCAAAAGAGACACAGATGTATAGAATGGACTTTTGGACTCTGAGGGAGAGGGAGAGGGTGGGATGATTTGGGAGAATGGCACTGAAACATGTATACTATCATATAAGAAACGAATCGCCAGTCTATGTTCGATACAGGATACAGGATGCTTGGGGCTAGTGCACGGGGATGATCCAGAGAGATGATATGGGGTGGGAGGTGGAAGGTGGGTTCAGGCTTGGGAACTCATGTACACCCGTGGCAGATTCAGGCAAAACCAATACAGTATTGTAAAGTAAAGTAAAGTAAAAATAAAAATTAAAAAAAAAAACAAAAAGCAACAAAACCCTGGAAATAACTAGTGCTTGCAAGCATATGGAGAACCTGGAATCCTTGTGCAGTGCTGGTGGGGAAATAAAATGGTATGGCTGCTATGGAAAACAGTATAAAGCTTTCTCAATAAAGTTAAAATTAAGAAATGAATTACCATAGCGATTTTACTTCTTGGTATATGCTCCAATGAGTTAAAAGCAGGGACTTAAACTGACATTTGTACACCCATGCTCATCGCCGCATTATGCACAATAACTAAAAAGTGGCAGCAACTCAAGTGTCTATCATTCAATGCACAGGTAAACAAGATGTGGTCTGCACCTACAATGGGATATTATCCAGCTTTAAAATAAAGGGAATTCTGGCACATGCTACAATGCAGACAAACCTTACAGAAACTGTGCTGAGTGAAATAAGCCACAAACAAATGGACAAATACTGTATGATTTCACTTACATGAGGTACTCAAAGTTGTCAGATTCAGAAACACAAAGTAGAGTGGTGGTTGCCAGAGTTTTAGGGGAGAAGGGAATGAGAGGTGAATGTTTAATGGGTATGAGTTTCAGTTTGGGACTATTAAAAAAGTCCTGGGGACAGATAGTAGTGGTGGTTGCACAGCAATGTGAATGCACTTAAATTCCACAGAACTGTGCACCAAAAATGGCTGAAATTTTATGTCACCATTTTTTAAATTGAAGTATATTCAATTTTGGAGAAGGCGATGGCACCCTACTCCAGTACTCTTGCCTGGAAAATCCCATGGATGGAGGAGCCTGGTAGGCTGCAGTTCATGGGGTCGCTGAGGGTTGGACATGACGGAGCAACTTCACTTTCACTTTTCACTTTCATGCATTGGAGAAGGAAATGGCAACCCACTCCAGTGTTCTTGCCTGGAGAATCCCAGGGACTTAATGTTATCATTAAGTAAAAATGATAACACCCACAAGGGGGAGCCTGGTGGGCTGCTGTCTATGGGGTCGCAAGAGTCAGACACGACTGAAGTGACTTAGCATAGCATATTCAATTTATAATGTTGTGCTAGTTTCAAGGGGAGAAGGCAATGGCACCCCACTCCAGTACTCTTGCCTGGAAAATCCCATGGATGGAGAAGCCTGGTACGCTGCAGTCCATGGGGTCACTGAAGGTTGGACATGACTGAGCGACTTCACTTTGACTTTTCACTTTCGTGCATTGGAGAAGGAAATGGCAACCCACTCCAGTGTTCTTGCCTGGAGAATCCCAGGGACAGGGGAGCCTGGTGGGCTGCCGTCTAGGGGGTCGCACAGAGTCGGACACGACTGAAGTGACTTAGCAGCAGCAGCAGTTTCAAGGAGACAGTAAAGTGATTCAGTTATACATTTATATTAATATTTTCCATTATAGGTTATAACAAGATATTGAATATAATCCCTTGTGCTATACTGTAGGTCCTTGTGTGAATATTTTACCACAATAAAAGAATAAATGGTTTGTACCCATATTGAGCTTACAATATAAGTGAGGAAATGAGTGTGCATATAAAATTAATATCTGAATACCTTTAATATAATGTAAATGAAATAATAAGACAGTAGAAATTAAATACTATGGTGTTCAGAGAATGCAAATACAGCAGTTGTTTCAGGAAAGTTTTATGGGGTATACAGTGGTTGAGGTTAACCTTTGGAAGACTAATACAATTTTATTGAGTGGAGAAGGTGGGAGCAGGTAGTCTACAAAAAGAGACCAGTATAAACTAAGGATGGAAGCCAAAATCTTGGGATGTGGTTTTAAAACTGTGATTCTTCCCAGTTAGATTAAAGGGCAGAGTAGTGCTTCTCAAACCTTAGTGTGTACACAGATCACTTGGGAATCTTGCTAAAATGTAGATTCTGATTTTATAAATCTAAAGGTGGGGTCCAAAACTCTTCATTTCTAATAAGCTCCCAGGTGATGCCAATGCTGCTTTGGATAGCTCAGGTCTTGAGTATATATGCCTAAAATGTAGATCAGTCCAGAGCTGAAGACTTGGAAAATTAAGTCTGTTTCTGTACTTACTTCAGAGTTATTGGAAAACCAATGAAACTCTTATGGGTAGGGAAGTCCTATTATTGGAGCTGTTTCTTAGGAAGATGAATCTGTCAGCAATGTGTAGTGGGGGTAGAATGGGTAAAGACAGACACTGTGGAGACAGGTTAGGAGTCCATGAGAACTATTAGTATTAATAGACTACTAAGAGGGCTTCCCAGGCGGTGCAGAGGTAAAGAATCCGCCTGCCAATGCAAGAGACTCAAAGGACATGGGTTCGATCCCTGCGTTGGGAAGATCCCCTGGAGTAGGAAATTTCAACCCATTCCCATATGCTGCCTGGAAAATTCCATGGGCAGAGGAGCCTGGCAGGCTACAATCCAGGGGGGTCGCAAAGAGTCAGACATGACTGAGCACAGCACAGTAAGAGGCTATTAATAGTAACCAGGCTAGATGTGGTGAATCCTGAAACCGGCAAGTGGGAGTGAAGGTGCCAAGGGTGAGACATGGTGAGGGGATAGTGCAAAGGCAGATGTGTGACCTGGTGGCTGAGATGCAAAGGAATATATGAGGAGGAAAAGTTTTAAAATGCCAATGGCTACAGTAAGCATATAATCAGGTTTTCCCAAGACATTCCAGCTTTATGCCTGTCATCCCAGAATAATTATTAATAGCATCCACTTCCACCCTAAAATGCCATGAAAGTGAAAGTTGCTCAGTCATGTCTGACTTCTTGCGAGTCCATGGAATTCTCCAGGCCAGAATACTGGAATGGGTAGCCTTTCCCTTCTCCAGGGGATCTTCCCAACCCAGGGACTGAACCCAGGTCTCCTGCATTGCAGACGGATTCTTTACCAGCTGAGCCACTAGGGATGTCCCCCAAATGCCCTAGATTGGGTAATAAATAATATAACTGCCATAGCATTATTTGCAGGTGACTAACAGGAGGTAAAGGAGAGTTAGGCTGGTTTGTAGTGGGTAGAAATTGGGTGATAGTCATTCACTTATTCAATGTTTACCCAATGTCAACTATGTGCCAGGCATTGATCTAAGTGCTAAGGATACTTGAGTTCAAGTAAAAATGATAACACCCACAAGGTCTGTTCTTGTGGAGTTTATGATCTTGTGGAGACCAACACAACCCAGAGATGGGGGAGGGAAAGAGAGCAAGCTAAAGGTGCCCCCGAGACTTACACCAGGGGTAGTATCAAGCATCAAGAAAGAGGGGTTAGAATTTGAAAGGGAGGTAGATGCAGGTTTAGATATAGATATGGAAATTTATGGAGGGATGAAGCTCTGAGAGTAAGTGAGATGCCTCCCTGAAAACAGACTTAAAGAGAAAGAAGAGACTGTGGATAATGCCTACACTGAGAGGATGGACCGAAGAGTCCATGAGCCCATGGAGAAGCATTCAGAGAGGTAAAAGAAGTTCCAGGTATAACAGAAGCTAGGCAAGTAGAGAGGTCAAGGGCCCTCTGGGTAACAATATCAAAAGTTGCTGAGAGGTCAAGGAGACAAGGTCTGAGCAAGGTGGGGACGGGGGAGGGTCTGCTTTGGGAAAGAAAGCACTATGCCCTGGGAGGCAGCCAGTGAGATGCTACGTGATATTCTGCACATGAGAAAGAGCAGTATTGAGATTCTTAAAGTGCCAATTTATTCTTAGACGATAACTTGTTGATATAATTTATGTATTTCTCACTGCCATTTTTTATTGTTAACAAAAACCTTCTTGTAGTTGTTGTTTCTGAAAGTTTAGAACAAGATAGAGCAAACCTCCAAGCATCTCACTTCTCATCAATAACTAGGGCATAATTTTTCTCACAAGATTACTCTGAGAATGGATTATAAATGGCACTTATGTAGCAAACAAGAGACATATTCTAGTAAAAAATTCAATTTTACTCTCTATCTTTTTTTCTTATATGAAAGGACATTTGGGAAGAAAGATTGAAGGTAGTAAGAGGTATGTGTGTGAACCTAAGGATACTGAATGAAAAATACTGAGCTTTCTCTGAGAGGCAAAAGCTAATTTATCTATCCAGAATTGTCAGTACTAAGACCATGCCTAATAATCCCAGTAGTAGGGTCATTGCAAAGGGTTGGACACGACTGAGCGACTTTCACTTTCACTTTCACCTGACCTCTTAAGGTCCCCTCCACCTCACTTCACCCCGCCTGCTGCTGCTGCTGCTAAGTCGCTAAGTCGCTAAGCGTCCAACTCTGTGCAACCCCACAGGCAGCAGCCCACCAGGCTCCCCCATCCCTGGGAGCCACACATCACAAATACAGTACTTGAAGAGGATGAGAATACATTCTATTTGTGGTACTTTTAAGGAAGACTCTACAATATTCCTGGATAATCTCTATCAGAAGTGAAAAAAACTACACTTATCTTTTTAGTTTTCTCCTTGTCCTACACACAGTGGTTGGACTGGGACAGAGGAAAATAGAAATTGATTGAATGGGTAAATTAGTAATGACACATTGCCCTTATCCTAAGCCAGACACCACTCCTCAGATGGCATGCATCTTGTTTAGGCTTCTTGATTCATGTAGGAAAAAATGCATTTTAGGAAATGTTATATCAAATTATATTCCTGGAAGAAAACTATGAAAAATTTCTAGTCTGTGCCTACATGAAATATGATTATATTTTATCCTTAAACTTAGAGATGGAAAAAAAACAATATCACATAGTTATTTAAATCTTTACTTTGTTAATTAATGCTGAAATGTACATATGTTGCTTCTTTTTAAATTAAACACCTTTATTTTCCTCTGATTAAAAAACAAACAAACAAACAAACGAATAAAGTACTGTTATTAAACCATTCCTTCCCAATAGCCAATACAATTCTGGTAGGAATGTGTGGTAACTTCTCAGTGGGTGAATGACTACTTTTATAGCTCTGGATCAATGCTGGGGGTGGTTATTATTTGTTGACAAGCAATTGAGTGAAGCTTTATTTTGATTGGTGGGGCAGTGGGTTACTTAGTGTCTTGAGGTACATCCCTGGGGATGTCTGGACTTTCCTTGGCTATCGTACTTATAGTTCATGGAGTAGATTCCCCAGGGAAGAGAATGGTTACACTTAAAATTCAGGACACAGGCACTCATGGGTTAGCACAGCATTCCAAACCCTCTCCGCTCTGGCTCAGACATTCAGGTTTGGCTTTGACTCCCAGGACCAGCCTGAGCCTCCACGGCTGCCACAGTGAGCTCATTACCCCAAACATACCAAATGCATTCCAAACTCTGCCCATTCTCCTTCTGACACGTAAGTAAATCTTACCTTCTGAGGTCCACCTGAAGCTCTAAATCCTCTACTATAATTTTACCCCCTGCTCTGGTTCTCAAGGAATAATTCCATTTTCTGAAGCCTGTGTTTATTATTAGATACACACATTTGACACTTAGTAATATGCTATGTCAATTGTCATTTACTTGCACCATCACCCAGATGAAATATAAAACTAGATCAGTCTTCTTTATAGAGTCCCCACGAGAATCGAATAAGACAACACATATTTTAAAGCATCCTGTAAAGTATCCCAAATTAAATATACGCCCCAAAGAATTCCCCAGAAGTCCAGTGGTTAGTGCTTCCACTGCTGGGGCCCCTGTTCAATCCCTGGTCTTGGAACTAAGATGCTGCAAGCCAGGTGGTGTGGCCAAAAAATGAAATAAAAATATACCTTATAGTATTTTTTTCCCCTGACAATTGCAGATTTTTTAATAAAAGCTGTAAACAATGCTTAAAAGGTGGGAAATAAATCACTTTGCAGTCAGTTTTTGATTGGGCAGATTATAGTCATTCCACCACGCAAATCATACTCTCCGATTTGCTTAGGTAACTCACTATTGACATGACTGACCCTCATCTCTGATTTGCCATTTCATTGAATTTAGAAGGGTAGCGGTTTTCTCTTTGTTTGATTCATCTGATGGTCTGTTTTCTCACTGGGAAGGCATAAGAAAAACACTCTATAAAATGAAAATAGTACAGATGTAGAAACAGATATAAATTGGAGATTGAGATATAATAACAGCCCTAGAAGGTCAGAAACATTAACATACCCTTTTCAAAGATGACAGGGTAAAGAACAAAATGGTTTAGTATCTCGCCCAAGGTCATACAGCTGGTGAGGAACTGGGATTGAAATCAAGCATTTTGGTTTGAGTTCACACCTTTTGTCATTTTGCTGTGACAATCTTTACAACAGCAGGGGTGATAGCAAGGAACTGAGTGGTCAGTTTAATTTAATTTAAACATCATCCTTTGGGCATTTATTAAGAGCTATACTTAATATAGCTTACATATACTTAATATAGCTCTTAATAAGAATGAAAGATACATAATTTGACACTTGACACCAATTGACATAGCATTTTGCTAAGAATGAAAAATGAATATACTAAGGTCTCTGGGCTCAAGAACAGTGCTATGTGATGACTCATAGAAACCCATAACTTTAATCTTTATGCAGTAATAAGTGCAACAAGCAATGTATTGCATTGTTGCAACAATCAAGACAGGAAAGTTGTGCTTCTCACCATGTGCTTTAGTAACTCAGTTATGTCTGACTTTTTGCGACACCATGGACAAGAGCCCACCAGGCTTCTCTGTCCATGGGGATTCTTCAGGCAAGAATACTGGTGTGGGTTGCCATGCTCTCCTCCAGGGGAATCTTCCCAACCCAGGGATTGAACTCAGGTCTCCCACATTTGCAGATGGATTCTTTATCATCTGAGACACCATGGAAGCCCACTTCTCACCATATAGATGCTTTCTATTTGGTGACATTTGTTTTACTTAAAATGCAGAGAATATCCTTAGCAAAAACAAACATGCAGACAAATTCAAGAGCATACAATCAGCATGGGCATTTTATTTGTTTGCTGGCTGCTTTGTTAGGTAAGACTGTATATACAAACCTGAACATTGTCTCTGTCCTGCCTTGAAGCAAGAAATAGAGTTGGGAAGGCAGGAGGCAGGAAATGGTCAGATGAGGCAGGAAGTGTTGCTGTTGAGTAGCTAAGTCATTCAACTCTTTGCGACCCCATAAACTGCAGCATACCAGGCTTCCCTTGAGCAAGCTCTGGGAGTTGGTGATGGACATGGAGGCCTGGTGTGTTGCAGTCCATGGGGTCACAAAGAGTCAGACACAATTGAAGGACTGAACTGTCCCTGTCCTTCACTATCTCCCGCAGTTTGTTCAAACTAACATCCGTTGAGTCAGTGACGCCATCCAACCATCTCATCCTCTGTCACTCCCTTCTCATCTTGCCCTCGATCTTTCCTAGCATCAGGGTCTTCTCCAGTGAGTCGACTCTTTGTATCAGGTGACCAAAGTATTGGAGCTTCAGCTTCAACACCAGTCCTTCCAATGAATATCCAAGGTTGATTTCCTTTAGGATTGACTGGTTTGATCTCCTTGCTGTCCAAGGGACTCTCCCCAGTCTTCTCCAGCACCACAGCAAGAAAGTATCAATTCTCTGGTGCTTAGCCTTCTTAATGGATATGAGAGTTGGACCATTAAGAAGGCTGAGGCAGGAAATGGTCAGATAAACAGATAAATGAAAATATAATGGTGTGAGTGCTACAACAAAAGAAAGAACAAAGTTCCCAGGCAAGATACTAGAACTTGAACTAGATCTTGAAGAATAAATGGGCCCTTGACAATCAGAAGTGGGAACAGGGCAGAGGGAGGTTGACAGTGGGAGCTGAGGGCTTTCCAAGCAGAGAGGAACGTATGAGGCACAGACTAGGGAAAGGGAGGCATGCTCAGAATAAGGGGGAAGTTCAGCGTGGCCAGTGTATGTAGTACATTGGCAAGGAGGCAAAAAGTGGAAGAGAGAACTGGGCTGGAGCCAGATGGTGAATGACCTTCTAGATTCAGCTCAGAATTGTAGATGTAATTGCAAAAGCAGGGAATTGGCAATAAATTCTAGGACCAAAAATACAATGACTTTTTCCTAATTTTAGATCACCTGCATGAGAATATAGGAATATTAGGTTCTGGGGAATATGTAGTGTTTCTAGAGAGAAAAAAAGGTCTCCTCTGATGAAATGTTTGGGAGATAACAAGTACTATATTACTTCACAATAATTTTACAATTTACATTAATACAAATTTATTACACATAGGATGCCTACTTAACTTTGTCTAATCCAGCTTTTGTTAATCACTGAACTCTTTTGATTCTTGTTCCCATAGAACACCTATGAATCACCTCACAGTTGACCTATATTCAATAAAGATGGGCCCCAGCAGTGGCTGTATGTGTACAGGATACATATCACTTTTTCAGAGAAGCATTCATGAGAGAACTCTTAGAATTTTAGAAATCATAATTCCTCAATTATTCAATATTAAGGCTCTCTTTTAAAATTTTCTCAAACATTTTCAACATTATTTTTATGGAGTATAAGTAATTTATTTCTGGATATGGTTTTACCTAATGATACATCAAGGTCAAAGTAGGGGACACAGCTGTCCTCTCTCAGGTTTATCCTGTTTCCTATACAGAGAGACCTGGCTTGTCTATGACCACAGAGGATTGTAGCAGTCACGTCGAATTCTGTAAGTATGCAGACTTTCCCAGCCCCCATGCGAGTGCAGAGACCAGGCTGCACTACAGGGTCATAAATGTAGCAAGCCATACGTTATGGGCACTAAGCCATGTGGAATACAGTGCCCTTAGCAGAGTTATCTGATGTTCTAGGTTCTCTTGGGTAACTGTAGGTGATTTACCCTAAATTTTAATTTTTATTTCTTCTGAGAAAAATCACATTTCAAGTTAAACTCATCCAGATACAGAAATTGTGCCCTTGCTCCCTGGGCTTTCACAGAGCTGTCTCCTACGCCTTCCCAACTACCTTTCTTTCACCTCCTCTCTCCCCACAGGCAACTCCTATTATGGCTTCAGCTGACATGCCACTTTTCCTACCACCCTCCCCAGACTGTTAACTCTTGGAATACAATTTGTCTTCTCATACTTTGCGTTGACACAACTTCTAATTGTATAAATTGGCTACAACCTAGACCTCATTTTTAGAATTTAGGCTGGCTTAGATTTCATATTTGGAGAAGGCAGTGGCACCCCACTCCAGTACTCTTGCCTGGAAAATCCCATGAATGGAGGAGCCTAGTAGGCTGCAGTCCATGGGATCGCTAAGAGTCGGACATGACTGAGGGACTTCACTTTCACTTTTCACTTTCATCCATTGGAGAAGGAAATGGGAACCCACTCCAGTGTCCTTGCCTGGAGAATCCCAAGGACGGGGGAGCCTGGTGGGCTGCTGTCTATGAGGTCGCACAGAGTCAGACACGACTGAAGCGACTTAGCAGCAGCAGCAGCAGCATCAATAAGCTATCAGTGAATTAGCATATCTGTATAATATGAAACCTGCTGCTGCCGCTGCTAAGTCGCTTCAGTCGTGTCCGACTCTGTGCGACCCCAGAGATGGCAGCCCACCAGGCTCCCCCATCCCTGGGATTCTCCAGGCAAGAACACTGGACTGGGTTGCCATTTCCTGCTCCAACGCGTGAAAGTGAAAAGTGAAAGTGAAGTCGCTCAGTCGTGTCCAACCCTGAGTGACCCCATGGACTGCAGCCTTCCAGGCTCCTCCATCCATGGGATTTTCCAGGCAAGAGTACTGGAGTGGGGTGCCATTGCCTTCTCCAGCTTATTGATATAATAGCTTAATTTTCTATTTGTGAATAAATAGTTGCTATTAACATTACTATTAGTGAACAATCTAAATTAACATTACTATTGGGGAACAATCTAAATTACCTGCCTTTAATCGTATTCCATGATATCTAGCTTCTAAGTAATACTCTATGTGTAATACAATTCTTAGTGATGGCAGTTATACACTTCTGTACTTTTAGCTTCATGTCTTATACTTATTATCACTTAACCACACTACACATAGTTCGTTTGTTTAATTTATTCCATAAATCACTCTTCCTATTCCTTTTATTATTCCTGTGGATCTCTTCAAACTTCTTTCAATTTATCAGTCCCTTTGTCGCTCTGGAGGATTAAACCAAAGCCACGACTCTGTGTTTAGAACTCAGAGGTCTGAGCTGGCTGAAGGGTGAGTGAGATCTAGCTGGATCTTCCATAATGAAAACAATAATATTAAAAAACAAAACAAAACAAAACTCAGGACATCAAACATTCAGAACAGATTTAGCTTTCTTCTTAAGACATGTAATATTTCTCCCACCATTTCCCTTTGGTTGCCCCAGAGAAATGCCATGCGCTTAGTGAATGTTTCCTTTGAGGTTGAGTTCCCATGGAATACTACCTTACATGGAGATGAATCTGGCAAAGACAAGTGGAAATCACACGTGGTTAGAGTTTCATTTGAAAAAAAAAACTAGAAAACCCTCTTCCTAGTCATACCCCTGTTCCAATTGCCTGGTCCCTCTGTCTTTCATGAGTTTGTTTTCCTAATGGTGGTGGAGGGGTGTGCAGTTTGGACAGTTAAAGTAGGCAGCAAGCAGCTTGTTCAAGGGCATATCATTATATGATTAATATGACCTGATGGACCAAGACAGCATAGAGGCTAGTATTCAAACTTTGACTGTGTGGTTCTGTTTAATATGTCACCTGCAAGATAAATTAGCCCTGGGAGAGCAAGTTGGCTGGCAAGCCCAGCTCTAAAGCTGAGATGATGAGTGTCTTAAGAACACTGCTTTGCAGATGCAGTCCAATCATAGACCACGATCAGATGATAGGAACACTGAGATTGACTACACAAAAAACATTTTGAATCTGACAACCAGTCATCACAACTAGATGGCCCTTCCTCAAGCTTCGATCCTTGCTGTTTACCACTTTGTGATGACTGAAGGGAAATAATTTTCTTCAGTTTTCTGAAACAATGGCTAAAGCAATGCAGTGTTGTCAGCCAAGCCAAGAATCAGGGAGTCTGTGCATGTGTGTGTGTGTGTGTGTGTGTGTGTGTGTGTGTGTGAGAGAGAGAGAGAGAGAGAGAGAGAGAATGTTAAATCAAATCACATAAGACCATTCAGCATGGCTTGCTAACACTGACCAATCAATACTTCAATGCTCCTTAAGAGTATGTTGAGTCTATAGGCCAGAGAAAGCAAATGCTTTTGAATCAAGTGAATTAATATTAATAAGCTCCTAACAACTTAAAAAATCTACCAGTAAGTAGCACAAGAGTAAGTAAACCTGTAAGTACAACAATACAATAACGATTTAGCACAAAAATAGATGTTAGATATCCTAATTTGAACTGTAGAATAAGAACTCAAAACACAAAGCATTAGAACTAAACTAATGGTCAGTTATTACATCATTTTCTATAAGGATGAAGTCCTCAAATTCTCTAATCCTTTCATCTCCTGTGGCACCCATACCCTGCCCTCTCCTTAGTCTTTACTCCAGACACCTCTACCCTGAAAGAATCTTCTGGGCTGAGGAAAGACTTGATTTAGTTGCCAAGTCCTTTCTGACTCTTGTGATCTCATGGACTGTAGCCCACTAGGCTCCTCTGTCCATGGGATTTTCCAGGCAAGAACATTGGAGTGGGTTGCCATTTCCTTCTCCAGGGGATCTTCCCCACCCAGGGATTGAACCCATGTCTCTTGCATTGCAGATGGTCTCCTGCACTGCAGGCAGATTCTTAACCACTGAGTTACCAGGGATGACACTCAAATCCTATCCTCTCCTTAAGCCTTACTCCAGCACCTCTACCCCAAAGAGTCTTCTGGGCTGAGGGAAAAGAGAGGTGCTCTATGGGAAGACCCAAGATTATGAACTGTAGCAGAGGGCAGGTGACCTACATTTAGAATCAAAATAATGTCAGAAGAGAAAGAGGCTCATCCCGAATCATTGCTGGCTTTATAACAGGTCCTCTCTACCGATGAGAGCTGCCTTCCTTACTCTTCAATATCAACCCTTTTAAAATTTTGAGGTTGGAGACAGGCTGAGAATAGAATGGGATTTTTTTTTTACTATCTTCTCTGAAAATCCTTCTAGTATCTTGGTCTGGAATTGGGGTGAGGGGTGAAGGGACTTAATGTTTTGACCTCTACAGGACAGAATCTTGGATGAAACTGAAATCAAGGGTTCTGCATTATCACGGAGTTACAATGAACAAAAACATCTAGTCAGTGCCCTTGTTATGCTGGAGATTCAAAATGAAAAGACATGGTCATCTGTCTTGAGGAGCTGGCAGTGGAGGAAGCGCTACCCTCTCCTCTGCACTCTGTTCAAGTGGTCTTTGCTCTCTAAGCGCTCAAGTGTGTCCTGAACTGTGAAAAGGGAAAAGCACATGCGTGAAGAGTCTGAGGGGTTAGAGTTTAAATGGTGTGTTTCTGTAAGGCTGGGAATGTGATGAGTTTCTCTTGCCCAACCAAGAGAGGTGTCAAAATCGGGAGGTGAGCAGAGCCAATGGGAGGTGGCAGTCAGGGACCAAGAAGGCTCAAAGGATATCTACTGGGTTGAGAACAGTAGGAACTGGAAATAACTATCAAGGCTGGGGGTTTGAGAACTAAAGGAAAACTTAGCAAAAATAGCTGAGTTTAGAGTAAATGGGCTGAGATCAAGAGTGATGGGCTAGAATAGGCCATTGTTTGGGGCTTGCCCTAACTTGCCAGCAGGGGTGTAATATTGGAGTGGGAGGCCAGAGTTGAGGGGCAAGTGTAAGCACAGGGCTGGTCTTGCATGAGGAACACTGTGTAGGCTGGGTTGGGGGAGCTCTTGAGCCCATGTGGTTGTTACTTGAAGCCTTACTTTCCTCCTGGGTTGTTTATACTTTCCTCCTGGGTTGGTTTATTTAAATTCCACCTTTTCTTCAGAACTCAGTCAGCTACATCTTTTCTAGAACCTTGCTGTGATATCTGTTTCCTCAGAACTCTTACAGGAGCTTGGAGATTAGTAACATGTCATCCTGCATTGCCAATTTACCTTTGTAAACACACACTTTCCTTTGACTTTCTGAAACATAAGGACCTGAAATAACCTCCATGGTCTTCTGCCCTGTAGCCTGGCAGCTGTACTGACATTACTCACATTGGCAGGCTGAGATATGCCACAGTCTCGGAGATCAATTCTCATATCAATAGCCTTCCAACAGATGTTTAGCATTGTGCTGGTCTTGCTGCTGATGATGCTGGTGTCCCAAGCTTCCAGTACCTTGCTGACTCTTTACATTTTTGTCCATATTATCGGTTCTTCAGAGGGAAGAGACTCTGCTAAAATAATCCCTGCTACATTAAGTGCATACAACTGGTATATAAGGAAAACTGACCCCACTGGTTAAACAGGTCTGGAAGGAAAAGAGGTCCTTTCCTGTCTTCACTCACTACAGAGAACTTCAGCAGAAGGAACTTCAGTGGAGGGAGGCTGAGGACCCTCCTGGTGAAGGAGACCGGAAGGTGAGCTCAGCCAGGGCAGACACAGATTGCATCGTCTCCGTCACCTACCATCCCTAGCTCTTTAGGTAAATATTATACTGTAATAAAGTGAAGTGAAAGTCTCTCAGTCGTGTCCGATTCTTTGCGACCCAATAGACTATACAGTCCATGGAATTCTCCAGGCCAGAATATGGGAGTGGGTAGCCTTTCCCTGCTCCAGGGGATCTTCCCAATCCAGGGATTGAACCCAGGTCTCCCACATTGCAGGCAGATTCTTTGCCAGCTGAGCCACAAGGGAAGCCCAAGAATACTGGAGTGGGTAGCCTATCCCTTCTCCAGGGGATCTTCCCAACCCAGGAATCAAACTGGGGTCTCCTGCATTGCAGGTGGATTCTTTACCAACTGAGCTATCAGGGAAGCCCCTCACTGTAGTAAAATGGATATGCGAACTTTTTACTCATCATAAACTATGGAGAATGACAACAATGAAACACTTCATTAATTCCCTTGGGAAATTAATCATTCTCTAATATTCAAATCATATGTTGACATTTAATTACTTACAGAGTTATAAATGAAAATTAAAAATTATTTCCATTAAAGTTATGTTACATGACCATATAGTCTAATAGTCAGTCAATCGTAGGTAAAGTCCATTTCTATATTAATCTCATTTTATCTTCATTTTTATTGTTTGACTGTAAAAAACCTGGCATTCATGGTTAGGAAGAATGTCCTAATTCTTGAAGTAATTTTGACCTCACTATCTTCAGAAATTTGGAAATAATTCAAAGGGATGTTTAAAGTTACAATGTTAAATATTTGAGTTATTTCCAGGTCTTATTTTAAAAGATCAATTGAAGAAACAAAAACAACAGTGATCGACCCTTCCATTGTACAGGAATAAATAAGGGTATGGAGGTCACTTTCAACAGCATATATTTCAAACTGTGAGTGGAGCCTGTGAAATCTAGATAGAAGAAAGGTGTTAGAGGCTAGATAAGACAAGACACTCACAAAAATCAATAAAAAGCATGTCTGAAAAGCTTACTTTATGAACAGTACTTCACAAGCTATTGCTAACAAGCACAAAAGAAAAAGAAGACACAATCTCTGGGTCTGATAATTTTATAAAAGCTAAAAGAATTGCTGAGCTCAATTTAATTTCCAAAATCAGAGCCAAAAAGCATACCCTGGCTTTGGTTACGCAGTTGCTTTGTCCAGCATTAGCTCCAGAATGACTGACAGCGATCAACTGCGGCAGGGTTTGTTTTACTGTCAACCATGTGCTTCAGAAGAACTCGAGTTTTGCTATTGAACACCCTGTCCCACTGACTTGGTTAGAGCAAGTTGAGGATTCCAAAGGTGCCGGTTTTATCCCTTTTTACAGTGTGAGCTTTATTCTGTTTTACAATGACAAACAGCACTTGCATATACAACCTTTTCATAAATTTGTCACAAAGCAGAAACAAGAGGATAAGATGGATCAGGGTAAATCTATTATTGAAAATAGAAGTCAAGGCACATACTTTGCTTGTGCCAGGAGTGCTATGCCTAAGAATGAGGAGGGGGTTATTATTTTTGGCCCAAGAGGCAAGGGAGTTTCTGTTTCAAGCACTTTAGAGAATAAACCAGCTTTAGTTCTGGTTAAAATTATGCTGGTGGCTAGGAAATCCTCTCTATCACCAAGATCCAAGAATTCTTTACATTTTATATGCAATTTAAAGTGCATATTGAAAATCTGTGTCCCTCTTCCACCTAAATGAGTATATGTAGAATATTTTCAGGTGTAGTTTCACAAACTAGTCTCTTCTGTATTTCTTTTCCAGGATGTATCCATTTCAAATGACATATCACTTGAATCTTTAAAGCAGTCAGCACGGTATGTTTTTAGTTCATGTGCATGTTTGTGTATGTGTCACAGAACAGTAGATTTTAACCCCTCTCAGTGATAAGAGAATATCAGAGTCTAGGTTATAATAAAAATACAACTAGAAAGCATCATTAATAATGGTTAAGAACATTTACAAGAAAAACTCACTATTTCATTTTATGCGCAAATAAACTGCACTATCTTAAGATGTGGAAAACAACTGAGATAAATTTTAACATTGTTATTGCTTGCCTAGGTAAGGAAAATCACAACCAACAACATGCACAATTGGCAAAATTATTTTTCTAAAATCTTGACTGATTGAATTTTGTACAATTTACTTTAAAGTCAGACTCAAGGTTTTGTTTCCTTTGTTTTACAAGCTGGAACATTATTATAAATCAATGTTGCAACAGTAGTGACTCTTTAGCAAGCCAAGTGTGCAGAGTACTTACAGGATTGATACACAGGCCAAGCACTCTTCATATTCTTTAATATATAATTTGGAAATATTTCTTAAAAACATCAACAGGTCTAGGAAGGTTATTATAGATGTGATGGTGGTGGTTCAGTGGCTCAGTCATATCCGACTCTTTGCCACCCCATGGATTGTAGTCCCCCAGGCTCCTCTGTCCATGGGATTCTTCAGGCAAGAATACTGGAATGGGTTGCCATTTCCTTCTCCAATAGATGTGATAAAATTTATTATAAATGACTTTTAGCTGGACTTTACAAATGATGAAACAGGGAGTATTTTGGTAGAAGTGCCCAGGACAGCTCAGGGAATCAGCATGGAGCACATACCCTATGCTGTCAATTCTGGGTCAATATTTACTGACCATCTACTGCCAACATCTTTATCCTAAACTGGGCTGTAGGAATCACTCAGTGAGACTGCCAACAGCCTTTCAGAGCACCACCTACCCACCATGTGAGAAGGACTTCTTGGCAAGATACCAAAGAAAAATCTCAATGCTAGTATGATATTTTGAAAAGAATCCTGCCAACTATAAAATAACTAACTTCTGAAAAACTTCATAGCGTAATATCTTAGAACACCATTGCTCTAATGGGTCTTACTTAGCATAGTGTTCCACTAGACAATATTCTAGAATGGGCCAGTTTTGGCATAATGTCACCAAACATATCAACTGGATTCTGTTGTGTGATTTTTTTTCTCAATATTTCGTATTGCAGGAGGAGAAAAAAGACAGAGAAACTGAGTTGCTCATGATTACATAGACACCCCTATAGACCAGTAGTCTAATTCACTATTACGTGTCAGAAAAGTAAAATGCCGAACCCTAAGCATCCTGTTAGATGCTCTGCTTCTCCACCCTGTAATTATTCTTCCACCTCAGTTGTGTTTGTTGACGCACATTCTTTGCTCAGTCCTCATGCCCAGGGACTCCATGCCAAGCAGGCTGGAAGTGTGGACAGGAAATTATTATACAAAGTGAAGGACTCATATTGCCTTTGAATGTGAAGGGTCCCATGCTCATTTAGCCTATCACCATGTTTGGTCTGATGTGGTAGAATGAACGCAGTAATCGAATTTTGCTTTTACTGAACCATATTATTATATATTCTGCCTAATTAAGAGAAATCAAGTCTTACTGTCACCTAATATGCACAGGCAGGAACACTTTTTTGAGTACTGATTGGGAGTCTAATCCTTTAAGTCTCACATGGGCTACCTTTCCACTGACTTCCATTTAAATTTTGCTGGCATGATAACACAGGATAGAGTCCTGAATAAACAAAATGTAGAAATCAGGCTTTGTTTAATTATTCCAAAGCCCTTTGTCTCTTACTTGTAAGGTACAAAATGGCAAAGGCTCTTGGCAGATGCCTAAGAGCTTTTATAACTGATGTTGAGATCAGCTGAAACAAAGACTCATTTGTTGAGTTCTAACTTCAGATGCTGGCCTGGCTTCTCAGAGGTAAACCTTAAGTGTTTGCTCTAGGATATGGATAAGAGGTTTGTTTTTTTTTTTAATTGATTTGCCGATCCTTTCGCAAGGCACTACTGCATATTATGAAACATTTCTTACCTAAACATGAGAAACAAATTTAAAACACAATAGCAACATATGCCTAGAAAGAGAGGCAACCCTAGGGAGAGGATATCCCTGGGACTCAGGAAGACTTGCTAAAATCCAGATTAGAGTAAGCATTTGGAGATGAAGAAATGAATTAATTAGCATCTATAAAAAGGTGGCAAAGTGATCACCAATAAGGAAGGCAGCATGGCATAGTAAGCTGTCCACAGGCTTTGCAGTCTGTAGGCAATTCTGCCTTTTGGTGCTTGGCCAAGTTGATTAAACTCTCTGAACCTCATTTTTCTTTTATAAAGTGAGTCTACCTATCTGCCTTGACTATCTACCTGCCTCTTAGGTAGAGAGTCAAATGAGATTACTTTCTGAAAGTGCTTTGTCAACTATAAAGATGTATACAAATGAGAATGTTAATAAAATAATATCTGATAAGTTAATCACTATCAGAGTAACAATATTTGCTAACATTTAAATGCTGCTGTGCTATGTCACTCAGTCGTGTCCGACTCTTTGCAACCCCATAGACTGCAGCCCGCGAGGCTCTTCTGTCCATGGGCATTCTCCAGGCAAGAATACTGGAGTTGCCATGCCCTCCTCCAGGGGATCTTGCCAACTCAGGGATTGAACCCAGGTCTCCTGCACTGCAGGTGAATTCATTATCATCTGACCCACCTTGTTCCATATCAGACGCTGCTTTACAGGAATTATCTCAGTGGGCTGCATTTATTTTTATCCTCATCATTTTACAGAAAGGAAACAGAAGGTTGGACAGGTTGAATAACTTAACCAAGGTCTCCTTGGAATCCACATTTGTGCTTTAACATCCATTCTGAATTGCCTCCTCTACTATAACCATGATGAATGCTAACTGAATTTATATAGGGATGATTTCTGTGTTTTCACATTTTACATTAAAGTGATCTTTCTTGTCTGACATTTAACTGACTAGCCGGACTATGAACTCAATGGCATCTAATACATGTTTTCTATATGCAGCACACTCATAAAGGTGTGAGGAAATAACTAGCAAAATAGAAAGTTTGGATTTATATTCTAGAGTGACAGAATTGCATGCAGAGGGAAAGTTGTAGAACATTTAAAAATCAATATAAAAACCAGTGCAAAATTACGTGGGCTGGATTGTATATAATTAAATCCTAAAGAGTAGAGAGATAATCCATGCAATCATACAATCCTAGCAGTGCCTTAATTTTTATGACCAGTTATCTATTTGAAAAAATTCTTTTCTTACACTGCTGCTGCTGCTGCTGCTAAGTCACTTCAGTTGTATCCGACTCTGTGCAACCCCATGAACTGCAGCCTACCAGGCTCCTCCGTCCATGGGATTTTCCAGGCACTATTAAGAGCCTAATCCCTGGGATGATAGTCCTATGTGCTGGTCTCTAGTGTTATGAGGATTCTGGAACTGTACACTCCATTATGGTAGCCACTAGCTACATGTGGCTATTTAAAGTAAATTTCTTTGGAAGGAATGATGCTAAAGCTGAAACTCCAGTACTTTGACCACCTCATGTGAAGAGTTGACTCATTGGAAAAGACTCTGATGCTGGGAGGGATTGGGGGCAGGAGGAGAAGGGGACGACAGAGGATGAGATGGCTGGATGGCATCACTGACTCGATGGACATGAGTCTGAGTGAACTCTGGGAGTTGGTGATGGACAGGGAGGCCTGGCGTGCTGCGATTCATGGGGTCGCAGAGAATCGGACGTGACTGAGCGACTGAACTGAATTGAACTGAAACTAAAATACGACTTGAAAATTTCACTTCCTCTATCCCACTCAGTTCAGTTCAGTTCAGTTCAGTTGCTCAGTTGTATCTGACTCTTTGCGACCCCATGGACTGCAGCACACCAGGCTTCCCTGTCCATTACCAACTCCCAGAGCTTGCTCACTAGCCATATGTCAAATACTCAGTAGCTACATGTGGCTTGTGGCCATGGTACTGGACGGTGCAGATGAGTCTCCACCATGGAAAAAAGTTGTACTGAACATCACTGCTCGAGAACATACAATCAGAAACTATCTTTCTCTGCCTTGGTCTGGTGGAGCCTACAGAAATTTCAAAT
This sequence comes from Capricornis sumatraensis, assembly GCF_032405125.1. Taxonomy (NCBI): domain Eukaryota; kingdom Metazoa; phylum Chordata; class Mammalia; order Artiodactyla; family Bovidae; genus Capricornis; species Capricornis sumatraensis. The sequence continues at coordinate 37,540,629 of NC_091080.1, read as the reverse complement.
TATCTATGTAATCACATCAGAGGATTTTTAGGTACATTTAGTTGTGGAAACTCTTGGAAAGAGGTGTGACAGTGTTTTTCAACAGGATGGAAAATTGAGGCATCAAGGTTGGAGAATTATCTGAGTCCAATTCTTCTGTGCTCCTTGGTAAAGTGCAGGACTCACCAGTGACATGTTTATATCACCTGTGCAGAGATGAGAAAGATATGAGAAGAGTGGGCAAACAACACTGGCCGGAGTGGTCAGAGCTGTTCAGAGAAGGCGTTTTAGACAGTTGATATGGCCCAAACAAAGACATGGAAACTTGAATGGCCTTCTGACCTGGTTATGGTGTAAAGTGATCCCAGAATGGTAGAATCTCTAAGTGAGACAATAGCAGAAAGCAGTGTTGAGATTACAACTAGGTTCAAATTGTAAGGGACCTATATTCCCTCAAATGTTTTGACATTATCTATTAGGCTGTACGGATCCATCAGATGTCTTCAAGCTGTGGAGTGACATGACTGGCACAACTTTATTTTGTAGGAAAATAACTATGGCAGAGGTGAGGAGGGTGTTTAGGTTACAGGTTGAGAAATAGCTTCTGGGTTTCCCCTTAGTAGTGTTATTGTGCCTAATCACCAGTTATAATACCTCATGGTTCAAAATAAGAATGACTTTAAAATTAGCTACAATTTTTTTTTTAACATTAAACAATAATGACACTAAAAGGACAAATCAGTGCTTTGTTAAATACATACTGGTAAGATGGATCATTAGCATGACCTGGAAAATTCAGTCTCCTACTGAATAAATGACAAAAAATTGAAAAGCAGCTTAAATCCATTCTTGGTTAATGGATTTATATTTATAATGTTCTAAATTGGTTTTAAAAGATTATGAAATGAAAGAGTTGAAATAATGAACAATTATCAGGCTGGGAATAAAATGAGATGGATAAAATATGAAAGACGAGAAAAGATGATAGCAGAGCCTGAGCACTCTCACTGTGCCAGTGTTTGGTTCATTTGGGAAAACAATTTGGTAAATTGAGTAATACACTCTTCCTTCAATTTTTCCTGATCTACTGACTCAGTTCTGAGTTGTCAAAATAAGTGAGGCTATCTTGGAAACGACTTCTCCTCTGATCAAACATCAGACTGAACCCTTGGTTTATAGATTGTGAATCATTGTGTCCAGCCCCAGGATATGGGTGTCCCATCCCCTAACTAGAATGAGGAAGCCACCAGTCTTGGTAATCAGTCTGAGACCGGAGGTCTTGATTTATGGAGGAAGAAAGAGATATTTCTGTTCAGGCCTAAAACATTTACTATTATGTACATTAGAGCATCAGAGAAGTCAATCTGACATTTTCCTGAAGGTTTAGATGAAGTGCCTTTTCAAACAAGGAGGAGGCAGCAGCCACTAAGGCCTTTGTAACGCCTCCCTCATAACCATATTATGTGAGTAGCCTTGGTGTAGACAGCCTGACCCTGTTCAGTTCAGTTCAGTTCAGTTCAGTTGCTCAGTCATGTCCAACACTTTGCAACCCCATGGACTGCAGCATGCCAGGTTTTCCTCTCCATCATCAACTCCCAGAGCTTACTCAAATTCATGTCCATTGAGTCGGTGATGCCATCCAACCATCTCACCCTCTGTCATCCCCTTTTCCTCTCACCTTCAATCTTTTCCAGCATCAGGGTCTTTTACACTGAGTCAGTTCTTCAAATCAGGTGGCCAAAAGATTGGAGCTTCACGATCAATCCTTCCAATGAATATTCAGGCCTTATTTCCTTTAGGATTGACTGGCTGGATCTCCTTGCAGTCCAAGGGACTCTCAAAAGTCTTCTCCAACACCACAGTTCAAAAGCATCAGTTCTCTGGTGCTCATCTTTCTTTGTGGTCCAACTCTCACATCCATACATGGCTACTGGAAAAACCATAGCTTTGACTAAACAGACTTTTGTTGGCAAAGTAATGTCTCCGCTTTTTAATATGCTGTCTAGGTTGGTCATAGCTTTTCTTCCAAAGAGCAAGCATCTTTTAATTTTATGGCTGGAAGTCACTATCTGCAGTGATTTTGGAGCCCCCCCAAAATAATGTCTCTCACTATTTCTCCATCTATTTGCCATGAAGTGATGGGACTGGATGCCATGATCTTAGTTTTCTGAATGTTGAGTTTTAAGCTAACTTTTTCACTCTCTTCTTTCAGTTTCATCAAGAGTCTCTTTAGTTCTTCTTTGCCTTCTGCCATAACGGTGGTGTCATCTGTGTATCTGAGGTTATTGATATTTCTCCTGGCAATCTTGATTCCAGCTTGGAATGCCTCAACCAGCCTGGCATTTTGCATGATGTACTCTGCATATAAGTTAAGTAAGCAGCCTGACGTTATCTTTTCCAGATTTGGAACTAGTCTATTGTTCCATGTCCAGTTCTAACTGTTGCTTCTTGACCTGCTTACAGATTTCTCAGGAAGGAGGTCAGGTGGTATGCCCTTCTCTTTAAGAATTTTCCACAGTTTCTTGTGATCCACACAGTCAAAAACTTTGGCATAGTCAAGAAGCAGAAGTAGATGTTTTTCTGGAATTCTCTTGCTTTTTTGATGATCCAACAGATGTTGGCAATTTGATCTCTGGTTCCTCTGCCTTTTCTACATCTACCTAGAACATCTGGCAGTTCATGGTTCATGTACTTTTGAAGCCTGACTTGGAGAATTTTGAGCGTTACTTTGCTAGCATGTGAGATGACTGCAATTGTGCAGTAGTTTGAACATTCTTTGGCATAGCCTTACTTTGGGATTGGAATGAAAACTGACCTTTTCCAGTCCTGTGGCCACTGCTGAGTTTTCCAAATTTGCTGGCATATTGAGTGCAGCACTTTCACAATATCATCTTTTAGGATTTGAAATAGCTCAGCTGGAATTCTATCACTTCCACTAGCTTTGTTCGTAGTGATGCTTCCTAAGGCCCACTTGACTTCTCATTCCAGGATGTCTGGCTATAGGTGAGTGATCTCACCATCATGGTTATTTGGGTCATGAAGATCTTTTTTGTATAGTTCTGCTGTGTATTCTTGCCACCTCTTCTTAATATCTTCTACTTCTGTTAGGTCCATACCATTTCTGTCCTTTATTGTGCCAATCTTTGCATGAAATTTTCCCTTGGTATCTCTAATATTCTTGAAGAGATCTCTAGTCTTTCCCATTTTATTGTTTTCCTCTATTTGTATGCATTGATTACTGAGGAAGGCTTTCTTGTCTCTCCTTGCTATTCTTTGGAACTCTGCATTCATGGGTTTATCTTTCCTTTTCTCCTTTGCCTTTAGCTTCCCTTAGTTGACCCTGTTAACATCCCTAAAAGGGATACAGCTTTAGACTGTATCTCTGCTTCAGAAAAGTATCAATATAATGTTCTGTTATTCTGTCCCAGTTGATGTACGCAATTAGTTTTAGCTTTATGCAAAAAAGTATGCAACTTAAAGTTTAATTATTTTTGAAGACTGTTGCATAAATTGTTGAAAATAAACAAACAAACAAACTAAAAAGCACAGGGACATCTGCCTTTATCATGCTGAGGTAACTGGTACTGGATTTATTATCTCATTGTAAACAAGGAAAATTGGACAAAATTTATAAAATCAGTGTTTCAGACAATACAGAGGAAATAGTTAAGCTTGCAATCCCTGAGAGACCGGAACTAGGTAAGTTGAACTCTACAATCACCCACAGTTTTCTTCTTGGAAACATTTTCAGGCTTGTCCTGCTTTAACAATTAGTACTAATATTCATCCTGAAACAACTACATATCCATATGGGAAAAAATTAACCTTGACATTACCTCATGACATTCACAAAAATGAATACACATAACAGCTAAAACTATACCACTTTTAGAAGACAACATAAAATCAAGATTTTTTTAGGGTAGGAAAGGAATCTTAGAATCCAAAAACATGAACTGTATGAAAATTGCAGAAGTAAATTTCATCATCAAAATTAAGTTCCTCTTCTCTGAAACACAGTGTTAAAAAAAATACAAGCCACTGAGTGAAAAAATATTCAAGGTATCCATTTCTGAAGATACATGTGCAGAATATATAAGAACTACTTAACTCACTAATTAAAAAGACAAGAATCTTAACAAAGATCAAACACAAAGAACAAATATTAAAAGCAGCAAGGGAAAAACAACAAATAACACACAAGGGGATTCCGATAAAAATAACAGCTGATCTTTCAATAGAAACTCTTCAGGCCAGGAGGGAATGGCAGGACGTACTTAAAGTGATGAAAGAAAATAACCTACAGCCCAGATTACTGTACCCAGCAAGGATCTCATTCAAATATGAAGGAGAAATCAAAAGCTTTACAGACAAGCAAAAGCTGAGAGAATTCAGCACCACCAAACCAGCTCTCCAACAAATGCTAAAGGATCTTCTCTAGACAGGAAACAAAGAAAGGGTGTATAAAATCGAACCCAAAACAATAAAGTAAATGGCAACAAGATCATACTTATCAAAAATTACCATAAATATAAATAGGTTGAATGCCCCAACCAAAAGACAAAGACTGGCTGAATGGATTAAAAAAACAAGACCCCTATATATGTTGTCTACAAGAGACCCACCTCAAAACAAGGGACACATACAGACTGAAAGTGAAGGGCTGGAAAAAAATATTCCACGCAAATAGAGACCAAAAGAAAGCAGGAGTAGCAATACTCATATCAGATAAAATAGACTTCAAAACAAAGGCTGTGAAAAGAGTCAAAGAAGGACACTACATAATGATCAAAGGTTCGATCCAAGAAGAAGATATAACAATTATAAATATATATGCACCCAACATAGAAGCACTGCAATATGTAAGACAAATGCTAACAAGTATGAAAGAAGAAATTTAAAATAACACAATAATAGTGGGAGGCTTTAATACCCCACTCACACCTATGGATAGATCAACTAAACAGAAAATTAACAAAGAAACACAAACTTTAAATGATACAATAGACCAGTTAGACCTAATTGATATCTATAGGATATTTCACCCCAAAACAATGAATTTCACCTTTTTTTTAAGTGCACGTGGAACCTTTTCCAGGATAGATCATATCCTGGGCCATAAATCTAGCCTTGGTGAATTCAAAAAAATTGAAATCATTCCAAGAATCTTTTCTGACCACAATGCAGTAAAATTAGATCTCAATTACAGGAGAAAAACTATTAAAAATTCCAACATATGGAGGCTGAACAACACGCTGCTGAATAACCAACAAATCACAGAAGAAATCAAAATATGTATAGAAATGAATGAAAATAAAAACACAACAACCCAAAACCTGTGGGACACTGTAAAAGCAGTGCTAAGGGGAAAGTTCATAGCAATACAGGCATACCTCAAGAACATGAAAAAAGTCAAATAAATAACCTAACTCTATACCTAAAGTAACTAGAAAAGGAAGAAATGGAGAACCCCAGGGTTAGTAGAAGGAAAGAAATCTTAAAAATTAGGCCAGAAATGAATGCAAAAGAAACAAAAGAGACCATAGCAAAAATCAACAAAGCCAAAAGCTGGTTCTTTGAGAGGATAAATGAAACTGACAAACCATGAGCCAGACTCATCAAGAAGCAAAGAGAGAAAAATCAAATCAATAATATCAGAAATGAAAATGGATATATCACAACAGACAATACAAAAATACAAAGGATCATAAGAGACTATTATCAGCAATTATATGCCAATAAAATGGACAGCTTGGAAGAAATGGACAAATTCTTAGAAAAGTACAACTTTTCAAAACTGAACCAGGAAGAAATAGAAAATCTTAACAGACCACCCATCACAAGCATGGAAATTGAAACTGTAATCAGAAAACTTCCAGCAAAGAAAAGCCCAGGTCCAGATGGCTTCACAGCTGAATTCTACCAAACATTTAGAGAAGAGCTAACACCTATCCTACTCAAACTCTTCCAGAAAATTGCAGAGGAAGGTAAACTTTCAAACTCATTCTATGAGGCCACAATCACCCTAATACCAAAACCTGACAAAGATGCCACAAAAAAAAGAAAACTACAGGCCAATATCACTGATGAACATAGATGCAAAAATCCTTAACAAAATTCTAGCAATCAGAATCCAACAACACATTAAAAAGATCATACATCATGACCAAGTGGGCTTTATCCCAGAGATGCAAGGATTCTTCAATATCCATAAATCAATCAATGTAATACACCACATCAAAAAATTGAAAAATAAAAACCATATGATTATCTCAATAGATGCAGAGAAAGCCTTTGACAAAATTCAACATCCATTTATGATAAAAACCCTCCAGAAATCAGGAAGAGAAGGAACATACCTCAACATAATAAAAGCTATATATGACAAACCCACAGCAAACACTATCCTCAATGGTGAAAAATTGAAAGCATTTCCCCTAAAGTCAGGAACAAGACAAGGGTGCCCACTCTCACCACTACTATTCAACGTAGTTTTAGAAGTTTTGACCACAGCAATCTGAGCAGAAAAATAAATAAAAGGAATCCAAATTGGAAAAGAAGACATAAAACTCTCACTGTTTGCAGATGACATGATCCTCTGCATAGAAAACCCTAAAGACGCCACCAGAAAATTACTAGACCTAATCAATGAATATAGTAAAGTTTCAGGATATAAAATCAACACACAGAAATCCCTTGCATTCCTATACACTAATAATGAGAAAATAGAAAGAGAAATTAAGGAAACAATTCCAGTCACCATTGCAACGAAAAGAATAAAATACTTAGGAATATATCTACCTAAAGAAACAAAAGACTTATATATAGAAAACTATAAAACACTGGTGAAAGAAATCAAAGAGGACACTAATAGATGGAGAAATATTCCATGTTCATGGATCAGAAGAATCAATATAGTGAAAATGAGTATACTACCCAAAGCAATCTATAGATTCAATGCAATCCCTATCAAGCTACCAATGGTATTTTTCACAGAGCTGGGACAAATAATTTCACAATTTGTATGGAAATACAAAAACCCTTGAATAGCCAAAGCAATCTTGAGAAGGAAGAATGGAACTGGAGAAATCAACTTGCCTGACTTTAGGCTCTACTACAAAGCCACAGCCATCAAGACAGTATGGTACTGGCACAAAGACAGAAATATAGATCAATGGAACAAAAAATCCACACACCTATGGACACCTTATCTTTGAAAAAGGAGGCAAGAATAAACAATGGAGAAAAGACAGAAAAATAAACTCAAAACGGATTAAAGATCTAAACACAAGACCAGAAACTATAAAATTCCTAGAGGAGAACATAAGCAAAACACTCTCTGACATAAATCACAGCAGGATCCTCTATGACTCACCTCCCAGAATATTGGAAATAAAAGCAAAAATAAACAAATGGGATATAATTAAAATTAAAAGCTTCTGCAAAACAAAGGAAACTATAAGCAAGGTGAAAAGACAGCCTTCAGAATGGGAGAAAATAACAGCAAATGAACCAACTGACAAACAACTAATCTCAAAAATATAGAAGCAACTCCTGCAGCTCAATTCCAGAAAAATAAACGACCCAATCAAAAAATGGGCCAAAGAACTAAACAGACATTTCTCCAAAGAAGACATACAGATGGCTAACAAACACATGAAAAGATGCTCAACATCACTCATTATCAAAGAAATGCAAATCAAAACCACAATGAGGTACCATTTCATGCCAGTCAGAATGGCTGCTATCCAAAAGTCTACAAGCAATAAATTCTGGAGAGGGTGTAGAGAAAAGGGAACCCTCTTACTCAATTGGTGGGGATGCAAATTAGTTCAGCCACTATGGAGAATAGTGTGGCGATTCCTTAAAAAACTGGAAATAGAACTGCCATATGACCCAACAATCCAACTTCTGGGCATACACACCAAGGAAACCAGAATCGAAAGAGACACGTGTACCCCAATGTTCATTGCAGCACTGTTTATAATAGCCAGGACATGGAAGCAACCTAGATGTTCATCAGCAGATGAATGGATAAGAAAGCTGTGGTACATATACACAATGGAGTATTACTCAGCCATTAAAAAGAATACATTTGAATCAGTTCTAATGAGGTGGATGAAACTGGAGCTGATTATACAGAGAGAAGTAAGCCAGAAAGAAAAACACCAATACAGTATACTAACACATATATATGGAATTTAGAAAGATGGTAATGATAACCCTGTATGTGAGACAGCAAAAGAGACACAGATGTATAGAACAGTCTTTTGGACTCGGAGAGGGTGAGGGTGGGATGATTTGGGAGAATGGCATTGAAACATGTATATTATCATATGTGAAACGAATTGCCAGTCCAGGTTTGATGCATGATACAGGATGCTCAGGGCTGGTGCCCTGGGATGACCCAGAGGGATGGTATGGGGAGGGAGGTGGGAGGGGGGTTCAGGATAGGAAACACATGTACACCTGTGGCGGATTCATGTCAATGTATGGCAAAACCAACACAATATTGTAAAGTAATTAGCCTCCAATTAAAATAAATAAATTTTAAAAATAAAATGGACAAAATATTTGAACAAACACATCACAAAAAGGATTATTATTGCAAATAATCACTTAGCACATTAAAAAATGTTCAATATCATTGGTATCAGGAAATTGCAAACTAAAATCACAAAAAGATACCAGTGCACACAAGTGTTAGTGATGATGTGTAGCAACTGAAACGACCATGTATTGCAGGGAAGATATAAAAGAACACAAACACTCTATAAAGTGCCCTGGTAGTTTTCATATACACTTAAAATATAACTCAGCAGTTTCACTCTTTGATATTTACCCAAGAGAAATGAAAACATATATCCTCGCAAAGACATTTAAATGAATGTTCAGAGCAGATTTATTCATAATAGTCTCAAATAGGGAACTCAAAAGTCCATTGACAGGTGAGTGGATACACAAGCTGTAGAGGATGTATAGAAGTAAATACTTCTCATGAAAGAAAAAGAAACAAACACTTCATAAATGAAAAAAACACAACTGATCTCCAGAACATTATGTAAGAAAGCCAGAACCAGGACAGAACATTCTATGTGATTTTGCCTATATAAAACTCTAGAATAGGTGTAATTAATTTACAGTAGAACAAGGCAGATTACTGATTTCCTGGGGCAGCAACTGAAGGGGCAAAATATCTGCAAAATGGCACCAGGCAACTTTTTGGATGGTTATTCTTGATTGTGATGGTGGTTACATGGGAGATACAATTGTCAAAGCTCATCAAGATGTATACTAAAATGGATGCTTTTCAGTACATTTAAATAGTACTTCAGTAAAGTTGACTTGAAAAGACCCACAGGTTACAAAATAAGATTAACATGTTCTATCAAAATGACCCAGAACCAATCTTAATTACACACACACACATACACACACACGCACACACACACACACACACACACACACACACACGGGTGGCTCTGCCAAGCTTTCTGAGCTCCCCTTCCCCATTTTTTCTCATGGGACTTTTCTTCTATAACATCCTTGCAAGTTTAATTTCATCTTGATGTCAGTTTCTTGGAGAACCTTAACAAAAACACAATCCAATATTTGATTACCTTATATAGTAATCAACACGCACTTATAACTCTTCTGTGCTTATATTTATCCCTATTAAATTTTATCATATTGGTTTATGGCCCATTGTTCCAACACATCAAGATATTTATGGATCATGATTTAATCATTTTTACATCTGCTGTATTTTTCCACCTTTTTGACATCCAAAAATCAGTGAGTAGTTAACATGACTTCTTTGAGTTCTGAATAAAAGTATTGGACTGGAATAGCCAAATAATAGATCTTTTAGTCATGTAATCAAAATCTTTAATAAGCCTAACAGTACAAAGAGGTTCATGTTTTCATAAATTGAATAAATATTAGAAAATTATAGGAATAGTAAAGAATATGTAGCTAGAAGGTAGATATTATCCTTATACTCAAACTGTACATCTTCTCCTATAGCACTCTGCACACAGAAGGTTTTACAATCATTACCAACAAGATAGCAATGGCATCAAAAAATGTAAAAAATAATATTTGAAACAAGTGATCTTTTGTAGTTTGCTATAGAAACAAGTTGTTTCTAAATATTAGGGTAGAGAGCACAGCATAAAAATTTTAGTTATTAGAACAGCAATAGCTACCTATTAAATAAAATAACTTTTAAAAGCAATGTAATTGAATTCCCTGAAATAAGGATTTAGTGGTTTGCTTCACTGTGTATTGTGATTGTTAAAAAAAAAAGCACTTAGCTTTAATTCTTTCATAATAATGGCAAATTTTGTTTGTGTTTAGATTAGAAATGATTGTGTGGGAGTTATGTGTTTTCTAAACTAATTATTTTAAGGATAATTTGTTCAGAGGCCAAGGGAATGCCTGGCAAGCAAACAAGAGAATAAACTATTCTGAAAATTCTTTTTTATCATGGATATCCATCCTCATAGTAAAAATACTTTTTTATACCACATACTTCAGAGGATTTATCTTTTATTAGCTCATAGATTTCATGGGAATTTTTAAAAAGAAATGCAATAGGCCAGAAATATACAATTTGTGATAAATTTTGTCATTAATAAGAAGCTGAACCTAGACATGATTGCAAGTGTGTGCACCATTGTGGTGAAAATAGTCATCATGCTGAAGGTCGCTGTCCCTCAACAAAGCTTCAGTCTAGTTGGGTATCAAACTACAGGATACAGACTGCTGTTTTCTACTCTACACTTTTAGAATTCATGAACATATTAAATATTTCATAAAGGGAACCAAAGCACCCATTAATCTCCATTTGCTATATGGATAAGAAAATCATACCAGCTCAGTGGTTCAATTTTCTATGTAAATTCTGGTTAAAACTTTTCTCCTTTTAATCCCTTGGATTCTACATTTACTCTAAGTGTGATTAATAGGGATATTCTATTACATGTTTCTTTTCAGACCTCTTGAGTCATAAACAAACTTTCATTTTTAATTAGTCTAATAGCTAGTGTTATTGATGAGCAGTAATAATCAGAAGAGACTGGTGATTGCTGGGTTTTCATAGCTGAAATAGATAATAATAAGGTACGTTTTTCCTGGATAGAAGAAAATACATCTTAATAGCTCCTGTGATACACATGAAGAAACTATACAAAAGTACTATAAATGAAGTCTTGGTAAGTAGCAGATTCAAACAGGATAAAAAGGAACTGGATATCAGCTGACATAACTCTTTCCTCAACTGAATTATTTCTTTTTAAAGTCTTTTTTATTTTTTTTAAATAAAAGTCAAAAAAAGGATGTGTTTTCCCATAAACAAAGAAGACTGAAGTAAAGTTCTCTTCTGTTATTCAGTTGAGAGAGAGAAAGACTGACTGACTGACTGTCTGATAAAAAAAATCAAGAGCCTTAAGCAGAAATGGTACAATGTTTTCATACTGGCATGAATACTTCTGATGTTTGGAATCCATGGGTCAGGTGACTGGACTAGGTAGTGATCCAGAAAGAGAATCTGAGATATGTCCCTTGAGCCACCTGAAGGCATGACTAAGAACAAGTCACTCTAAACAATAAAGTAAGCATGAGGGCTAAGAAAACACCAGATGTGGGCACTGAGCTAGAACTGAACATTTTGTGAAATGACAAGGTGTGTGCTTTCCTCTAACCAGACAGAGATGTGAAAAGAAAATGTTGCACCCTGCTGAGGGGCTAGGAGGACGTCAGAATCACTTCCGGGACATTTTTCAAGCTACATTTTTGCCTCAGAGAAATTCTGGCAACCTCCATCTCTCTCTCTCTCTCTCTCTCTCTCTCTCTCATTCTCATACATACACACACACACACACACACACACATACACACACACTACTCAAATTCTACGGATTTGACTGTTCACTTCTGTGAATGTGACAACTTATTGTAAGTGGAATCATTCAGTATCTGTCTTTTGTGTATCACTTATTTCTCTTAACATAATGTTGGCAAGGTTTTCCATCTTGTAGCATGTGTCACAATTTCCTTTATTTTTAAGGCTGAATGTATACACCACATTTTGTTTATCAATACATCTGTCTACGGACACTTGGATTAGTTCCACTTACTCCTTTGTTTTAAAGTAACTAATATTTAGTGAAACAAAAGGATGACAACATATACCCATAGAATGGAGTTTATTGTTATGTTCTTCTTTTAAAAAATTTTTATTTATTTATTTGTTTTGAGCTGAACTGGGTCTTCGTTGCTGTGTGAGGCTTTTTCTCCAGTTGCAGTGAGCGGGGTTTACTCTTTAATTGTGGTGCACAGGCTTCTCACTGTGGTGGTCACTGTTTCAAAGCATGGGATCTAGAGCATGTGGGCTTCAGTAGTTGTAGCACATGGGCTCAGGAACTACAGCTTCAGGTTTTAGAGCACAGGCTCAGCTGTTATGGCACATGGGCTTAGTTGCTCCACCGCATGTGGGATCTTCCTGAACCAGGGATGGAATCCGAGTCTCCTGCATTGGCAGGCAAATTTTTTACCACTGAGTCACCAGGGAAGCCCTTATTCTCTCTTTAAACTTAGGAATTAAGCCTATTTCCTGGAACTAGATTATCTGACCATGGCTTATATGATCTTAGGCTATTTTATCTCTCTCTTCATCCCCCACTTCATTTACTTTTCTCTGGCTGTTTTTGCTCTTCATCTAATAGGCCAAATTCACTCTTATCTCCAGGCCTTCACCAGTGTTGTTCCCTCTGCTTAGAATGTTTCCTCTCCTCAAATTTCTGGATAGCGCTCTCCTTTTCCTCAAATCTCTGCCAAAATGTCTCCTAATCCAAAAGCCTTCCTCTGACCATCCTCTCTACCAGCATCAACCAGCCCTACATTCCCTGCCTCTCTTTTGCCTGTTATTTCCATAATAGCCATCACCCTAACTCATATATTGCCTTCTTTTTAATCACCTTCTTTTCCTACTAGAAACAAAGTTCTGTGAGGTCAGGACTTTGTTGTTGTTGTTGTTGTTGTTTTTCATACTGCATCTCCATACCTAGATCTGTGTCTGGCAAATAAGAGGCTCTTTTATTTATCTGCAGGCATTATTTATATATTTCTTACTAAGTGCCAGGCATTGCTCTAAGTCCTTTACAAATGTTAACTCATTTCATCTTTATAATCATCCTAAGAAGTAGGTGCTGGGACTGTCTATATTTTACAGGTTAGGAAACTGAGGACATAGAGATATCAAGTAACTTATCCAATGTCACCCAGCTGGTATATGATGGAGCCACAGTACAAATTCAAACAGCATGGCTCTTTATCACAATTCTGTGAGTGAAGAAATAGAGAAAGTGACCCTTAAATTACAAAATAAGAGGGAAGGGGTTGCAAATTTTCTCCTTTCCATTATGTGTCTTTATGTTCTATCTAGATGACAAACTATACTGTGAAATATAGATTCTACGGGGCAGAGGATGGACTAAGCAAATTTCTTTACTGCCTTTCTCTTCTGCTAGCAGAGAAAAGCCTTGGCACATGAAGTTCCATTTTTCTCCACTCTTGGTATGATTTTCAGGGCTTCGTTATGGGCAGTGGAAGTTAGCACAGTGCTCGCCTGACTAACCAAGCATCAAATTTGTCTCAGTACCTAGAGGATGGGACATACTAACACTCTTCTTATAAGATTTAATCATTTATATTAATATCTACCAGTCTTAACTGGAAATGCAAATACCTTACCAAGAAAGGAAAACACTTTGGAATTTCAATTTCCCTTTATGCTATACACCAATATCAACCTTTGGAGCCACATTTTTTCCAGTTTGTTCTCCTTATAATTTAATTGTTCCTGTTTTTCTCATTAAGTGTACTTTCTCCTCTCTTCCCTGCTGTGTCCTTCACCATGTAGCATTTATTTGATACAGTGTCTCGGAATTTCCCTAACGTGCTACTTCAGTTGAACCTGGAAAACACTGAGGTGATTACTAATTCATTGCTGTCTTCTGCTAAGTGCTTAATGCAAGCTTAATAAAAATCAGTAGCTGTGTGTGCCTTCCCCTGTAGGAATATTCTTGTGATTTATGACTAGGTTCGGTAGTTGTCAGATGATTTATTGAAAATATTCTAAGATAATCTACCACCTCCATTTTATTGGTGTCATGGACGATGTTAATGGTCATATAAGTGGAAGTAGAAGCAGGGAGCAGCTGGAGAAGAGCAGGTACTATACACTCTCTTCTTCAAAATGCTTGTTGTGAGCAAAGAGCTAATGATGTGGAATAAGGACATCTTGCCTGATGTGAATAACATACCAAGAAAATTAGAATTAGGATGCTAAATGCATGTCTAAGCACAAGGCCAAGGATGTAAACTTATGTAGCCATTTGGCTTTATCTCCTACCTGAAAACTCATTTCTGATAATAAAGAAGGACTTGTCATGGACCTCCCCATCTGTAGCACCACCCAGAATGCTTGACCTTCTGCCCTCTCTGTATTGGAGGAGAGCCTTGCTCTACAGAGGGAGACCTCTGTGCAGGATGGATAAACCTCTGTTTGTGCTAAGACAGAACTGCTGCTGCTCCTGCTGCTAAGTCACTTCAGTCATGTTCGACTCTGTGTGACCCCATAGACGGCAGCCCACCAGGCTCCGCCATCCCTGGAATTCTCCAGGCAAGAATACTGGAGTGGGTTGCCATTTCCTTCTCCAATACATGAAAGTGAAAAGTGAAAGTGAAGTTGCTCAGTTGTGTCTGACTCTTCGTGACCCCGTGGACTGCAGCCTACCAGGCTCCTCCTCCCGTGGGATTTTCCAGGCAAGAATACTGGAGTGGGGTGCCATTGCCTTCTCCAAGCAGAATTAGATCCTTCCAATAAAATAATTTCAACTTTCTGTTTTCAACTGTCCTCACAAACAGTATGGCACAGTTCAGTTCAGTTCAGTCGCTCAGTCGTGTCCGACTCTTTGTGACCCCATGAATCACAGCACGCCAGGCCTCCCTGTCCATTACCACTCCTGGAGTTCACTCAGACTCATGTCCATTGAGTCCGTGATGCCATCCAGCTATCTCATCCTCTGTCATCCCCTTCTCCTCCTGCTCCCAATCCATCCCAGCATCAGAGTCTTTTCCAATGAGTCAACTCTTTGCATGAGGTGGCCAAAGTACTGGAGTTTCAGCTTTAGTATCATTCCTTCCAAAGAAATCCCAGGGCTGATCTCCTTCAGAATGGACTGGTTGGATCTCCTTGCAGTCCAAGGGACTCTCAAGAGTCTTCTCCAACACCACAGTTCAAAAGTATCAATTCTTTGGCACTCAGCCATCTTCACAGTCCAACTCTCACATCCATACATGACTACTGGAAAAACCATAGCCTTGACTAGACAGACCTTAGTCGGCAAAGTAATGTCTCTGCTTTTGAATATGCTATCTAGGTTGGTCATAACTTTTCTTCCAAGGAGTAAGCGTCTTTTAATTTCATGGCTGCAGTCACCATCTGCAGTGATTTTGGAACCCCCCAAAATAAAGTCTGACACTGTTTCCACTGTTTCTCCATCTATTTCCCATGGAGTGATGGGACCAGATGCCATGATCTTCGTTTTCTGAATGTTGAGCTTTAAGCCAACTTTTTCACTAATAATATTTTATGTTAAAACAAAAAAGGAAAGCATATAAGAACAAGAAGAAAACATGAGTGAATTACACTGTAATCTAGGTATGTGGACCTGTTTTCTACATTTGATCCAAAGTTCACATGCAATATAAGAAAAGACAGATTCAACTCGAAGTAAAGCATCACAAGTGAAACAAACTTTTACATGGCAAAAACTCCATGATGAAAGACAGGTGACAAATCAGGGGGAAAATATTGTTAATATATATTACAGATAGAGGGCTATTATCCCTAATATATTGGAAACTTTCAAAATTCAAAAGAGTAGAAAAAGACCAAAAATTGACAAAAAGATGGGCAAAGGATAGGAATAATAATTCATAAAGACATACAAAACACAAAACAACCATTATACATATGAAAAGACATTTATCTTCATTCACAATAGAGAAATGTAAATTTAAAGTTCACTGCTATATCACTTTCACCTTCCAGAATGGCAAAATTAAAAGCTTGAGAATATATTCACCTGGTGAGGCTGAGAGATCAAGCACTTTTACATATTGCTGGTGTGAATGTAAATAAATATAAGCCGTTTGACCAAGCAAAATTATTCTAATTTCAAAATTCAGACTTATATTGAAGGAAGTAGGGAAAATCACTAGATCATTCAGGTATGACCTAAATCATATCCCTTATGATTATACAGAGGAAGTGACAAATAGATTCAAGGAATTAGATCTGATAGACAGAGTGCCTGAAGAACTATGGACGGAGGTTCCTGACATTGCACAGGAGGCAGTGATCAAGACCATCCCCAAGGAAAAGTAATGCAAAAAGGCAAAATGGCTGTCTGAGGAGGCCTTACAAATAGCTGAGAAAAGAAGAGAAGCTAAAGGCAAAGGCGAAAAGGAAAGATATTCCCATCTGAATGCAGAGTTCCAAAGAATAGCAAGGAGAGACAAGAAAGCTTTCCTCAGTGATCAATGCAAAGAAATAGAGATAAACAATAGAATGGGAAAGACTAGAGATCTCTTCAAGAAAATTAGAGACACCAAGGGAACATTTCATGCAAAGATGGACTCAATAAAGGACAGAAATGGTCTGGACCTAACAGAAGCAGAAGATATTAAGAAGAGGTAGCAAGAATACACAGAAGAACGGTACAAAAAAGATCTTCATGACCTGGATAATCATGATAGTGTGATCACTCATCTAGAGCCAGATATCCTGGAACACGAAGTCAAGTGGGCCTTAGAAAGCATCACTACGAACAAAGCTAGTGGAGGTGATGGAATTCCAGTGGAGCTATTTCAAATCCTGAAAGATGATGCTGTGAAAGTGCTGCACTCAATATGCCAGCAAATTTGGAAAACTCAGCAGTGGCCACAGGACTGGAAAAGGTCAGTTTTCATTCCAATCCCAAAGAAAGGCAATGCCAGAGTGTTCAAACTACCACACAATTGCACTCATCTCACACACGCTAGCAATATATGTTCAAAATTCTCCAAGCCAGGCTTCAAAAGTATATGAACCATGAACTTCTAGATGTTCAAGCTGGTTTTAGAAAAGGCAGAGGAACCAGAGATCAAATTGCCAACATCTGTTGGATCATCAAAAAAGCAAGAGCGTTCCAGAAAAACATCTACTTCTACTTCATTGACTATGCCAGAGCCTTCAACTGTGTGGATCACAACAAACTGGAGAATTCTTAAAGAGAAGACCACCTGACTTGCCTCTTGAGAAATTGGTATGCATGTTAAGAAGCAAGTTAGAACTGGACATGGAACAACAGACTGGTTTCAAATAGGGAAAAGAGTATGTCAAGGCTGTATATTGTCACCCTGCTTATTTAACTTATATGCAGAGTACAGCATGCAAAATGCCGGGCTGGATGAAGCACAAGCTGGAATCAAGATTGCTGGCAGAAACATCAATAACCTCAGATATGCAGATGACACCACCCTTATGGCAGAAAGTGAAGAGGAACTAAAAAGCCTCTTGATGAAAGTGAAAGAGGAGAGTGAAAAAGTTGGCTTAAAGCTCAACATTCAGAAAACGAAGACCATGGCATCTGGTCCCTTCACTTCATGGGAAATAGATGGGGAAACAGTGGAAACAGTGAGAAGCCTTATTTTGGGGAGCTCCAAAATCACTGCAGATGGTGACTGCCAGCCATGAAATTAAGACACTCCTTGGAAGACAAGTTATGACCAACCTAGGCAGCATATTAAAAAGCAGAGACATTACTTTGCTGACAAAGTCCATCTAGTCAAAGCTATGGTTTTTTCAATAGTCATGTATGGCTGTGAGAGTTGTACTATATAGAAATCTGAGTGCAGAAGAATTGATGCTTTTGAATTGTGATGTTGGAGAAGACTCTTGGACTGCAAGGTGATCAAGCCAGTCTATCTTAAAGGAAATCAGGCATGAATATTCATTGGTAGGACTGATGCTGAAGCTGAAACTCCAATGCTTTGGCCACCTGATGTAAAGAACTGACTCATTGGTAAAGAGCCTGATGCTGAGAAAGTTTGAAGGCTGG
The DNA here is from genome assembly GCF_032405125.1 of Capricornis sumatraensis. Lineage (NCBI taxonomy): Eukaryota > Metazoa > Chordata > Mammalia > Artiodactyla > Bovidae > Capricornis > Capricornis sumatraensis. The sequence continues at coordinate 37,522,480 of NC_091080.1, read as the reverse complement.
AGAAGAAGCGGATGACAGAGGATGAGATGGTTGAATGGCATCACTGACTCAATGGACATGAGTTTGAGCAGGCTCCCAGAGTTGGTGATGGATAGGGAAGCCTGGGGTGCTGCAGTCCATGGGATCGCAAAGGGTAGGACATGACTGAGCGATGAACTGAATCCTGAATTTGATCAAGCAACAAGCAATCCCATTTCTGGAAAGTAACCTTTACACACTTTTGCTGTATGAAAACATATATGTGTAATATCATGCTTTTCAGCATTACCTGTATTTGCAAAATGTTGGAAAGTACCTAACAGCCCAAACATAAGAGATAAGTTGGTTGAACTGTGGTTCATACACACAATGGAGTGTTATATAGCTATTAAAAGAATAAATTAATAAAGAATCTTAAACTGATAAGAAGTGCTCTCCAGAATATACTGCTACGTGACACATGAAAATGCAGTGGAGCAAAAACAGAATATGCTAATTTTGTGGGGAAAAAAGAAGACAAAATGTTCACTTGCATTTGCTTCATTCTGCAAAAACAAAGGGTGAGTTAACCAGAGAGAGTGTAAATGATAAAGCAAATGGAACAAAATCTTTAAAAAATGATAAAATATTAAAAATTGGTGAGTCTAAGTAATGGTTATACAGTAAATCTATCAAAGAGTATACATGCTTTTTTGGACTATTTTTGCAAATTTCCTTTAAGTTAGAAATTTATTTCAAAAAGAAGAATATTAATAATAGCATAATAATCACAACACATTACTACTAGTGAAATTATTTCTTGGAATGCAGAAATGTTTTAAATTAGGAAGTCAACTTTTAAAAATGATAAAGCAGACAAATTAAAAAGGAAATTAATATTAATATGAAAAGGTCATTTGATAAAATAAGACTATGCAACTATTAGGTTAAAATGCTAAGATAATAATAATAAAGATTAAAATTTGATGAAGAATATTTATTGAAACTTAACAGGAGATTTACTCTAAAAAATGAAACACATTTAAACCATTGCAATCAAGTCAGAAAATGCTATAAGACAGAAAAATAAAATATACTAGTATAAATATTGGGGGAGGGGAGATAAAACTAGCCATTTCTCCCCCAGATACTGTGGGTTTTATCTGCCTGTAAGAGAAAAAGATTTTACTTTCAATAAAATAAAATGACTGAAGAGTATAGAGTTAACTGAACTAGACTAAGCCCTCCTCAGAGCAAGTCTGGAAAGAAACACATCAGATCTCAGCTTGGGCTGTCTTATGGATATAAGGCCCAGAAGATTCAGTGGGCAGAGTTTGGGATTAAAGGATCATTAAAATGTAATGCAAAAAAAAGAGAAGAGAAAAAACTCAAAAAACCATATATAAATGTGTGTGTGTGTGCATGTGCTAAGTCGTTTCAGTTGAGTTCAGCTCTTTGCGACCCCATAGAGTGTTGCCCACCAGGCTCCTCTGTCCATGGGATTTTCCAGGTAAGAATGCTGGAGCCGGTTGCCATGCCCTCGTCCAGGGGATCTTCCCAACCCAAGGATCGAACCCAAGCCTTTTTAGTCTCTTGCATTGCCAGGCAGTTTCTTTATCTCTAGCACCACCTGGGAAGCCCATATATGAGTGTGGGTAATATGCCTAAAGAAACTAGAAGGTGACAGCTGGAATTAGATCTTCATGATCTTCATGAGTATGTCTATAATATATTCTTAAGAAGAGTTTTATAGTAATGCATTATTATGCATTCATTTCATCTAGACCAAATCACACACAAAGCAGGTTTGAATGTTGGGTAGGCTGCAAAGATGGCTGGTAATAATCCCACCTCACCTCTTTTGGGGTAATCTGTCACACAGCAATAGATATCTGAGATGCGTTTAAAGGTATGTGAATGCTTAAAGAGAAAAGAGAATATTCTGACTAACAATTTAACTATCAAAATTGGTTGCTTTGCAGTGGCAGTAAGAATGAAAGGGGATGATTTACTTTTACTTTATATATCTTACATTACTTCACCAGCTTGTCCAAGCATATATTATTTTCTAATTTGAAATAGATCAATTAAAGAAAATTTTTACAAGAAGAAATAAAGCATTTCATTTAGGTTTCTTCTGTTTGTTTTCTTTTTTTCCTTAGAATTGGGCCTGGAAAAGTGTCGTTCTCTTATTTTATGGTTATTTACTGTTATTTGCCGTAGCATTACACAGACCTTAGTTTCCAATAGTTGTGTATAATATTGGTCCCATAAACACCTTTATAAATCAATTATCTTTTAAAATTAGGGCCGATGAATGTGCATGGAAAATGACTGTGGACTGGCAACTAAAATATTCTTAATCTTTTAAAAATATGCTATAAAAACTATGTGAAAGATATTAACAAAATTGATTTAAGAATATTTTCAGTAATGCGATCTGTAAAATACATTTTTAAAGTGCATTAGCTCACAAAATATTTTATCAACCTGTAAAATTTTTACTAGCTTTCTCTGTTCTTAACAGTGATATAGCAACGATAAGTCTGCAGGAAATTTATCAGAAGCATGAGAAATGATGTTTTTACTGTAGGTTGCAGTTTTCATTTTATTAACTTTTATATTTATTGAACTCTTGATATCTTTAGGATCTTCCTGGATTTCTTATAGGTCCTAAAATTCCTAGCCAAGGCTATGTTCATTAATTCATTTCAACAGATTTAAACTTATAGTGTCTATAATATGCTGGACACTGTGCCAGGTGCTTGGAGAAAGAGAATGATAGTTTTCTTTAAAGCAGAAGAATTGTCAATAACTAGATAATGATCCAGTATGACAAGTAAAACATTTAGAAAAACTAAATAATGTGTTGCAGGTAAAGCCACAACAACTAGACAAAGTAGATTCCATTTAAGCTAGTATTGAAGATAGCAGACAAAGTGGGGAGCTGCATTCAAGATAGACCGCAAGAACGGATGTGTGGAAGAGCAGGGCATGATTGAAGAAAAGGTAGTTCGTAAGGATGAAGGAACCTGATGGACAGAGAGGAGAGATGACAGTACTGCAATTAAGTACACAGGCTATTTTTCAACAAGGGTGTCAAATCAGTAGAGGAAAGATAGTTTTTTCAGCCAAGTAATGCTGGAACAACTGGATATCCACATGGTAAAGTCTGGAGTTAGACTCCTTCCTTAGACCAAACACAAAAAATTCCAGGTGATGACAGGCCTAAATTCAAGTGCTAACACCACAAGACTTTTAGAAGAAAACACAGGAGTAAATTTTCATGCACTTGGGTTAGGTTAGGCAAAGCTTTCTTAGATATAAGCAACATAACAAACAGAAGCAACACAAGAAAAAATAAACTGGAATTCATCAAAGTTTTAAAAATTTGTCTTTCAAAGAACATCATTAAGAAAGTGAAAAGACACCTCACAAAATGGGAGAAAATATTTGCAAATTGTATACCTGATAATGTCTTGTACACAAGAATATATTTAAAAACTCCAAAACTCAACACTTTAAAAAGGCAATAACCCAATTTAAAAATGGGCTTAGGGACCTCCCTGGTGGTCCTGGAGTTAAGACTCTGCAATTCCAATACAGGGGACACAGGTTCAATCCCTGGTTGGGGAACTAAGATCCCACATGCCACATGGTGCGGTCAAATATAAATTAAAAAAAATTTTTTTTAATTTAATGGGCTTAAAAATAATTTTAAAAGGCTTAACAGACATTTCTTCAAGGAAGATAATGCAAGTGGCCAATAGGCATGTGAAAAGATGTACAACATCATTAGTCATTAGGGAAATGCAAATTAAAACTATAAATTCACACCCACCAGGATGGCTATAAAGTCAGATAATAATAAGCATTGGTGGGGATGTGGAGAAATTGAAACCCTCACACATTGTTGGTAAGAATTTAAACTGATATAGTCACTTTGAAAAACAGTTTGGCAGTTCCTCAAAATGTTTAACACAGAGTTACCATCAGTTCAGTTCAGTTCAGTTCAGTCACTCAGTCGTGTCCGACTCTTTGCGACCCCATGAATCGCAGCACGCCAGGACTCCCTGTCCATCACCAAATCCCAGAGTTCACTCAGACTCACGTCCATCGAGTTGGAGATGCCATCCAGCCATCTCATCCTCTGTCGTCCCCTTCTTCTCCTGCCCCCAATCCCTCCCAGCATCAAAGTCTTTTCCAATGAGTCAACTCTTCGCATGAGGTGGCCAAAGTACTGGAGTTTCAGCTTTAGCATATGACCCAGCAATTATAAATATGTACACAAGAATAATAAATACATGCATGCATGCATGTTCAGTTGCTTAGTTGTGTCTGACTCTTTGAGACCCCACGGACTGTAGCCTTCCAGGATCCTCTGTCCATAGGATTCTCCAGGCAAGAATACTGGAGTATGCTATTTCCTCCTCCAGGGCATCTTCCCAACCCAGGGATCGAACCTGGGTCTTGCATTGGCAGGTGAACTCTTTACCACTGAGGTACCTGCTGCTGCTGCTGCTAAGCTGCTTCAGTCGTGTCCGACTCTGTGTGACCCCATAGACAGCAGCCCACCAGGCTCCCACCATCCCTGGGATTCTCCAGGCAAGAACATTGGAGTGGGTTGCCATTTCCTTCTCCAATGCATGAAAGTGAAAAGTGAAAGTGAAGTTGCTCAGTCGTGTCTGACTCTTAGCGACTCTATGGACTGCAGCCCACCAGGCTCCTCTGTCCATGGGATTTTCCAGGCAAGAGTACTGGAGTGGGGTGCCACTGCCTTCTCCAATTGAGCCACCTGGGAAGCCCTAAAATGTTCTCACAAAAACATGTAGATGAAGATTTACAATAATGTTAATCACAAACCAACAGGTGGGAAGAATCCAAATGTCTGTAAACTGATGAACAGATAGATTAGTAAGGTTTATCCATACAACAGAATATTACTCAACAATAAAGAGAAATGAAGTACTGATACACGCCACAGCATGGATGAACCTTGAGAGCATCATGGGAAGAGAGTTACAAGGCACAGGAGACCACATATTTTATGAGTCCATTTATATGCAATATCAGAATAGGCATCTCTGTAGAGACAGAAAGTAGATTAACAGTGGCTTGCGACTAGAGGGTAAGATTGAGGGGAAATGCAAAGTGACTGCTTTGTTTTTGAAGTAATGAATATGTTCTCAAACTGCTTGTGGTGATGGCTGCACACCTTTGTGATTACGGTACAAACCATTGAGTTGTACACTTTTTTTTTTGAATTGTATATTTTGAATGGGTACACATTTGGTACACAAATTACATCTCGAGTTATTTTTTTTAAATCTATATCCTGTTTAAAAATAAAAGCACACACTAGTGCCAGATCACTTAGGCTGGAATCCATGCTTTACATTGAACCAGTAATGAAGCCCCAAGGTACTTAGTTTCTCTGTATCCAGTATCTTCATCTGTAAATGAGTGAGTACTTTCGGCTAAGGTCTCAAGGGAAATTTTCACAGAGGTAGAATTTGGCCTGGCCTCTAAGACAGTGTTTTTACAGATTTTGAGATAAAGACCTTTAAAAGGAGGAGAGAGGGACTCACAGCTCTGGGGGACCCACTGTGTGCTAGAGTCTGTGCTAAGCATGGTGTACATTACATCATTTAATGCCCTCTGCTTTGTACTTATGAAAAAAGCTGACTCTGAAAGTGAAGTGATTACATGACAAAGTAGGGGTTCAACTGCAGGCCCAGAAGCAACTGTGTCTGGCCTGAATGATGTTTGTGAGGAAGGAAATATAGACAGCTAGAAAAGGGACTGAGGTGTTGTCTGACAGAGTGGAAGGGAGTAGGGGTAAGTTGTAGTCAGATTGTTAAGGAACTCTGATGGCCAGACAGGTTTTCTGGATGGTTTCATCCCATGGGTGATAGGGAACACAGAATTGCTTATTTTTTTAAAAAAGGCCATAAGGAGTAAGGATGTGGATGTATTTTACATGTAAAAATATAAATTCATCTTGTATGTTACTATATAACTCAATTGTGCCTTTCAGAAACCTTACAATATAACTCAAAATAGACATAGTCTGACAAGCATGCATTTACTGAATTCTCCAGAAGAGAAATTGGTTTGCTTCCATAATCGGAAGATGACTTTCATAGATGAATTAAAATCCTATCCAAAGCTGAGTTTGTTAATTTGAGCTGCTGATTGTTATCAAATGTCAGATTGATTTTGATGTGAGTTGTAGAGCTAAGAGCAGATAGAATAGAGCTAAGAATAGAAGTTTTAAAACTCACTGAAATGCTCAAAAGATGAACAAAAGTTGTGGTCTGATTTTATACAGGAGTTCAGTGAAAAGGAAAACCACCATATATGTAACTATTTAAATGGAATAGCGGGTTTGCACGGTATACTCATTCATTCAGAGGTGTTATTTTTTTACTAGAAGCATGAAGTTTTGCCTATGCCTCCTACTTGGAAAGAGATTCTTTCAAGGCCATGAATTTAAGCAGGGTGTCCAACAAGCATCTGAAGTGTCTACGGACTGTTAGGACTGGCATGCCACGGTTGGCACCAGGAATTTTAAGGAACAAGTTGCAAAATGCACTCTCAGTCCCAGTCTAGGTGGTGTCCCAACCTCAAGTCATGCTGCTAGATTCGTGCCTGCACATGGAAAGTCAAAAACACTGATGTGCTTTCTCTCCAAGCCAGTGATTCTTAGTAGAGATCTTACATTTCCTAGAAGGGTGCATTTGGGGAAGATAATGAAGGAGTACATTTTTGTTTACTGCAATAATTAGGAGTTTCTAATCAAATTTAGTGACTATCCTGAAGGCCATAGGACAGGCATGCCCAGTGAAGAACTGCCCTGCATTCTACATGATTTTAAGATCTCTTGCCACATACATTTTTATCTGAGATTCTCTGAGACTAGACGTTAATTCCATTACACATACAAATAGAAAGTAGTTTTTACATGGTTTTAATATGCACTGAGGGAGAAGGCAATGGCACCCCACTCCAGTACTCTTGCCTGGAAAATCCCATGGATGGAGGAGCCTGGTGGGCTGCAGTCCATGGGGTCGCAAAGAGTCGGACACAACCGAGTGACTTCACTTTCAATTTTCACTTTCATGCATTGGAGAAGGAAATGGCAACCCACTCCAGTGTTCTTGCCTGGAGAATCCCAGGGATGGGGGAGCCTGGTGGGCTGCCGTCTATGGGGTCACACAGAGTCGGACACAACTGAAGTGACTTAGCAGCAGCAGCTGCAGCAGCAATATGCACCGAATTTGAGTTTGAGCAAGTTCAGGGAGTTGGTGATGGACAGGGTTGCAAAGAGTCAGATATGACTGAGGAACTGAGCTGAACTTAACTGAAATATGACCATCTATGTTTAAAGCATTTATTTTTTAATTATCTAGGTTTTTCATTACTGTTTCCATACATCAATTACACAATTTCTCTATAACCTCTTGTAGTAAAGCTTCTTTTTCTAATCCATTCTCACTTTCTGTTGCTCACGGAACAAAATGATCTCTAATGTCTTCCTAAATATGAGCCTGGCTGCATGCATTGCCACGGGTGGTGGAACTTCAAGAAAGGAGATAGATTTTGTTCTGTTTCTTATTATAGCACAGGAGATTAATTATTGTGACATTATACATGAACAAAGCTCACCTCATTTACAAGAAATCAAACTTTCTTATTTTTCTCTACATGAGTTAACAATTTGTCTTGACATCTAATCTTTACTTTAATTAAGATTATTTTCTCCTGCCTTTTATCTCATATATGTCTGTTATTACTCATCTCAATCCTGGTTTTATTCTAATTCCATCCTTATCTCCACTCCTTCATATTCCTATACCCCTTCCATCAAGTGGCTTCTCATATTCTTACCTTTTTAAAAATCCAAACCTACTCATTATAAGTATCAGATTGCTTCATTATATCTTTTAATATAATCAAGCTGAACATTATAAATTAAGTACACAATCATTTAACTTTCTTTTTCGTTTCATTTATTATAGTTAAGTTATCATGTTGGTTTTTTAAATTATATGAATCTCTCATCCATAAATTTCCTTTTAGAGTAGTAGGCTGGGTGTACTTATTCATTATGAAACTTATCATAATTGTTACATTAAGTGGTCATAGTACTTCTGTTACTGAAACAAAACTCTTCTCATATTTTATATCTGAGGAAACAGAATGTGACTTATTCAAGATAACTAGTAAAGAATGAGCTTTGATATCTTAAAAGTTAGAATATCTTGACTTCTTTTTTTAATTTATGGCCTTGCGTCCACCATTAAAATGCTTTATCATGCATCATTTGGGTACTCAGTAAACACAAGTTGTTGTTGGAGGTGATTATGGGAACTTTGAACAGATCTAATTATTATTAATAAGGCAAGTAATTGCCATCATGCACTGACCACATGCAGGCATCAAACTCAGTACTCTCCATCTGTTATCCATATAACCCCTATAAAAATTATGCCAGATACATATATTAGTAAAATAAGGCTTATTTCAGTAGCTGAGGTTCAATCAGTTCAGTGGCTCAGTTGTGTCTGACGCTTTGCAGCCCCATGGACTGCAGCACGCCAGGCTTCCCTGCTATCACCAACTGCTGGAGCTTGCTCAAACTCATGTCCATTGAGTAGATGATGCCATCCAACCATCTTATCCTCTGTTGTCCCTTTCTCCTCTGGCCTTCAATCTTTCCTAGCATAAGGGTCTTTTATACTGAGTCAGTTCTTCAAATCAGGTGGCCAAAGTATTGGAGCTTCACGATCAGTCCTTCCAATGAATATTCAGGCCTGATTTCCTTTAGAATTGACTGGCTGGATCTCCTTGAAGTCCAAGGGACTCTCAAGAGTCTTCTCCAACACCACAGTTCAAAAGCATCAATTCTTCTGCACTCAGCTTTCTTTATAGTCCAACTCTCACATCCATAAATGACAACTGGAAAAACCATAGCTTTGGCTAGACAGACCTTTGTTGGCAAAGTAATGTCTCTGCTTTTTAAGAGACTTTTTTTAAAAAATGCTGTCTAGGTTGGTCATTGGAGAAGGCAATGGCACCCCACTCCAGTACTCTTGCTTGGAAAATCCCATGGACAGAGGAGTCTGTTGGGCTGCAGTCCATGGGGTCGCTAAGAGTCAGACACGACTGAGCCACTTCCCTTTCATTTTTCACTTTCATGCATTGGAGAAGGAAATGGCAACCCACTCCAGTGTTCTTGCCTGGAGAATCCCAGGAACAGGGGAGCCTGGTGGGCTGCCGTCTATGGGGTCACACAGAGTCGGACACGACTGAAGTGACTTAGCAGCAGCAGCTTTTCTTCCAAGGAGCAAGCGTCTCTTAATTTCATGGATGGCAGTCACCATCTGCAGTGATTTTGGAGCCCAAGAAAATAAAGTCTCATTGTTTCCACTGTTTCCCCATCTATTTGTCATGAAATGATGGGACCAGATGCCATGATCTTAGTTTTTCGAATGTTGAGTTTTAATCCAACTTTTTCACTCTCCCCTTTCACTTCCATCAAGAGGCTCTTTAGTTCTTTCCTTTCTGCCATAAGGGTGGTGCCATGTAGGACCACCTAAGATGGACGGGTCATGGTAGAGAGTTCTGACAAAATGTGGTCCACTGGAGAAGGGAATGTCAAACCACTTCAGTATTCTTGCCTTGAAAACCCCATGAACAGTATGAACTGAGGTTAATAGGCATTAAAATGATTTGTTACAGCATATGCATCTATTCTATTAACTGACAAAAAGATTGAAACTTTTTTCAAATGATTTGTCTGGAATACTATATTGCTTACCTAAAAGGATTGTTAAAAACATAAAAATGCACAATTATTTCATTCATTCATTCATTTGACAAAAATTTATCAAGAATCCAGGATATGCATGCACCAAGGAAACAAAAAATAAGTCTTGGTCTGATCTCAAGGACCTTGCAGTAAAATTAATTGATTGTTATAGGAGCCATGACAGGGAGCATCATAACTTGTCATGTGCTGGGTTTACTCTGCTTGGGGGAGTAAGGGAAAGTTCAACAGAGGGATTAGCCTCTGATCTGCCTCTTGAATGTGAGGAGGAATTTAGCAGGTGGGGAGGTCAGGGAACATCTTGTTTCTCCGAGGAGTGAGAGAGCAGAGTGTGCTCAGTGAACAACATGGCAGATTAAGGTGCTGGCCAGCAAAGGAGCAGAGGGGCTACCATGTTTCCAGATTGGAAGGTTCTGATGAGGGGTGAGAAGAACCATAATTGCCAGCTCTTGGTGATGGTGCCCACACACTAATGTGATTTTGGAATCTCTGTTCCTCTCTTAGAGGAGGATGTTAACAAAAGACATACACATAAATTTGAGGGCTGTAACTGAATAGTATTCAATGATTAAATTCTGTAAAAAAATAATATGGGGCCAAATATTCTTTTTCTAAAGAATATGTTCAACTTTTTGGATTAGGACAATGTTTCATAAAAGGTCCCATATTTTCAAATGGATAATTTCAGGGCTGCCTTGGGGAAGGAGCAGCTTCACAAAACAAGTGGAGCCTACAAGAAATCATTTAGACCTACCAGTATTTCCAAAGACTGAATAATGGCTAGAGATAAATATACATCAAAGTTATTCATCTGTAGTAATGGTGCAGTCAATATGATTGAAAATTTTCATGGGACTATATTTATTTATAATAGTGCAATGAAAATAATGGTGTGTGAAAGATGCTTTCAAGAGTATATATTTGAATACAGCATACTTATATAAGGCAATTTCAAAAGCAAAAGTTATGGCTGCCTTTTAAATCTGGTATTTTCCTTAATGCACTATTTACAAAGATTGCAGTTTCAAGAATAATAAATATAAACATTGACTAATCTCAAATCTATTTATAAGATGTGGGTACATTGTAAAACTGCAAAATGAAATAATACTTTATTTTCAACGTTAACTTTATGTAAGAAACCAACATGCTATGCATAAAAGTAGAGAGATCCATTTTTATTAAAGGTAGCAAATAAAAACATAAAACCATGCTGTTATCTAACAGAAATTTTTAATATTTTCCTTTCAGTTCATGAAACAAATAGGGCATAAGGTGAAAAGGATAGGTTTTGGCTTAGGTCTATTACTTGCAAGAAATGGTACTGAAAAACAAAATGCATTAATACTTCAATGCTCCTGATGGAAGAAATTATCCAGAACAAAGAAAGATTCTCTTAACAAGATATTATTCTTTCCCTGTTGCCAACAAATAAGCTTTCAAGTGCTGTAACTGCTTTTCTGCTTTCTGGTCATGGTCTCATCTATTCTAAGACTTTTACCCTCGAGAAGAATAAGCCTAATTTTCAAAGAAACAACAAAGGGGAGAAATCAGGTACTGATTTGCCTTTTATCATTTAGGATTTGCTCAAATCTGGCTTCTTCCAAGGCACTGTGGAAGCAACAACAGGGTCTTCCTTGGTGGTCCAGTGGTTAAGACTCCAACACTTTCATTGCAGGTGGCACAGGTTTCATCCCTGGTTGGGGAACTAAGATCCCACATGCTGCATGGTGCAGTCAAAAAAAAAAAAAGAAGGAACAACAGCAGCCTAAGGTCAAACCTCTTGGTTTGCTTCAATTTTGTCTCCAGAACTCATTTTTTATAAATGATTACTATTACTATTTATGAGTGAATTTTCAAATAAAATTTCATTAAAGTATGTGCAACAGTAATTTTTTTTAGATTTTAAGGATCCTGCTGTGTCCTTGCCATGTTTATATTCTAAGTTGCAGAAATATAAATATAACAGAAAATATCCACGTTTTGATCACTTCATGTATTGTTTATTCTCTTCCCCACTAACTGTGAGCTCCTTGACGGAAGGCACTGTCTTGTCCTTCCTTGTATTCATTATGTAATGAATCATAATGCTTATGCAATTTAACTCAAAAAATTTATGAATATATAAAATACAGCAGTTGAGTTTATGGATGGACAAGCAGTAGCAACTAACAACTTCCAGTCCCCACCCCCACCCCACTATACTCCTTGAGAAGTATTTGTTTAGTGAAAAACATGGACAGAAGAGCCTGGAGGGCTACAGTCCATGGGGTTGCAAAGAATTGGACATGACTGAGAGAGAGACTAACTCTTTGATATACTTTTTTTACGTGAGCTTAAAAATCAGATAGAATCAAGTTTAAATTCCAACTTTGATACTCATTGAGCAATTTAATCTCATTGATCCTTATTTTTTATATGTAAAAACTGAGGACAATACCCCTTATAATATAGGGCTTCTTGAGGATTGAATGAGTGAATATTCATAGATAATCTATCATAATCTGGAACACAGTAGGCACTCAATAAACACAATCCTCTATTTTCCCCTAATATCCCAGACTTAATATTCCAGTTCTTCAAAGTGGGTACCTAGCAATGTGCCAGGAGTGTCACAAAGCAGCTGGATAAACACAATGGTTTTCCTCTTGCATATATGTTTTTCTATGGATGGTACATAATTATATTAATATAAAACAATTGTTCAGGGATTCTTCTACTCATCAAATGTTTTTGAGCACCTGTTATGTAGCAGCAGTCTGCTGAGCACAAGGGATAAACAATTAACAAGACATAGGCCACCTAGTCTAACGGGAAGAAAGAAAGGAGGGAAGGATGGAAGGAAGAAATTAAATTCTGACAAGTGCTGTGAGGGAAACAAAGAGACCGCAGAGATAAAAACTGGAGTTGGGGGAGCCAACCTCTTCAGATAGAGTGGGCAGAGAAGAGTTTTAAAAGCAGTGGATGTAAGCTGGATGGTGAGGAGAAGACAGCCATGCTAAGTGCTGGTGAATAAACACTTCAAGAGGAGGGAATAGGAACACAAAAGTCACCTGAATTCTTCAGGTAAAACAAATTTCATCTTTGCTGGTTTGACAGTTTCCCTGACTTCCTGCTACATGGGACTCTTTCAGATACTTAGGAAGCACTGCCCTAGAGAAGATTTGAACACCAGCTGCAAGAGGTAGGAATGGTGGGTAAAAACCACTCTCCTTTCCTTCTGTATTTAAGTTGGCAGCTTACAAGGGCTATAACTAAGCATCCAGAATAAGCTGGCACAACTCAAATATGGAGGGAAAGAATGTGAACTAGATTTATATAGCTCTTAAGCTTTATGTGGCACTTGCATTTTATGATAGAGATTCATACAAATTAATATAAAATAAAACCAAGTTTCCTCTCAGCACACACTGGATGCTTTCCTTTTGCCTCATGAGGGCATACTGCCACTAATGGTAATGGCTTCTCTTTATGCAGCCATAGGAAATCACAATTTGAAAACGTATTAAATGATCGTAACTTTCACCAGTCACACATTTACTGACAAGCTCTGGTTTTGCTAAAGTAATCTTAAGAGAAGGGGATTCAAGTTGGGTAAGTTTCTTGAAGGAGGGATAATTTTATCTCATTTATCTTTGTGTTGCTAAGACCTTGCACAGTGCTAGGGACACAGTAGACGTTCATTACTCTGAATTAAAATGAAGCTATAATTTTCAGTTGAGATTGGTGAGAGGCACTGGGGATTTCTCGCTCTTGGGGATTTGTCACTATGGTTAAATTCCAGTGAAATGGAAGAATGTGAACATTCCATAGCATATGCTTCTGTTCATGGTCATTGGATTTCGCTGCACTTTTTATTACCTGCATATTTTGCATCTCTAACACCTGGGAAAATTCTTTTTGAGACAGTCTTCATACTCTTGATAATGGGTCTAACAAAATGCCGTAACACATGAAGCTGAGGGGGCAGAAAGTAATTAAGTGCTTTCAGGAAGGAGGAATACTTATGGCCATGAAAATCCCTCTGAGAGTGTGCTTAGAGGAGCTGTCCCTGCTACCCTAATGAAATTATGGAGAAAAAAAATGTAAGCAATTTCTTCAGATGTGGCCTTATTTTCCTTAGGTTTTCAAATAATTTTCTAAATGGAAGAGAATTTCTTTTCTTTTTTACAATCTGCAAGCAAAAACACATGTTGTATGAGAAAAACAGTATGCCAGTGCAATATTCAAAATTCTTGATAGTGAGCAACACTGGAATTTGGTCTCCTACTTACAAATTTGAAGAAAGAAATAACATGTCCCATGACAAACTGAATTTAAGGACAGATTAAGTTGACCATAACCATATGGGTTAGCATTTAAACATTTATATTAACTTTTCAAAATGAAAAGTCATTAGGGAAGTCATACCATAGTATGTACCATTCATTTCCATTTTGACTTTTTATCTCACAAAGGTCACAGTATGATAAGCACAAATTCAGAATTTACTCCATTATTATCATAGCAAATGTTTCTTCTATTACTAGGCTGAAATATTTTGTCCTGTTGGACAGTTTAAACTCCTTTAAAAAGAGTGTAGTTACTTAGTGACACCTTCTCTTAATTTATTACTGAATGTAACAACACTGACTGGCCTTTAGATCACCACCTCCTTGTGCCTCAGCTTCTGTTACACTGGGTTCCCCACTTATCCCTCTCCAGTGACTGAGACCAGAGGAAAATATAGATCATACCATTTTAACACACAAGAAAGAATCATAAGGAATCACCTTACAAGGACAAACAGTGAGGTTACGTCACGGCATGTCCTTCTATGTCATGTTATATCCTACGTCCCTATATACTGAATAGCCTATTCTGTCTGACTTCCATATTGCATCTTTGGTAAAGCATACAGATAGAAGCTCTTGAAACCTCCAGTCAAGGAGCACTGATGGGAAGCCAAAAATGAGGGGAGCTGACTTCACATCTTACAAACAGCAGGAAAGAATGACCACTAAAAATTTACATTGTTAAAATAATTTAATTTGAAAAATGAGATTAAAAAAAAGAGGGCAGCTGTAATTGAAAAGCCCAAAATTATGGACGGTTTCACATTTGCATGGAAATATGAATTAGGCTTCAAAAATTCTCCTCTGATTTATGTGTGCAGAAAAATTGTCCTCAGTCACCCTTCACCAATACTTCCTATTCCCAGAGCACTTTGCATAAATATTTATGTGAAAATTGATTTGACTCTTTTCTAGGTTCTGCTGGCTTGCTTGCCAATGCCAATGCTTTTTTTTTATGTCAAGATGAAGCACTAGCTGGCAGAGTAGATAAGCAGCTAAAAACTGAGTCTCTGGTAGACTGAACCCCCACTGCACGATATATGGATACTGGAGGATAAGCTGCACATCAAATCTGGTACTTTTATACCAGATCAGAGCTATCAAAGCTGAAATTCCTCATTGGAGATTTGTTAGAAAAGTACTTGTCATTTCTGGCCAGAAGTTAGTGGGACTTGTTTCTTATTTACTCTCTTGACTGTAATTTTGTATGATGGAAAATATCCTTTAACTATAAAAAGTTGGGTTTGCTTATGATAAAAAGAAAATAAATCTATCACATTTTAATTAAAACCTTAGCATGCTGCTTATTTGTGTAAATCCCCCATTTTGTGATTTCTGGACTGAAACAGTCTTTGCTGACGTAAATGCAAGATCGACCCCTTGAGCTTGAGTTGGAATTTTAACAAAAAGTGATGAAAAAAAAAAAAAAAAGTGATGAAGCACAGAGGGTTCTACTTAGGGCATAGTTTGCAATTTGGGACACATTCATAAGATTTTAAAAACAGGTGTTGCTTATATCCCACTCAGGTGTCAGGTGGTTGAGGGTTATGTATCATTAAGGTCTCAAATATAAAAATGCATGCATGCATGTTAAGTTGCTTCAGTTGCATCCGACTCTTTACAATTCCACAGACTGTAGCGTGCCAGCTACTCTGTCTATGGGATTCTCCAGGCAGGAATACTGGAGTGGGTTGCCATATCCTTCTCCAAATATAAAAATGGATATGGACAAAATTGTGCATGCTTGATGCTATAAGCACTTCACAGAATGGCGGGAGCAACTCTGTTTGGTGATTCTTGGTACAGTTGGTGGGGCCAGCACATTCTCAAGGATATTTTTGTGATGCATTTCCAGCCAATCACTTTGCCTGGTGGTCCAGTGTGAACGTCTCCTTGCAAGCCTCCCCAAGAGACAGAACAGTAGATGACTATATTCAGAGACCTTTGCAAAGCTGATGCTAACTTGAGCTGAAGCTGAGATCTTGGGTTTTTGAATAGGAACTAAAAGTTTTCTCCAACAGACTAAAGAAAAAGAGGTCATTGAAAAAAAAATAATGATGGTTACCAAAAATCAGGGCAGCAATACAGTATTATTTTAGTGGCATTATTTGACAAATTTATTTCAAAAAAGGCCCTAAAGATATTAATTCAGAAACAAGAAGTTTTAATTTTTTCATTGAACTTTCCCAGAAACACATTATCTTTAACATGTGAAGAATGTGGATGATGGAATCACACGAAGTTTTTGAAGTGGTTTCCTTTCAAGTGTAAACATTTAAATGACCATATGAAGTAAGGACAAATGAGAAGATTCAGAATGATGTGTCCACAATGACTGGTCAAATAAAGAACTGTTCAAATAAAACAACAGTTGCTAAACAGATGGTAAGAAGTGATGGTTCCAGGGAGTTTTTCTTATTTTATGTAATTATTGAAATAAGAAACTCAATAAATTAAGATGCATTTTGATTTATGTTATGCATAACATTTCCAAATATAGCAGATACAACAATAAAAATTGCTACTTTTCTTAATTGTCAAGAGGACTTAGCAGTTGTTTTGGTACAGCTGTTATTTTCTTACTACTTTTTCTATAGTACATATTTCAAGACAAAGTCTGGTTATGCAAAGGAATTTCTTTTAAATTTCCTTAATTTTTTTCACATATAACAGTATAGTATTAATAGCTTCAGATGTATAATGATTATTTTTTGCTATATATATTTGCACATATAGCAAAGTGACTAACAAAGCATGTATAGTTATGCAAAGTAATTTCTGCGTGTATGAATTAAACCCGCCATATGCCTGCATGAAGACAAGGGAACAACTAAGTGAAGTGATCCAGTCTTCAAGATGTAGAATACACTCATATTTAACATCATACTGTGACTATCAATTACTCTGCAAGACATGTGGTATGCTTAAATTTATAGCAACTAGGCAAGGCTCTTTAAACAACTTTCACAGACAATCAGTGAAACTGATTTCCTCAGAGACTTACCTGCTCTCGCTTTGCTTCGTTTGTCAGAGAGCACCTGTATTTAAAAAAAAAAAAATCAAGACTCTCTTAATATCTCAAATTTATGCTGCTGTCATTAAGAATATCGAGTTTGAAAAAATCAGATTGTAAAATTAGAACTGAATAGCCTTCAGAAATGAAAGTAAAATGCCAATTGCATGATTTTAGTGTGCACAAAGAATCTGGTATAATGAAAGTAATACTCATTGACAAGGAAGATGCCTGAATCTTATTTTTCTCAGATTTATGTACTTTTCTCAGGCTTATGTCAAGATTTACACTATACTATGCATCCATTTAGCAACTAGAGGAAGACTGACGGCTAGTTTTTGTCCTGTACTCTGCTGCCCTCATGTCACCAATAACCTCCAATAACCTCCTTAGTGCTAACCAGCAACATTATAGCAACTGAGGCAGCTGAGCACTCCGCCCATCAGAAACTTGATCCTTCTGGGCTCCTGTTCCCACAGTCCTTGCTTGTACATATCTAACTAGTCCTTCTCATTTTCTTGGTGGATTCCCTTCTTGCCTGGGCTCTTTTTGCATATTGATTTAATTTACTTTTGTTTTATTTTGTTTTTCAGATATGTTGCAAGGCTGGCTTCTCTTCTTACTTTGCACTTTTTCCAGGGTGATCTCATCTACTTTCCATCCATACTCTGATAACCTCCAGATTTATACCTCCAGCCCACGTCTCTTAACTTGAACTTCAGGCCAATATAGGAAACTATTTATTGGACATCTGCATTTGGAGATTTCAGACACCACAAAACCGTGTGTTCAAACTCAACATTTTACACCCCCTCACATACATACCCAACTCCCAAACCAATTCTTTTTCTGTGTTCCCATCTTAGCGAAAGGCATCATGAACTGAACGTATGCGTTCCTCCCCAAATTCAGTTGTTGAAGCCTAATCCCCATTATGATGGCATTTGGAGGTGGAGCTCCGGGAGGTAATTTGGTTTGGATGAGGTCATGTGGTTGGGTCCCGCACAGTGGAGTTGGTGCCCTTGTAAGAGGATGAAGAGCTCAGAGTTCTGTATCATGTGAGGACTCAGTGAGGAAAATGGTCATTGGCAAAGAAGGAAATGAGTTTTCACCAGATACCAAATCTGTCAGTACCCTGATCTTGGACTTGAAGACTCCAGAACTATGAGAAATAAATATCTGTTGTTTAAGCCATCAAGTCTATGGTATATTTGTCATAACAGCTCCAACTGATAAAAACAATCAATCTACCTGGTTGCCCAAATGGGAAACCCAAGTCTCATCTTTGACTCTTTCCTGTCTTTCTTGTTAAATTCTGTTGATGCCTACTCTCAAATCTTGCTTGAATCCATCTACTTATTTTCATTTCTACTTCCACCTCCTGGGCAACATTCAGGTCATGCTTAGATAATTGCAATAACTTTCTAACTTCTAGCCTGACTCTAGTCTTATCTCCCTCCAATCTATTCAGCTTCCAGCATGATGTTTCTAAAATACAGTTTGATCATGTCACTTTTCTACTTGGAGGTATCCAATTGTTCCCCAATACCCTAAGAATAAATAGAGTTTAGAGGTTAAGGTCTTACGTCTAGCTGCATGACCTTCAGAAAGTTATGCAATTTCTCTGAGCCTCATTCTCTCATCAGGCAAATTGGGTTGTTTTGAGGAGTAAGTAAAATAATGTGTGTGATGTGCTGACCAACAAGTGTGGCATAGAAGAGAAATACAGTAAATATTTATTGATTATTTTGAAGAAACTTCCCAAAAACAGAGACTTACATTTTATTAATTCTTTCAAACCATTATGATAATTTGAATAATACTCTTTGAGAGTCAAGGATGAAAGAGGCAAAATGCTGATGCAGTTAGAGCTTTTTCCTCAATATCAGAGTTCCTCCCACCCCATTCTTATTCTCTCTCATCTTATTTTATGTCTCTGTTCACACTTACAGTGGGTAAGAGCAAATTCACAAAAAGATTGATGATTGACAATGAGAAGAGTCAGTTTTCCCAAGTATATTCACATTTTAAAGGGCACCATCTGATGACAAACACCAAGTACTGAATCTCTAATGATAAAACTCGAGATAGTGTGAGACAGAGGAGAAAGCTCTCTCCACATTTCTCAAATAATATCAAGTAGGTGACTACTTCCTGCTCTAAAGAGAACTCAATCAATGAGAATAGTGCATCATATTTAAATGGGTCTCACTTGATTTGGAAGCAAATATATCTAATGACTATTTGACTTGGAATAGCAAGTAAAATAAAATTATAAAGTAGATAAGTTTTGTTACATGAATATAATAAAACATTAGTAATTATTTAAAATATCATAATAATGTTTCAATAACCATTCAACATAGAAATAACCCAGCAGGATTCTTCAACTGTTTAAAAATTCTCAGTTATGAGCTAAGAGCAATTCCTGCAGGGAAATGTCAGCTTAAGGGCTTAAAAAAGGAAACAAAAGTAAGTAGACTTCCTCATCTAGTCCTTGAGATTGAGTGCTAACAGAGCTACTCACACATTAATAATGACAATAATAATAATAATTAGGAGAAGGCAATGGCACCCTACTCCAGTACTCTTGCCTGGAAAATCCCATGGACGGAGGAGCCTGGGAGGCTGCAGTCCATGAGGTCGCTAAGAGTCGGACACGACTGAGAGACTTCATGCATTTTTCACTTTCATGCATTGGAGAAGGAAATGGCAACCCACTCCAGTATTCTTGCCTGGAGAATTCCAGGGACAGGGGAGCCTGGTGGGCTGCCGTCTATGGGGTTGCACAGAGTCGGACATGACTGAAGCGACTTAGCAGCAGCAGCAACAATAATAATAATTGACATAAGAAACTAAAAGTCAGATTGCTTGATTCCAAAATAGATAAATGCAATAGGGATTTCCAGATAAACAGAAGTACTCAACAAATGTATGGTCAAGTATCATTTAGTTCTAAATGCAGAATGATGCATTAAAAGGTGCAGAGCTTGAATCTGGTAAATATATGTGCTTGTGTGCTTGCTAGGTCGTTTTAGTCATGTCCAGCTCTTTGGATCCTATAGATTGTAGCCTGTCAGGCTCCTCTGTCCGTGAGATTCTCCAGGCAAAAGTACTGGAGTGAGTTGCCATGCCCTTCTCCAGGGGATCTCCCTGACCCAGGGACTGAACCTGTATCTCTCACGTCTCCTGCGTTAGCCAGTGGGTTCTTTATCACTGGCGCCATCTGGGAAGCCAAATTAATTAATTTTAATTAATATTAAAAATATTAGTGTTGTCATGATGAGAAACAAGTAGAAATTAAATGCTTAAAATTAAAGCAACAAAAATTAGTGTTCTTGAAAAATAAAAAAAGAAAAATATTACTGAATTTTAAAGACATTGGAGATATTTGAAAATGAACCCCTAATGCATGTTAACCATTTCAATGGTACATGACAAATTAGATGCAGAAGTATAGCTATGGACACTCCTTTCCCAGGAAAAATGATGAGACAAATATTAAATATACATACATATATATATATTTCCTATACTATGTCAGCTCTAAAAAATTTATAAATGTGATGATGAACATACATTTCTTTATGGATATTCAACAATATTTTCCCATAATCATTTTCATTAAAACTCACTAGGTGATGAGGCTGGGAGGAGGAGAGAATGGGGAGCTGCTGTTTAGTGGGTATAGTTTTAAGATGAAAAGAGTCTTGGGGATGGAGGATCACACAACAATGTGAATGTACTTATGCCACTGAAGTGTACGCTTCAGTGGTTAAGATAATAAAGTTTATGTTTTATGTATTTTTCCACAATTAAAAACACACAAAGAAATCTCTAGATGCACATAGCCTGTTGCTACTTGTTATGTTTAAACTCCCACTACCTTACACTTCAAACCCCTCTGTTTGGAAATCCGAATAGAATAAATCTAAGATCCAAAATATGACTTATGGGCAGATAATAAAAGAACTGCTACTAACCTGGAGATAATTATTTATACTCCCCAAAGTCATCATGGACTGCAAGGAGATCCAACCAGTTCATTCTGAAGGAGATCAGCCCTGGGTGTTCTTTGGAAGGAATGATGCTAAAGCTGAAACTCCAGTACTTTCGCCACCTCATGCAAAGAGTTGACTCATTGGAAAAGACTCTGATGCTAGGAGGGATTAGGGGCAGGAGGAGAAGGGTACGACAGAGGATGAGATGGCTGGATGACATCACCGACTCGATGGACATGAGTTTGGGTGAACTCTGGGAATTGGTGATGGACAGGGAGGCCTGGGATGCTGCAGTTCATGGGGTCACAAAGAGTCAGACACGACTGAGCAACTGAACTGAAAGTCATCATGAGATTACAGTCATCTCCAGAAGCATGAAGAAGGAAGAGAAAAGAAGGTGGGATAATGGCATTCACTGATGCCAGGGCAATTAGATGAAAAATCTCCAGGCAACAAATGGATTATTTCTCTGGATATTTTATTATTTGTTGAGTGTTTAGCTAACATATAGAAACACTCATGTCTAGCACTATGCTGGGTGTTTGACCCTTTCTTTTTGTGGGATAGATGGTTAAGGGCAGGTAATTATCCCTCTGGAGATTCAAGAACTCTAGAATGGTTAGAAGTGCAAGCTGGAATCAAGATTGCCACAAGAAATATCAATAACATCAAGTATGCAGATGACACCACCCTTATGGCAGAAAGCGAAGAGGAACTAAAGAGCCTCTTGATGAAAATGAAAGAGGAGAGTAAATAAGCTGGCATAAAACTCAACATTCAAAAAACTGAGATCATGGCATCCAGCCCCATCACTTCATGGCAAATAGATGGGAAAACAATGGAAACAATGGGGAAAGACTTTATTTTCTTGGGCTCCAAAATCACTACAGATGGGTGACTGCAGCCATGAAATTAAAAGATGCTTGCACCTTGGAAGAAAAGCTATGACCAACCTAGACAGCATATTAAAAAGCAGAGACATTACTTTGCTGACAAAACTCCATCTAGTTAAAGCTATGTTTTTTCCAGTAGTCATGTATGGATGTGAGAGTTGGACCATAAAGAAAGCTGAGCGCCAAAGAATTGATGCTTTTGAACAGTGATCTTGGAGAAGACTCTTGAGAGTCCCTTGGACTGCAAGGAGATCAAACCAGTCCATCCTAATATTCATTGGAAGGACTGATGCTAAAGTTGAAGCTCCAATCCTTTGGCCACCTGATTTGAAGAACTGATTCAGTGGAAAAGACCCTGAGGCTGGGAAGGATTGAAGGCAGGAGGAGAAGGGGACAACAGAGGATGAGATGGTTGGATGGCATCACCAATTTGATGGACATGAGTTTAAGCAAGCTCTGGGAGTTGATGATGGATAGGGAAGCCTGGTGTGCTGCAGTCCATGGGGTCGCAAAGAGTTGGACATGACTGAGTGAATGAACTTACTGAGAATAATTACAATTATCTCATGGATAAATCCTAGTAAAGTTCTTTGAAGTATGTTTGAGTTACTTGCTTCATCTGGTGAGATTCCCAGAAGGTGTTAAGTTTTTAATACTGGTAAAGTCATAGTAATTATAAAGCTGTGTTCACACAGACAGTCTAAGAATAACAACATTTTAGGAATTGGTTTTATGAACATGTATTTAGTAGACAATTGCTTTTTGGAACAAATGTATGAAATCTGGATGAAATGCAGATATGCACCCCTTGTCACATAGACAAATATGCAGACTAAATGAATAGAACAACTCTAGACAATCATAAAAACATCCAGATAATTTTTATTGGGAAGCAACGGCCCTTGGGGCTTGTGATGATCAATCAAGTCAATAAATACATTGACTATTATTGTCCAAGTGAAAGCAAAAAGCTGTTTCATCACCTGCTGTTCCTGAAATACAAAGGGCCCATTTGTTCCTAGTGCCCTTGTAGTAAGCCTTTAAAACTAACAGCAGCAGATAAAATCCCAAAGTAAATAAACTCTTACGAAAACATGTAAGCCATTTTACTATTTGCTCTTTACTCTGTCCAGAATACACCTGCTGGTTTCAAACTCAGTAAACCATATTTTGCAGTGACCCTGATTTAAACATTACAGAATAATGTCTAAGTAGAAATAAGCTGATAAAGCTAATCACCAGGTTACCACTGGAAAGCTGGTTTCTTTAGACAAATATAAGGGATATATTATACACTGACTCTGGCCCAAATAACTTAAGACTCGTTGACTGTGAGATAGATAGTTTTATATCTCAAAAAAACAAACAAAAAAACCTCTTCCTAATCTCCCTCATGTTAGCTCCTTAAAAGATCATGCACAAACTATATGTAAAAATGAAAAAGAACAAATACTTTAAAGTATTATAATCTGTGATTTCAGAGCTATTTCAAGGAGACCTAAAAGTTTCAATCACAGTATCAGTTAATGAAGAAATAAGATGAAAATTTAATGTTCTTTAATTACCATACTAAATTTCCATTATTGACTTTAATTTTGATTTCAAAATATTCCAAATATGGCCTTGTAGATAAGTTTCCAAAACTTTTGATTTTTGTAAAAATTCTTTATAGTGATTCCTACCGAATTGTCAAAGTTATTCCTCTCCTGACTCAGGCTGAGAAAAAGCTGTAGTAATTCTTAGTGCGACTGTGGGGAGGAACAGAAACCAACAGATTTCCTCACAAATAACTGTACTATGAAAGCCAAAGAAAAAGCTGCTAAAAAAACTAGAGAGAATGTATAATTCAATATTTACTCTTTGTTTTCATTTCATCTTCACTCATTTCTTTTACACCTGAGATATAGAAAGTAATTTTTGTTTTAGTGCTATATGAAAATTTCAATACATCTGAAACATAAGAGTCAAATGAAAATCTACTTTTGTGGATTGAAAAATATTTTGATTCAGCCCATGATGTATATATTTTTCTACTTCTAAATGTAAATTTTGGTATATGTACAAATACAGGATTTTGTATATATCCTCAAGTATAGGATTCAGATACTTGAACAGAAATAGTAGGTAATGCATAATTTCAGACATTTAACCTAAATGCAAAAAAACACAAACAACCTTTACTAGTTCAGTGAGTATAAAATGATGCTATTTAATAAACTATGGCATTTTAATAAGCATGCCTGACATCTGGTACTGATAAAAAGGATTTTATATTTTATAGTTAACATTTAAAGAAAAAACATAACTGTAGTTTTGCTATCTATCACAGGCCACAAATGGCATAGGTCACATTTGGGTGGCTTCATTTCCTTTTTTGAATAGTTTATATAAAGACGCCACTTGTTTTCTTTCTTTCTGTGAATGCTTTATATAAGGTTTGGATCAAGTCCCAGAAATGAATAGATGAAGGAAGAAAGGAATGCATCAAATGAAAACGAAGTTTCTTAATAACAAAACTGATTATAGAATTTTCCTGGAACAAGTTTAGTTAATAAAGTTCATTCTAAAACAATGATCCAAGGAATTTGCATCTGGATAAATATTTGAAGTAACTGTTCCAGAACTGCAAAAACTCATAAGAACCTCTAAAAGTTCCATCTTTTGAACAACTGTATTTGCTCTAGGCAAAGTGGACTAATCCTTCAATTCAAGGCAGGTTTGTCAGGAGCCTATGGAAGCAGCAGCTGAGCCTGATTTTGCTGAGACAGTCAGGCTGCTCTGGAGCTGTCCAGATGCTCTCCTTGTTTCTGGAGCATGCGTCTTCTTGTCCTGCTTTCTCAGACTTCGTGTGTTCCACTCTTTAGATCCTCTGCTGAGTGTCCTGTTCCAACTTGGACATAGAACAGTGGTGTCCCTGACTCTTGACCCCAACACACCAGCTCTTGACCCTTTCCTCTAGAAGATGTCACTGGCATCTGGTCCTATCATTTCATGGCAAATAGGTGGGGAAAAGTGGAAGCAGTGACGGATTTTATTTTCTTGAGCTCCAAAATCACTGCAGATGGTGACTGCAGCCATAAAATGAGAAGAAGCTTGTTCCTTGGAAGAAAAGCTATGACAAACCTAGACAGTGTATTAAGCAACAGAAACATCACTTTGCTGACAAAGGTCCGTCTAGTCAAAGCTATGGTTTTTCCAGTAGTCATGTATGGATGTGAGAGTTGGACCATAAAGAAGAGTGAGTGCTGAAGAACTGATGTTTTTGAATTGTGGTGCTGGAGAAGACTCTTAAGAATTCCTCAGACAGAAGGAGATCAAATCAGTCAATCCTAAAGGAAATCAGTCCTGAATATTCATTGGAAGGATGGATGCTGAAGCTGAAGCTCCAATCCTTTGGCCACCTGATACGAAGTGCTGACTCACTGGGAAAGACTCTGATGCTGGGAAAGATTGAAAGCAAAAGAAGAAAAAGGTTGCAGAGGATGAGATGGTTAGATAGCATCAATGAGTCAATGGACATGAATTTGAGCAAGTTCCAGGAGATAGTGCAGGACAGAGGAGCCTGGCATGCTACTGTCTACAGGGTTGCAAAGAGTCAGACACGACTTAGTGACCATTATAACAGCAACAAATCAATGCAGTAGTATAAAATGTACATCATATACTTTTTCATTAAATTTTGTTATAATAATTGAAAAGCAATGAGTACACTTACACAAGCATTTATCAGATGATAATGACAGAAATATTATGTTATGAGACATTCAAAGTGACAAATAAAAGCTCTGAATGCAAAGTCAGTGGACTAACCTGTAAGAACTGGGAGTATGAATTAATTAGCTTAAAATCAAACATTTTTTCCTCCTTATTTGGTTCAGAATTCTTGTAATCATAAAAAATGTTTGGTTTCATGATTTACCTTTGAATTTCCTAGCCCAGTACAATATCACAGGCCTAGTAAAAATACTTGCAATATCTTGATCTGGTTATCTAGATTTACAAGAGGCATGATCCACCCTAAGATAATTGGTAAAAGTAAAAGACTCCAAGGTTTGATAATCTAGAAGAGTAAGTAAGGTGTATACACACACACACACACACACACACACACACACACACACCCCAATAGAAAGCTATTCAATGAAGAATTGAACAAAGAATGAACTGATATCAATAAGTGCAATTAACACTACTTTATATATATCTTAGAGATATTAGTGAAAGGAAATTCACTACATTTTCATGTGCTGTTGAAAATCCAGCTGGATGAAAATGAAATTGAGTTCTCTACTCTGAATGAGATCACAGTCTAGAGCAGAAGACAGCCCCAAAGGGAAAAGATTGTGATCGTTTGGAACAAATATACCAGTAGAGATGACTATAAGAAATGATGATTGCTTAGAGAAAGGGTCTCATATTAAGAATCAGGGGGAGGTTTGTATAGAGGGTAGTATTTAAGATCATTCTTAATGAATAATTTCACTGGGAAAATAGGAGGGAGAGGGGAATTCCAGACAGAAGGGACAACATATACAAAGGGGCAGAGGGGAGGGAAGCATGAGTCTTTGGGGAAATGCTGTAAACTAATTATAGGGAAGAGTGTAAAACAATGGGGTTAGAAAGATAAGATGGGTAGATCATAGAGGAATTTGTATACCATATGAAGTCCTTGGGAATACGTATTCTATATGAAGGCCTGTGGGTGATAGGGACTCCCAAATTATAGGCTTTATAATGGTAATTCCCAAGTGACATGAGGGAGGGACTGGGGAAGGAAGAGTTTGGACACAAGCTTGAAAAACCAAGACCTGCTGAACAGGACATGAAATAGACTAGAGTAATATTTAGGAGGGGATGAAGAGCAAGGGAAGTGAGAGAGAGGGAGAGAGAGAGGTCATCTTGGGTAGTTTTCAGGTTTTGACATAGGTAAGGTGGTTCACAGAGGTGTCACGCTGATGAAGATGAGCAATAGGGGAGGCGGTCAGGGGTTTGGAATATAAGGTAAGGAATTCTACTTTTAGACACATTGAATTTGAAAAGACTGAGGGACACCCAGTGGGGGCTGTATAAAGAAGCTGGAGTCCAGGAAAGTGGTCTGGACTGAATGAATATAGAATATCTGTGAGAATTCCAGCTCTGAAAGAAGATGAGCTGGTTAGGGAAAGTGTGCTTATGATCAAGAATAGGAGAGGTGGAGACAAGAGTCTGGGGGCACTGTAGTATTTACGACGCTGAAGGAAATGACGAGAAGAGGGTGATAAAGAGTATGACAAAAACGGGGAGATCTTAACCAGGAGGAGTAGGTTAATAGGAAGAGGCTGAAAATTAACAACCCAGAAGATACTAAAACTTGGTAATTATGAAGTGATCTTGGCTAGATCCAGGGGATAGAAATTTGAACAGGATAAATTAAGGAATACAGGGGAAATAAAGTAATCTAGTCCCAAGAAGCTTGACTTAGAAAGGTCAAAGGATGAAAAAAGTGCTAGTCTTGGGAAGCAGTTTCTTGGAGGGCTTTTGTAAATTTGAAGAGATTTTAGTACCTTCAGGGCCTGAGGAGAAAGAACTCAGTGAAGACTGCAGTTGTGGTTATAAGGGAGCAGAGATCCTGAGGAGGGAGCGGGCAGGCAAGAGGGAGGGAGGGGAGTGCAGGGCCTGATGGGGAAGAAGACAAGGAGGGTGGGTGCTGACAGCGTGCCTGAGGTGGACCAGCTGATGAAGTCAGGGCAGGGAGCAGTGGCTCACCTGAGGGCCTGCAGGTTCTTGGGGGGTGTGAAGGTCAGGATGAGGGAGGTCTGGAGCTGAAGAGGGGGCACAGGGGAAATGAAGTCAGGGCAGGGAGCGGTGGCTCACCTGAGGGCCTGCAGGTTCTTGGGGGGTGTGAAGGTCAGGATGAGGGAGGTCTGGAGCTGAAGAGGGGGCACAGGGGAAATCTATTTACCCTTGGAGAAGCAGCACAGTGTTTCCTTCTTGCAGTCCTCAGACTACAGTCTCATACTCAAATATATTTATATTTCATATAAGTATAAAACTATGCTGTAGTTATTTCACAAATTTATCTATCTTCTCAAGCAAACAGTGGATAGTGGAAAATTATGATCCACCTTTTGACGTCTTTGGAGGCATTACGGTACTGTATATCAGAAAAACCTGGGGTTTTGAGATAGACACATTGAGTTTGAGTCTTGAATCCATTGGTGACTAGTTATACAGTTTTAGGCTACTTTTATTCCCTGGCTGAGACTTAGTTTGCTTATCTGTAAAATGGAGATAGTAACACAGTCTTCATAAAGACACAAGGATTAAATTTAAAAATTGTGTGCCATCTCTCATCCATGGCATCCAGGACCAGATTGGACACATAATAAGCTTCATTTGTGCCTTCCATGTATATGAGGAGCCTGGAACACCTATGTGCATCTACATGAAAATATCCTTCTCTTTCAATTACTATATTCACTTTCATCTCTAACTTTAAAAATACTGCATTCCATTAAGAAGGTATGGAAAAGCCGCCGTTCTATCACACCTTAATTCTGTCCTTTGGTGATCATACCTTCCTCCTGACTGTTAGGTGTGCTTAAGTAAGGAATCCAGATCAAGAGTTTGGTTTGGCTCTTACCACATGGCAGGCCTCCTTCAGCAACATCCCCGGCCCCCTCCCCCCAGGTTTGACTGCTTTGTAGGCCTATTTGCCTTGGCTTTCAGGCTTGTTTTTATAGACCAGTCCTGCCAGCTTTTAAGATTACACAAGATTATAGTGGCATATTTTATTTAATGCTTCATTTTCTTTAGAAGAGTGATTTTTGGTTTTTTAAGAAAACAAAACGCCTCATAAGCCTGATGATTTGCCCAGCTGAATATAGGCCAACTGAGAAGAATTGGGTTACCAAGTTCTGGACACACAGCCCTGGAAAATGTCAGGAGTTGGATGGTCTACTCCTTTGTCTGGACCCAGCTCAAGTAACTTCCTGAATGAATCCTAAGTGCTTTAAGAAATAAAAGCACTCTTAAGAACTTGTTTTCTTCTAAGTATGGAAGAAGCACTGGTGATACTTGTTTGGGGGGAGCGTCCTTTTCATTTTGAATTTGAAAACCACAGGAAAATCAGTAGTTTAAGGAAATGCCAATAAAAGATGAAGTATCAGTTCAGTTCAGTTCAGTTCAGTCGCTCAGTCATCTCCGACTCTTTGCAAGCCTGTGAATCGCAGCATGCCAGGCCTCCCTGTCCATCACCAACTCCCGGAGTTTACTCAAACTCATGTCCATCGAGTCGGTGATGACATCCAGCCATCTCATCCTCGGTCATCCCCTTCTCCTGCTGCCCCCAATCCCTCCCAACATCAAGGTCTTTTCCAATGAGTCAACTCTTTGCATGACGTGGCCAAAGTATTGGAGTTTCAGCTTTAGCATCAGTCCTTCCAGTGAACACCCAGGACTGATCTTCTTTAGAACAGACTGGTTGGATCTCCTTGCAGTCCAAGGGACTCTCAGGAGATAATAATGATGTAGTATTGCTATTTTATCTGTGTTAATGGAGATCTGGGACTTTAAAACTGTCTACCAAAATCTAATTTGACATCATCTTTAGATATAAATAACTGTATAGACACTTTGCTGTATGCTATAATTTAAATATTATGAGGAAGAGAAAAGCATTTCCAAAAAATGAAAAGTTAGAAAAACAAAGATGAGGGAGGTCATACTTCTGGTCCAGCAATTTGGTCCTCAACAGCAGGAAAAAAAAAAATGGCCTGACTCCTTGCTTCTCTGTTCCTGCCAATCTCTGTGTAAAGGTGCTCATGAGTAGTGAAAAGAAGAAAAGGAATGTAGCAGAAGAAGAAACTTAAAAAGCAAGGCTGTTGAGTTAATGACATGAAATCCACATGCTAAATAGATAGTCCTTAAACAACTGACAGCTGACTTTTTTCTCGTGTTGACTTAATGCCTGGTCTCCTAACTTTAAGGACTCTGACTTGTAGCAGCTGGAAATGTGCTGGTTGGATCTTCTGCTCAGGAAGCAATAGCTCGTCTAGATTCACCACCTTCTTGGTGTTGAGGCCACACTTCCTGCAGGTTGCTCCCACCCAGTGAGTGAAGTTGGTGTGGGTACTAACACAGCCCTTTCTAGTCAGAGGCAGGATACTCCCTATGCACAACTTTGTTACAGGACTTCCCACTGGTCTGGCCAAAGCTTTCTCGGAACTGCACTTGGTCTGCAACCCCTCCTTCCCGTTCTCCTTCTGTAAGTGCCAGACCTCCTATATAGTAGGGAGGCTACTCTCAGCTTTCTCTGCTCCTGTTCTCAACAAACCCCTTGCATGGTTAATCCTATCTTGGCATCTGCCTCTTGGCAGACATGAATTAACACATTCATCCAATATCTTGTATTTGTTTTACACTCACAAGTAGGCATATACATAGAGAAAAGCTGAAGCAAAGAAAGATTTAATAAACTGCCAAAAGAGATATGATAACTCAAAGACCAGTCTCAGCTCCATCTTGGGACCTGAGGCTCCTGAAGCCCCACGGTTTTTCACTTAACCAACATTTATTGAATGCCTGGACCCTATCCTAAGAGTAAAGGACTCCTTTGAGTGGCATGCTCAGATTTGTAATATAATAAGATCATCCTGTTGCAAAGCATAGAAGTAGCTCAAGGGAACAAGGCCAGAGGAGAGGAGGCCAGTTTGGAGGCTGGTTCAGTCATCCAAAGAGAAAATGGTAGCACGTGTGAGAAGAGCCCCAGTGTAGATGAAAGAGGTGGGGAGACATTTAACTGGAAATTTTAGTGATTCAACATATATTTACTCCAGATCAGCCCTGCCCTTGGCTACACTCTGGGAAGACAGGAAACAACACATTCCCAACTGTTCAGAAGCATTTGAATGACTTTGGTCAGAGAAGTGTGTGTGTGTGTGTGTGTGTAAAGGAACTTTTGCTCCACTCAGTCACTTAAAGCCCAGAGACATACACTAATAAAACAAGAAAATGGCCTTGTGTCTAAACCACAGACCATGACACACAGAAGTCAATTACAGTGGGAAGCTCTGCCAGAACGAGGGTGCTGAGAGTGGCCCCAAACCTCAGACTCGGAACAGGATGCAGACTTCCCCGAAAACAAGTGGCACAACAGTAGAAGGTCTGACTAGTGACCCTCTGATTAGGACAACTAGTACGGGGGACTTTGGGAGAAGTGAGGAGTGCCTTGCGTGATGTGTCCTTTGGATACCCTGGTCTGGATTTCCCCTCTGAGTACTGAACTGTGTGCACACCATGTTTATTATAATTATTCTTAATCTTGTGACTTTTTACATTTTTACAGCCTTACTGAGCTATAAATGACCCAGAAAAAACTGCGTAGATTTAAAGCATACAATGTAGGAACTTTGGACATATGCATATATCTGGGAAAACATCATCACAATCAAGATGCTAACCATCTACTCTCCAAAGTTTCCTTGTGCCCTTTATAATCATCTTTCATACCCTCTCTTGCCTCCCACATCTAGTCGCAGACAACCTGTGATCTGCCTTCTCTCACTATAGTCTGTATTCTTAAGAATTTGATATAAATGGAATCATGCAGTATTTACTGTTTTTCCTAGCTTCTTTCATTTAACAGAATGCATTTGAGTTCCAGTCTCTTTAATTTTAGCCATTCTAATAGGTGTATAAGGTTCTTTAATTTTTTGTGGTTTAAATTTTCATTTCCCCAATAACTAATGATACTAAGTCATTTTTTCATGTGGTTATTTGCCACCTGCATACTCACTTTGAAGAAATTTCTTTTGAATCATCTGCTCATTTTTTAAGTGGTTGATCATTTTTTCATCATTGCCTTTATAGTGTTCTTCTTATATTACGTATACAAGTCTTTTATCAGATTTGCGAAGACTTTTTTAGTCTGTGGCTTCTCTTTTCATTCTAGAAGTTCTCTATATTGAAAATGTCCAATTCTGTAATGGATTATTTATGGTTTCAATCTAAGAAATACTTGCTTTACGCAAGGTCAGAAAGATTTTTCACCTGTGTTTTGCAGGTTTAGATTTTACATTTGTCTCTGATCCCTTTTGAGATAATTTTTGTTAGTAGTAAGTCTGAACCAAGGTTCCTTTTTTCACACATGAATATCCCATCATCTCAGTAGCATCTGCTGAAGAGACTGTCTTTTCTCCACTGAATTGCCTTTACCCCTTTGTCTGTCTTCTTTTGCATTACTTTATGTATTTTATGGTGCCGTTTTACCTCCTTAATTGGTTTATAAGCTGTAACTCTGAATTTTGTAGTTGTTGTTGATTAGGTTCTTAGTCTTTAGATTGGGGTTTACAGTTTACATCTTTGACTTACTGGTCTACTTTCAAGTAGTATCACTCACTTCATGCATGGTACATAAAACTTACAACACTTCTCCTCCGTATTCCTCCTTCTTTAGGACTGTTACTTTCATACATTTTATGTCCACATCTGTTATAAACCTCCAAACACAATGCTGTTGTATTTGCTTTAAACAATTATTTTTAAAGAGACGGAGTGAGTGATAGTTGCTCAGTCATGCCCGACTCTTTGCAACCCCATGGACTGTAGCCTGGCAGGATCCTCTGTCCATAGAATTCTCCAGGTAAGAATACTGGAGTAGGTTGCCATTTCCTTCTCCAAAAGAGATGGAAAATATTTTTAATTGCACTTACTGTCATATCCATCATTTCCCACACTTTTCATTCCTTTGAACAGATCCAGATTTTCATCTGGTATCATTTTCCTTTAACCTGGAGACTTCCTGTAATATCTCTTATAGTGTAACTCTGCTGGTAATGAATTCTCTGATTTTTTAATGTAAAAGATAGTTATTATTTTACCTTTATTTGAAAGATATTTTTTCATGGTATAGAATTCTACTTTAAATATATTATGCCGTTGGCTTGCATTATTTCCAAACAAAATCTGAGGTCATTTTTATTTATTCCTTTGTATTAAATATATCTTTTTCCTCTCTGATGGCTTTTAAGATTATCTTTTTATCATTGGCTTTAAATAATTTCATTGTAATGTGTGTTAGTGTAATGTGCTTTCAATTTTTTTACGTTTGGAGTTTTCTGTTAGTTTTGTGGGTCTGAAGTTTTCATTAAATTTGGAAAAATTAAGGGACTTCTCTGGTGGTCTAGTGGCTAAGACTCCATGCTCCCAACAGTGGCTAAGACTGAGTTCCCAATGAATGAGGCCTGGGCTCAATTGTTGGTCAGGGAACTAGATTCCACCTGCTACAACTAAGAGTTCACATGCCACAACAAAAGATCCTGCATGCCACAAAGAAGATCAAAGCTCCCAAGTGCCACAACTAAGACCCTACACAGCCAAATAAATAAACATTTTTTTTAATCTGGAAAAGTTGCCATTCTTTTTGCAAATTTTTTTGTTTCCCCCTTTTTCACTTCCAATTACAAGCATATTAAGCTGCCTAAAGTTATCTTGTAGCTGATTGATTTTTAAAAGAATATATTTTATTTTTTAAAGCAATTTTAGGTATAAAGCAAAACTGAGTGGAAGATACAGAGTTTTCATATACTGTCTATATAAACACATAACTTCCCCCACTATTGACATCCTCCACCAGAGTGGCACATGTATTAACACTGATGAATTTACACTGACACATCATTATCACACAAAGTCCATAGTTTACCATAGAGTTCAATCCTCATATTGGACATTCTATAGGTTTAAATGTATGACATGTATTCAACATTAGAGTATCATAAGGGCAGTTTCACTGTCCTAAAAAACTTCTCTGTTCTGCCCATTCATTCTCCCCCCTCCCCTAAACCCCAGTAACCACAAATTTTTCACTGTTTTCTTGTTTTTGCCTTTTCCAAAATGCCACATAATACTGTAGAGGTTATTCAGATTTACACATTCAAATTTCCTCCATGTTTTTTCATAGCTGGATAGCTCATCTCCTTTTAGCACTGAATAATAGCCCATTGTCTGGATGTATCACAGTTTACTTATCTATTCATCTATTTTTTCCATCTACTGAAAGATATCTTCAGTTCAGTTCAGTTGCTCAGTCATGTCCAACTCTTTGCGACCCTATGGACTGCAGCATACCAGGCCTCCCTGTCCATCACCAATTCCCCAGAGATTACTAAAACTCATGTCCATTGAGTTGGTGATGCCATCTAACCATATCTTAGTTACTTCCAAGTGAATAAAGTTGTTTTAAACTTTCAGGTGCAGGATTTTCTGTGACCTAAGTTTTTAACCCCTTTGGATAAATACCAAGGAGCTTGATTGCTGGATCATATGATGAGAGCATGTTTAGGTTGTAAGGAACTACCAAACTGCCTTTCAAAGTGGCTGTACAATTTTCCATTCTCACAAGCAATGAATAAGGGCTCCTATGTCTCCATTTCCTTGTCAGCATTTGCCATTGTCAGTGTTTTGAATTTTGGCCACTCTAATCAGCATGTAATGGTATCTCATCATTGTTTTAATTTGCATTTCCCTGATGATGTCTGATATAGAGCAGTTCATATGTTTTTGCCACATGTAGATCTTCTTTGGTAAGGTGTGCGCCCTCCTTCTCCACACTCTTTTCTCTTTGAGTTTCACTTTTGATAGCTTTTATGTTTTCAGTTTCACTCACTGATCTTTTCCTCTGTAGGGTTTCAACTATTAGTCCAATGCAGTGCATTTTTTTTTTCACCTCACATACTCATTTCTAGAAGTTCATTTTATAAATACATATTTTATGTCTCTGCTTAACAGACTCAATCTTTCTTCTAGCTTCTTGAACACATGCAGTGTGGTTATAATAGAAATTTTAATGTCCTTGTCTAAGAATGCTATCATCTGTGACATTTCTGAGTTTGTTTCTATGTATTACTGTTTGTCCTTATTATGAGTCACATTTTCCTACATCCGTGATAATTTTTAATTGGATGCCAGTCTTTGTAAATTTTTCCCTGTTGAGAGCTGAATATTTCTGTATTCCTATAAATACTCTTAAACTTTGTTCTGGGATGCAGCTAGATCAGTTGGAATGATTTAATCACTTGTTTTTATGCTTTGCTGTGTGGCATCAGAGTAGCAGCCTTTACTCTGGGGCTGATTTTTCACTACTACTTAAGTGATTCCCTTTGAGTACCCTACTCAATATCCTGTAAATTACAAGGAGTTTTTTCTCTCTGGCTGAAGAGAACACAAACTATTCTGAACCCTGGGTAACTCTGAGACTGCTATCTTTAATCACTGTTGATGGTTCTTCCACTGTCCTTGGGTGGTTTCTTCACCTGCATGTGCTGATCAGTACTCAGCTGCAGATTTGGGAGTAGTAGAGAAACCCTCCGGAGAAGGCAATGGCACCCCACTCCAGTACTCTCGCCTGGAAAATCCCATGGACGGAGGAGCCTGGTGGGCTGCAGTCCATGGGGTCGCCAAGAGTCGGACACGACTGAGCGACTTCACTTTCACTTTTCACTTTCATGCATTGGAGAAGGAAATGGCAACCCACTCCAGTGTTCTTGCCTGGAGAATCCCAGGGATGGTGGAGCCTGGTGGGCTGCTGTCTATGGGGTCGCACAGAGTCGGACACGACTGAAGCGACTGAGCAGCAGCAGCAGCAGCAGAGAAACCCTCTACAGCCTCTTGGAGCCCTTTCCCTCTGTGAAGCTCTTCCTCAGTGTTCTACCTTAAATTCTAGCTGAACTGGCCTCCTTGTGATGCCAACATTTTCTTACAAGTCAGGGAGACAATCATGGTCCTACTTGGGTTCCCCCTCCCTACATTGCAGCCTAGAAATTTTCCTTAGACAGTAAGCAGGGGAAACTCTAAGGCTCATCTTGTTTGTTTCTCATTTTCCAGGGTTCACTTTCCTGTGCTGTCTAATGTCCAATATCTGAAAATCTTTCTTTTATACGTGTCATCTGTTTCTTTAGTTGCTTCCAGCAGGAGGGTATATCTGGTTCCTGTTATTCTATTGTATCTGGAAGTGGAAGTCCCAAATTGTTTTTGTAAAATTAGTTTCTATCATCTATCTATCTATCTATCTGTTAAGAGATTTATGAAAGGAAGGTCAACAGTGTTAGCAAAGGTTGTTTCCAGGTCATGGGCTTGGGATAATATTTTACTTCTTTGTTTGTGTTTTTCTTTTCCTTAATTTTTAATCTTGATATACATAGCTTTTACTTTTTAAAATAGCCCATGGCTCATTTCTGCAATAGAGAGCATTTCCTACCCCCAATTTTTTTAAAGGCACTAACATGTATTTTCCCCTAGATTCTAAATAAATTGCAGAATAAATAATTTTAAAATATTGAAGAAAAAGAACAGTTGGCAACCAAAATTTCCAGTTCTATCCTTGAAAACCATGTTCTGTTACCCCATGTGTGCATGCTAAGTCACTTCAGTTGTGTCTGACTCTATGTGATCCTGTGGACTGTAGCCCATCAGGCTCCTCTGTCCATGTGGATTCTCTAGACAAGAATACTGGGTTACCATTCCTCCCTCCAGGGGACCTTCCCAACCCAGAGATCGAAACCACGTCTCCTGCGTTGGCAGGCAGATTCTTTACTGCTGAGTTACCTGAGAAGCATATGTTAAAATTTATCAAATTTATAATTTAAATATGTGCAGTGTATTGTATGTTAATTATACTTCAATAATGCTAATTAGGAAAAAACATTTATTTTAAAATTTAAAAAGTCTGTGACATACATCTTATAAATTCAGAGAAGAAATTAGGACATATTGAGGGCCCGCTCTGTGCTAGACCGTGCTAAATGTTTTCACTAGGTTTTGTCATTCAATCATCACACCAACCCAGTGAAGCTGGCATTAAAATTCCCATATCAGCTGTATATTGACACCCTGCTTATTTAACTTATATGCAGAGTACATCATGAGAAATGATTGCCGGGAGAAATATCAATAACCTCAGATATATAGATGACACTCCCCTTATGGCAGAAAGTGAAGAGGAACTAAAAAGCTTCTTGATGAAAGTGAAAGAGGAGAGTGAAAAAGTTGGCTTAAAGCTCAACATGCAGAAAACTAAGATCATGGCATCTGGTCCCATCACTTCATGGGAAATAGATGAGGAAACAGTGGAAACAGTGTCAGACTTTATTTTTCTGGGCTCCAAAATCACTGCGGATGTTGACTGCAGCCATGCAATTAAAAGATGCTTGCTCCTTGGAAGGAAAGTTATGACCAACCTAGACAGAATATTAAAAAGCAGAGACATTACTTTGCCAACAAAGGTCCGTCTAGTCAAGGCTATGGTTTTTCCAGTAGTCATGTATGGATGTGAGAGTTGGACTATAAAGAAAGCTAAGTGCAGAAGAATTGATGCTTTTTAAGTGTGGTGCTAGAGAAGACTCTTGAGAGTCCCTTGGACTGCAAGGAAACCCAACTAGTCCATCCTAAAGGAGATCAGTCCTGGGTGTTCATTGGAGGGACTGATGTTGAAGCTGAAACTCCAATCCTTTGGCCACCTGATGCGGAGAGCTGACTCATTTGAAAAGACCCTGATGCTGGGAAAGATTGAGGGCAGGAGGAGAAGGGGACGACAAAGGATGAGATGGCTGGATGGCATCACCGACACAATGGACATAGGTTTGGGTGGAGTTGGTGATGGACAGGGAGGCATAGTGTGCTGCAGTTCATGGGATCGCAAAGAATCAGACACAACTGAGCGACTGAACTGAACTGAACAAGTGAAGAAACCAGGCTCAGGGAGATTAAGCATCCCTCAGTGGGAACACTGAAAGTTAAATTTTTAATT
This sequence comes from Capricornis sumatraensis, assembly GCF_032405125.1. NCBI lineage: Eukaryota > Metazoa > Chordata > Mammalia > Artiodactyla > Bovidae > Capricornis > Capricornis sumatraensis. Next base: position 37,484,665 of record NC_091080.1, on the reverse strand, counting down.
CAGATTTGTGCCCTCTCTGCAGTGGTACTACATACAGTCGATGGAGTCACTAATAGTTGGACACGACTGAAGCAACTTAACACGCATGCACATGCTTCTCAGGGCATTTTTGCCTGTTAGGACTCCTAAGTGTTACTTACACATGCAACTTTGTAACAATAATCTTGCTTATTATGTTCTTTTATTTAAAAAAGTTCAATTATAGGTTAGGCTTTTTATCCTAGATGATCTTTACATCTCAAGATTGAGATGAAATATTTGAATTTGTAATACTGGCTTTTGTTTGCTTCTATTTGTCATGATACACATGTTTATTTAAAAGTTAAAACTTAAGACAAATACACTGTAGAAATGCAAGTAGAACCAGAAATAAATAAATCACTTGGAGAATGCAACATGTCCATCCTCTGTTAAAGTTCAGAACACTGTAATTAGTAGCAATCTCCATGGAATAGACTTTGTCACAAAATAGAACTACATGTTCTTCTCTCTGATTCTTTCTTTGTATTGTAAACATATGACAATAAAAAAGACATAAACTTCTCTATTACCTCTCTCTATATTCATACTTTCTAGCATGCCTTCCATGCTTCTCCTTCACAAACCCTGCCCTCTTCCCTGTCTGTTCCATCATTCGCTTCTCTAACCACATATTCTGCCTTTTGCTTCTGAACTTTTATTTATGTTCCTCTTTCTTCCTAGAATGAAGTCCTTCTTAAAAACCTCAACATTCTTTAAAGAGTTTTTAAAGCCTCCCTCAGCCTGGAGTTTTTCCTGTTCATCCTGACCAGAAATGATTAATTCCATTTTCCCAATTCTTGGAATATTTATTGTCTATTCCATTCACTTACTCTTATAGATCACATACCACCTTATTCATCTACACACTCACTCCTTTTACTCTTTAGCATTTTACTTTATTTAATTAAAAAAATTTTTTTGCTATATAGTAGGATCTTGCTGTTTATCTATTTTATATATAGTAGTGTATATCTGTTAATCCCAAGCTTCTAATTTAGCCCTCCCCTTCTTCCCCTCTGGTAACCATAAGCTTATTTTCTATGTCTGCGAGTCCATTTCTGTTTTGCAAAATAGTTCATTTGTATTATTTTTTTTTAAAGGATGCCAAGTATTTATTGTAAACATTTCCAATTTTCCCAAACACCACATGGTTCAGTTCTCTCAACCAGCCCATTAATAAACCCCAAAATGTGGGCCTAAACTTGGCTTAGCTTGGCCATACTTAATTACTGAGTGTATAGGATGTTTTCCTCTTTTATTTTATTTTATTTATTTATTTATTTTTTTGACTAAAACTCCACATATAGTGATATATGATATTTTGAGAAAGCAGGGCCGATCTGCATAGAACTCATTATATTAACAGTCAGAGATGTGGGGTGTGCTAACATTCACCTAGACGTACAAAGCAGGACAAACAGAAATGTGTACGTGTACATTTTGTTGGATCCTCATGCAACCTGGTGAGAAGCAGAGTTTTATCCTTTCAAGGCTTAACAAAAAGAAGGTCAACGGTTACTGAAATATCTACGGATCAAACGGTGTGATGTCTGGGACTTACTTCAAAATAAGCTGGTAAGGGGCTGGGAGAGAATATTGATTTAGAAAAAAAAGCTAGATTGTTGGTAATTACTGAAGCAGTGGGATGGATATATGAGGTTTTATTACACTAGTCTTTATAGTTCTCTATATTTGACCATTTCAATAAAAAGTTTTAAAATGTTTATGTTAGAGCAGTAGGACATGTACAATGAAGCTCGAAATATTCTCTTACACAAAAAATAGATTAGTTTAATACCCATGTGCCTTCAAAGATTTTAAAATTAAAAAAAAAAAAATTAAATAAATAAATAAATCTAAAAAAAAAAAAAAAAACTTATTTGATCACAGTCTACAGTTGGGAAGGATGTGTTGCCATGGAATACTGGAACCCTGTGCTGGTCATATGTTATTTCTGCATAACGGTACCACCTATTCCTTTATTCAGTTAAAACCGTGTTGAATGCCTACCACGTGCTAAATATCACGTTTGGCACTATGGTGCCCTGCCTATGAAACGCTCTGGTCTAGCAGGGCTCAGATTACAGGCAATCAATAATATCATGAATTATCCACATTTTATATAAGCACGGCCTTTTGTCAAAATTTTGAGAGTTATTTTTCATTCCTTACCTTCCCTAGTTTCATCTATTTGATGTATCATCAAGTCCTGTCTACTCTAATTTCTCTAACATACCGATTTTCCTCTTCTATTCTTATTTCTACCACTTTCTTTCTCTTTATTTCTACCAATCATCATGATCTGTTGCCTGGAATACAGCAGTCTCCTAATTGGTCTTCTTGCTTCTATTTTTGTATTCCTACCATTCATCTTGCAAGAGTAATGCTAAAAAAAACATGCTTCAGATTATGTTCCTCCCTATGGCCTAAAAGTCTCTAATAGGTTCCCATTGCATTAAGGATGGCATTTATAGGATCTGGCCTCTCTGATTTGAACTCACAACACTCCTTCTCACCCTGCAGACCTGCTGGGCTGCCTTAAGAAATGACTTGTGCTCCACTACAGATGTGTTCCTTGTTAGTTGGGAAATGAAATCTGTTGATTACACTGTATACTACATATTATCTTTTCTAAAGAAATACAGCAGTGTATAACTGGCATTGCCATAACCAGATTACTATCAGATGTCAGGTTAATGTAACTGATATAAGAATAAAATATAACTACAAAATTCCCCTATGCTCCTAGCAAGAAATTATGAAGTATTTCAGACTTACAACCTCAACATTTTACCCATGAAATGACTGTGCGTATTTATTTATACTTTATTATATCTTACTAAACTTTCATAATTTTTGCACACTAATATCACATGAAAGTTTAAAGGCTGGATAGCAGTTAAATAAAAATCTCTAAGTGAAAACAGTAACCTATAAACAAAAAACCAACAAACAAGGTAACTAACCTAGAAAAGTAACATGATATTATATCATTAGTTGGTATTTCTAAACTGCTTTTAAAGCAGAAAATGCAACATAAAGTACTCTAGGGACCAGAAAAAGGCTTCAGTGAACTCGAAAGTCTTTTAAAGACCTAAATACAAATTTGAGACAATCCAAACAGAAACACATACTTGGCATTTCTTCCTGACCCCTGGTCTACGTAACAACAAAAATAAAAATTTCCCCAAGGGTAAAACTAGTATATAGTCAGATAGCAGATACTTTTATTTTCCAAGAGGATACTGAACAGAAGGGGCATCTCCTCCAGAAAGCTCTGTTTAGTGGACAACTGGAAGGACTCACTTAGGGGGTTGATAGTGAAGTTGGAGTCACCTAAGCATAGTACAGGAAGTTTCTTCTCAGTGCAAGATGAGGGCACTTATTAAATCTGTCTCAGGTTGGAAGTCTTTGGGTTGTATCAATATATTTAGGCTAAGGGCACAGTAATAATGATGGAAACCATTTGGAAGTAGGTAAGTAGAATGGTAAAACTTACCATGTGAGACACTTAAGAGACACTTAACCTATGCCAACTATTTTAATTTTCACAGAAACTCGATTAGGTAGATGTTATTATATCTTCACTTTATAGATGGTAATGGCAACCCCACTCCAGTGTTCTTGCCTGGGAAATCTCATGCACAGAGGAGTCTGGTGGGTTACAGTCCACAGGGTCACAAGAGTTGGACACGACTTAGCAACTAAACCACTATATCTGAATTATAATGTCTTGGCTTCCTCAGTCTCTGAGACTGATGTAAGGGCATCTTTGCCTTGCTGTTCAAGAGGATGGTCATTAAGATCTTTACATTTTAGTTACCTCTTGGAAAATTCTAGTGAGTTATAAGAATTTTGCTACGTATATAAATGCCAGAGCAAAGCTGGTGGCAAAGGTGTCAGATATAGGGAAGTAAAAATTGATGCATCGCTTTTAGTAATTGCATTTGTTCACAAGGATATAAACATGGATTCTGTGTGAATGACTCCCAAAGAAGCTATCACTACCCTGAAATCTTGCCTCTAGCTCTAATCCTACATCTCTAAATTCCCAAAAGACTTTTCCAAGTGTATATTCTTCTGTACATCTAACTCATTATTTTAAATTAGAATTTATAATTTCTCTTCCCATCCTACTTACCCACCCTCATGCTTAATTTATGTTAAAGACTTTAACAGGCATCTGAAACATTTTATTCCTCAGCTTTTATCTCTTATTTCACTCTCCATTCAATTAATCCATTGACATTTCTTTTACTATCTGTCCTTTCCTCTTTGTTAGTAATTCTCACCAAGGGAATGAGAGCAGAAGGGATATGGTAACTTCCTGGCCAAGTACCTCACTATCCTTTTCTTCCCAATATTCCATAAAGGTGAGCCACCTGCTAACCAAGAACATATTCCTCACACTAATGTGTTAAGTCACCCTTTATTTGGGGGATCTATCTGTTATCAGTGCTAGCCCACTCTAAATACATATTTACTACATGTTAGGCATTGTGTTAAGCACTTTATATGGATTATCTAATTTAATCTTCAGAATAATACTATGAGGAACATATTATTACTATTTATTTTTTTATAGAAAATGAAACTGAAGTTTATGTGGTTCAGGAAACCTTTGCTTCATGAGAAAGACTCGAACCAGGAGTCAGCCCCGAATTGCCAAATCCAAGGCTCATCTCTTAACCAATACACCAGGATCTTTATCAATTATAAAAATATAAACTCCAACTAATATGACATTGTAAATCAATTGCATTTCAATAAAATGAATATTAAAAAACCAAATTGCGGTAATATTAAGAATCAAGAGTTACAATGCCATGGTTTCTGTGTCTTTGGACCTTAAGTAAGACAGTAGGTGTTGCGAGAGCGCATCAGAGGGCAGATACACTGAAACCATAACCACAGAAAACTAGTCAATCTAATCACATGGACCACAGTCTTGTCTAACTCAAGGAAACTAAGCCATGCCATGTGGGGCCACCCAAGATGGGCGGGTCATGGTGGAGAGGTCTGACAGAATGTGGTCCACTGGAGAAGGGAGTGGCAAACCACTTCAGTATTCTTGCCTCGAGAACCCCATGAACAGTATGAAAAGGCAAAATGATAGGATACTGAAAGAGGAACTCCCCAGGTCGGTAGGTGCCCAATATGCTACTGGAGATCAGTCGAGAAATAACTCCAGAAAGAATGAAGGGATGGGGCCAAAGCAAAAACAATACCCAGTTGTGCGTGTGACTGGTGATAGAAGCAAGGTCCAATGCTGTACAGAGCAATATTGCATAGGAACCTGGAATGTGAGGTCCATGAATCAAGGCAAATTGGAAGTAGTCAAACAGGAGATGGTAAGAGTGGATGTCAACATTCTAGGAATCAGCGAACTAAAATGGACTGGAATGGGTGAATTTAACTCAGATGACCATTTTATCTACTACTGTGGGCAGGAATCCCTCAGAAGAAATGGAGTAGCCATCATGGTCAACAAAAGAGTCCAAAATGCAGTACTTGGATGCAATCTCAAAAACGACAGAATGATCTCTGTTCGTTTCCAAGGCAAACCATTCAGTATCATGGTAATCCAAGCCTATGCCCCGACCAGTAACGCTGAAGAAACTGAAGTTGAACGGTTCTATGAAGACTTACAAGACCTTTTAGAACTAATCCCCCCAAAAGATGTCCTTTTCATTATAGGGGACTGGAATGCAAAAGTAGGAAGTCAAGAAATACCTGGGGTAACAGGCAAATTTGGCCTTGGAATACGGAATGAAGTAGGGCAAAGGCTAATAAAGTTTTGCCAAGAGAACGCACTGGTCATAGCAAACACCCTCTTCCAACAACACAAGAGAAGACTCTGCACATGGACATCACCAGATGGTTGACACCGAAATCAGATTGATTATATTCTTTGCAGCCAAAGATGGAGTTCACTCAAACTCACGTCCATCGAGTTGGTAATGCCATCCAGCCATCTCATCCTCGGTTGTCCCCTTCTCCTCCTGCCCCCAATCCCTCCCAGCATCAGAGTCTTTTCCAATGAGTCAACTCTTCACATGAGGTGGCCAAAGTACTGGAGTTTCAGCTTTAGCATCATTCCTTCCAAAGAACACCCAGGATGGATCTCCTTCAGAATGGACTGGCTGGATCTCCTTGCAGTCCAAGGGACTCTCAAGAGTCTTCTCCAACACCACAGTTCAAAAGCATCAATTCTTCAGTGCTCAGCCTTCTTCACAGTCCAACTCTCACATCCATACATGGCTACTGGAAAAACCATAGCCTTGACTAGACGGACCTTTGTTAGCAAAGTAATGTCTCTGCTTTTTTGGCCCATGTACTCATTGAAATACTGGCTAACATGGAGTCCCACTCAGTATTGATAGGAATAATTATAAAACTGGAATAACTTACATTTCATTCGATAAATGTTTAAGGAATGGTGTTTACTAGGTACTTCTACAGACATTGCATACGTGATTGTGAAGTGGAAACACTGGTGAAGAGATGATACTAGAAGAGAGGGGACAGAAAAAACCTAATAAAAGTTGATAAGTATTAGTTGCACACGAGAATCTGTGTGATAGTAAAGGCAGGCATTTTTATCCCACTTTACATAGAAGGAAATTGAGATATCTGTTTTAAGATTAGTCTAATCCTATACAAGGAGCTAATGACAGAGACAGAAATAGGACCCTGGTCATCTGACCACAAGCACCCCAAATAATCTATTCCAAGCAAGATGGAAATGAAGGGAGATGATGTTCATAAGACACCAGCTATACTGCTTTTAACAAGTCAGTGTTAGGTTGATCTAAAAATATACAGAAAGTGTTTCTGTTTTTCCACAGGAAAAAAAGAGCATGAAATTGCCCTTACCCTATAGTCACACATAGAGAGGCAGAGATCTGTCTTCAGTGATGTGTTACAAAGATCCTTCTGTGTCATTCAAAAATAGAAACCAGCCATGCAGGGTAGCAGCTGCTGATTCCTCAAAATGCATGACACTGATGGCTGAATCACAATATTTCCTCCTTAGCTTCTAAGTACACAGATCAATTTAAGAAAACTCTCAATTCCTTTTTTATTTGCTGGATTCACAATGCAAGTTCTTCTTCTAGAATGGGGAGGGATATCCCCCTCAGGAGGTTCTTTCCATTCTAAAATATAACATGTGCACAACTGTGTTTTAGAAGTGATTGATTACCAGAGCGGATACATTCACCATTCAGTCACATTAGCTCCCTGATTTTTTTGGCTCTGTGGGGAAAAAGGCATGTGACCATCTGATTTTATGCCTACCTGTAATGAAAACATATTTCCACTTTTTAAGGTAAAACACAATGACCTTCCTCAGAAATATTCAAGGATTATTTCGAAACAGACACAAATCTTTGTGGCATTAATAAGCCACGCAGCATTAGAGACACTTCTAACCCAAATTTACCGTTTTCTATATAACTAAAATAGGAAATGAGGTTAACTATATAGAAAGAACAGTCTTTTATTGTGGGTTCCTTACATAAAGCCAATCTTCAGAGAAAGATTCAATATTCTACATTGATAAATTCATTTTTAAAACAAAAGGCCAGAAAAGGAATTTATATTACATACTCACCTTTCATCAAATTATAAAACAGACCCTGCCTTTCTTATTTAACCTATAATTGCAAGTGAACTTCCTGATGTTCAAGCTGGTTTTAGAAAAGGCAGAAGAACCAGAGATCAAATTGCCAACATCCACTGGATCATGGAAAAAGCAGGAGAGTTCCAGAAAAGCATCTATTTCTGCTTTATTGACTACGTCAAAGCCTTTGACTGTGTGGATCACAATAAACTGTGGAAAATTCTGAAAGAGATGGGAATACCAGACCACCTGACCTGCCTCTTGAGAAATCTGTATGCAGGTCAGGAAGCAACAGTTAGCACTGGACATGGAACAACAGACTGGTTCCAAATAGGAAAAGGAGTGCATCAAGGCTGTATATTGTCACCCTGCTTATTTAACTTCTATGCAGAGTACATCATGAGAAACGCTGGACTGGAAGAAACACAAGCTGGAATCAAGATTGCCGGGAGAAATATCAATAACCTCAGATATGCAGATGACACCACCCTTATGGCAGAAAGTGAAGAGGAACTACAAAGCCTCTTGATGAAAGTGAAAGAGGAGAGTGAAAAAGTTGGCTTAAAGCTCAACATTCAGAAAACGAAGATCGTGGCATCCGGTCCCATCACTTCATGGGAAATAGATGGGGAAACAGTGGAAACAGTGTCAGACTTTATTTTTGGGGGCTCCAAAATCACTGCAGATGGTGACTGCAGCCATGAAATTAAAACACGCTTACTCCTTAGAAGAAAAGTTATGACCAACCTAGATAGTATATTCAAAAGCAGAGACAGTACTTTGCCGACTAAGGTCCGTCTAGTCAAGGCTATGGTTTTTCCTGTGGTCATGTATGGATATGAGAGTTGGACTGTGAAGAAGGCTGAGCACCGAAGAATTGATGCATTTGAACTGTGGTGTTGGAGAGGACTCTTGAGAGTCCCTTGGACTGCAAGGAGATCCAGCCAGTCCATTCTGAAGGAGATCAGCCCTGGGATTTCTTTGGAAGGAATGATGCTAAAGCTGAAACTCCAGTACTTTGGCCACCTCATGTGAAGAGTTGACTCATTGGAAAAGACTCTGATGCTGGGAGGGATTGGGGGCAGGAGGAGAAGGGGACGACTGAGGATGACATGGCTGGATGGCATCACAGTCTCGATGGACGTGAGTCTGAGCGAACTCTGGGAGTTGGTGATGGACAGGGAGGCCTGGTGAGCTGCAGTTCATGGGGTCGCAAAGAGTCGGACACGACTGAGCGACTGAACTGAACTGAACTGAATCTCGAGTGGATTAAGCCAGTTTTTTTGTTGTTGTTTTTATTTTTCATAACAAGTCTTTTTTATTTAGAACTTTGCCATCAGCTTGTCATTATTTTCTAAAGTTCAATCATTAAAAAAGAAAAAACACATGCCAGAATTTCTCAACCTTGGCACTATTGACATTTGAAGCTGCAACTATTTTCTCATAGTGGTGAGGTTGGGGTGAGGAGCTGTCCTGAGCATTGTAGATGTTTAGCAGCATCCCTCATCCCTGTCAACTAGATGCTGGTAGTACCTTCCCCCAAACTGTGACTTGTATCAATACAGGCGAAAATGTTTCCAGGCATTGCCAACTGTCCTCTAGCAGAAGCAGAGGAGCAAAATCACTCAGTTGGGAACCACGGGCATATACTAATGCTGCTATATAACTAAGTGCAGCTTTATTGCTCAGTACTGAAAACTAAGACATGAAACAATTCATCATGCAGCAAAATTGCATCCCGGAAATGCCCTCAGCAGCTCAGCTTTCTAGTTCATTTAGGATAGGGTAGAATCACGTGTATGTGAAGGAGGGAGCTGGGGCTCTTTAAGTGAGAAGTTGATCTAACACTACAGAGAATAAGTATAAACAAATTATTCACCCTGTGCTTTCCCTACAGTCCTGGGGTTCAATTTAGTCCTGGCCAAGTCCATTCTGTTTCCTCTTCCTAGAATATCTTTGTAGTTATGCTAACTTCTATTTCTTCTTTATAGTTTATCTTGTCATTATCTGATTGGAAAATGTTGACTGTCTCAGATTGAATTAAGAGCTCTGTGCTCCAGCAACCAATGCTTGCATACCTCTGTCACAGCAAAATAGCAAAGTACTGACTACATTTGTTTACCTGCTATAGCTTCTCTTAGTTCATGATTAGTTCCTAGAGGGTGGGGATCATATCTTATCTTTGAATCTCTACATTTAGCATAGTGCCTGATGACTGTAATATAAGCCTATAATATACATGGTGGCTCAGAGGTTAAAGCATCTTCCTGTAAAGCAGGAGACCTGGGTTTGATCCCTGGGTCGGGAAGATCCCCTGGAGAAGGAAATGGCAACCCACTCCAGTACTCTTGCCTGGAGAATCCCATGGACGGAGGAGCCTGGTGGGCTACAGACCATGGGGTCGCAAAGAGTCAGACACGACTGAGCAACTTCACTTTCACTTTCATAATATACATAGAGGCATACTATTACATGAATGAATGGCATTCCAAACATCATTATACTAGCATGTAATAGCTCCTTATGTTTTTATGCAGGCTGTGAGAAGGAAGTAGAGAAATCAGAGGGAGGTAATTTGATCCTAAATAATTCATAGTCTGGTAAGGCAAACTACACCTTCCTTTTGCTAACAACCTAAGCAGTATGAAAATATTTATGGTCTATTATATTGTAAACACATTGACATTATCACTGAATCTTCATAATGACCCAATGTGGAGGGTACATTATTGTCTCCATATATTGTTTATGGTGAAACTGACGCTCAAAGAGGTCTGTAACTTGCCTGTAGTGACTGACACAGTTAAAACTTCACCCTTTTAGACTACAAAGTCACATCATCTTTCCTGATACCTGATAGGCTCTTGTTCTGTGGGTTTCAAACTACTGAAATTATTGATGAGGACCTAAAACTTTCAAATGTTGTTCCTTGGGTACCTCATCAGAAACTCCTAAAAGAATTTTGAAAATAATTATAGGATACTACATGAGTTTGCTTCAGCAATACGTGAACCGTGATCTTCCTGATGTTCAAGCTGGTTTTAGAAAAGGCAGAAGAACCAGAGATCAAATTGCCAACATCTGCTGGATCATGGAAAAAGAAGGAGAGTTCCAGAAAAGCATCTATTTCTGCTTTATTGACTACGTCAAAGCCTTTGACTGTGTGGATCACAATAAACTGTGGAAAATTCTGAAAGAGATGGGAATACCAGACCACCTGACCTGCCTCTTGAGAAATCTGTATGCAGGTCAGGAAGCAACAGTTAGAACTGGACATGGAACAACAGACTGGTTCCAAATAGAAAAAGGAGTGCGTCAAGGCTGTATATTGTCACCCTGCTTATTTAACTTCTATGCAGAGTACATCATGAGAAATGCTGGACTGGAAGAAACACAAGCTGGAATCAAGATTGCCGGGAGAAATATCAATAACCTCAGATATGCAGATGACACCACCCTTATGGCAGAAAGTGAAGAGGAACTACAAAGCCTCTTGATGAAAGTGAGAGAGGAGAGCGAAAAAGGTGGCTTAAAGCTCAACATTCAGAAAATGAAGATCGTGGCATCCGGTCCCATCACTTCATGGGAAATAGATGGGGAAACAGTGGAAACAGTGTCAGACTTTATTTCTTTGGGGTCCAAAATCACTGCAGATGGTGACTGCAGCCATGAAATTAAAAGATGCTTACTCCTTGGAAGAAAAGTTATGACCAACCTAGATAGCATATTCAAAAGGAGAGACATTACTTTGCTGACTAAGATCCATCTAGTCAAGGCTATGGTTTTTCCTGTGGTCATGTATGGATGTGAGAGTTCGACTGTGAAGAAGGCTGAGCACCGAAGAATTGATGCATTTGAACTGTGGTGTTGGAGAAGACTCTTGAGGGTCCCTTGGACTGCAAGGAGATCTAACCAGTCCATTCTGAAGGAGATCAGCCCTGGGTGTTCTTTGGAAGGAATGATGCTAAAGCTGAAACTCCAGTACTTTGGCCACCTCATGCAAAGAGTTGACTCATTGGAAAAGACTCTGATGCTGGGAGGGATTGGGGGCAGGAGGAGAAGGGGATGACTGAGGATGAGATGGCTGGATGGCATCACTGACTCAATGGACGTGAGTCTGAGTGAACTCTGGGAGTTGGTGATGGACAGGGAGGCCTGGCGTGCTGAGATTCATGGGGTCGCAAAGAGTCGGACACGACTGAGTAACTGAACTGAACCGAACTGAACACGAGTTTGAGCAGGCTCCAAGAGTTGGTGATGGACAGGGGAGCCAGGAGTGCTGCAGTCCATAGGGTAGTAAAGAGTCGGACACAACTAAGTGACTGAACTGAAATGATACTTTCTGAAGTTGCATATCTAACAATTTTCACTATACATTTAAATAGCAGTGAAGGATATAAGTCCTGAAATATCGTAAATAGGGCTCCCCCAGTGGCTCAGTGGTAAAGAATTCACCTGCAATGCAGGAGATGCAGGAAAGGTGGGTTTGATCCCTGGATTTGGAAGAATCCCCTGGAGGAAGAAATGGCAATCCACTCCCCAGTATTCTTGCTGGGAAAATCCCATGGACAGAGGAACCTGGTGGTCTAGAGTACATAGGGTCACAGAGTCGGACATGACTGAGCAACTGAGCACGCATACCCACACATATTGTAAATACTATACTTTATAATGAAATTGTGACATCACTTTTTTCAATGAGTCTAGTGGAATCTACATTCCATAACAATTCGATTTCCACCATTGCTCACTTTTAAAAAATGAAGTAAAATAAAAGGTCAAATTACAAATTGGGAAAATAATATTTGTGGCATATCACATTCAAAGGGTTAATATCTAATTAGGTGCCTCTGGGACTTCTCTGGCAGTGCAGTGGTTAATACTTTGCCTTTCAATGCAAGAAATGCGGGTCTGATCCCTGATCCCAGTCCATGCCTCACGACCAAAAAAAAAAAAAACTCAAAATATAAAACAGAAGCAATATTGTAACAAATTCAATAAACAGCTTAAAAATGGTCCACATCTAAAATATCTTTAAAAAAGAAAATATTAGGTGCTTCCTAATGGAGGAAGACAATGCAATCTATGAGGTAATCTCACCAAAAAGTATTGAACCACAATCTATTTATGCTTCTAGATCCAACTGCCTACCAATTTACAGGAAATACAGAGAACAAAGGAATATGTTAAATGCAATCATCAAAGTCCAGTCTGTATGAAGCTCTACAGAATTTTTTCAACAATAATTTGATAAGCAAAAAGTTAAGAGAGAGAAAGTCAGGGAAGATAGAATCTATATTTCAAGAGACTTAAGAGCTAGAAAACCAATTTTACTATGTAGACTTTATTTGGTTCCTGCTTTAAACAAACAAAAAAAATCTGTATTGGAAATATAACCACTTGGTATTTGATGATACTAAAAATTATTGATAATTTTAGGGGTGATAATGATATTGTGTTTATGGGTTTTTTTAAGTCCTTATTGCTTAGAGATATATATTAAAATATTTACTGATGAGTTGACTCAAATGTGTTAAATTTGCTTCTGAATAATATAGCTTGGGGAAATGTGTGCCAGATTATAGATGAAACAGGATTGGCATGAGTTAGCTGGAAGACAGTTACATAAATGTTTATTTTCACTCTTTCTAATATTTTATAGGTATTTTTTTCTATAGCATCTTGTGTTTCTTTTATTTTTTTTCTTTTTTTAATTTAAATTTATTTATTTTAATTGGATTTGAAAATTTTCATGATGAAGAGGTGAAAACACCCATCAGCTGGAAATATTATACTGTTTCGTTTCCTTGAGATCTACCCCACCTACCCATCCTAATTGTATCCTAATGTAAAGAGAGATCAATAGAAAGCTTTTTATTGAACACATTCATATTTCTGAAGCAAAAATAAATATACAAACACAGGATTTTAAGTTTTAAATTTTTCCTTTTTAAATTTCTCTTACAGCGATAATGATGGTATTAAAAGTATCTCCTAGTTTTTAAAATTATTCATAATATGCAATTGATTAAAATTTAAAAATGAACATTAAAAACACTGATGAATAACTGTCAAAGATAAAAGTAAAATTTTATTTAAATTCATCTTTTCATATGATGAGTGAGGAAAGTTTTTGGAGACTTGGTTAAGGAAGGCTTTGTATTTTTAAATGTCCCATTGCTTGGTGCACCAGACAAAATTCAAGCAGAATCCATTTTGAAGTCTGGCAATACTCAATAAAGAAAGGCTTCAGAAAAAATTTGCCCACTAGTTTGTATTTTTTAATTTTCTTTTCCTTTTCTATTTTTGGGGGTTAAGCAAATGGTAAGAAAGTAAATAATCAAACAAGAAGAAAGAAAATGCTAACCTTACAGCTGACCAAAGGGTATACATTGATTTGGGGATATTCTTGACCACTATCGTGACTAGAGTCTGCATTTGGATTAGATAAAAAAACCTTCTGGATACATATTCTTAAAGAACTTTCCCAAGGGATCCTTCCTGGCAGGTAAGTCACAGGATTGTGAAGTGAGTCAAGGTTGTGAAATCCTTGGTTGGAGAGTTCAATGATGATCCAGAATCAACCAGAAATAAGCTAGAGGAGTTTTAGTAATAATACGATTTTGGAATGAATTTTAACTGTGGATGAAGATCTAGAACAACTGTGGTATTCTAAGACTTTCTGGTCCAGACTAGAAGACAATAAAAATTAAAACATGACATATATATTAAGTGTCAGAGCCAAATAAATAGGTGAGCAATCAGAAAGAGAGAGAGATGAATAAAATTAGAGCTTAAAAAATTGATAACTAACTTTGATATATCTTCAGTTCAGTTCAGTCACTCAGTCGTGTCTGACTCTTTGCAACCCCATGAATCGCAGCACGCCAGGCCTCCCTGTCCATCACCAACTCCCGGAGCTCACCCAGACTCACATCCATTGAGTCAGTGATGCCATCCAGCCATCTCATCCTCGGTCGTCCCCTTCTCCTCCTGCCCCCAATCCCTCCCAGCATCAGAGTCTTTTCCAATGAGTCAACTCTTTGCATGAGGTGGCCAAAGTACTGGAGTTTCAGCTTTAGCATCATTCCTTCCAAAGAACACCCAGGGCTGATCTCCTTCAGAATGGACTGGTTGGATCTCCCTGCAGTCCAAGGGACCCTCAAGAGTCTTCTCCAACACCACAGTTCAAAAGCATCAATTCTTCGGTGGTCAGCCTTCTTCACAGTCGAACTCTCACATCCATACATGACCACTGGAAAAACCATAGCCTTGACTAGATGTATCTTAGTCAGCAAAGTAATGTCTCTCCTTTTGAATATACTATCTAGGTTGGTCATAACTTTTCTTCCAAGGAGTAAGCGTGTTTTAATTTCATGGCTGCGATCACCATCTGCAGTGATTTTGGAGCCCCCAAAAATAAAGTCTGACACTGTTTCCACTGTTTCCCCATCTATTTCCCATGAAGTGATGGGACCGGATGCCACGATTTTCGTTTTCTGAATGTTGAGCTTTAAGCCAACTTTTTCGCTCTCCTCTTTCACTTTCATCAAGAGGCTTTGTAGTTCCTCTTCACTTTCTGCCATAAGGGTGGTGTCATCTGCATATCTGAGGTTATTGATATATCTCCCGGCAATCTTGATTCCAGCTTGTGTTTCTTCCAGTCCAGCGTTTCTCATGATGTACTCTGCATAGAAGTTAAATAAGCAGGGTGACAATATACAGCCTTGACACACTCCTTTTCCTATTTGGAACCAGTCTGTTGTTCCATGTCCAGTTCTAACTGTTGCTTCCTGACCTGCATACAGATTTCTCAAGAGGCAGGTCAGGTGGTCTGGTATTCCCATCTCTTTCAGAATTTTCCACAGTTTATTGTGATCCACACAGTCAAAGGCTTTGACGTAGTCAATAAAGCAGAAATAGATGCTTTTCTGGAACTCTCCTTCTTTTTCCATGATCCAGCAGATGTTGGCAATTTGATCTCTGGTTCTTCTGCCTTTTCTAAAACCAGCTTGAACATCAGGGAGTTCACGGTTCACGTATTGCTGAAGCCTGGCTTGGAGAATTTTGAGCATTACTTTACTAGCATGTGAGATGAGTGCAATTGTGCAGTAGTTTGAGCATTCTTTGGCATTGCCTTTCTTTGGAATTGGAATGAAAACTGACCTTTTCCAGTCCTGTGGCCACTGCTGAGTTTTCCATATTTGCTGGCATATTGAGTGCAGCACTTTCACAGCATCATCTTTCAGGATTTGAAACAGCTCAATTGGAATTCCATCACCTCCACTAGCTTTGTTCATAGTGATGCTTTCTAAGGCCCACTTGACTTCACATTCCAAGATGTCTGGCTCTAGATTAGTGATCACACCATCATGATTATCTGGGTCGTGAAGATCTTTTTTGTACCGTTCTTCCATGTATTCTTGCCACCTCTTCTTAATATCTTCTGCTTCTGTTAGGTCCATACCATTTCTGTCCTTTATCGAGCCCATCTTTGCATGAAATGTTCCCTTGGTATCTGTAATTTTCTTGAAGAGATCTCTAGTCTTTCCCATTCTGTTCTTTTCCTCTGTTTCTTTGCATTGATTGCTGAGGAAGGCTTTCTTATCTCTTCTTGCTATTTTTTCGAACTGTGCATTCAGATGTTTATATCTTTCCTTTTCTCCTTTGCTTTTCGCCTCTCTTCTTTTCACAGCTATTTGTAAGGCCTCCCCAGACAGCCATTTTGCTTTTTTGCATTTCTTTTCCATGGGGATGGTCTTGATCCCTGTCTCCTGTACAATGTCACGAACCTCCGTCCATAGTTCATCAGGCACTCTATCTGTCAGATCTAGGCCCTTAAATCTATTACTCACTTCCACTGTATAATCATAAGGGATTTGATTTAGGTCATATCTGAATGGTCTAGCGGTTTTCCCTACTTTCTTCAATTTGAGTCTGAATTTGGTAATCATATCTTAGAATATTTAAAAATTACTCTAAATTATAGCTATACATAAAGTACATGGGATTCCTTGGTAAAATGGAGTGAGACATTTACCTAAATAAAGGCAATTCTAGATATTTTAGAGTTACACGATGTGTACAAATTATTAAAAAGAAATCCAACATGGCAAGTTCCATATTCCTTAGGATATAGTCATTTCCAAGTGGGAGGATTGGAAGTTCAGGAAGAAAATAATCAATAAATAATGATAATTAGCCTCATAAGATAATACTTACTAGATCTAAATTTATTCAAAGCATAAATTTCACCTGAACCTCAAAAAATCGGTTTAAGGAGGCACTTTCCTTCAGCTCTGGTTTTATTCCTTTTACAATTATAACTTTTGAAACAAGTAGAAGTAAACTATTTCAATATAGGAAGTAGAAAATGGCAGATTCTCGTATTGAAGATCTCTACTATTTTAAATGAATTATTATGGGGCATGTGTACATTAAAACTATGGATATTTACCCCCTAACCTAGACTTGGTAAGTTGCAAATGCAACTAGGGAAAATGCATTCAGATTGCCTTAAATTAAATGAAGGCCAAAAAAAAGCAGTTGACTAATAATTTTATTACTGTTTAGTTCTTCTGAAATTCAAAGGCATTTTTAATTACCAAAGTGAAATGTTCCATGATGTTACAAAATGCAAGTGAGATGAGTTTGAAAAATAAAACATATTTGTGTTAGAATACTTCTGACTTTCAAAAAATGCTCCAGAAAATTAGGATATTATGTCATTAGGTATAACATAGCCATAATATTTAGTTCTAAAACAGAAATAATGAAATAATGCTTTGTTGGCATAAATTCATTTTAAAAAGAAATAAAGATTAATGCTTTGAAAGGAAAACAACATCGATTATAAAGTCCTGGAAATTTTTTTGTGCTGTACGATAGGATTATAGAAATGGCTGAGTCTCACTAATTTCCTTAAAGAGAGCCAGAAATTGGTCCTCTTAGGGCACAGAAGCCCCATTATTCACTTAAACTGAGATCAAAGGAGGTAATAGGTATGCAATCACTTTGAATTTTAAGAATGTCTATACAAATATAAGGTACTGTCATTATTACTAATAGTTAAATTCTCATACAACCTTTCAATTTCAAATTACCGTAAGGATAAAGAAGGTCCTTGCAGAGATGAGAGAAGGAAACAAAGGTGACTGTAAAATAAAATGAATTAATTACCAGGTATATTTTGGTGAGTCGGAACTAATAAAATGTGGAAACATAAAAAAGTGTTCAGTTTAGACTGCTGAAGATGAAAAACATTCATCGTGGGCCCTTGACTGCAACCTTATAAATCATAATCAAAGTGTTCTTCGATGATTTCAGTCACACTTTTAAGATCAACCCTGACCTAGAGTAGTGCTAGGGACAGAGTTCTTTCTCAAAATGTGGACCCAGAGACTCCTGACCTCAAGGGCCACTAACAGAAAGTGAAGGGGCTTTGCAGTTTCAGTGTGGTTGCCAGGCAATGAATGCGAAAGGACTAAGGTGGGACCCAGAAGACCACCAGCCACTTAACTGGAAGCTACAAATTCTTTCTTTTGTACATAATAAACGCTTTGTATCTTTCCTTATCAACATTTGTTTCCAAGTACGTGATCTGCCTGGCTTATGTCTTCTATGATTCTGTCCACTGACACATTTCTTTAGCTCATTATAGCCACTCCTCTCTCCTACCAACTCTTCTTCCAAAGTATATTCTCATGTATTTTAATACTGCCTGCTTCCTGTCTGCCAGAAAAAGGGGGAATGCATTCAGATCAATATCTCCGCCAAGACCTTTTTTGGCTGAAGTAGGATAAGCAGTTCATCTTTGACCTTGGATGGATTCCTCCATGTAGGTAGCGCTGTCTGCTCTATTCCACCATTGGAAACCTGACTTTTTCTGTGAGGGAACCAGCTATTCAAAGGCATTTTTCTAAACTTATCACTAAGTGTAAGTGTACTCGCTCAGTTATGTCTGACTATTTGTGACCCCATGGACTGTAGCCCATCAGGCTCCTCTGTCCATGGGATTCTCCAGGCAAGAATACTGGAGTGGGTTGCCATTTCCTTCTTCAGGGGATCTTCCCGACCCAGGGATCGAACCTGGGTCTTTTGCATCACAGGCAGATGCTTTACCCTCTGAACAACCTGGGAAGTTCCTCACTAGCCTGTAAAACTTATCACTAGCCTGGAATAAACATTTATTATTAAAACAACAACCTTTAAAAAGTACAGTATCAATCTCTGTCATATCATTTTGTGCAAGTGCATGATAAATCGCTTCACTCATGTCCAACTCTTTGCAATCCTATGGACCATTGCCTGCCAGGCTCATCTGTCCATGGATTTCTCTAGGCAAGGATACTGGAGTGGGTTGCCATGCCCTCCTCTAGGGCCATGTCATTTTACCACTTATATACTCTGTGACCTTGGGCAACTTAGCCTCCCTAAATATGGTTTCTAGATTTATAAAATGAAGAACTTAATAGTCCCTGCCTCGTACTACTGTTGGGGGATTCAACGAGATAATCCATTGAAAGCTCTTAGCATTGTCCTAGCACAAAGTAAAAGAAATCTTAGCAGTAGCTGCTGTTGCTGTGGTTATAATAGTAGTGGTTGCTTTCTGTTTTGTCATTATCATTATATATAATAGATATGCTTTTTAAAAGCTCCTGGGATCTAGTTAGTCCAATTCCCACAAAAATAATTTCATATATATATATACACAAATAATTTTTGGGTATATATAGATACATAAAAAATAATTTAAATGTTAGAAATCTATGAAATTACTTTGGCTACATGCCTTATAAGCAAAAGGAGCAATTAACATATTTCAAATAGTCCATAAAAAGGAATGAAAGACGTTTCAAAACATGAACCTAGGGTAAATACTCTAAAAGGGGGAGAGAAATTTCTGAGACTATAGGATATAGGGGAGTGAGCATCTTGTGAAACATTTCATGAGATGTTGGTGTACTCACACTCCTAGAATGCTCTTAATTTGGGCACCTTGATAACCCTTTCTTGCTTGTAGGTGTTAACCTTGGTCTATTGTGATACCCTTACCCTCTTTAATATACAGTTCTTCCTTTCAATTGGCTTCCATGATGGCTCAAATGGTAAAGAGTCTGCCTGCAATGTGGGAAACCCAGGTTCAATCCCTGGATTAGGAAGATTACCTGGAGAAGGAAATGGCAATCCACTCCAGTACTCTTGCCTGAAAAATTTCACAGACAGAGGGGCCTGGTGGGCTACGGTCCATGGGATCACAGAAAGTCGGACACGACTGAGCGACTTCACTTTCACTTTCACTTTCAATTAATGTCTTGCCCTGCTTCACCATGGCCACTTTCCTCAATTTACATACCTCTCAAAGTTTATACTTGCTACTTATTCATCTGACACTCACCTTTTGTAATCTGGCTTCTGACTCCATCACTCACTGAAAATATTCTCTCCATGACCTCTCAGATATGTCCTCCTATTTGCCAAACCCAAAGGTCTCATCTCAGTTCTGGTCACCCAGGAATGCTTTAAAATGTCTCCCTTTGCTTCCCCTTTAGTCATAGCTTCTTCCTTGGCTTCCATGCCACGGCCCTCTCTGGCCTTCTACTGCGTCTCTGGTCACTCTTCTTCTTCCTCTAGCTTCCCTTGCCCTCCTCTTCAATGTAGAAATGCCCTAAAGTTCTATCCTTAGTCTTCCTCTTTCTCATTACTCTTTCCTACAATTACAGTAATCTCTATTTTAAAGACCCAAACTACTCAGTCTCTACCTCCATCACTACAATTCCAGAGTGGCATGCTTATTGCCTCCTTAGGGCATCCGTCCACTTAAGGATGACCCCCTCTGTACTTTATTTTTAATTATTCACACCTGCACTAACCCTAGCCTTCCAAAATAGATATATCAATACTATATTTGATTTGCACTTATATCCCAATCCCATATAAATTCAGCCACCAAACCCAATTACTTCCATGTCTGCAGTATTTCATTTCCAGTATCTGGTTCTTTCTCCCTCAAAAATCTTCAAAGGATCTCAACTGCCTCTAGAGAACAGAATGAAAATTCTTTAGAATAAGATTAAAAGATTTCCAGTACTTGGCAGGAATCTTTCTTTTTTACTTCAATCTCCATTATCTTTGTTTGTGAATTCTTTGCTTTTTCTCCGACTATTTCCTGATAACACCAATCACTTTCAAGCTTTTGAATCTTTGCCCATGATGTTGCCTCAACTTGGAATATCCTTTCCTTCTTTCCATCTACTGAAATCCAACTATCTTTCATATTCAGATATCATCTTGGCTCTGTAGTCTTCTCTGATACTGACTCACAGAATTAATCATTCTTTATCCTATGATCATAGAGGATTTTGTGTTAACATGTATTTAAAACTTCAGGTCATGCTTCCTTAAAATATTCTCTACTTGAATTTCAGCCTTGCATTTAATTGCCCAATAATCATCTCACTGCATTCATCCTCAAGTCCTTCAAATTTAATCCACTGCCACTTGAACACACCCTTTTTGACTGGACTTGGTGTTCCCCCTGTGCTGGATGTCATCCTTCATTCTTCCATCAAGGTTAGGGAACCTCTCACCTTACGTAATTGATAAATGTAAGTATCTGAAAACAACTAACCCATTAAAGCTTCTCTTTACACTTTCCTTTTATGAAATATTTAAATTTTCGTTGAAAGTACCAAGTAATTTACTTACTTATCATCTTCTAGGACCAAAATTTAATGTGTTGTTTTATTAATCTGAACAACACTGGCTTTGCATTTAAAAAATTCAAGAAACAGCCAAGGGTCATGGGGCTAATCACTTCAACTTATTTTTCTTTCCTAATCTCTACCCACTTTGCTAGTTTCCCTTATCTGCATGAGGATTCTCAGAGAATTATCAGATCAAAAATATGACCTACCACATCCCTTCCGTTTTGAGGGATGAAAATAATTTTTGAGGTCATTCTTGAAATTGGAACACTGCTGAAAAGAAAAAATCAAGTGGATTGATAATTTTGAGCTTAAGGAGAAATTCTGTGTTAAGCAAAACATGGATGTGTCATGAAAGAACAACATTGCTCATTAAACATCCTGTTCAAACAGGATGTTTAAACTCTCATTTAAAATTATCATAGCAATATTTTATCTGAGATATAAATTAAAACTTAAAGTTCAACTTTAACTATAATTGACTTTAATGATAACAGTGTGAAACCTTATTTCAAAAGTTTGGGTATTTTTGTTGTTATTGTTGGAATTTGAAATAAGGAATTTCAAATGCACATTTTGCTCTGGATTAATAATCTGAAGTCATATGCTAGTTGGTATTAACTATGCCACATGGACAGGTGACATGCTTATGACATATTAAAAAAAATTGCCAATGGCAGATGGGCAGGCTGTTTTGAGTAAAAGATTAAAATGAAAGTTCTAAGCTGAGGCTAACTAGTGACAGAAATAGACCTTGGACATTTTTCCATTGTATTCCTGGTGTCTGTCACTACATTAGGCACTCAACAACATTCATTTCATTCATTCACATTCAACATTCATTTTGAATAAATGAATGAGAGAAGGTTGAGTCAGCTTAGGGAACATCAATAAGACACTGGAAATAATAGTGCTTTGATTAAGATCTGAGGAGTCGAAATAATTTATTAGGAAAAATCTAAGAATTTACTAGAAGAGGAGATGTTTTAATCTAGAGAAATGTTTAGTTTGTTTTACTTTTTAAAATCCAATGAAAGGGTTTAGCAAAAATTTCCAAGAGGATGAATTATATGGTATGTGTAATCAATGAACTGTGAGTTATATTTCTATGTTGAAGTTTAATTTGGAGGTTTAAGAGAAGAGTTTAAAAAATCTGCCTGCAATGTGGGACACCTGGGTTCGATCCCTGGGTTGGGAAGATCCTCTGGAGAATGGAAAGGTTATTAATTCCAGTATTCTGGCCTGGAGAATTCCATGGACTGTATAGTCCATGGGGTCACAAAGAGTCAGACACGACTGAGCAACTTTCACTTTAACTGGTGTAAGAAAGCTAGCCCCACTCTGTCATAGACTGTACTCACCAGGACATCACACTACTAGGGTTAGCTCCTTACCTCAAATGTCTCTTTACAACTGGGACAGAAAGAGCTACAGTTCTTTGCAGAACTCCAGCCCATAGCACAGATACATAGCAGACATTTCCTCCCCATACAGACTCAGACACTGCCTTCTCAGTGTTGCATTCACCAACCACCCAACCTAGAATTGCAAACGCTCCACTTCCCCTAGCTCCCTACAGTTTCTCTCTTTCTCTCTTTTTTTATTTCCCCAGCGTACTTACTGTCATTTGACATACTACATATTTTATTCAATCTTGTTTGTTGCTTTCTCACTCCACTAGTGTGTACTAGGAGGGCAGAGATCTTTTTACTGTTGTATTCCAGTCTCTAGAAAAGTACCTGGCATCCAGTATGCCTCCTGCACATATTTGTTGAATTGACTGAACTAGTACTTGGAAGTCAGTCACTTCAGTCACTCAGTCATGTCCGACTCTTTGCAACCCCATGAACTGCAGAACACAAGGCTTCCCTGTCCATCACCAAATCCCGGAGCTTGCTCAAACTCATGTTCATTGAGTCAGTGATGCCATCCAACCATCTCATCCTCTGTCGTCCCCTTCTCCTCCCGCCTTCAATCTTTCACAGCATCGGGGTCTTTTCCAGTGAGTCAGTTCTTCACATCCGGTGGCCAAAGGACTGGAGCTTCAGTTTCAGCATCAGTCCTTCCAATGAATATTCAGGACTGATTTCTTTTAGGATTGACTGGTTTGATCCCCTTGCAGTCCAAGGGACTCTCAAGAGTCTTCTCCAACATCACAGTTCAAAAGCATCAATTCTTTGGCACTCAACTTTCTTTATAGTCCAACTCTCACATTCATACGTGACTACTGGAAAAACCATGGCTTTGACTAGATGGACTTTTGTCAGCAAAGCAATGTCTCTGTTTTTTAACATGCTGTCCAGGTTGGTCATAGCTTTTCTCCCAAGGAGCAAGCATCTTTTAATTTCTTGGCTGCCCTCCCACAAAAAACTTGGGACAACAAGGTACTTGGAACAGAGTACTTGGAAGAACAGGGTCTAAATAGGAAGGTACACCAGATACCCAGGTTATGGGGAGCTGAGCAGTAATAGCCCTGGTAGAAGCAAATGTCAGAGTTCATGGAAAGAACTTATAAACCAAACTGTTAGAATTTAAGGCCTTGCTGCTCTATCTTCCCTGGCCTTTGCACTAGTTTTCTCAATGTATTTTCAACACATTGCATTGGGTCATTATTACTACCAGTAAAAAGGGCTGAAGCTAGACAGTGGCCAACAGGAATGAATGGTAGGATTGTAATCCCAGTAAAACTGGCTAAAAGTTTGGACAAAATAGCTTTTTGATTGAAATGGAGACCTAGCTTGGCTTTTTCTCTCTATAGCTAGCAAAATAAGGGTGACCAATTGGCCACTTAGGACAGCTACCAAATATAGAACTTATATAGCGGTTAGTTACAGTTCAAGGTTTTCTCTGCTGCGACACCAAAAAAAAAAAAAAAAGAATAATTATCCCAAACCACTTAAATACAGTAGGAAACATAAAAACAAATGCACCCCAAGAGGGTAAGGACTCTCCTTAGGGTTCCCACGACATATCTTCCAAAATCAACAGTGTGGTTTAGCTGAATGTTATCAAAGCTCACTAGCCATACATTCCCAAGACATGACTCAGTGATTCTCTATTTCCTGCCTAAACTTCCTTCAGCTCTGGACCTCACTGTGAGCTGGCTTTCATGTGTAGCAGTGCAGATATTTCTAGCTCAGCTCATGTAGACTATAAACGCTGTTCTGAGAATGAATATACAACCTGTGAGACTAAAATCAGAAGTCAATTTATTTCCCAACTTTCTCCACTCTTGTCATTGTACCTGCCAATTAAAAAAAAATATTCAGGACTCTATCACTTCAGGTTTTCTTTGATTATAACTTAAAACTTTGGAAAGAAGTATTTGTGTTTTATATTAGAGAACTGCTATGAAAATGCCAACTCTAATATAAGTTGCTCTATATGTGGTACTATTTGAGAAACCCTCAATGATAAATGATAAACATTACAAGGAATGAGCTAATATTAAAGAACTGAAAAACTTGAACACTTTCTTCATGTGACTGTCTTACTTTCTTGTTAGTCTTGAGTAAAATATTTAAATATTCATGTCTCAGTTGTCCCTTGGACTGCAAGAAGATCCAACCAGTCCATTCTGAAGGAGATCAGCCCTGGGTGTTCTTTGGAAGGAACGATGCTAAAGCCGAAACTCCAGTACTTTGGCCACCTCATGCGAAGAGTTGACTCATTGGAAAAGACTCTGATGCTGGGAGGGATTGTGGGTAGGAGGAGAAGGGGACGACAGAGGATGAGATGGCTGGATGGCATCACTGACTCGATGGACGTGAGTCTGTGTGAACTCCGGGAGATGGTGATGGACAGGGAGGCCTGGTGTCCTGCGATTCATGGGGTCGCAAAGAGTCGGACACGACTGAGCGACTGAACTGAACTGAACTGAAACAGGATAGAACTGCTTGCTGTGTATTTATTACCTTTGAATAAAGCTGATAGAAAGGAGAGGAGGTTATGGATGGTTTTGAATTGTTTTGTATTATTTTATCTTCTACCTTCCTCCTGTAATAGATGATTTTAATCATTTTTCATCTCAGACTAAGAATGTTTTTATATTTAATATGTTTTATTATTTATTTTAGACAAGGATATCTTTGAAGCAATTTTTAAAATAAGAAATTACAATAACACAGTAAATGCACATCCATCTAAAACAGTGCATTATTATTATTACTAACATGTGCGTGTGCTTAGTCACTCAGTCATGTCCGACTCTTGCAACCCCACAGACTGTAGCCTGCTGGGTGCCTCTGTCCATGGGATTAACAGTGATAATTATTATTATTAAGTTACTTAGAACAGTCAGTTCCTAAAATATATTCATGGTATAAATTTCCTTTGGGTCTCATTTTTAACATGCAGATCTCTCCCTAACATATCATCCTACTTGATTATGCAATTTCCCCTATTCTCATACACAATCAGTTCAGTTCAGTTCAGTTCAGTCGCTCAGTCGTGTCCGACTCTTTGCGACCCCATGAATCGCAGGACGCCAGGCCTCCCTGTCCATCACCATCTCCCGGAGTTCACACAGACTCACGTCCATCGAGTCAGTGATGCCATCCAGCCATCTCATCCTCTGTCGTCCCCTTCTCCTCCACCCACAATCCCTCCCAGCATCAGAGTCTTTTCCAATGAATCAACTCTTCCCATGAGGTGGCCAAAGTACTGGAGCTTCAGCTTTAGCATCATTCCTTCCAAAGAAATCCCAGGGCTGATCTCCTTCAGAATGGACTGGTTGGATCTCCTTGCAGTCCAAGGGACTCTCAAGAGTCTTCTCCAACACCACAGTTCAAAAGCATCAATTCTTCGGCGCTCAGCCTTCTTCACAGTCCAACTCTCACGTCCATTCATGACCACAGGAAAAACCATAGCCTTGACTAGACAGACCTTAGTCGGCAAAGTAATGTCTCTGCTTTGAATATGCTATCCAGGTTGGTCATAACTTTCCTTCCAAGGAGTAACCGTCTTTTAATTTCATGGCTGCAGTCACCATCTGCAGTGATTTTGGAGCCCAAAAAGATAAAGTCTGACACTGTTTTCACTGTTTCCCCATCTATTTCCCATGAAGTGACGGGACCGGATGCCATGATTTTCATTTTCTGAATGTTGAGCTTTAAGCCAACTTTTTCGCTCTCCTCTTTCACTTTCATCAAGAGGCTTTGTAGTTCCTCTTCACTTTCTGCCATAAGGGTGGTGTCATCTGCATATCTGAGGTGATTGATATATCTCCCGGCAATCTTGATTCCAGCTTGTGTTTCTTCCAGTCCAGCATTTCTCATGATGTACTCTGCATAGAAGTTAAATAAGCAGGGTGACAGTATACAGCCTTGACGTACTCCTTTTCCTATTTGGAACCAGTCTGTTGTTCCATGTCCAGTTCTAACTGTTGCTTCTTGACCTGCATACAGATTTCTCAAGAGGCAGGTTAGGTGGTCTGGTATTCCCATCTCTTTCAGAATTTTCCACAGTTTATTGTGATCCACACAGTCAAAGGCTTTGACGTAGTCAATAAAGCAGAAATAGATGCTTTTCTGGAACTCTCTTGCTTTCTCCATGATCCAGCAGATGTTGGCAATTTGATCTCTGGTTCCTCTCTGCCTTTTCTAAAACCAGCTTGAACATCAAGAAGTTCACGGTTCACGTATTGCTGAAGCCTGGCTTGGAGAATTTTGGGCATTACTTTACCAGCATGTGAGATGAGTGCAATTGTGCAGTAGTTTGAGCATTCTTTGGCATTGCCTTTCTTTGGAATTGGAATGAAAACGGACCTTTTCCAGTCCTGTGGCCACTGCTGAGTTTTCCATATTTGCTGGCATATTGAGTGCAGCACTTTCACAGCATCATCTTTCAGGATTTGAAACAGCTCAATTGGAATTCCATCACCTCCACTAGCTTTGTTCATAGTGATGCTTTCTAAGGCCCACTTGACTTCACATTCCAAGATGTCTGGCTCTAGATTAGTGATCACACCATCATGATTATCTGGGTCGTGAAGATCTTTTTTGTACCGTTCTTCCGTGTATTCTTGCCACCTCTTCTTAATATCTTCTGCTTCTGTTAGGTCCATACCATTTCTGTCCTTTATCGAGCCCATCTTTGCATGAAATGTTCCCTTGGTATCTCTAATTTTCTTGAAGAGATCTCTAGTCTTTCCCATTCTGTTCTTTTCCTCTATTTCTTTGCATTGATTGCTGAGGAAGGCTTTCTTATCTCTTCTTGCTATTTTTTCGAACTGTGCATTCAGATGTTTATATCTTTCCTTTTCTCCTTTGCTTTTCGCCTCTCTTCTTTTCACAGCTATTTGTAAGGCCTCCCCAGACAGCCATTTTGCTTTTTTGCATTTCTTTTCCATGGGGATGGTCTTGATCCCTGTCTCCTGTACAATGTCACGAACCTCCGTCCATAGTTCATCAGGCACTCAATCTGTCAGATCTAGGCCCTTAAATCTATTTCTCACTTCCACTGTATAATCATAAGGGA
The DNA here is from genome assembly GCF_032405125.1 of Capricornis sumatraensis. Taxonomy (NCBI): domain Eukaryota; kingdom Metazoa; phylum Chordata; class Mammalia; order Artiodactyla; family Bovidae; genus Capricornis; species Capricornis sumatraensis. The sequence goes on along the minus strand of NC_091080.1, from coordinate 37,456,837 downwards.
TTTGATTTAGGTCATACCTGAATGGTCTAGCAGTTTTCCCTACTTTCTTCAATTTGAGTCTGAATTTCGTAATAAGGAGTTCATGATCTGAGCCACAGTCAGCTCCTCGTCTTGTTTTTGTTGACTGTATAGAGCTTCTCCATCTTTGGCTGCAAAGAATATAATCAGTCTGATTTCGGTGTTGACCACCTGGTGATGTCCAAGTGTAGAGTCTTTTTTTGTGTTGTTGGAAGACGGTGTTTGCTATGACCAGTGCATTTTCTTGGCAAAACTCTATTAGTCTTTGCCCTGCTTCATTCCGCATTCCAAGGCCAAATTTGCCTGTTACTCCAGGTGTTTCTTGACTTCCTACTTTTGCATTCCAGTCCCCTATAATGAAAAGGACATCTTTTTTGGGTGTTAGTTCTAAAAGGTCTTGTAGGTCTTCATAAAACCATTCAACTTTAGTTTCTTCAGCATTACTGGTCAGGGCATAGACTTAGACAACTGTGATATTGAATGGTTTGCCTTGGAGACAAACAGAGAGCATTCTGTCGTTTTTGAGATTGCAATCAAGTACTGCATTTTGGACTCTTTTGTTGACCATGATGGCTACTCCATTCCTTCTGAGGGATTCCTGCCCGCAGTAGTGTATATAATGGTCATCTGAGTTAAATTCACCTATTCCAGTCCAATTTAGTTCACTGATTCCTAGAATGTCGACGTTCACCATTGCCATCTCTTGTTTGACCACTTCCAGTTTGCCTTGATTCATGGACCTGACATTCCAGGTTCCTATGCAATATTGCTCTTTACAGCATCGATCCTGCTTCTATCACCAGTCACATCCAAAACTGGGTATTGTTTTTGCTTTGGCTCCATCCCTTCATTCTTTCTGGAGTTATTTCTCCACTGATCTCCAGTAGCATTTTGGGCACCTAATGACCTGGGGAGTTCCTCTTTCAGTATCCTATCATTTTGCCTTTTCATACTGTTCATGGGGTTCCCAAGGCAAGAATACTGAAGTGGCTTGATATTAATACACAATATTAATATTATTATTGAAGTACTTATTCATGCCAGACACTTGCTGCTAAGTCGCTTCAGTCATATGCAACTCTGTGCAACCCCATAGATGACAGCCCACCAGGCTCCTCTGTCCCTGGGATTCTCCAGGCAAGAATACTGGAGTGGGTTGCCATTTCCTTCTCCAATGCAAGCATGCATGCTAAGTCACTTCAGTTGTGTTCAACTCTGTGTGACGCTATGGACAGCAGCCCACCAGGCTCCTCTGTCCACAGGATTCTCTGTGCAAGAATACTGGAGTGGGTTGCCATTTCCTTCTCCAGTCAGAAACTTGAGTCATGTTAATTCCTTTGTCCAAATCATCTGTATGCCCAGACACATATGATATGGTTTTAAGTGTCAAGCACATAAGTGACTCCCATGTTTGTTAACTCTCTTTGTACAATACCTAGACAGCAGGATATACAGAAAAGTGCTTTTAAATTTCATAACTCTGTTTCTGCTAATATAGTTTCTGCAGAGTCATTGCTGTTTTTAAATACAGAATAAATGCAAGCCATTTTGTCTCAATATCAAATGCCAAGTTTCAAATTCTATTATATCTTTTGATTTTTTAAAACTAGATGTAGTCTCATTTCAGGATAAATTTTGGTCATGTGATAATCAACCATGTTTTGCTGCTATTATCTTACAAGTATCATTTTTCTCAAATAAACACCATCTATATAAGAGTCCCTTGGACTGCAAGGAGATCCAGCCAGTCCATTCTGAAGGAGATCAGCCCTGGGATTTCTTTGGAAGGAATGATGCTAAAGCTGAAACTCCAGGACTTTGCCCACCTCATGCGAAGAGTTGACTCATTGGAAAAGACTCTGATGCTGGGAGGGATTGGGGGCAGGAGGAGAAGGGGACGACCCAGGATGAGATGGCTGGATGGCATCACTGACTCGATGGACGTGAGTCTGAGTGAACTCTGGGAGTTGGTGATGGACAGGGAGGCCTGGCGTGCTGCGATTCATGGGGTCGCAAAGAGTCGGATACAACTGAGTGATTAAGTGAAACTGAAACTGAATATAAAAAATAGATGTCTTCTGGGAGAAATCTGTTTGGGCTTATTTTCACTCCAGACTTCCACTGTGGTTATTCTTTTATGACAGGAAAAATAAATGTTGGCTTTCCTTAGAGATTCTGATAATTAAAAAAATATATGCTTTGCTTAATTAGAATGACCTTAAATGAGCGCCATCATATTCGAAGACTTACAAGCTTCCAAAAGCATTCATCTAACTGCTGTCCTGGAAAAACTGATCTAGGGCACTCTTTCATGTCCATATATAGTTGCTGATGTTACGGGCTGGACACCCAGATGTAACCAAAAACATACAGTCTGCTTCCTTTCCGTGAGGACTAAATGTGTGGTTTGTTTCCTGAAAAATGTGAGACGTCTTGAGGAGTCCCTACAGGGCTGTTCTCAGCCTGACATTTCATTTCCAGTGGTAGCCAACAGTGCAGCTGCCACTATGGCAACGAGCATCCCACCCCCAACTTCAGCTACACGTGGGCTTTATGTCTATTACCTTGGGCCAACTCCATCTTGAGAAAGAAGTGTGAAAAGTTTTCCAAGATCATAAAAATATTTAGAAAACAGGTGGGATTACTAGTTTGTAGTGCTACATTACAGGTAAATCACAAAGTCACCTTCCTATCTATCTTTACATCAATCTATTTATTTACTTTGTCTCTTCAGTAAGAAAACATTTCAAATTCATTCAGTGCTCAACTTAGTTGATGTATTTGTTTTATGTATTCTCAGCTGTAAAGCCCTACTCTATTTAGAGTAATTACCATATTTCACATCCATTATGTATGCCAGGTATTACTGTATCTTCTCACACACCTATGAGTCCCACTCACTATGAAGGGGATTGAGTGTGGTGAAGGTGGAATTAAAAGTGTGAGGGTTCCTGGAGTGTATAATGCTTCAAACTCTGAAATTATAAATGATTTGGAAGATACACAATTATTTTTGTGGTTCTAGTATGTTACTTTGGTACCATGGGAGTTCATAAATACAGATATACAAGGCTCTATAATATTAAATGATAAGTCCTTTCCCTATGTGCATCAATAACAACCAACTTTTTACTAGAATAATATGTCATTAAAATAGTGGCCAATAAAAAAGAGGTATGGAAACAACAGACTGATTTCAGTAAAACCAACTAGAATATATTGTAACTGAAGTTTTAAAAGGATCTATTTCTCTGGAAATAGAGAAAAATAGCACACATACTCTGAGCCTGGAGTCAACATAAAATATTTACAAGCACAGCATGACAACTGATATGCTTCAATTGTGGGAATTTAGAATTCTCGTCTGCTATGTTTGTGCTGGGGAATGAAATGTTGTCTCCATGTTGATGAAAAGTTATAATGGAAATGAAATGGGCAGGAGTTACATTAGAGATTCTTAGAGTCCCTTTATTTCAGCATATTTCTATGTGTAATGAACCCAAAATTTAAAAATACTTGCATTTTTGTGGTAGTTAAGAGATAAGGTAATAGGACTTCTATTATACTGAGAAAAAGGTTAGACTTGCTTCAGGTATAAAAGATAAGCAGTAAGATTGAATGAATCTAAACGCTAAGAAAGAAATTTTAATAACACACATAAAATGATAATTTCAAATAAAATCTTTGTAAGATGAAAGACAGATTATTCTCATATTAAATTAAAATGCTCAAAACTACAGAGAAAGCTAGAGGAATTAAAAGTAACAACTACATACAGCTGTGACCTAAAAGTTATAATAAAAATGGTGTGGAGGATATTCACGGTGCTTCCTGTACATTTTCATATGCAGTGCTTTGGAAATACTAATTAACTGAGAGTAAATTTGTCATAGTTCTGAATTCCCCCACCACAACTAAACTATTTGAAACTGTATATTGCAGTTCAAACCCTGGCACATGAATTACAAATTATTTGGTCCAATACTCTTATTTTTATGGATGAAAGAAATGAGGCTGAGAGAAGTTGAGAGATTTGAATGAGTTTACAAATTTTTGATGAGTGAAAGTAAGGACATGGTTGAGGCTTCTTAAAACCTTGGTCAGCCATCTCTGCAGACCAAGTGATTAGTTCATGCTAATTTCTATTATTTAACATTTACAATTATTTATGCAACTTAAAAAATCAAGATAAAGTAAGCATTTGAAAACCACTTGAGAAAGGAAACAAAATGGATAATTTTCCATAGTACTGTATGAAATGCATATGTATGAAATTTTTTCTATGCTGTCTGGGGTCCAATTCATATTATTTAGCTATGTGCTTGTGGCTCAGACGGTAAAGCATCTGCCTGCAACGCGGGAGACCCGGGTTCGTTTCCTGTGTCGGGAAGGTCCCCTGGAGAAGGAAATGGCAATCCACTCCAGCACTCTTGCCTGGAAAATCCCATGGACGGAGGAGCCTGATAGGCTACAGTCCATGGGGTCGCAAAGAGTTGGACACAACTGAGCGACTTCACTTCACTTAATAGCACCTGAACAGAAGATTTTAGGGATGATCAATGAAAAATTCTGCTTGCTGCTAAATAAATCCATTCTGGGTGTTCTTTGGCTCGTTTATTTCTTTAGAAATGATCGATTGAGTGCTTAATGAACGCCTCAGACTGTGATGACTTCTTCCAACATTTTGTTTATATATTTAGCAGTAAAAGGCATCAAGTGCTGCCAAGTATTAATAAAGTAGAACTGATTACAGCAGGGCTTCTATCACGAGGGCAGCATCACTCATGACAAAGTTAAGCAGTGAGATGGAAAATTCTAACCATAATTCTAGTTTCTAACTTCATGATATGAAGATACTGATTTTTTAACAGTTAAACTTATAGAATGAGAATAATGAACTTGTTTAAGGTTATTAAGCGATGCTTCAGTATGAATGTTATAATTATAGGATGCTTGCTCTTTAAGGAACACTATATTGACTACTGGAAAAAACAGTATGATGTTATTATTACACTAAGAAAAATAACAACAAAAACGTTACCACATCACACTTCCTTTTTCTACTTAATTCCCTTCCAAAGTTTCCATATATTCTCTTAGAAGATAAATTGTATCAGAAGGATGGCAGCAAGAGCTGTTCTATTTGAGATATTGCTAGAAAGGTCCTGCTTCTGTGAAAAAGCCCTTCGATTACAGCCTGCATCTTGGTCTGCCTCAAAGAAAGCTTGCTTCTCAAATCTGGCTCATGACAGCGGAGGTGTTCAAACCGAACGGAGGGAAACCAACACTCCCCTCTTAACCAATGTAAATCTACAAACAATGCTTGTTGCTCTTGTAAGTGTGGAAAGGAAAGAGGAAACGAATATTGAGTGCCCTCTATATGGCAAGTGAAGCATTGTTTCACATTTATTATACCATTGTACCATTCGTACAAAATGTCCCCAGTTTTCCATGAATGGAGAAGGCAAGTTAAAAATCCAGCATTAGTTAGTCGGCAAATTGTTAGCTGGAATCCAAACCTGGGGTTTCTCTATTTATTAAAAAAAAAAAAATTCCCTTTGTAATTAGACAAAAATCTAAAAATTCATACTGAATTAATTCACAAATGTTTTTTACAAAAGCCACAGTCATTTCATAAAGATGCAATTTCATACACAGTAGGACAAAATTATTACAAACCAGAAAAATTATTTATGGTTCTGCATACTTACAAAAATAATATCCAAATATTAATATCCCTTAAAATTATTCTTAAGGCAACCTAGTAGGGTAGAATAGGGTGGGAGGTGGGAGGGATGATCAAGAGGGAGGGGACATAAGTATACTTATGGCTGATTCACATTGTTGTATGGCAGAAACCAACACAACAATGCAAAGCAATTATCCTCCAATTAAAATAAATTTAAAAATTATTGCTAAGGAACAAAACATTTTAAATGAAAGTAAGACAATTTTTAAATTTTTCTGGCAAACAAGTTTCCCAAGGATCAATATTTCCTGACTTCTGTTAAATTGACCCTTCCCCCACAACTCTCTAAGGCAATGCAGAATATTTCAAGTCTAGTTTGACATGTATCACCAAAAATGACAAAACTGGAGGAATTTCCCAGTGGTTAGAATTCTGTGCTTTCACTGCTGAGGGAACAGGTTCAGTCCTTGTTTGAGGAACTAAGATCCCATGAGCCATGAGGTGTGACCAAAAAAAAAAGACAAAAATGGCAAATAAAAATCAGATGAGCCAAAACAGCAGCTCAATCTCATGGTTCTTTTACAGTTGATCTCAAAAAATGTCTTTATTTCAATTCTTACCAGGCTGAAGTTTTCAAAGTGGGGTCCACAGATTCCCTGTGATCTCTGAGATGGCTCAGGAGGTTTGTGAAGTCAAAACTTTTTGTCTAGTGACAAGATATTATTTGCCCTTTTCACTGTGTCGATTCTTGTACAGATGGTAAGTAAAACTGTTGATACCTACAGACGTACACGTCAATGCCATGGACAAGCTGGGGGAAAATACCATGCAAGTTTCACTTGAGGATAGCCTTGATGAAACAAAATGAATTATTTTATTAAATCTCAACCCTGAATATATCTTTTTAATATTCCCTGTGACAATATAGGGCTTCCAATAGATAGGTGGGGAGAAGGCAATGGCAACCCACTCCAGTACTCTTGCCTGGAAAATCCCATGGACAGAGGAGCCTGCTAGGCTGCAGTCCATGGGGTCCGTAAGAGTCAGGGACGACTGAGCGACTTCACTTTGACTTTTCACTTTTATGCATTAGAGAAGAAAATGGCAACCCACTCCAGTGTTCTTGCCTGGAGAATCCCAGGGACAGAAGAGCCTAGTGGGCTGCCGTCTATGGGGTCGCACAGAGTCGGACATGACTGAAGCGACTTAGCAGCAGCAGCAGCAGCATAGATAGCTGGTGCTAGTGGTAAAGAACACACCTGCCAATGCAGGAGACACAAGAGATGCGGGTCCGATCCCTGAGTCGGGAATATTCCCTGGAGAAGGGCACAGAAACCCACTCCAGTGTTCTTGCCTGGAAAATCCCATGGACAGAGGCACCTACTGGGTTACAGTCCATGGGGTGGCAAAGAGTAGGACACGATGGAGCATAAACGCATGCATGCACGCATATTTTAAATTAGAACATAAATTTTAATTATTTTTATAAATTTATTTCAAATATAGAAAATTTCTAATTTATAATATAGTAGATATCTGTACTCTTGCCTGGAAAGTCCCATGGATGGAGGAGCCTGGTAGGCTGCAGTCCATGGGGTCGCTAGGAGTCAGACATGACTTCACTTTCACTTTCATTTTTCACTTTCATGCATTGGAGAAGGAAATGGCAACCCACTCCAGTGTTCTTGCTTGGAGAGTCCCAGGGATGACAGAGCCTGGTGGGCTGCCATCTGTGGGGTCACCCAGAGTCGGACACAACTGAGGCGACTTAGCAGCAGCAGCAGCAGCAGCAGCAGATATCTATAGTTGTAACTCATATAAACAGAAGCTCTGGTCCTTGATAACTGTTTTAAGAGCCAAAGGGTCCTGAGACAAAAATATTTGAGATTCACTGTGCTATAGAAATAATATGGGTTTAATGATTGCATGATGATATATAACTAAGAATGAATTGTGCCCTTTTTCCTTTAAGGTGGCTTAACCGATGTAGGGGACATGGGCTTTAAAAATTACTTTTTATTAAGCTATACATGTTCAGTTCAGTTCAGTCACTCAGTCATGTCCAATTCTTTGCAACCCCATGGACTGCAGCACGCCAGGCTTCCCTGTCCATCACCAACTCCCCGAGCAGGCTCAGACTTAAGTCTCTCAAGTTGGTGATGCCATCCAATCATCCTATCCTCTGTCATCCCCTTCTCCTCCTGCCTTCAATCTTTCCCAGGATCAGGGTCTTTTCCAATGAGTCAGTCCTATGCATCAGGTGGCCAAAGAATTGGAGTTTCAGCTTCAGCATCAATCCTTCCAATATTCCAACACCACAGTTCAAAAGCATCAGTTCTTCAGCGCTCAGCTTTCTTTATGGTCCAACTCTCACATCCATACATGACTACTGGAAAAACCATAGCTTTTACTAGATAGACCTTTGTCGGCAAAGTAATGTCTCTGCTTTTTAATATGCTGCCTAGGTTGGTCATAGCTTTTCTTCCAAGGAGCAAGTGTCTTTTAATTTAATGGCTACAGTCACCATCTGCAGTGATTTTGGAGCCCAGGAAAATAAAGTCTCTCACTGTTTCCTTTGTTTCCCCATCTATTTGCCATGAAATAATGGGATCAGATGATATGATCTTTGTTTTTTGAATACTGAGTTTTAAGCCAACTTTTTCACTCTCTTCTTTCACTTCATCAAGAGGCTCTTTCAGTTCATTTCAGTGGCTGAGTCGTGTCTAACTGTTTGTGACCCCATGAACCACAGCATGCCAGGCCTCCCTGTCCATCACCAACTCCCGGAGTCTAGCCAAACTCATGTCCATTGAGTGAGTGATGCCATCCAACCATCTCATCCTCTGTCATCCTCTTCTCCTCCTGCCTTCAATCTTTCCTGACTTCAGGGTCTTTTCAAATGAGTCAGCTCTTCATATCTGGTGGCCAAAATATTGGAGTTTCAGCTTCAACATCAGTCCTTCCAATGAACACCCAGGACTGATCTCCCTTAGGATGGACTGTTTGGATCTCCTTGCAGTCCAAGGGACTCTCAACAGTCTTCTCCAACACCACAGTTCAAAAGCATCAGTTCTTCGGTGCTCAGCTTTCTTCACAGTCCAACTTTCACATCCATACATGACTACTGGAAAAGCCTTGACTAGACGGACCTTTGTTGACAAAGTAATGTCTCTACTTTTTAATATGCTATCTAGGTTGGTCATAATTTTTCTTCCAAGGAGTAAGCGTCTTTTAATTTCATGGTGGCAATCACTATCTGTAGTGACCTTGGAGCCCAAAAAAGTAAAGTCAGCCACTGTTTCCACTGTTTCCCCATCTATTTCCCATGAGGTGATGGGACTGGATGCCATGATCTTAGTTTTCTGAATGTTGAGCTTTAAGCCAATGTTTTAACTCTCCTTTTTCACTTTCATCAAGCGGCTCTTTAGTTCCTCTTCACTTTCTGTCAAAAGGGTAGTGTCATCTGCATATCTGACGTTATTGATATTTCTCCTGGCAATCTTGATTCCAGCTGGTGCTTTATCCAGCCCTGTGTTTCTCATGATGTACTCTGCATAGAAGTTAAATAAGCAGGGTGACAATATACAGCCTTGACATACTCCTTTTCCTATTTGGAACCAGTCTGTTGTTCCATGTCCAGTTCTAACTGTTGCTTCCTAACCTGCATACAGGTGTCTCAAGAGGCAAGTCAGATGGTCTGGTATTCCCATCTCTTTCAGAATTTTCCAGTTTATTGTGATCCACACAATCAAAAGTAACCAGATGAGCCTAAGAGTTGTCTTCCATTAAAGTGGAGGGAAAGACAATATTCCTGGTAGAGGTTATACTTGCGTTGTATTAGCCAGGGTCATCTTCAGAATTTTAAAATGGGAAAGAAGGTATATATGGATGATGGTCAGGCAAGGGATGGAAACATAATGGGGGGTGTAGTTAACTTGGGTTTATCTTGCCCACAATCTCTTTGGGAACAATCTCTTCCCCATTCTGAATGCAGGTGGTTTGAGTGGGGCCAATCACACCTCTGGTCTTCCCTAGTGGCTCAGATGGTAAATAATCCACCTGCAATGCAGAAGACCTGGGTCTGATCCCTGGGTCAGAAAGATCCCCTGGAGAAGGGAATGGCAATCCACTCCAGTATTCTTGCCTGGACGATTCAATGGGGTTGCAAAGAGTTGGACACGACTGAGTGACAAATACTACTAGCACTGCTAATCACATCTCCTGGATCTATGAGTAGGTGCATCCTAGGAGTCTGACCAATTAAGTACTTAATTTATTCAACCATACTAAGTCCAAGGATGGTCACATGATCTAAGCCAGGCCAATAAAAGCTCTCCTTGGGACTTTTGGATTTTTTTCATACACAATTTTTTAAAAATATTTATTTAATTTGTTATAATATTGTTTCTATTTTATATTTTGGTTTTTTGGCCACAAGACATATAGGATCTTAGCTTTCTGATGAGAGATCAAACCCATGTGTCATGAATTGGACTTCACATCTTAACCACTGGACTGCCAGGGAAGTCCCTAGTACACAATCATTGCTAGTCATTTTTCCTACATTGTGGGGAGCATCTCCCCAATAATGAAGCCAAAACCTAATTTGGTAAAGCATAGAGAGAAGTGAGGCTTATTTTGAGCTCCTGGATCTAACCATATACCTAAAGCTAGACAGATAAGTTCTGGCTTTTCAAATTATTTGAGTCAGCAGATTCCTTTTTATGTTTATATGGTTAAGCTTCTGACAGTTTCAAGCGAAATAATCCTAACACAACTACATAAAATGATTTAAACATGTTTTTCATTCTTTCAAAGACAGATAATTGAACTAAACAATTTCCTTTTTTAAAAAAACTGATATACTTCTGGATTCCAATATGTATTTGTTACTTTAACAAATCTAGCATCTCAGGAGAGAAACCACTGATTAAGGAATCTGTGGAAGAAAAAAATTGCTGTAACTTGAGATGGTGTTCAGTTTGGTTCAGGTCAGTCATTCAGTCGGGTCCAACTCTTTGCAACCCCATGGACTACAGCATGCCAGGCCTCCCTTTCTATCACCAGCTCGCAGAGCTTGCTCAAACTCACATCTATCAAGTCAGTGATGACATCCAACCATCCCATCCTCTGTCATCCCCTTCTCCTCCTGACTTCAATCTTTCCTAGCATCACAGTCTTTTCCAATAAGTCAGTTCTTTGCATCAGGTGGCCAAAGGATTGGAGTTTCAGTTTCAGCATCAGTCCTTCCAGTGAATATTCAGGACTTATTTCTTTTAGGATTGACTGGTTTGATCTCCTCGCAGTCCAAGGGACTCTCAAGAGTATTCTCCAATACCACAGTTCAAAATTAGGTTACTAAGGTCACAAAAATTGCTATTAGAGGATAATCTGTCTGGACAAAGTGATGAGTGCCAAGTCATTTTTTATATCCTACTTACATTCAGAAAAACTTTGTGTGTTTTGCAATAAAAGACATTATGTAATAAAACCACCAAAGCAAATTAAAAACAAAAAGATCCAAACTACAAAGTGAAAAAGGAAATAGTTGAACTGAAAATCCCAGGTTGAGCTTCTCCACTGGAATCAAGTGCATGCCTTGTATCTGAGCCTCTGAAGAGGCAAAGCAAAGTGAATATTGAAAAGTTTCATGTCATGTCTTAAAGGAAACAGTTCATCAGAGAGAAATTATCTTATTTCTAGTGTTAAAGTCTAGAAATAACTTATTAGTTTTTCAAACTCATCACCAAATTATATAATTGAATCTTTAACAGAAGCTTCATAAAAGATACAGGAATATTCCTCTATGGCTATTGGAGAAAAAGTGAAAGTCACTCAGTCGTGTCCAACTCTTTGCAACCCCATGGACTATATAGTCCATGGAATTCTCCAGGTCAGAATATTGGAGTGGGTAGCCTTTGTATTCTCTAGGGGATCTTCTCAACCCAAGGATTGAACCCAGGTCTCCCTCATTGCTGGTGGATTCTTTACCAGCTGAGCCACCAGGGAAGACCACTGGAGAAAAAACTGACCCTTAACTAAAGCTCAGATGCCTTAGTTAAACTGCAAATCTACAAAGGCAATTCAAGAGGGAGGGAAAAAAAAAAAAAGGAGATAAAGTATATATATTCTCTTGTTGTCAAATGGCTTGATATTTGAGCAGATTTTATCAAGTATTGATATTATAGTGGAAGGCAGGTGAGGGTGGCATGTCCTTTAAGACCACCCCCTCCAACAACCAGCAGTTGGTTCATAAAAGCTTGGAATAAAGTTATACAGCAAACCACTAGCAACTAAAAACTAAGACCAATTCAAAAAAATTATAAGAAATCATAAGAATTTAAGAGCCTAAAGCAGATTGCTGACTAAAAGGATTATCTACATATACACATTTTACAATGAAAATCAAAACCTTAGTTGTATTTCTTCTAAAATCAAGAGTAAGAAATATTCTAAGAACATATAATAAAAAGGTTTCAAAAAAGACAAGAATTAGAGTATTTAAAACAGAAATTGTTTTCTACTTAATACTTCCTTTTCACTCTACAACCATAGCTGGTCAGGTTCTTGTAACCTCAATTTAGACTTCTACATTATGTTTCTCTCCATGTTTCCTACTTGTGAATTTAGTTGAATTACTCTTTGTCATTAAATTACTTTGACCATGTTGATCAGTTTCTTACAAGACCTACTGTGTTTTCTAAATGCTATAAACTGAAGACTGCATTTACACTTGCAAATCTAATTTTTAAAATCTTTCTGCTTGTTTCTTTTCTTTCCTCTTATTTTTGGCCTGCTTTTTAAATTCCATCATCCTTGTTAATGCCTCCCATTCTTCCTGAAATATAATCTGCTTCCAAGCTAGCCACAGTCCTTTGGGCTATATGATATGAATATTTATTATCCTGTTGCTAATATTTCCACAGAGAGCAGGGAACTCCTCCTCACCCCTCTGGAGGGATTAGGACTGGAGGAACACGTTGGTCCCTCTTTTTCTTCCTTACTTAATCCTCCCCTCTAGAGGAGTGTCTTATCTCAGAAGCTGGTAAACTACAGCCCAGGGTCTGTTTTTGTATAGTCCACATATATTTTGATATTGTAAATGGTTGGGAAAAAAATGAGAAGAGTATTTCATGCCACACAACATGTATATAAAATACAACATTGTATCTCCTTCAAATTTATCTGTTGAAGTCCTAACTCCTGGTTCTTCAAAATGTGGCCTTAATCTGCTAATGTGCAGATATCATTGGTTAATGCTGGTTATATGGGAATTGAGTGGGGCCCCTGATTCAATTTAACTGGTGTCCTTATAAAAAAGGGGAAATCTGGACAGGGATATATGTATACAGGGAGAACATTAGGTAAAGATGAAGGCACAGATCAGGGAGATGCTTCTACAAATTAGGGAACATCAAAGATTGTCAGCAAATCAACAGAAGACAGAACCAAGGCACGCAGCAGATTCTCCCCCTCACAGCCCTCAGGAACCCACTCTCTCTACACTTTGACCTCATCAGATTTTCAGCCTCTAGAACTGAAAGACAATACATTTCTGTTGCTCAAGACACACACTCTGCAGTACTTTGAAGTCTTAGCAAATGAACACAACTGCCATTCTCACTTATCTACACATTGTCTATGGCTGTCCCCTGCAACAATAGCAGAGCTGAGTAGCTGCAGCAAGGACTGTAAGGCCTCAAAATCTAAAATGTCTACTATCTGGTCCCTTATGGTAAAAGTTTGCTGATTCTTGGGTTTATCTGATTGATGAGGTAGGGGAAAGGGTCACTGGGCATATACAGCCCATTCTCCTTGCTTCTCTTGAGAACTGACTGGTGACCCTTCCTCAGCCCTTCTCTCCTCAGCACAGGAGGCCTGGGTATGTCCAGCTGATCTATCTGGGACCAACAAGTAAGTTCCATTCAGGATAAAAGGAAGGTGGAACTAGGAAAGCAATTTTAGGTCTAAGACATGGTCTCCAATTTAGATTTATCAGTGACAACACTTTTATTATAATCTCTTTCTGACACCTGTATATATTTCTCAGGTGATTTCATATCTGGAGGAGAGAGTTATAATGGTTCATTGGCCCCAACCAAACCTCAGCTTCTTCCTCCTCATAGCAAGAGTGTTGGAAATCTCATTTCCTTCTTGGAGTTTCTCCAAAAAGGAAGTGAGCACCGATTTATTTTTTAACCTGGCCATATCCTCTCTGAATAAGCAATTCTCATGACTCATTCTTAAACTCTAAACCACATAAAACCACTTGCACTAATGGTCACACAAAGTTTAGATGACTTTTTTTTTTTAACGCTAAGACACTATGTATTTATGTGAGTATCTGTATGTCCCTTTCATTTCAGTTCAGTCGCTCAGTCGCGTCCGACTGTTTGCGACCCCATGAATTGCAGCACGCCAGGCCTCCCTGTCCACCACCAACTCCCAGAGTTCACTCAGACTCACGTCCATCGAGTCGGTGATGCCATCCAGCCATCTCATCCTCGGTCGTCCCCTTCTCCTTCTGCCCCCAATCTCTCCCAGCATCAGAGTCTTTTCCAATGAGTCAACTCTTCACATGAGGTGGCCAAAGTACTGGAGCTTCAGCTTTAGCATCATTCCTTCCAAAGAACACCCAGAGTTGATCTCCTTCAGAATGGACTGGTTGGATCTCCTTGCAGTCCAAGGGACTCTCAAGAGTCTTCTTCAACACCACAGTTCAAAAGCATCAATTCTTGGGTGCTCAGCCTTCTTCACAGTCCAACTCTCACATCCATACATGACCACAGGAAAAACCATAGCCTTGACTAGACGGACCTTAGTCGGCAAAGTAATGTCTCTGCTTTTGAATATACTATCTAGGTTGGTCATAACTTTTCTTCCAAGGAGTAAGCGTCTTTTAATTTCATGGCTGCAATCACCATCTGCAGTGATTTTGGAGCCCAAAAAAATAAAGTCTGACACTTATTTCACTGTTTCCCCATCTATTTGCCATGAAGTGATGGGACCAGATGCCATGATCTTCGTTTTCTGAATGTTGAGTGTTAAGCCAACTTTTTTGCTCGCCTCTTTCACTTTCATCAAGAGGCTTTTTAGTTCCTCTTCACTTTCTGCCATAAGCGTGGCATCATCTGCATATCTGAGGTTATTGATATTTCTCCCGGCAATCTTGATTCCAGCTTGTGTTTCTTCCAGTCCAGTGTTTCTCATGATGTACTCTGCATAGAAGTTAAATAAGCATGGTGACAATATACAGCCTTGATGTACTCCTTTTCCTATTTGAAACCAGTCTGTCATTCCATGTCCAGTTCTAACTGTTGCTTCCTGACCTGCATACAGATTTCTCAAGAGGCAGGTTAGGTGGTCTGGTATTCCCATCTCTTTCAGAATTTTCCACAGTTTATTGTGATCCACACAGTCAAAGGCTTTGGCATAGTCAATAAAGCAGAAATAGATGTTTTTCAGGAACTCTCTTACTTTTTCCATGATCCAGCGGATGTTGGCAGTTTGATCTCTGGTTCCTCTGCCTTTTCTGAAACCAGCTTGAACATCAGGGAGTTCATGGTTCACGTATTGCTGAAGTCTGGCTTGGAGAATTTTGAGCATTACTTTACTAGCATGTGAGATGAGTGCAATTGTGCGGTAGTTTGAGCATGTCCCTTTACATATCTAAATTACTCTAACCTTCTTCAGATTTTGAGCTCTTGAGCAGGTTTTTAACTTGAGGTCTAGGTTGATTAATAATCAACACAGTGTTCTGCTAATTAATGTGGTTTCCCTCATTAGTAAAAAGGACCCTAACAATCCCTTGCCAACAATGTTATTATACAGATTCATAAGGAAAAGATGGAAAAGATGCTGATGATAAATATGAGCTACACAGTTTGAAAAATAATTTTTTAAGCAAACTAAAAAAAATCTAGGTATATGCCTGAGAAAGAAAAATCAGTCACCAATCTGTCATCCAGAGCTCATTAGTTTACTCAATTAACACCCTGATAATTCTAGAAAATACCTATTACATACAGATTGTCTCTGATGTCCTGGGGCATGAAAAATAAGCTAAAATGAACAATTGGTGAAGGGCCCTGACATTCAGGCAGAAAAATCTGATTTTGATCTGATAGATATTCATAAAGAGTAACTGAGAAAATGGAGTGTTTGGGAAAATCATTTTAGCAGTTAGAAATGTAGAGATCTCAGCTTGATAATCTAAACTGTGGACTTGTCTGCCCAGTGGGAAGGAAGGGCAGGGTAGGCCCCATAAAGCCTGTTGGCTGGAGGATCTAGGAGTATTCAGGGAGATAACTCATTCAAAGGCAAGACAGCTTTGTTTGAACTCTGTGGGGGCTTGATACCTGGATATTTCTCTGGTTTAGCATTTATGGACCTCCATGGGCAGGGGGATACAAAAAGGGAGTGAAAAAAAAAAAAGAGCAGTTTCCTTAAAGACTCTGTTGAGGGCAGTGTTTAATAGCACTCTCCCACTTAAGGGGTGATCTTTCAGCCGGAACCCTGAGCCGCGTTAGAGAACAGCCTAGAGCTGGACCAGACAAGTGAGCGAGCACAGTGCTTGGGCAGCCTCAGTACCTTCGAAGAGTTTCAGCTGCACCACAACATGGGCATGATAGTTGACAGCACGGATTCCAAATTGGATCACAGAATAATAAAAATGGTACCTGCCACCACAGTGTAGCCAACAAGTCAAGTGCCAAACATGAGCTTCTAACCCCAAAAACTGTACCCCCACCAAGATTTCTAGGGGAAAAAAGACCCTAAGACTTGTTGGCATAAATTGTAGAAGTGGAGTTACAATAAATGGGTGCCTCAAATCTCACTTTGAGTGTGGTATGTATGAGCAGCTACAATCAATGTGCTGCTTCCAGGCTGCATGGCCTGGAAAACACAACTTACAAAGAGGAGGAGGTGATGTGGTACTGGAGTGCTGGTTGTATTAAATATTAGCTGTGTGACCTGAACTTCAGGTCCTGCGTCAGAAACATGGAATCGTTCAAGTGCTCTGACAAGGTCATGGTGCAGCTCAAATGGACTTATGTGAGAGCAAACCCTATTGTTCATTTAAAGTGTTATAATTATCATTACAGGGAGTATTTGCAGAACAGGCTACTTATAAAAGGGTTCTGAGTGCACTGATTTCCAGCTGTCACCTGATATAAAATGCTTTTGTATCTTCCAAAGCCATTTTCCAAATGATTTTTCTCACGCAATTGTCTCGGCAAAACCTAGAGGCACTTGAAATGACTCCTTTTAGGGTATGTCTGTGTACCACATGGAGACACAACTGGGAAAATACAGCTGTAGCTGGCACAGAAGAATGAAGCATAGAAAAGCCTTTGGGGCAGTAGAAAGTGGGGACCATAAAAATATTGGCCTTATTTTAACATTTCTCAGAGTACATAAGAGTCAGTAGGTGATCTTGTTGGTAGTGATTGGTCTGCTGGGAAATCTTAACTTTAAATTGCCTGCCAATCTCTATTTTGTGTGTCCAAGAAGAGCCATTTGTCACTTTTATGAAGCCACTGAAAGCCCACATTGAGGGGGAGAAAAAATAATTATGAAGTAGTATATGCCCTCAAACTAAATACATAATGAGAGTAATGGGCTGAAGTTTCTAAGGATGGGCAATAAATGTTTTGATAAAACAAATCTAAGATTGCCCCCAATAGAAAGTTAGCCCTCCTCCCTTACCTCCACTAACTCTCTGCCACCTGCCCAGGGGAACAAGTTTCCAAGATTTAATGATGCGCTAGGATGATGGATTTTCCATTAGATGTTCCTAATAACTCTTCTCCACAGAACAGTCCTTTCTCTAGCCAATAACAATAAGCCATGTCTGTATGTGAGTTTCACAATTAATAAAGCACTTTATACAGATACAATTTACTTTATTGCAGAGAGGAGATTTGGGTGTTCACTTAACCTCAGGGAAGCAGTTATACATTTTACCTTTAGGACACTGAATCCCCTTTTTTGTTAGGTTTACATGTTCATGGGGTTTTTAAGAGTCATCACCTTCGGAGTTCACCTTTACTTCCACTCTTGTGCCAGGGCAGAGCTGTTTTTCTCATTTACCTTAAGGAAACCAAGATCATTGTTGAATGAACTCCAGGTTCATCCTGCAATTCAAGGTAAACCCTGATCCCTTTATATCTACCTGAGGTCTAACTCAGTAAATTCTACCCTAGTCACATAAATCTTCCTTAACCAGTCTATTTCTGGAGGATAACTGTCCAAAGTTAGGTAATTCTCTTAATTATTTTCTCTCATTATTTTGTTAATGTTCTCTCTGACTTAGATGTCATAAGAATTCATGTCAATGTATGGCAAAACCAATACAGTATTGTAAGGTAAAAAAATAAAATTAAAAAAAATAAAAAAATTTTTAAAAAGAACTTTTACTTAAATGTAACAATTCATTTATAAATAAATAAATGAAGTGATTCAGATCACCATCATGACTTTCCTCCTGGCTATTTCATATAGCTCCTCTAACCTCTTGGAGTGTGACTGATCCGAATGGAGACACACTGCCGATGCAAAATCTACAGCAGATTTAAAGGTCTTAGACCTCGAGAAGGAAAGTAACATCTCGCGGTAATTTTTGTGCCTTGAATATGCATCAAAACAACAACATTTTAATGTACTGGTTTCAATAAAACATACTATTAAATGAATTAATTTCACTTGTTTCTTTTACTTTTTTTTTAAGATGCTGGAAAATTTAAAGCTACATACGTGAATCAAATTATACTTCTATGGGCAGCACTGACCTAGAGCTTTTAACTTTACATTCTAGGTATTTATCCTTCTTCCCCTCCTCCTCCCTCTTGCTTAATTCAAGCCCAAATCTGGCACATTTTCCCTTTCTAAGGCATTAACATTCCCATTGAAGTAACAACTCTGTTTGATTACCTCTATCTTAGCCAAAGAAGAGTTTCTCAGCCCACATGTGATGGGGGATAGATTTAAGTACTCACTACTTCTCACAGCAAGTATGCTGGCCCTAAAGTTATTCCATTAGAAAAAAAATTTTTTTCCTTATTATGGAGGTAGGAAACAATCGGAAGTAGGCAGAACAATCGGAGAAGGCAATGGCAACCCACTCCAGTACTCTTGCATGGAAAATCCCATGGACGAAGGAGCCTGGGAGGCTGCAGTCCATGGGGTCGCTAAGAGTCGGGCACGACTGAGCCACTTTACTTTCACTTTTCACTTTAATGCATTGGAGAAGGAAATGGCAACACACTCCAGTGTTCTTGCCTGGAGAATCCCAGGGATGGGGGAGCCTGGTGGGCTGCGTCTATGGGGTCGCACAGAGTTGGACACGACTGAAGCGACTTAGCAGCAGCAGCAGCAGCAGGCAGAACAATGGCAGACTAGTCACAGATATTCCTGCTGGTCCTGGAAAGCAGAACTGACTTCCTAGAAAATTACATCCAGAAAGACAGTTCCACAGGGGGTGAAACAAATTTAGTCCTGATATTCAAGGGAATGCACAAAGATTCCTCTGAGAATGTGGAGTTAATAAAAATGGATGGTGAAACTGGTTGTGTTTTTCTTGAAGGAAGTTCACAGGCAGTATCAATCCAGCCCAAGGGAGCAATGGGGCTAAATATTTTCCAAGTGCTTGATATAAAGAGCAAAGTTTATTTTCTCCATTGTGGTCTGTCATTATTTTTACACTTCTGATGTTTTTACAGCCAAATCAATCCACACATAGACATGTTTATAATAAACCGTTACAAAACCCTGATGTTTTCTAACTTACAATGACCAGAATATAGAAAGAACCACTTGCCCTATCTTCATGTCCTCTCCACCTTCTGCTTTCTACCAGTCATTCTTTCTTTCTCCAGCCTTAAGTTCTGCCTGGGATCCATTAAGAAAACACTTAAGGCTTTGAGAAAATCAGTAAAAAGGCTGGGGGAAAGCAGGAACCATTTAAGTGGCTGGTCTCCAGAGTTCTGCATCCCTCACCCATATTTGAAATAGCTTTCTGTGCATTGCTGGATTTGTTTTTATCCCACTGTGTTATACTGTCAGAATTACACCCCCACCACACTCACAGATTTATACAGATTTATTTGGGTTAAGGAAGCATCTTTTTTTAAGATAACACCTCTTTATTTATTTTGATGGCACCATGTGACATGTGAGATTGTAGTTCTCCAACCACTAATCCAACTGGATTAGTCCCAAGAGAGACTCTTTTAAAAATGCAAATATTCCTGAGAGTGTTAAAGGACTTTCAGATTTTTACCTATTGGTGTGAATTATTCAATCAAATTGTCTCTCGGCTCCCTCACCCCCACAAGTGATCAGCAGCCTTCTCACTGCTGGTCTTCCTCAGTGATAAGCACAGAAATCTAATTTCAAAATTAGGGAACAGAAAACTGCCTACATGTGGTTCCTCCTTAAATCTGCCAAGATATTAATATTTTAGCAGTTAAAAGAGCCATGTCAAGTCTTTCAAAACACTTTATGGCCAATTCACAGTGTTCTTTCTTGCAGTGGAATTGCCTCTTGAATTTCCTCCAGTAAAATATTTTGAAAACTAGAAAACTTCATCTTTGCTTCATGAAAGTAGGAGGCAGTATGGGACACCAAGGCATGGTCCTATGATCTTAACTGTGCAGAAGGAAATTTCATCT
Source organism: Capricornis sumatraensis (assembly GCF_032405125.1). Classification (NCBI taxonomy): domain Eukaryota; kingdom Metazoa; phylum Chordata; class Mammalia; order Artiodactyla; family Bovidae; genus Capricornis; species Capricornis sumatraensis. The sequence continues at coordinate 37,436,458 of NC_091080.1, read as the reverse complement.
TTGGTTGCAGCTGTTTGGAGAGGGAAGGTGATGACCTAGTTCACTAACTTATCACCTGTTCACTCTCCAGGAATAGTTTTGCAGTAACTAAAGAATGTGTACCTCAGGACACACTGACATTTCTGACCAGAAAGTCACAGTCACTTCTACACTCTGTGTATCTTTATGCAGACTTTCCTGGACGTTTAAAGTCCTTAGGACTTTTTTATGTTGTTTATGGACCAAATCCATCTAGATCACCTACATCAATGGATGTGCCAATAGGTGCTGTCTTTCATGGGTCACTTCATATATGCCCTACTCAAAAAGACACAGAAAACGTATTCTTGATGATCAAAATGTTCTTAATCTTTGTTCCAAGTTCATAACACAGAAAATCAAAAGTCGAGAAACCTTGAAAAACTTAGGAAATCATTATTTTTTCCAGTTTTATAGGAGATGATGTATTAGTAACACTTCTAAGCCCTATATCCAGGCTGCCCAACACCAAAACAGCAACCCTCACAAGGTTCTACACAGAGCAGGCACTGAATAATATTTGCCAACTGACTCATTCCATGTCCTTTTAAAATCACTACTGTGAAATGCACATCCTGTCTTACTCGTAAATGTATTTTGTCTAAATACCATCTTACCATAGATATCCACTCATTTTCAGTTGCCATCTGGTGTGCAACTCTGGCCCAGGTGTATACTTGACATAGGTCTGGAGAGGGAAGGATTTATTACCACAGCCCATGCTGCTATCCATTCAAGCCATAGAGGAAATGTGTGTAATCAGTAAAAGCTATAAAACAAACCAAACGAAAGCCATGAATTTTTCAGATACGTCATGTTTTAAAATACTTTTCAATAATTCAGAGGAGAAATATGTTTGGTTGGTAGCTGGGGTGATCTCATGGGCAGACACATCTAGCCAGGGCTTTAGGAATGCAATGGCCACATGAGGCTTGTGACTGCATATTTTCAACTCCACAACTGGGCTGTGGTCCTGAAACAGATGTCATTTTACACAGATGTGGCTCTGTATGTACTAGCTCCAGTAAATACTTTCTAAATCCGCAGGGGACAAAAAGGAAGGACCTAGAATAGTTAGTCATAGTTAATCATGAAATACAGCATAACTACTAGTGTCTTATTCTCTAGGGTGTTACTTTTTTAAGAACAATAATGAGCATCTACTGTACATCTGCCGGACCACTATTTACATACAGAGAGTCCCTGGGAATTACTACCTTAGTCTGGTGGCCGAAATAACTCTGCTTCCCCATAGCCGCTGCTATGAGGCTATGTTTCACACGTCCTTCTCATCATTCCTTTGACCATGCAAAAATCCTCTGAACTTCCCCACTGCAGACCAAAGCAAAGATCCATGGAGTAGTTATGCTAGAAATGATGGCAGGGAGGAAGGAAAGAGAGGCTGGATATCTCCTGGAGTGTCATCAACTGAGGCTTCTCCTCACTTCCATTTCTGTTGCTATGTCTCCTCCAACTAAGGCACAGGATCATATCAAATCTCTAGCCCCTGTACCATCCCAGCTCCTACACAGCCCCCAGCTATTTCTTAATTCTTGCTTAGCTTGTTAGCTTCCAGGAAATTTACTGAATACAGGTGGCCTCCAAAGTATAGATAAACATTATATGAGACCCACCACCTGTCTTATCTCCTTCCAACATTCTTTTGGGAAAAAGAAAAAGTATTCAAAGGAGGATTTTATGTGGAGCCCCTTTGCTCATTACCTCACAACTTCCAATGGAAACCCTTAGAAAACTTGCAAACAGTCATCCTTGCAAGATACTTTCTCATTCGTCAAGGATTGAAAGATGTAACAGTTGAAAATAAAGAAGGTGGCAGTGGAAAAGGTAGCAAGATACCCAAACCCCAGTTCTCTCAGAGGGAAAAAAAGAGGGGGTGACCAGAAATCTGACCTGGGTGGGAAAAAATTCCTCTAGAAATGTCTCCTAGATTGAAAGTCTTCACCATGACAACACTTCAATTTTTAACATCCTGAAACCCAAAACTTTTTGTGGTGTGAATGTATATACTTCTTCCTTTCTAATATTAAAACTTTGCCAAAACATTAGCCTAAATGTATCTGAGTAGCAACTCCTCCTACTACTCCACAGTAGAATAGAGAACTTACTGAAATAATTAGAATATATACAATCTGAACATTTAATGAAGGCTATAATTTTCAGTTACTACGCTAAGAAAGCACTTAGGTTACTGAGACGAGTGACACAGTCTGGACTTCAAACTGCTTCAAGGTTGGTGAAAGGAAAAACAAAGAAATACGTAAGTAACATTAATGTGACAACTGCTAGAAGAACAGGACTCTTCCTATAGACTTGAGTATTGAGAACCTAGCAAAGGGAATCAATGTGTTGAAGACAGAATTTTAAGTTAAAGGCATGAATGATTCAAGCATGAAGAATAAAGAATCCCAAAGTAATTTGATGTGGCAGGAATATTGAGTAAAAGATGGAGTAGACAAAAAAGAGAGAGAGACACAAGAAGCAGGCAGGGCTAAATCACAAAGTACTTGGTCTAACTTGCACAGAAATTTGAGTTTCTACCCCCCACCCCACCAGCCCAAAAAACTGAGGACATAGAAGGATTTTCCCAAAGAACAAAGACATGATCAGATTTAACTTTTTATGTTTTGTATTTTTTTAATTTTTATTTATTTATTTTTAATTTAAATTTATTTATTTTAATTGGAGGCTAATTACTTTACAGTATTGTATTGGTTTTGCCATACACCAACATGATTTAACTTTTTAAAAGGTCACTCTGTTCGCATTTTAGATAATGGATGAGGGGTATATGATACCAAAGACCAATTCATATGCATGTTAAGTCACTTCAGTCATATCTAATTCTTTGAGATCCTATGGACCATAGCCCACCAGGCTCCTCTGTCCATGGGATTCTCCAGGCAAGAATACAGGAGTGGGTTGCCATGCCCTCCTCCAGGGAATCTTCCCAACCCAGGAATCAAACTCACATCTCTTGAGTCTCCTGCATTAGCAGGTGGGTTCTTTACCACTAGCGCCACCTGGGAAGCCCCCAGAGATTAGTTAGTAGGCTCCATTTCAGATGACAGATAGCTGAACCAGAGCAGTAGCATTAGGGATGCAAAGGAGATGAGTTAACACTTCATTCAAAACGCAGGCTGGAGAGGACATGGTGACAAGGAATGTAAATTTAAGAGAGAAGAACAAAACTAGGGTGACTCCAGGTTTCTGGCTGAATGATGAGTTGACTGAAAGTGTCTTTCACTATGATATTAATAGAAGACAGTAAAATTCAAGACTGAGTTTGAGGTGCACCAGAACATGCAGTTTAAGATGCCAAGACACCCAGTCAGGCGCAAGTGCATCAGGCTCAGGAGGGAGATGAGGATATAGATACTGGTTATGGAGAACAGACTCAATGGTGCTGGCTAGACCACACCCCACCCCACCCATACTCCCCTGCCCAGAATATACCTCCTTGCATCACCCTGTCCTGTCCCTTCCACCCACCCACAAGTCTGGGAATTCTGCATAAATCAGAAGCTGCTTGTGAGTCACTGGCTTCAGAAATGGGCTTGACCTGCTCACGTAAGGCGAGAATAGAGATCCAGAATAGCCCCAGAATTTCAACTGGTTGCTGTATGGCTTTGCTTTCTTTTAAATACCATTCTTAGTCTTGGCAACCTGGCTATCTGAATTTATAATCTGGTCCCTGGGTCTTCTGTTTCTGTCAACCAAACCTGGACTGTCCCCTTAGTCAGGTCACAGTCTGCACTAGCCCATATGATGTTTTCATAAAAATTAGGAAAAAAAATATCCTCTCTGGCTGGCATTCACCATCTCAAGGACTCACAAATTGGGGAGCAGAAGATACCTTTGTGCCAATTAAAAAAGGTGACACTTGCATAGGGCATATCATCTGTATGTGCAGCTCTGACCCAACTTCAGACTGAGATATCTGACTGTTGAGGATGTTTATGCTCAGTTTAAGCCCTGAGCAGTTCTGGTGTCTCACTTATACTGACAGCTACCATGAACAGCTTTCTTCACTTTACCCCTAGGCAAATGACAACTGAGATGAGTAGACAGAAATAGTCCAAATGAAGGTAGAGGCCCATATTCCAAACTTGGGAAATGTTCTACTAAAAGTATATAGAAGTCTTGACAAGCAATAAAGGGTTAGACATCTTGATCCTTCATCCTTTGCACAGCCTCATGGGAAACCTGCCTCGGGCTGGCAGAGGCCTTGCCCTCAATATTTGGCAGCCAGGGCTACATTTAGAAATGAGGACCCATTCCTCAGACATATTCCACAGGATAGTGAATCTGGCACATCTTTATGAGTAAAACTGTGTTTTGCAGCCTAGCCTGAGAAAGTAAGATTACAGTAAGTCAGATGAATGAATGTCCATTGCATTGACATAAATCTCTGTGGAAGGATTTGTCTCCTATCTTGGAAAAGATCTAGCCAGTGGCAAACTTCCTCTATTATGGGGGCCTCTGAGTTCATGACATATTCAGAGGAAATAGAAGTGAGTTGACTCTTTAGAAAGTATTACCTAGAAAAGGAAAACAGCAGCGAAAGTTTTCAGAAACTTGTTTATCTACTCAAAGATTCACAGGTAAAACAGCAAAAAAAGTTCTTCTGCCCAACTGATCCCTGTTTGCATGCTGCCCACTTATATGCGAACTTGGAAGGAATGCCTATGGCACATGTTGATGGTGAACAAAAGAAAACAGAGAAAGATTTTTCAGAGGCAATATAATCCCAGTATTAATATCTGAGGCTATGTATTCCTTTTCTCCACCACCTATGTCAGTGAGAACTGGCTAAGGACTCAAATTATATATTGTTCTGAATGGGTCAAAATGTGAAATAATCTCAGATTTCTTACTTAATAGCTTATAAAGTTATCCTGTCCCTGTCCTAAATTAGCTAATGGAGATAAATTACCTGTCCCGGGATAATTAAGAGCTTACTGTAAAAACAAAGTAACCAGAATGAAAAAAAAAAAAAAGAAAAGAAACATTAGAAAATCAGCTAAGATGGGTCCCAAATGCCTCTTTAATAAATTACAGTCCCTTAAAAGGTAACAACCCAATGGATTATAGCATCACATTATAGATAATGGCTTTCTCCTTTTTAACGTCCATTGTTAATCTTAAAAAAAGAAAATCAATAGATTTGTAATAAATCCTTTCTTCTTGGGCTGAGAAATGCTCTAAGAAAGCTTGAGAAACAGTTTGATATTCTCTATCAGTCATTCTTCATCAAAAAGAAACAAAATGTGGATCACAGTAAACATAATTAAACATGTGCTATATTTTTCTTTTCTTTTTTAAATTAAAAATTGTTTATTAAACATATTTTTTCAAGCAGTTTTAGGTTCACAGGAAAACTGTGTAGAAAGTACAGAGATTTCCCATATACTCACTGATGAAGCCCACACACATACAGAGTCTCCCCCATCAGAGGGTACCTTTATTACACTTGAACCTGCACTGACACATCAGGGCTTCCCAGGTGGCACAATGATAAAGAATCTGCCTGTCAGTGCAGGAGATGCAAGAGATGCAGGTTTGATTCCTGGGTCCTACTCCAGGGAAGATCTCCTGGAGAAGAAAATGGCAACTCACATTAGTATTCTTGCCTGGGAAATCCCAAGGAGAAAGGAGCCTGGTGGGCTACAGTCCCCGGTGTTGCAAAGTTGGACACGACTGAGTGACTGAGCGCGCACACACACACACATACACACTGACACATCATCGTCTAAAGTCCATTGTTTATCTTAGAGTTCACCCTTGCTGTAAATGTTATGGGTTTTGAGAAATGTAAAATGCCATGTATCCACCATTACAGTGTCGTACAGAATAGTTTCACTGCCCTAGAGATCCTCTGTGCTCTACCTATTCACCCCTCTCTCCTCCCTAACCCCTAGCAACAACTGATCTTTTAATAGGCTCCATAGTTGTGCCTATTCCAGAAAGTCATGTTGTTGAAATTACACAGTATGTGCCTTTTTCAGATTGGCTTCTTTCACTTAGTAATATGCAATTTTTCCCCAAAGGCATTACAAAATTCCCAAGGCAATGAATGATGTGGCAGAAAGGCAAAGAGCATGAAAACTCAGACTCAGGTATTGGTTTGCCCCTTTGGTTAAGTTATTTACTTTTCAAAGACCTTGGTTTGCTCATCTGTGAAACGAGGATAACATTAATACATATCCCACAGACTTCTTCTATGAGTTGTTGTGAAAATTAGGTTTCTTTCCTTGAACAATGGAGGTAATAATGTCTACGTTGTAGGGTTGCTGTATGGATTAAAAAGGCAATGTGTGTGAAAAGGTTAGCACTGGGACAGGAACATATTACACATTTAATAATAGTAGCTGACAAATCTCATTTTAATGTGTGCTGAATACTTTCTCTTTGACCTTCTAAATCACTCTCTGCTCTTTTCCGTCTTCCTTTGTGGGACACAATTGCTTAAGAACACATTAAGTGAGTGCTCTTCCCTCCTGCTTTCCTGATGAGTTCAATATAGAAAGAAGAAAGGTAGAAGCTGGGAGGGAGAGAGACGGATGTTTTCTCCCTCTGTCTATTCTCTGTCAAGCTGGAGTCTGGCTGTGGCTGCAATCTTCTTCAAAGGGTAAAGATTTTGCTGGGCAACCATCTTTTACTTGCTTAGTTCAGTTTACACTCAGTCATGCCCGACTTTTTCCGACCCCATGAACCGCACCACGCCAGATCTCCCTGTCCGTCACCAATTCCCAGAGTTCACCCAAACGGACGTCCATTGAGTCAGTGATGCCATCCAACCATCTCATCCTCTATCATCCCTTTCTCCTAATGCCCTCAATCTTTCCCAGCATAAGGTCTTTTCCAAGGAGTCAGTTCTTTGCATCAGGCGGCCAAAGTATTGGAGCTTCGGCTTCAACATCAGTCCTTCCAATGAACACCCAGGACTAATCTCCTTTAGGATGGACTGGTTGGATCTCTTTACAGTTCAAGGGACTCTCAAGAGTCTTCTCCAACACCACAGTTCAAAAGCATCAATTACTGGGTGCTCAGCTTTCTTTATAGTCCAACTCTCACATCCATACACGACTACTGCAAAAACCATAGCCTTGACTAGATGGACCTGTGTTGACAAAGTAATGTCTCTGCTTTTTAATATACTATCTAGGTTGGTCATAACTTTCCTTTGAAGGAGTAAGCATCTTTTTAATTTCTTGGCTACAATCACCATCTGCAGTGATTTTGGAGCCCAAAAAACTAAAGTCAGCCACTGTTTCCTCTGTTTCCCCATTTATTTTTCATGAAGTGATGGGACCAGATGCCATATTCTTAGTTTCTGAATGTTGAGCTTTAAGCCAATTTTTTCACTTTCCTTTTTCACTTTCATCAAGAGGCTCTTTAGTTCCTCTTCACTTTCTGCCAAAAGGGTGGTATCATCTGCATATTTGAGGTGATTGATATTTCTCCCAGCAATCTTGATTCCAGCTTGTAATTCATCCAGCCCAGTGTTTCTCATGATGTACTCTGCATAGAAGTTAAATAAGCAGGGTGACAATATACAGCCTTGACGTACTCCTTTTCCTATTTGGAACCAGTCTGTTGTTCCATGTCCAGTTCTAACTGTTGCTCCCTGACCTGCATACAGGTTTCTCAAGAGTCTGGTCAGGTGGTCTGGTATTCTCATCTCTTTCAGAATTTTCAACAGTTTATTGTGATCCACACAGTCAAAAGCTTTGGTATAGTCAATAAAACAGAAATAGATGGTTTCTGGAACTCTTGCTTTTTCAGTGATCCAACGAATGCTGGCAATTTGATCTCTGGTTCTTCTGCCTTTTCTAAAACCAGCTTGAACATCTGGAAGTTCACGGTTCTTGCTAAAGCCTGGCTTGGAGAATTTTGAGCATTACTTTACTAGCATGTGAGATGAGTGCAATTGTGCAGTAGTTTGAGCATTCTTTGGCATTGCCTTTCTTTGGGATTGGAATGAAAACTGACCTTTTCCAGTCCTGTGGCCACTGCTGAGTTTTCCAAATTTGCTGACATATTGAGGGCAGCACTTTCACAGCATCATCTTTCAGGATTTGAAACAGCTCAACTGGAATTCCATCACCTCAACTAGCTTTGTTTGTAGTGATGCTTTCTAAAGCCCACTTGACTTCATATCCCAGGATGTCTGGCTCTAGGTGAGTGATCACACCATTGGAATTATCTGGGTCATGAAGATATTTTTTGTACAGTTCTTCTGTGTATTCTTGCCACATCTTCTTAATATCTTCTGCTTCTGTTAGGTCCATAGCATTTCTGTCCTTTATCAAGCCCATCTTTGCATGAAATGTTCCCTTGGTATCTCCAGTTTTCATGAAGGTATCTCTAGTCTTTCCCATTCTATTGTTTTCCTCTATTTCTTTGCACTGATCTCTGAGGAAGGCTTTCTTATCTCTCCTTGCTATTCTTTGGAACTCTGCATTCAGATGCTTGTATCTTTCCTTTTCTCCTTTGCTTTTTGCTTCTCTTCTTTTCATAGCTCTTTGTTAGGCCTCCTCAGACAGCCATTTTGCCTTTTTGCATTTCTCTTTCTTGAGGATGGTCTTGATCTTTGTCTCCTGTACAAAATCACGAACCTCATTCCATAGTTCATCAGGCACTCTATCTATCAGATCTAATCCCATAAATCTATTTCTTACTTCCACTTTATAACTATAAGGGATTTGATTTAGGTCATACCTGAATGGTCTAATGATTTTCCCCACTTTCTTAAATTTAATCTGAATTTGGCAATAAGGAGTTCATGATCTGAGCCACAGTCAGCTCCCGGTCTTATTTTTGCTGACTGTATAGAGTTTCTCCATCTTTGGCTGCAAAGAATATAATCAGTCTGATTTCAGTGTTGACCATCTGGTGATGTCCATGTGTAGAGTCTTCTCTTGTGTTTTTGGAAGAGGGTGTTTGCTATGACCAGTGTGTTCTCTTGGCAAAACTCTATTAGCCTTTGCCCTGCTCATTCTGTACTCCAAGGCCAAATCTGTCTGTTACTCCAGGTGTTCTTGACTTCCTACTTGTGCATTCCAATCCCCTATAATGATAAAGGATATCTTTCTTTTGGTGTTAGTTCTAAAAGGTCTTGTAGGTCTTCATAGAACCGTTCAATTTCAGCTTCTTCAGCATTACTGGTCGGGGCATAGGCTTGGATTTGCCTTGGAAACGAACAGACATCATTCTGTCGCTTTTGAGATTGCCTCCAAGTATTGCATTTCAGATCCTTTTGTTGACCATGATGGCTACTCCAATTCTTCTAAGGGATTCCTGCCCACAGTAGTAGATAAAATGGTCATCTGAGTTAAATTCATCCATTCCAGTCCATTTTAGTTTGCTGATTCCTAGAATGTCAACATTCACTCTTGCCATCTCCTGTTTGACCACTTCCAATTTGCCTTGATTCATGGACCTAACATTCCAGGTTCTTATGCAATATTGCTCTTTACAGCATTGGACCTTGCTTCTATCACCAGTCACACCCACAACTGGGTATTGTTTTTGCTTTGGCTCCATCCCTTCATTCTTTCTGAAGTTTTATCTCCAGTGATCTCCAGTACCATACTGGGCACCTACTGACCTGGAGAGTTCATCTCTCAGTGTCCTATCTAATCCTGACCAGACTTTGGTAATTAATCTCTTAAATTATCTCTTTTGCAATAATTTTAAAATTTCTGCTGCTTCCTGTCAGACACATATTTTCCCTTATGTTTACTTGCAAAATTATTGCTACTCTTTTACTTTGTAAAGCAACCAGTGAATCATAAAATCCAAAACCATAAACAACCCTATTAACTCTTACATGTTATCCCTATTATCCCTCTATATCCCAATACTGTTCAGAATTTTATGAAGATCTACTTTTGGATTCAAATAGAAAATGTGAAAAAAGTTTAGAAATTTAAGTTATAAAGATTAAAAACTGTAAAATATCTATAAAAAGGCTAGTCAATTTTTTACTTTTTAAAAATATAACAAACACAACAGCAAAAACAAATTCCTGGGAATTATTTAGCTTGGTAGAGCAAAGACAATTATTTAAATAAAGTGAACTTAGTGTTCATAAGTGATGTTTTACAGATGTATTTCCCAGTCTGATGTCTCTTTGCTGGAATGCTGATCACAGAGATGTGTACTATCTTATTAGGGAAAAAGCTTTGTAATAGTATTTCAAGGAAATCTTCAACTGCATCAGGAATTTTCATTAATAATTAAATTAATTGAAGTGTATACAATCCACTGCTATAACTCTACATATCACAATGGACTACCAATTTATCTTAAAATCACAGAATGCATTTTTTTGCAATTTTAGAAATATTAACTATATATGTTTTTCATTACAAATCATGTTACAATAAAAAGAAAGTCAACCTTTATGTTTAACTTAAAACACAAAAAGTAAGAGAATGTTCAAGTATGGCACTCTCTTCACTGCATGAGTGGGGCATGGCACTACACCCGGAATATTCTGTAAGAAAGCTACTCACTTGAGTTTTTGGCCGAGCTCCAGTTGACATTTGGTTTGGCACACCATCAAGATTCTGAATGTTTCCAGTTTTATTTTCACAAATTCCCTCCTTCTGATGATTTTTCTAAAAGATTACTCTTCATGTTTATAGAATTCTGTAGAAAACATTTTTAAACAAATTTTACACATATAAACAATTACTCTTAATAATTCAAATGAATTATTTAATAAAAACACATTTTTAAAAAACCAGGACTGTTTTGAAAGCTAACATAAAATGTGAGAATATTCCTAAATAGTAATTATTTTTCCAGAGATATTTATACTTAGGCTCAGTAAGATCAACCCTGGTAATGCCTGTGAACTTGTAAATATAAGTTTATAAGTAAATATGTTTAAACTATCAAGGTAATACATAGTACTATATTGCCACATATTTTAAAACTTTTTAAACAACAAAACCAAAAGTTTATTAAAAACTTGAAATAAGAGGTGGCTCATTCAGAGCCACAGTATACTTTTAAACTTTAAGATCTCAATTTATATATTTTGTAATGAAAGTGAAAGTGTTAGTCACTCAGTCGTGTCTGACTCTTTGTGAGCCAATGGACTATGTAGCCCACTAGGCTCCTCTGTCCATGGAATTCTCCAGGCAAGAATACTGAAGTGGGTTGCCATTTCCTTCTCCAGGAATTGAAACTGGGTGTCCTGAATTGTAGACAGACTCTTTACTGACTGAGCCTCTAGGGAAGACTTATATTTTGTAACAGCAGGGAACAAATTATAAAATTTTATTTCCAAAGGTTAGGTGTAGAAGTAAAATGAGTGAAGTAAAGTGGTCAGCATAAAGAGAATCTTAAACTTTTCAAATACAGAATGAGTTTTTTTCCCAAAATGTTAGATTAATTCTTATTGGAGTCATTTTCCTTCACTAATTCTTTCCATCACCTGGAAGTCTGTCACATCTCTCTGTGTCTACTTGCCTTATGTAAGTTACCTAGAAGCCTCTACTGCTTCCTGTCCTGGTTTATTGCTTCTGGAAAAAGGACCAATGTTTTCAGAAGAAAAGGTTGGAAATGTGAATTTTTCACTTAACTAAAAGTTTAGTCACTGCTCATCAGGTTGTTCTTCAGGGTGGAAAATAATACATCTAGAATACACTGGCTTATGTGTAAATCTAGCACTGTCAAATACTGACTATATAAACTTTGACTTAATTTCTTCAAATCTAAATTTAATCACCTATAAAAGAATACCTCTGACTTCTAGTGAACACTTCTTTGTGCCTGGCATATTTGGCCAATGGAATGTGAGTACAAAGGAGCATGCCAAGTCTGAGCAGAATCTTTAAATATTCTGCAGGGAAATTATAGTTTTCTTATTCTTGATGCTTATAGAAATTCTACTGTGGGGAAAAGAAAAACAGTGATGAGAATAATAATGATATGCTGTGCTAGTAATAATACGGTTTACATATTTACATTTTGGGAAGAATTCCCCATTTGATCTTTTAACAGAAATTTACTAACTCAAAACTGTCTGAGAAGAGTTTACTTATTTATTTATTTACTTATTTATTTTTTGAGAAGAGTTTAAAGGACATAGAAGAGTATGTATACATTCTACCCTTAAGAAAAGACCATGAAGGATCTAATGGGGTCTTGTCTTAATTCACATGCACAGTGATTTTAAAAGGTATGAAAGTTATTAAATTGGGGAAAAAACACTGACAAATTAGAACACATTGGACAGGCAGTCAGGGGTGCTGGCAATACACAGAGTTGACCAATGAGTTGGCCAATAAGTACTACATTCTTCTAATGATAATGTCTATTTCGCTGGTGGGTGTGGACAGTTTGACAGGTACCTAGAGGAATAACCACTGTGGGTTAATTTATAAAATGAGGATGATGCTGGCACCTGTTTCAATAGGGTGCTACATGAAAGCCCCTTCAGTACTGTTATGGTGGCTGTTGTAACACAGCCTCTTTTTTTGAGAAGTTAGGCACTGCATTTTATTCAGGAAAACCTAACATCTGATGACAGAATATTAAGCACAACAGCCTGTGTATGATACTTTCATATGGACTACTTCATTTTTCTCTTCTTAGTAATTCTGTGCAGTAGGCCTTGTTGGTCGAATTTTATAAAAATAATTCCTAAAGAGAACAAGTTGCTTGATTAGGATCACACAGCAACTGAGAGTGCTAAGATCTCCTGATTCTTCTCAGTTACTTCTTTCTTCCTCCATATTTCTCTTTGTATCTTGGCCCAGTCTCACTCCCACAACCTCTCCAGTCTAAATCTCAGCAAAGGTCTGTTCTATCACAGTCTTTGGTCAGCTGAATAATGGGTTTGGGATCCTGTTAGCCCTACTGAAGACAGACACCTGTGAAGACAAGGAAATGGGGTTCTAACTGCAGGAAGGAATTAACCATTACAACCCAGCTGTTTTGCAGGGTTCCTATGGCCCAGACATGGCCACTTACAGCACTTATTGAAAGTATGCTAGCCACTTTATAATTTTGAAGCTTGTTTTAAATAAGATTCTTTCATAAAATTACATTTTCTTAGTCCTGTTATTTTCACATAGTAATTCAATTGATTTTTTAAATTGATGATGTTTCCATAAATATTTGTAAGCCTTTGATCAATTTTATATATTTTGGGGGGATTGTCTTTGTACTCTTACACAGGGGACAAATGGTAATTTTGTTTCTTTACCATTCCTCATACTTTCCTTTCTTTTACTTTCCTTATAAATAAGCTAGGCCTCCAGTCAGGGGTGGGAAGAAAATACATTCTGCATGATTCTACTTCTGATTTTAAGGAGAGTGCTTCCAGTATTTTATCATTTAACCATGATGCTGAATGTACTGAGTTTTATTTTTCTAAATCATGCAGTTTTTCTTTTGATAAAAAAATTTTTATATGAAAGGATGCCGAATTTTACTGAATGTATTTTCTCCATGTATTAAGATAATCAAATTTTTCTTCTTTAATCGCTTAATTTATAAATTACATTAATCTTACCATGTTAAACCAATCATGCACTTCTGTATTATATTATCAAAGTACCTTTCTAGTTTTTAAGATTATTTATCATAATGAAGGTTGGAATTTGCCAAATGCCCTTTTGATAACTAATCTTATCAATGAACTGTAGTAATAGATTCATAATTATTAAACTATCTTGTATTCTTGAGACCAACTGTACATGGTTGTGGGAAGCGGTTCCTTTTAATTTTCTTGATTTTCATTTTGGGAAGAATTTCTTTGGTCTTTTTGAATTCATATTCATTTTTTTGTCCTATTTTGTGTCAAGAAAACATTGGTTTCATAAAATACATATGGAAGTTGTGCATCTTTGTAAATAATAGAAAATTTATATTGCATGAAAATTATCCATTTTTTGAAAATCTCAAAGAACCCATAGACAAAACTGTTTGACTGTTAGAGGTGGTTTGATAACTTTAAAGATTTCTCCTATTGGTTTACGGTCTATTTTGATAAGTAACTACTGAGCGAATTTTGACAAAAAAATGTTATTACATTGTCTATTACATGAAGTTTTTCAAATTTATTAGCAGACCCACGTAGACTCTTGCATTTTGTAAATCATACTGTATTTGATATTATAGCCTTCTTGTTTCTGTTCTATTTATATTGTCTAGATGAAAAAGACTAGAATTTAGGTTAGACAGACTCAAGGTAGATAAGCCAACTCACTTGTTAAATATCAGCTTAATCACCACTGCCTCTGGGAAGCCCTTCACCACTCCTGGCAGATGTTTCTGTGAATTCTTATATTTCCTCTAGCAAAACATTTGTCTTGCATAGTTATTGTAATTTGTTTAATGAGCAACTTCTATGTTAAACTGTAAGCCCTAGGAGGGTAAAGAGGGGGTCTGATTAATTTCCCACCAAATACCTAGCACAGTGTTTGAATCAGAATGAGTATTCAATAAATCTTTGTTGAATAAACAATACTTTTTCCCATGTCCTTCTCTGCTTGTCTATTTCATAAGATCATAGTAATAATGGGTTTTTATAGCTACCATGCCAAGAGAGGAGAAGAGTGATTAAAAATATGAGCTCTGGAGCTAGAGTAATGGGTTCAAAGTCAGGCTGTGCCACTCACTAGCAGTGGGACTATAAATAAACATTTCTTCTTTGTATTTCGGTTGCCTCATCTGTAAAACCAGAAATAAGTAATTGTGTACTCAATAGATTGTAGGGAGTTTATCTGTGTGAAATACTTGAAAGCATGTCTGGTACATAGCAAGTTGTGAATTAATGTTAGCTATTGTTATGTTAGTACATCGCAGGTAAATGAATGGATAAAAGAATAAAACTGCCAAAACAGAGAAAATACAATATGTGCTCTGCCTGTGGGCTGTTCTGAGGATCAAGTGATGTGAGTTTTAAATAATGACAAGCATTTGAGGTGTTTGATTAACATCATTACAAATGGGAAGCCCTAGTGGCTAGAGGAACATAACTGTTTTCTTCTTTGGAAAAAATGGATGAAGGCAGAGAAATACTTAATTAGGTTTTGTTCTTTATTGGAATTCATTTTTATCCTCTACTACAATACTTTAAATACATAGTTTTAATAGTTTAATTTAATATTTTTGTAACTACAACATAACCAAACAAGAATTTTTCCTGAGACTTAGCTTTCTGAGAAATAATATCTGACTTTGAAACACTTTTTTCCTGGATCTTTATCCATTACTTACTTTTTATAGTTCACATTTTATTTAAACAATGTCTCTTTGTTTTTCCTACTTCAATAAGAAAACTTGTAAATGCTATCCTTGTAGCTATTTTCAAAGTTTCCTATGTATAGGTATTAGCCCTAGAATACTAAACCTCATTGATTGTAATAATCATTGAATTTTTTCTGCTACATACAACCAAACCATGACACAGGATTGCAAAAAAATAATAATAATAAAATTATCTTCCTGATCTTTGTTTGAATTTCATATAAAGAAAGCTTAGGAAAAATTTCCTAAGATAAGACATTTAAGCTTACGCAAATATAGCAAGGAATGAGGTGGTTCACTGCTGTTGATTGTCCAAACTGGTATAGTATGCCATCCTTTAATTTATTCGCAAAGAAGACTCTCACTAGCTAACTGACTTAGAGATTGAAGATAATTAATTTGATCTTTTTTGGAGGAAAGCACAATGTTTATAAAGAAACATCCATTTTAAAAACAACTAAAATATTTTAAAACACTTAAACTATTAATATCTAGTTGCAACAGCACATATAAATCATGTAACATGAATTTTGATCCCAAATATAAATGGTCAAAGCCATGCATAGACTGAAAGTTGCCCTTGCCATTTATTTTTCAAGTAACAGATTCGTTCTGTATCTCAAAAAAGCTTGTGTAATTAACTTTCAAGGAACACTAAGAACACAAAGAAGAAATTTAAGCACATGTGAAAATTTTCCCAAGCTATGTAATTTGTATTAAATTTATTTTTGACAATTTTTTCTAATCTGTTCTTCCCGTAACTGAGACTAATTAACTTATCCTGCTAAATGGCCAAGAAAGACATTTGATTCCAGATCTATCTGAGAAATGAGAGGCCTTCATTTTTCATATTCCTAAAGCTGGACACAAAGAGTCCCTTTCTCCACCAGAATAGTGATAACTATCCTTTAGTTAGTGCTGTACTCAGTGTAGTGAAAGTAGGCTGCTGGCTAAATTCAGGTCCTGATTTCCGTGCTTACTGTGGTGATTTGAGCAAGTTACTTAAATTCTCTATGCCTCTGCTGTCTCATTGGATTAAAATGGGAATATTAATAAGATCTAGTCATAAAGTTTTATTTATTACTTCCCATTTAATTTTTTGGCCCATATTTTACACAGAATATTGTCACAGCTTCAAGATGCCAGAGTTTTAACTGCATTGCATTCTCTGTGAGAGCTATGACTATACCCTTTCTGATCAATCACCACAATACATCACCAACATGAACAGACTAAGAAGAAAGCACCATACTAGTTGAAGAACTAATACGTCTCTTTTAAATCCTGCGATATGACCCATTAAAGATGGATAAAAGTGACAGAATAAAACGAGATGTGTGAACACAGAAGACTCACATGATGCACAGTTCTACTTAACATAGTGACATATAAGACAAGCGTTTGCAGTCTCATGGCCTTTTGTTTGTTTT
This sequence comes from Capricornis sumatraensis, assembly GCF_032405125.1. Lineage (NCBI taxonomy): Eukaryota > Metazoa > Chordata > Mammalia > Artiodactyla > Bovidae > Capricornis > Capricornis sumatraensis. Next base: position 37,419,716 of record NC_091080.1, on the reverse strand, counting down.
TCCATTTGTACACAGTTGATTAGGTAACTGCATCTTTTCCCTGCACCCAAAGGCTTTCTTAGGTAAAGTATCTTTGGAGCTAATCAATTTCCTGTCTCTTCTCATTCATTCACTCATATGCCAATTACTGTCCAAGTGCACTGAAACAAAATAAATACAACATATTTTCTTTAAGAGCTCTAGTCTACAGAGAAAATGTCATGTAGACAGATAATATTACAGGGATTTAAGACAAAGTATCATATAAAATGATATGAGAACACAGACAAAAGAGTAAATATTTCTGCCTGGGGAAAAGGAAGAGTTCATAGAGGAAATAACCTTTAACTGAGTTTTGAAGGAATAATACTAGTATTTCAGAGGGAGGGAATCCCAAGGGCATAAAAACACAAAAAGAATACAGCATACTCAAACAATAGTGAGGATTTTTATCTGACTCCATCTGTTGATGCCTAGGGGATAATGGAAGCAAATGATGTATGAAAATGAAATGTGGTCCTCAGATAAAATGCTACATATTAAGGAATTTGACTTTTGTCTGTAGGTAACAGGAATCTTGTGGATTTTTGTTTTTGTATTATATTTTACAACTGAGACTTATATTAAGAAATATAAGGAGATTATATACATATCAAAAGATTTTAAACATTCATTATAGACACTAGTATCTCAACATTTCTCATTGGAGTTTAACTCTCCCTTGCCTCTCTGCTCCCTCCTCTCTGTGACCAGTTTTTCAAAATAATATTTTTATTGTAAAAGAAAGTACAAATATAGAAAAATACACAAAACAGATGCACAGCTTAATGAATTACTCAAAGGTGAACAATCTAACCACCATCAGGTCAAGAAGTAAAAGTGTCCCTGAACTTCCCCTCCACAATGCAAAACATCTCTAAATACTCCACACCGACTACAAGACCATTCTTCCTTCTGTAAGGAATCATTATTTGTTTACAGTAACTATTTCCTTGCATTTTTCAGTTTCAGCAGTCAAATATGTACCCTATAATGCTAGTCTTGCTCCTTTATATATTTTTTGTATGTCTTTTAAGCTTCCTTTAATCCAAAACTTATTTTTGCTACAAGTTATCTGTTGGAAAACCTAAGAGTTTTTCTACATAGTTTTCCAGTCTCAATTTTACAAACTGTATGTCTTTCTGGTCATGTGATTACCTGAAGTTGATTCTCTAGCAGATTTCTTCAGAAAGGGCTAATGAGCCCCTGTGCCCTTTTTACTTGTAAGTCGATTTTGCTAGATACAAAATGCTTGATTCATTTTTTTTTCCTTGAGAGTATTAATAAGATAAACTTATTTTCTATGAGCATAAAGTGTTACTCTTGAAGTCTGATAATTATCTAATTGAAATGTCTTGTAAATCATGTGTTCTTTTCTTCTTTCTAGTCAGATATTTTATTTTTCTTTAAACCCAGTACACTACAATATCTTGGTGTTAGTCATTGTGGATCAATATTCTTAAATATATAATGAGCAACTTCAAATCCTTATTTTAGAAAAATTTCCTGAATTATAATTTTCAGCATTTCTTCTGGTCCCTTCAGTTTTCTTCTTCTTTGATATCTTGCTCTTTTTCTCAGTCCCTTTTTAAAAGTTACCCAAAGTCCTTTAAAAATTACCCAAATTGGCTTAGCCAGTAAAGGACCTGCCTGTAATGCAGGAGACACACAGGAGATATCTATTCGATCCCTGTGTTGGCAAGATCCCCTGGAGAAGGAAATGGCAACCCACTCCAATATTCTTGCCTGGAAAATCCCATGGTCAGAAGAGTCTGGCAGGCTACAGTCTATGGGGTTGCAAAAGAGTTAGACATGACTTAGCAACTAAGCAACAACAAAAGTCATAAAAATCTTTCTAAAAGTTTTAAAACTTTGACTTTTACTCTTGAGCGCTCTTAATACAAATGCAATTGAGTTTTGTGTATAGTGAGATGTGTGTACAAATTTTTTTCCTGAAAACACAGGATAAAAGTTTGTTTTTCTGGGTTACCAAAAAAAGCTGTGCTTCTGACAAATCATGTGTTTGTATCTCATGAAATTATGAATTAATTTGATTTATATATGATGTCTGACTCAGACCTGAGAAATGTAAAAGGGTAGCAGTGGCCATATCGGCTTAAGGCAGCAAAGCAGACAGAAAGAGCCATTTTAGGAGCTCTTTTACACACAAGCAGGCCAAGGAAAGACAAGTGGTCTTACTAACCATACGAACATTGACCAGAGAGATAAGCCAAAATACCTTTTGGAAGTGGAAGTGTTAGTCGCTTAGTCACATCCGACTTTTTTGCGATCCCATGGACTGTAGCCTGCCAGGGTCCTCTGTCCATGGGGATTCTCTAGGCAAGAATACTGGAGTAGGTTGCCATGCCCTCCTCCAGGGGATCTTCCCAGCCCAGAGACTGAACCCAGGTCTCCCACATTGCAGGCAGATTATCATCTGAGTCATCAGGTAAGTTGGAGAAGGCAATGGCAACCCACTCCAGTACTCTTGCAAGGAAAATCTCATGGACAGGGGAGGCTGGTGGCCTGCAGAGTGACTATGGGGTCACAGAGTAGGATACAACTGAGAGAATTCACTTCATTCACTTCACTCACTTCATACTTTATCACTGGAGAAAGAAATGGCAACCCACTCCAGTATTCTTGCCTGGAGAATCCCATAGACAGAGCAGCCTGGCGGGCCATGGTCCATGGGGTTGCAGAGAGTCAGACACGACTGAAGTGACTGAGCATGCACACGCATGCACCAGGGAAGCAAATGTCTTTTAAAAGAGACTAATTTACCCAAGAGATACAGCTAAAGGAGAAAGCCACTCGAAAGGGCACTGGGGTTTCAACAGAAAGGATCTTGGTGAGGTGAAATCTGATGTCTATGACTAAGTGTTGGTTGAAGTCCTCAGTGGTCACTCAGGAAAAAGGACAATATTTGAATACTGTAGTTGGAAATTCCAGGCAGAAGAATCTAAAGAGCCTTCTTTAAATATCAGAGGCCCCAGACTGTCAGTTCCAAATTGTCACAACAGTGGCCATGTAAACCTGAGTCTTTTTCTCCGATCCTTTTAACAGTGGTCCAGCCCTGGAGGATCAGACCCCAGAGCTGGCACACTGCATGAGGAAGCAGTAGAATGAGAAAGAAACAAAGGAGAACCCAAACGCTGCCAAGTCTCTCCACCTGAAACACTCTCAACACTGAGGATAAGCTTCAAATAAGGTAAGACTATGCAGTTGTAAGATTACACATGGCCTGGAGATTCAGAATATTTAAGTGACACTTCTTCTGTCCAAAGGTGACCAAAGGATGTTTTTGTTTTTAATGATTGGAAAAGCTATGAGACCCTCCATAGAAATCATTTAAAAGGTGAAGAAATAGTCCATTCTATAGAGTTGAAGGTAGACAGAAAGAAAAAATAAAGCTTTCTTTTCACCTTATAAAGTTATTTCTGTTCAGTAAAAGATTACATTTGGTAAAAAACAAATTAGTTTATGCTGACATAGATTGAAAAAGGTCAGGAATAACAAGGTTAGGTCATATGTTAGCTTAAAACCATGGCCCTTGTTTACAATTGCAAAGTTTTCCTGTCAATCAAAGCTTCAAACTCCTGAGTAAACTTGACCTGTTCCATGGAGAAGCCATCCTGATCTGACTATAAGGACTATTAGAGATGGTGTGTAGACAACTCTCGGCACATACTAAGCCCTTAACAAATGATGGCTCTTCTTATCCTGCCCTTCTTTGCTACTACAGTTGAGACACACCACATCACACTTGATCATAAGGTATTTCCCATTGGGTGAGTGTCTGTTTTTTCTCCAATTGATATCAAAATTATTAGAATACTGGTTAGAACTTTGAATATAGAATTTTTCAATAATAATTGACTGATCAATAAGTAGGACATCACAACAGAAATGTTCTGGGGTAGGCCAGGGAAACCAATAAGCAGCCCTAAAATTGTAGCCTTTTGTTCGTCAACTTTTCACTTTTTCTGTCTCAAATTTCTCATTATTAATCAAATGTCTCTTTATTTTATGCCTTGAAGTCTCCTACTATTAAACATCAGGACTTTAAAATTTATGTTATTTTGTTGTATCAGACTTTTGGAATAAGATTATCTTCTTTGGAATGGTACCCAAGTTTGGTGAGAGCCATATGAATTAACTGGATAACAATACTTCTGTCTGGGTAAAGTTGTGTCTAAGCAATATATGAATATTCTGCATTAAGCATGGAAAGAGTTGGTTAAGAAGTAGAAAGTTACGACAGAAAAGAAGGGCATTTTCTCTTTAGATTTAAATGTAATTCTACATGTAGGCTTCTGAATTCAATGTTTTTAAAAGGTCTCTTGCTCTTCAATTACTTTAGTTACGTAACCTTCGTTTTAAAGATGCTTACAACTGGAAGTTTTATTGATTTATTTTCATACCCATTTTTTGTGATCGTGTACAATGTTATGTAGATGAAAAAGAAAATGGGGATCTTCCCGACCCAGGGATCAAACCTACATCTCTCAGTTTCCTGCTGCAGCAGGCAGATTCTTTACCACTGTGCCACCTGGGAAGCCCAATATTTTTTTTTCTAATATATTTCCTTTACACACAGAATTCACTGCTGAAACACTGCTAAAAATGGTTATAGAACATTTACATGCTCTTTGGATATATTTCCTTTTCAGTCTAGTCACTAAGTACCTACTACAAGCACCATGAGGGTAGGATTTGGATCTGTTTTAACATTACTTTATAAAAACAATCTTGTTTCATTATTCCATAAGCTATGGCCTTCTGTTATGTAAACTATTCATTACATGTGAAACATTAACCCCAAAGACAGTAGGGAAAACCAAAATAAACTGTTTTCTCAATGAAAGAAGACATCATCCCTTTCTCATCTAGTAACTTTTTCAAATTCTGCACAGAATATAAGGAAAAGCAAAAATCAGTTTCCATTATTGTATATAAATCTGAATATGAGTAGACAAAAGTTTTTTAACAAGTAAAAAAAATAACTGGAAAATTTAGCTCCAAGTATTCCTTTAAATATTGATACTGGCGACTTAAAAGCAGTATAGGATAGATGATCAAGTATTTAATCATGATAAAATTTAAATATTGATGATTTAAGAGAAGTTTAGGAAGTAAAATTTATTTTTGAACTGTAACAATTCCACACTAATACATCTATGTAAAATTTGCATTTTAAGTTTCATCAGGGAAAATTTTAGGCAATAAATTAAGGATATAATTTTTGCAAAATTTAAAATTAAAGCTTCAAGACATAGATAAACTGAGAGCAAATATCAATTATTTTGATTTTTAAAATAATTCACTTATATGGTAAAAGGATATGACAAAGGTGTTCAAAGTGTGTGTGTTTGGGAAGTAGTTCTTAGAATATATCATGTTGTTTTGTACTAATGTCAACTTTACCTTGACTATATAAAGCTTATTTTTTTTCTTACCACAAAAACTGAAGTAAATACATTCCATCCCTCAACCCTCAATATGACTATTTGTGCTTTGGGGATAAAGGAAATTTTGAATCCTTATTTATGACTTATTATTTCTCTACAATAACCCCATTCAGGGAAATGAAGGGCAGATTTGCTTTACTGATCCCATCTAAGCACATTATAAAAGGCGAGATGATAGCCAGAAAATCTATACTTAAATTATTGGAATGTAACAGGACTGAGAAATCCCTTATGGAACACATAGAGATCAGATCTGACACTCTAGCTTGACCTAATTAGGATCTGGAATAAGAGTATTTAGTGATTTTTAAGACATTAATAGAGCAGGGTTATGGGAAAGCTAGTCTAGATTCGGCATGTCATTGTCTGTGTGCGTGTAAGTGAACTAAATATGTGACCGTTCCAAAGGAAATACAAATAAGTTTACCGATTATAGAATAGATACAATTGACAAAAAAGGAAACCACAGTGATACAAAGGGCTTCCCTGGTGGTGCAGAGGTTAAAGCGTCTGCCTGCAATATGAGAGAATTGGGTTCGATCCCTGGGTCGGGAAGATCCCCTGGAGAAGGAAATGGCAACCCACTCCAGTATTCTTGCCTGGAGAATCCCATGGACGGAGGAGCTTGGTGGGCTACAGTCCACGGGTCGCAAAGAGCTGGACACGACTGAGCGACTTCACTTCACTTCACTTCACAGTGATAGAATAACTGCAAATTCAAACATGGAAAACAAAACGGTGCAGTATGACAGAAATGGTCAATAAGATGATGAAATTGTATTGTCATTACTTCTTTGCACATTTTTAAAGTAATTAAATTATAAAACAATCTGTGTGACTAATTTGGATAATTTTATGATCATAACTATGAAAATTTTAAAAAATCTGTTCCAAGCTACATTTGTTTATTCTACTATTAGGAAAATGAAAGCAAACCACTAAATAATAAAGCAAATCAGCCTCAGAAAACAGAATATTCAATTTTGAAAGATATTTTCTTATCATGGGAGAATCTCGTACTGGATATGAGGATGTTATGAAATTACTCAGTCCATTCTTACTGTACAGCCATTATGCTCCCTGGTAGGATAGGAATTAGGTACACATTAGGGATGGGGATGAGCAGACATGATAAATATTGAAGACAAGGCTCTGTATTCAAGCAGTTTACAACTGTGTGACAAGGCTCTCTACTCATGGAGCTTACAACTTCCGTCATAGTTCAGTTCTTAAAGAATCTGCTGCAATGCACGAGACCTGGGTTCAATTCCTGGATCAGGAAGATCCCCTGGAGAAGGAAATGGCAACCCAGTCCAGTATTCTTGCCTGGAGAATTCCGCAGACAGAGAAGCCTGGCAGGCTATAAGTCCATGGGTTGCAAGAGTTGGGCACGACTTAGCGACTAAATCACTACCACCACCACAACTGTCTGAACTAGAATGATGTAAAGAGCAGAGTTAAAAGGGAAAAGCTGGAAGACCGTTCTTTTAGTGAACATCCAACTACAAAACAAACTAGTTTTCCTCTTTAAAGTCCTCCACCAGCATGCTGAACAGAACTTCCCTCCATTGTTTGATAACAGCCTATTCTCTAATCTCTGGATGAATCAAGCTAATTATTAGTACACTAGAGCAGAATTCAGGTTCTATTTTATGACACTGCTTCAGTTCAGTTCAGTTCAGTCGCTCAGTCATGTCTGAATCTTTGTGACCCCATGAACTGCACCACGCCAGGCCTCCCTGTCCATCACCAACTCCTGGAGTCCACCCAAACCCATGTCCATTGTGTCAATGATGCCATCCAGCCATCTCATCCTCTGTCATCCCCTTCTCCTCCTGCCCTCAATCTTTCCCAACATCAGGGTCTTTTCAAATGAGTCAGCTCTTCGCATCAGGTGGCCAAAGTATTGGAGTTTCAGCTTCAACATTAGTCCCTCCAGTGAACATCCAGGACTGATCTCCTTTAGGATGGACTGGTTGGATCTCCTTGCAGTCCAAGGGACTCTCAAGAGTCTTCTCCAACACCACACTTCAAAAGCATCAATTCTTCGGCACTCAGCTTTCTTTATAGTCCAACTCTCACATCCATACATGACTACTGGAAAAACCATAGCTTTGACTAGATGGACCTTTGTTGGCCAAGTAATGTCTCTGCTTTTGAATACGCTGTCTAGGTTGGTCATAACTTTCCTTCCAAGGAGTAAGCGTCTTTTAATTTCTTAGCTGCAATCACCATCTGCAGTGATTTTGGAGCCCAGAAAAATAAAGTCAGCCACTGTTTCCACTGTTTCCCCATCTATTTCCCATGAAGTGATGGGACCGGATGCCATGATCTTAGTTCTCTGAATGTTGAGCTTTAAGACAACTTTTTCACTCTTCTCTTTCACTTTCATCAAGAGGCTCTTCAGTTCTTCTTCACTTTCTGCCAAAAGGGTGGTGTCATCTGCATATCTGACGTTATTGATATTTCTCTTGGCAATCAGTACGCTGGTCTATTGGTTTGTTAGTAACACAAGTCCCTTGGAAGTCACTCATATTAGAGCTTCTTTAAACCAAATTTTACTCTAGATTATTCTAATAAGTTTCATTCTAGGTAATATATACTATTTCAGGATTTGTTAAATAGCAGCAAGAGAATGAAACAATAAAGTCTTACATTTGAACACTAAGTAAAAGTAAAACCATTTCGAATGAACAGTTCTGTCTTTCAATAAAATGGAAAAGCTATATCTACACTGCTAGGAGGAACGATATTCCACTATTTTTGCATCCCAGTGTACTGGTGCAGTGCTCAGTATTTAATAGAGGTTCAATCAATGCTTACTGAATAAAATAAACTATGTGATGAGCAAAAATCTGCAATATTATGGATTCTTAAACATGGTTGCCACATGAGGAAGTTATGGCTTACCACTTCCCCTTGAAGTTAAAATTATCTTTCTCCAGAAAAAAACTGTATAGGTAATAATAGAACCTATCATGTATAGGACATTACAAGCAGTATGTTTTTTTTTAAGCCCATCTTTTTTTTTCACCCTGGAAAGCAGATATCTTTCAAATTAGGGAAACTGAAGCTTAGAAAACTTAACTTGCTCAATTTCATCCATGGAAGAAGTGGTAGGATCTGGGTTAAAGTCTGGTCATTCTGGCCTTTCTATAGCACAAACTGGGGGGCAATGTATATAATTATTACTTGAAATTACAGTAAGAAGTCAAATCCATTCTCTGTTGGGAAGCATATATATATTACTGCTTCTGTTGCTGCTAAGTCGCTTCAGTCGTGTTTGACTCTCTGCGACCCCATAGACGGCAGCCCACCAGGTTCCATGGTCCCTGGGATTCTCCAGGCAAGAACACTGGAGTGGGTTGCCATTTCCTTCTCCAATCCATGAAAGTGAAAAGTGAAAGTGAAGTCGCTCAGTCGTGTCCGACCCTCAGCGACCCCATGGACTGCAGCCTGCCAGGCTCCGCCGTTCATGGGATTTTCCAGGCAAGAGTACTAGAGTGGGGTGCCATTGCCTTCTCCAATATATATTACTAATTAGCTATAAAAAATAATAGGATGCACTTCTTCCTGCCTGACTGTAACATGTATTTGTATTGTGAAAGCACCAATGGAGAGAGACTGAATTTACAGCTATAGCACAGTAACGTTGGTTTGGGTAGAAGTAGAACCATCATCAGAGAAGGAAATGGCACCCCACTCCAATACTCTTGCCTGGAAAATCCCATGGACAGAGGAGCCTGGTAGGCTGCAGTCCATGGAGTTGCTAAGGGTCGGACACGACTGAGTGACTTCACTTTCACTTTTCACTTTCATGCACTGGAGAAGGAAATGGCAACCCACTCCAGTGTTCTTGCCTGGAGAATCCCAGGGATGGGGGAGCCTGGTGGGCTGCTGTCTATGGGGTCGCACAGAGTCGGACACGACTGAAGCGACTTAGCAACAGCAGCAGCAGAAGAACCATCATAGTTCCTCACTGGAAGGAGGCCAGGGCAGAAGACAGAGTCAGGCAAACCCTAAAGAGAGTTAACAGTATTCCTTAGGAAGCCATCTGTGGCTAGAGAATATTACTTCTAGGAGGCCCTAGAGACACCTCCAGAAGCAAGAAAGCAAAAGCCATTGGTGTGTCTTCTAGGTTGTTTCTGCTGTGTGGGGACAAGAAGTGGTGACAATGGTACAGAAAAAAAGAGTACTACCTTTATTAGCATCATTGAGATTCTCAGAATAAAGACATTTATTTCTGCCAGTAATAGACTTTTTAAAAAAGTAGTCTCACCCCTATAAACTGTGAACTAGAAAAGCTGGGTAAAATATAAAAAATATCTTTTTGATAGCATCTTGAATGGACAAGATCCTAAGGAGAAGGTGCAGAGAAGTCTGCCTATGTTCAACTCTGCTTTTCCTCTTGACTCATTTGCTAATTTGAAAGTTGTTCCAGAGGCTGAGAAATCACTCAGAAAGAGTGATTTAGAAGCAGGCAGCTTAGAAGAATGGAAGCCAAGAGCTTTCATGAGTCCCCTAGTTCTGAGAAAATATAAATTGGACTTTGGAGGCAACTAGGAAGGAAGAGCCTTTAAAAACACTTCAGGCTTTCAGTTGGGACAGAAAAAAGGCCACCCTAGGAGTAAGAATGAATCTGAAATAGGCTAGACCTAACAGACTGAAAGCCATTTAAGCTAAGGTGTTTTGCTCTGAGCCTAGTTTCCTAACAGAAGCAAAAGTAAAATCTTCTCTGGAAGTAAAAAAAAAAAACATGACTCAGAGCCTAATATTTTTCACAAACAAAGACAGCATTCCATTAAGAATTTCTGGGCATACTAGGAAACAAAAATAAGAAAAGGGAATATAAATAAGATCCATAGATGACCAAAATGTTGAAGCTATTAGGCCCATGTCAGAAGTTCACTAGAGAACAATAATCTACAAATAAGAATCAAATACAAATTCTGAAGTTGAAAACTATGACTCAATAAACTAAAAATGCAATTTAAAGTACATTTATAATAAATTTAAAAATTTAAATTTGTTTATAATGAAAGACATGAGATACTTAAGAATAAATTTAACAATATATGTGCAAGACTTCTATGCTGAAAATTACAAACATCAAAATAAATAAATGGAGAGATATGACATAATCATAGACAGCAAAATTCAGTATTTTTAAAATGTCAATTCTTCCCAAACTGATCGATAGATTCACCAGAATTCCAACCAAAATCCCAATCGACTTTATAGACATTGAAACACCAATTGTAAAATTTATATTAAAATGCAAAAAACACACAAAAACTTGAAATGGCCAAAACAATAATGAAAAAAGAAAAGTTGGGTAAGTTGGCACATGGATACATCATGCTTATCAAGGGAACTGAATATACTCAGAATTGATTTTTGACCAAGGTGCAAAGGTGATATCCAGTAGAGGAAAGGAGAATCTTTTCAACAAATGCTGTTGGAATAACTGGATTCTTATTTTTTTTAAATAAAGGTATCACCCCCTATTGTTATATTAATGCCATATAGAAAAATTAAACTTCAGTGCATTCCAGGCCTAAATGTAATGTACTGTGAATATTAAAAGGAAAGTAAGAGGGCTTTATTTACATCTTTATGCTAGGGAACTTTAGTATTTGGATGATATGTATAAATTCCTAGAAAAATACAAGCTACAACAACTTTTCTTCAAAATGTTATTAAGAAAATGAAAGACAGGTTACAAACTGGAATAAAAATATTCACAACACACATTTTGACCAAAAAAAAAAAAAGTATACAGGGGAAGGAGAAAGGAGAGGTATTATCCAAAGGGTACAAAGTTTGCTAAACACAATCACTAAGTTTTAGAACTCTATTGTACATATAGTCCCTACAGCTAAGAATGCTGTATTAAAATCTGCTAAGAGGGTAGAGCTTATGCTAAGTGTTCCTATCACTTAATAATAAAAATTGAAAGCAGGAGGAAATTTTTAGAGGTGATGGGTCTAATTATGACATATATTGCGGATGTATACTTAACTCCAAACTTATTAAGTTCTATACATATACATGTATACATATAGGTGTTTACATAAACACGTACAGCTTTGTTTGCCAATCATATCTTAACAAAGAAAAAAGATATGTACGTAGTATGCAAATAACTCCTACAACTTAATTACAAGGAAACAAACTCAATTTTTTAAATGGGCAAAGTTTTTTAACATACTTCACAAAAATGAAATAGCACTATATATCCATTCAAATGGCTAAAACTAAAAACAATCTCAACTGTTGCCACATGACTGAAAGACTCATCATTCTGTGAAACTAAAGGAAAGATAAAGAGGCAGATGCAAGTAGACTAGATGGTGGGAAGATGAGAGAATTCTTGGCAAGGCTCACAACGTTTTTTTCCAATAAGGATGAGGCAAAGTCACTGGTTGAGGAGAAAGTTAGTGATTCCAAAAGTGTAGAGAAAGAATGAGACACTTCGTTTAAAGCGAGCAAAATAACTACAGAAAAGAGTAGGAGAGACCATTTGGATGAGGTCACATTAGTCCACCCAGTTGTTAAGCTGCCTGGGTTTAAGTACAGGCAGGAAAAGATAAATGCGTGAATTCATTTATGATCTGGGTTTTGCCAGGAAAGCAGAAGTCAGGGACAAAGAGTTCAGGGTATTTGCAGGGAACTGGCTTTAATGCCACTATTTGTGAATATATACATATAGCCAGAATTAATAATTCTTTACTATGAAGCACTATGCTAGTGTAAGTTACCAGTATAATGGTGGCAAAACTAAGCATTGTCTCAATTTAAGGTTGGTTATATACGAGACACAGGGAAGACTGGAATGTACCAAAAGTTAAAATAAGCAGCTATAAATGCAGTATTTCCAAAACTGAACCATATAATGAACTTACTCCTTATTCTACGCATTCCATTTGAGGTCTAAAATCTATTTTTCCTGTCTTCCTCATCAGGCTTTCCACATCTATTTGCTTTAGCTCTGACCTTTTCATGGTCTTTATCTAATTTTATCTAAAGGAAGGCTAATGTTTACATATTAGTGTTTCTATTACTTCCCACTCCATCTTGCGTCCTTCTCACACTATTGGTGATGAGTCTTCAATGATCCTCTAGTATTGCCCACTTTTTGGAAAAAAAAATTTTTTGGCTTTTCACATAAATAAAATATCAAGGTACTCCTCAATCCACAATTGCTCTCTTTACAACACCTACAACCAAAACCATGAAAAGGTTTTATCCAAAAATCGTAAAATGGCTACTGCAGGCTATCTTTCTTGTATTCCCCAGTCTGTTTCTCTCAGTATAACTGCTGAAAAGTTTCTACTGCTCTGGCTTGCACAAGTACTTAGTTTTTATGTAGGCAGCAGACTGGGAAGAATTCTGAAATACAAAGTTAAAAGAGTTTACCAAAGCTGAAGAAATTTCTTGGAAGAACTGAGCACCTGCATCTGACACTTTCAGAAACAGTCTAAAATTAAAATTGGGTGGGTACAGTTTCACAGATTTTATTTTTGCAACCTTCTTGGTTGTTTCCATGTTGCATCACAAAACAAAGGCAGTGAACTCTCACGAGTTTACCACGGTCCGTCTATTAAATGGTTTGCCTCTGACTCGTAATAATGGAAAAGGGACATGCTGTTCCTTTCAAACACAGCACGGACAGCCTTACTTTAGCTAAAATTTGTTAAGACCAAGACAACACAGTAAAACAGAATATAAAGTGTTTTTGACAGAAAGGGAAAAATAAAGCTAATTAACTCCTTAAATTCTTAAGCACTGCTAAAAGACCAAAAGACATGCTTCCTTACATAATAAGAAGCGCTTTTATGTTCCTCACGAATAGTGTATTTGCCTGCGTTCCTTTTTCTTAGTGACACCCCTACCGCCTCAGGACTGGTGCTTAAAGACACAGTGGGTGGGTCAAGCCGGTTAAAGAAGACATTTAGAAGGAAAGGCTGCGCCCATCCCAGCATTGGGACCGCGCCCAGCAGGCATTTGGCTTACATAATACTCAAGAGGAAAATACAGCTCGAGTATACTATTAATTTTCCACAAAGATTTCCAGAAACCTGACTCTGAGCCAGAAACTCAAACCCTGTGAGCGGGAAGAAAAAACAACACCTACTACGCCACCATTTCCGCCTTGCCGGGCCAGCAAACGTGCAAATATGGAGAAAGACGTACGCGCTGCGCATACGTCCTCACAATGCGCAAGCGCACGGCGAGGCCCCGCCCCCTCGCGCTCCCGCCGAGGCGCGCGCACCAGAAATCAGCCCCCACTAGCGCCGCCCGGGGCTTCCGCCCCGAGGCCTGACGGTCGCCGTTCGGTTCCGGTTCTAACCCCGCCCTCACGCGGTAACCATCCAAAGCCTTAATATCCGGGACCAGAGGCTGGCGCCAGCGCCCACTTCCGGCGACGGATGCAAAGGAAAGAATCTGGTGACGCTTCTTCCCTTCTGCTGTGCCGCCCAGGCTCCGGCTCTCGGTGCGGCAGCGCCATCTGGTGCTGAGTCTCGCGCTGCCCGCAGAGGGGGCGCGCGCCTTTCTCCGGGAATCTTCCAGAGAAAATGTGGCCTGTGCTTTCGTCACTCGCCCTCGGAAAGGGAGAGACCCGAGCTTTCGCCCTGCCGAGTTCTCACGCAGGAGGTACTTTGTAGGACTTCGCAGCGGAAGCTTCTTGTACGTGTTAGCTATAAATACCCAAGATGGAGAGGAAGCTGAGTTCTTTCTCTAGTTTTAAGTCCAGAAAAACAAAACAAAACGTTTTTTTTTGTTTCCTCATGACTTGTTCCTGAATACCTCTCAGGCATTTTTCTCAGTTATCAATTCATTAGTCCCAAGAGACAAGAGTCCACTATTTCTCTCTTGGGTAGGAAGATGGCACAGACCTTGTGGCTTAGACTGCTCTGTGCTATAAAAGCTTTTGTTTCCTTTTGCTTATTAAAGCTGTGTTGTAAAAACATGCAGCATGTGTCTGGAGCCCCTGAGGAAGTGGGGAATTTGCTATAAAAACAGGCTAAAGAGATTTCAGAAAGGTAGTCTCAGGAACACGCATGGTGTATGTAGGTTTGTTTGCGTGGCATGTTTCTAGAGATTAACAGAAACATCATTTCTCCCAAGGCAGCAAAATCAACGTAAATTCTCCCTGGATGATGCTTGGAAACCTCGATTTTCCTGGAAAGGTGTAGACCTGATGATATATATGTAGCTAGTATTGGGTGGTTATTACTTCCTTATTGGAATGTTGTGGTAACCGAGTATGGGAATACTAGTGAAAGCTAGTGAAGTAAGTTTCCTGTAGACTCCAGCTCCCACTGACTAGACTGCTCCAGTGGGCGTTTCTCCTACTCGTGGTTCTCAAACTCATTAGATGTCCACTCATTAGATGTCCCTGGAAGGCTTATTAAACCAGATGGGCCTTAACCCTAAAGTTTTTAACTGAGAACATCAGGGAGTAGAATTCTGTTGGGTTGTCGCAATGTTCCTTCCAGTTTTCCCTTAAGATGTTAAGGAAAACCCTGAATGAATTTTTTTTGCCAATCTAATATAATTATAGTTCTGATAAATTATCTGGTGATGCTTAATACTTAGGTCCTTGGTACTAGGATCACACCTGCAATAATTTGGAGTTCAGAGTTACTTTGTCAGCACGTGCAGTCATGCTCTTATGGTTGGATGCTAATGATAGAAACCGGAGAAATCCATTGTTGAAAAGTAATGAACTAAGCACTAGATCCAGAAAATTGCACATAAATGAATATTCACAGTTAAAGCCGTTGCCGCACATAAATGTGTTCTGTAAATTATAATGTGATAGAGGGTGCTGTGATACCAGGTATACTGAATATTTCAATGATTTTTGGTGGAATTTCTGCTCTTCCCATTAGCTGTTAAAAGTCAGTAAGTAAGAAATGACTAGAATTAAGGACACAGTTGCAATGCCCTACCTAACTTTCTCGTTTTGCTTTTTGGTAGACACCAGGCTTTTCCAAAGTCCTTTAGCATCTTGCCAGATTCTTTTGTTTTTTTCTAACTCCTCTACCAACCCTATTCCACCCATATTGTGCTGTTTATTCAGTACAAATATACACAGTGTTTTCATTTCTAAACATGGTCATCTCATTTGTGAAAATGGCTTACTTAATCTTGTTTGCAGGCTTTTTCTCTTCAGTTAATTCTGTCAAATCGTGACTATGTCACTGCATTTATTTTCAGTGAGAAAAATGTGCTGTGCACTGTGAGTTTTTTCCTTGCACATAATTGAAATACAAATATTTTTGGAGAGGTTTTATGTTCATAGCTGAAATCATTTCTAAAACTTTTAAAAAGTTTAGAATGTTTGCTCTGATGTAACTGACCTTAATGATGAAAAATAACTGATACACCCTTGATTTGAAAATTAATATTAATTAAATGTCAATGATTAAAGATCTTTAATATTGATTAAAGATCTTTAATATTGATTAAAGATCAATGAGAACTTCCCTGGTGGCTCAGGAAAGATGGTAAAGGATTTGCCTGCAATGCCAGAGACCCAGGTTGGATCCCTGAGTTGGAAAGATCTCCTGTAGAAGGGAGTGGCAACCCACTCAAGTATTCTTGCCTGGAGAATCCTGTGAATAGAGGAGCCTGGCCAGTTACTGTCCATGGGGTCTCAAAGAGTGGGGCAGGTCTGAGCCACTAATGCTTTCACTTGAAAAAATCAGTGAAGACAACTGAAATGCTACTTTGGCAATAATTCAGTAAAGTTTTTATGAGTCAAAAGCGGTTTTAATAATGGCCTTGAAGTAAATAAAGGAATGAATTCATTGTGAGCACACTGCATAGAAAACTTCTTGATACAACATAGTTTCCTGAAAAAGGACTAAGGCTCTTGCTATGGAGTAGACTGGTGAGGAGAAGGAAATGGCAACCCACTCCAGTATTCTTGCCTGGAAAATTCCATGGACAGAGGAGGCTATTCTAATACCAAGAATTAAACAAGACTTGTTTAATATACATTGTACTATACAACTGTTAGTCTATCTTCAGTTACACAAAAAGTAAATGACAACCCTTAGGGTTGTAAAAACATAGTTAAAATGATAGCTAACTCAAATAAATTTTCCAAAGCAGAACCAACATTTTCATACAATGAAATAGCCAGTAAATCTCAAAATGTGGATCCCGGCATGACTTCAGCATCACTTGGGAATTTATTAGAAATATAAATTCTAGAGCCAACCTCGACCCTAATGAATCAGAAACTGCGGGGAGGGCCCAAGTTTTAAAATGTAAAAATCAGTGTTTTTTCCCTAAGTTCTTCAAGCTAGTCTGATAGGTGTCAAAATCTGAGAACCACAGAATTAGATAAGATATTGAAAGTTTTTTTTTTTTAAGATATTGAAAGTTTAAACAAAAATTCAAGCCTCTTTGAATTAAGAAATAACCTTAGTGTCTAAAAGGAAACGAAGACTACAGAAACAGATTTCTCTGAGTGAATACTGTGAAACTCCTCTGTGTGAAGAAGATACTGTGCTAGATGCTTGAGGATTCTTAGTGAACAAAGGGGTAGAAATACAGCTCTCACTGAGTTTTCATTTTAATGGAATTAATGCTGCTCTAAAAATATTCTGGCTAGATTTTTTTTTATTCTGTGAGCAAGACTTTTGTAAAATAATTTAGAAAATGGAAAAGGAGAAATCAAAAGGAAGACTACTGTAAAGATAAAAGCAATAATAGTAAAAGTGTTAGAAAATGGGGAGGAAAAGGTAAAGAAACCACAAAATAGTAAATGTGGAACATCCCATAAAGATTAGAAGTGATGGAGGAGTTATAACATGTAGAAAACATGTTAAATGTGTACATATAATATATCACTATCAAATTTGAAAATCATGATGTGGATGATTTCTAGGAAAATAAAAAACTACTTAAAAATCTAATGGTATTCTACCATTAACATAAAAATGTTTTTTAAAGTTATCTGGGTAATTACTTCCCCCAGCAAAGGATCCAGTTCTAGGTAGTACTGGTGAAATCTTTTATCCTTAAGAGAAATAGGTAAAACCACATATAGAACATAAAGAAAATATAGAAAGCTACCCATTTCATTTTTTTTACTTTAAAAAAATTTTAATTGAAAGAGAATTGCTTTGCAGAATTTTTTTTTCTGTCAATCATCAACATGAATCAGCCATAGCAGATTATACATATGTCCCCTTCCTCTTGAACCTCCCTCCCATCTCCCTCCCCATCCCACCTCCCATTTCATTTTACTAAGCAAATAAAATCAGCCTACTAAATCCTTGGGAAAAAAGCATGAAAATTATATACCCACTCTCACTTATGATTATGCATGTATATAATGTATTAGCACATAGATTTAGTAGTGTATTAAAAGAATAATTTACCATGGCCTGAAAGGGTCTGTTCTTTGCCTATAAGTATGACAGTTTGTGTTACTTTTCACAAATATTCATTCTCCGTTCCCCACACTGTTGAAGGAGTTTATTTCTATACCTCATTGATGCTGTGCTTGACCATGTGACTTGCTTTGGCCAGTGGAATCTGAATGGTTGTCAGATTTGCCATTTTCAAGCACAAGCATTAAGAACAGTTGCATGATTCACTCAGTCTCTCTGTATTACCCCCTCTGCTATGATTACTGTTGCTCCTTCAGCCTGGACGCAGGGAGAAAACAGTGGAGCATACGTACAGTCAACCTGCAGGCTGTAACAGAGCTTGCAATCCACTGCCTTAACGTAACATGTGGTTTGGTTTTTTATTTTTGGTTACTGCAGCAGAAACTAATAAAGATGCTTCAGTATCAAGGAATGTATTGGTATCACATTGTATCAATAGGTAAAATAAGAAAATCCTGTATAATTTTATTCATTGTGTTTACAAAAGTCATTTGGGAAAATTCTGTTCTTGATTCTTAAATATTTTCCCAAAAGCATAACTTAGAAGGCTAATTACTTTGTATGTTAGGATGTCTATCTCAAACCAACACCCATTTTAACCTTATTTAAAAGTAAAATACTGTTATTCCCTTTAAAAGTAGGATACATAGGGAATTCTGTTCTCACCAATTTTACATTGAAATGTCCTGCAAATTCAAGAGAATGTAATAGGAATGTAGTGGGTGAGAGAAAGTATTATTAACAGATGATATGCTAGTTTAACTTGGAAGTTGAAATGACTTACTGAAGATGGTTAATGATATCCTTTGGGAGAACACGCCCTTGCTGTTATTTATTAAGTGACTCTGGGAAAAACTGATCCTCTCCTTACTTCACTATCTTCACTTAAAAACTTGAGAGAAAGATATTAGGTCTTAATATCAGAATTTGGGTAAAGGGTTTTGTTGACTGTAATACTCCATCTTTAGTTAATATTAGGTTCATTTTTATAGTCTGTCTGATTTCTGAAGACCCACATTTGGAGATAACCATGTTTCTTCCTCAGAAATGTGCATGACACAACTGTGGCTGTGAAACTTTCCCAGACACAGGCTTCTTAACTTGTGAAGGAAGAACCATCAAAAGTAATAACAAATGAAGGTTAATGCTGTCATATTTGCAGTTAAGACTGGCATTCTGCACAATATAATGGACTTTCAGTATGTATGATTTCTGATAGAGAAATTCATAAAGAAATGGACGTTGTAAAATCAAGATGATTCCTTCTTGTTCTTGTGGAATAATAATGGTTAGGTATTGGTAAAAGATGCTATCAATGTTTATTCATCCCCTTCCTGCCTCCCTTATCTTTTTCTTTCTGTACTTTTATTTCTCACTTATTTGTTCCCATTATGGAAATTTCTTATAAAAATAATTTTAAATATTCTGGGTTTATGGGTCTATCAACTTCCACATGCTTACATTGTATTCCTTGGTAATGAGTCAGATATTTAGAGTCCTACTTCTTGAAGTAGACATTTGGTGATTGATCATGTGAAAAGAGAAACAGACTTATCAAAGCAACACCCAGCTAGATGAAATCATCCTGCCTCTCATTCAGGTCTGTAGGGCACCAATGAGTTTATAAGTTAACATGAGATAAGATATCTTTTGTAAACAAATCCTAATGTTGCTCCTTTAGCCATAGATATCAGTGTATAAATTAGGATACTATGTTGCTCTTTTAGAACTTTAAATAAACTGAACTTGATACTTTAAAATTCAGACTTGACTTTAGGCATTTTACTGACTTGTGATTATTTCCAAGAAATGATTATTTCCAAGTAGCATAGTAATTCTCTACAAATCTAGGGGAAAAAAATCTCCTTTTGAAATTTCACATAATATTCCTCAAAAATGTTTTGAGACCTGTAGCCATTAGTTTTATGATGAGCTTATTCAGGGAAATGATTTCTTGCTTTTTTGAAGTTTATGAATTCAAATTCTTCATAAGATTTACTACTTTATTATTTGATATACTTTCTTCAGCATGGTCATTGTCTTATTCATCTTTGTAATCCTAGTACTGGCCCTGTGTCTACTATATACTAGGTGCTTTGGAAATATTTTTTTGAACTGCTATTATGTTCTTTATTGGAAACTCAAAATGGGATGCTTTGGGAAGGTTCTTTATACTGTTATGTCTTATTTCCCCAAAAGAGCACCTACATTTTTCAGCTAAAAGAAATCTCTTTTAAGCACAAAACATGACATTCAGATATACCTTAGCTTTGGCAGGATTTGAGTACAATTGGAATACAGTAAAACTAGAGAATAGAGGAGTTAAGGTACTTCAAAATATCATGTAATTGGTGTTATGGACTAAATGTGTTCTCCCTGAAATCATATGTTGAAGCACTAACACCCATTGTGAGTGTTAGGTGGTGAGGCCTTCGGGAGGTAATTAGGTTTAGATGAGGTCATGATGGTGGAGCCCCCATAATGGGATTAGTGCACGTAAAAGAATATGAAGAGACACCAGAGCCTCTTCTCTCTGCCATATAGGGACACAGGAATAAGACAACCTTCGATGAACATGAAGAGAGCCCTCACCAAGAACCAAACCTGCTGGTGCCTTGATCTTGGACTTCCAGCCTCCAGAACTGTGAGAAACTCATGTCTATTGTTTAAACCACCCAGTCTGTGGTATTTTATTCTATAAGCCTGAGTTATATGTGGGTATTATTTTCATGTTCTGGGAGCTTGATATAAACTATTAATAAGACAGTCACTGACATTGTAGGTAATATCCTGAGTTCAGTTCAGTTCAGTTCAGTCACTCAGTCGTGTCCGACTCTGCGACACCATGAATGACAGCACGCCAGGCCTCCCTGTCCATCACCAACTCCTGGAGTTCACTCATACTCACATCCATCGAGTCAGTGATGCCATCCAGCCATCTCATCCTCAGTCGTCCCCTTCTCCTCCTGCCCCCAATCCCTCCCAGCATCAGGGTCTTTTCCAATGAGTCAACTCTTCCCATGAGGTGGCCAGGGTACTGGAGTTTCAGCTTTAGCATCATTCCCTTCAAAGAAATCCCAGGGCTGATCTCCTTCAGAATGGACTGGTTGTATCTCCTTGCAGTCCAAGGGACTCTCAAGAGTCTTCTCCAACACCACAGTTCAAAAGCATCAATTCTTGGGTGCTCAGCCTTCTTCACAGTCTAACTCTCACATCCATACATGACCCTTGGAAAAACCATAGCCTTGACTTAGATGGACCTTTGTTGGCAAAGTAATGTCTCTGCTTTTGGATATGCTATCTAGGTTGGTCATAACTTTTCTTCCAAGGAGTAAGCGTCTTTTAATTTCATGGCTGCAATCACCATCTGCAGTGCTTTTGGAGCCCAAAAAAATAAAGTCTGACACTGTTTCCACTGTTTGCCCATCTATTTCCCATGAAGTGATGGGACCAGATGCCATGATCTTCGTTTTCTGAATGTTGAGCTTTAAGCCAACTTGTATATATTTATTTACCTGTCTACTCAACTGCATCATAATGTAACATTTTTTAAAGTATTTTATATATAAATATTTTCTCTGACAGAACTTTACCTTGGTTTACAAACTTAAATTCAAATTTATCTTTAAAAATTTCGAAACAGTCTCTTTATAGACTGTTTCAAAGCATAATATCTTAGGGAAACAGAGGAAATTATTTTAAAGGGAAAAGGATTAGCCTTCAAAAGAAGAAAGGCCTAGGTTGGTTTGTTTTTTTCCATGGAATCTACCTGACTGAAAAAAATGGGAAATGCCACCTGAAAATGTGGGAGAACTGAACATAATAAATCTTGGGAATATTGGACCACAAGAAAGGGGTCCTTTCAGGCATCATAAAAATTGTTGCCAGGTGAAACTGAACAAATCTTGGCAACAACAACCCAGAGAGAACCAACCCCTTTAGAGAGTATGTAAGTAAAGAATTATTTTGTATACACAAGCTATCCACCATTTAAAAATTCTTAAAACCCCTGATTACTCATTAAATATTAATATATGTATTTCAGAATTGGTAATATTATCAGGTAAGTTTTAGCTTTATATTTTTATGCTTCGGTTGGAATGAAAAGATTTAGGAATACCAAATCAGAGTCCTTCATAAATAAAGCTCCACACAGTTTAAAGCCATCTTGTGTTTGGTTTGAGGTCTTTCCATCTCTTTTGCAGTCTGTTGATAATAGTTCCACAGGCTTGCATTCTTTGTACGGATGGCATATTTTTCTCAGTGCCTTCAGTGCAGGCATCAATAAGCTTTAGAAAAGTGTTATTTCTCTCCAAGGCCGCTGTTGATGCCACTGCATTAAAAAATGCTTAAGAATCTTGTCTTTCTGTTACCTTCTTACCTCCTTAACGTTTTTTACTTTCTTCTTTGCCATAGAAATTCATAGGTTTGTAAAGTTATTAATCCAAGTAAACTTGGAAGGATTTATTGGAGGGGAGGTCTGGATTTCTGACAGATAGATGTTAGCTTTGAACAAAGACTAAATCCTGAATATTGTTAATTTAGATTAAAAAAGAAAAAATGATCTATAGAATTTAGAGTTCAAAGTGAAAGTGAAAGTCACTCAGTCCTGTCCGACTCTTTGTGACCCCATGGACTGTACAGTCCATGGAATTCTCCAGGTCAGAATACTGGAGTGGGTAGCCTATCCCTTCTCCAGGGGATCTTCCCAACCCAGGGATCAAACCCAGGTCTCCCACATTGCAGGCGGATTCTTTACGAGCTGAGCCACAAAAGCCTTTGCAATAAACCGGAACATTTTTTTTTGACACACTGATAAAAAATTATTTACTGAGTTCTTTCGTTTGTTCTACAAGTGTTTGCTCCCAAATCGAAGGTGTTTTCTTTTGAAACTGTGTAGGTAGTCCTTGTGATTACTGCCAGAAATATTCTTTTTTTTGTTATTTTTAAATTTCAATTCTTAGAAATGCCTCTTTTCCTCCATTACATTTTTTCTATTTTTAAAATGTCTTTGTGAATGACTTTAGATGTGTATTACAAATTGGACTTCAGAGGTCTGGGCTGGCGTACCTGACTGAAAATCTTGATTGCTTCTTCCAGTGTATCAAGTTTAGTTAATAGCCATGAAAACTTCAGACTGCTCTTCATTTTAAATTCTCCTAAATGAGTTGCTTTTCAGCGGTACTAGCTAATCCCTTGCAATCCAAAGTCATCAAAAAAATCATAAGATAATGCTTTTTGTATAATACAGAAATAATTTACAGCATTAGTCAAACAGTTTCAAAGGTGTCATTATTTGATAATTACCCCACCCTGGGGCCATTATTGTACTACATAATGTGACTAATGCTCTGTCATTTTTTTCTGCAGAAACTACAGCCGTAAATTGAAGAGCAACACATTCTGGCCTTTGGTTTTCTCAGTCAGCCTGAAAAAATTCGTTGTCTTTTTCAACTTTAGCAGCTTAATATCTCACTTCAGGTTTTTTTTTTTTTAGTTCATAAATATGTGACGAGAACAGTGGAGATAACATTTCCACTGGTATCTGAGGGTAATAGAGTTATATTCTTAAATGCTGTTTGGTTCCAAACCTCATTTCTTTGTTACCTTTTAGCTATGAGATCTAGGGCCAGTGTAAAGTTTGGGATTAATGTACGTTAGTGGTGATTTTTTAAGAACTGTGTCCAAATTTAGAAATTCAAATCTTCACATTTATTTCAGCTGTTTCCTATGGGCTTTTTTTTTTTTTTTTTAACTGAGAAAGTAATGTCATCAGTAATTTTCTTAATAACCATGCCCCCAGGTGACTCACACCTTTGTTTATTCTTCAGTGTGGCTACATATACCTTTTAGCATATATGGCCTTATTTATTATTCTCTTTCCCTAGAATAACCTTTTTCTAGTCCCATGTGTTCATTGTCAACACTTAAGTACAGGTCAGATGGCACTTCCTCCATGATACCTTTCTAGATTCTCCACAAAAAAACAGTAAATCTCTTTTTTCTTCTGAAATCATATGGTATATACTTTTAACTTCTTGTGCTTAATAATTAGGAAAAGTACACCTAATTAATAAAATGTACACCTTTAATTCTTCAGAGTTCAGGGATCCTGTCTTACTCATTCTGGAGTCCTAAGCTATCACTATATATTTGTTAAAATAAATGAACTATGTATATAGCAAAACAATGTTAATTTTATGGGTAAAAGGATAAATTTAGCTCAGTTGACGCATTAAAAAAATGAAATCGTGTTTTGCAAATATACTGTGATTAAAAATATCAATAATTATAAGTAAAATTATATACATTTTAGAGGATTTCCTAGCATGATAGTTGGCAGTTAAGAAGACAAAAACAACCAAGGAAATCCTTGTAAACCAAGAATCACATTGAGCATAAGTGTTGCAGGAGCTGTTAAAAATGAACAGGGTAAAATACTGCTAAGGTTTTTTTTCCCCACTTTTTTTTTTAACAGCTTTGTTGCTTTTGGTCAAGTTAAAGATTTTTAAAAGGTATATTTTGATGAAATAAGTAACCTATTTGGTGACGTTAAATAAAGGGCTACACCAGTAAAATTTAAAGAAAGCGAATTACCCATGCATTCTGGAATCTTTGCATACCACTGTGATCTATGACCTGAGCCTCCTAACCTGGGAATGGAGAGCACATGAGACCATCAGTTGCCTATAGGCACCTGCAGATTCTCACTCAACCCAAGATCTGCCTCAAAAACAGATCAAAGAATTATGTAATTGATAGACATCATTATTGGCAACTCACAGCCAGGGATTTAATTCAAGACACCCTAGCTGTTCCCTTCTCTTTCCTTCTCTAATAATAACCTTCCTAGTCATTCATCCTTCAAGACCCAAATCAATGCCATTTCTTGGGAAGGCTTTGCCTTGTGCAATAAATTACTTTCTCCTTTGCGCTCTTAAAGCACTTGTCCCTATATCTATTGTAGAATGCACCACAATTCTTACACCTCCTCATTAACTGCCTAGATAGAGACTAAGTACAAGAGATTATAGTACAGGTTAAGCCACTAGCACAGTTTCTGTCATTTCTGAAGACCTGTGTAAAAAAAGATTTTCCCCTTTCAGTATAATCATAGCACTTCATTTTATGATCAACATTCTATCCTTTGTTTTAAGGCTGCTCTCACTTTCATTTCTGTGGAACCTGCAAAGGAGAGCTGTGGAAGCTCACATTATCAAGGGCATCCAAAATTCCATCCATCCACAGTCTATTTCTCATCTTCTGTACCTTATAGCAGGCCTGCAATCTCTTAACATATTATATTGGTTCTAGCATGTACACTAAATAATTTTGTATTTTGTTTTCAGTTTTCAGCGTCTTCTCAGCTGTATAATTTGATGGTTTAGTAATTTCTTATTCTTCTACATCTGAAGTAAGCCATTGAGTGCCCTTCCAGTATTCCCACAGTTCATTTCTTGTGCTTTACTGCACTCATCAGCTTTCACAAACTATTTAAGCTTCACTTGGTCATCATTTAAAGATTTATTGCTGAAGCAGAATGCTTACACCCTGCCTGCTACCTACAACAACCACTAATTTTTTTTGCTCTAAGAAATAAATACAAAGACTTAACTTTTAAATAAAACTCCTAACAAGTATTCTGGTAAGAATAATAAACACAAAATAGGATTGAAAATGGCTAAATTGTAACTAGAGAGCACAGTGAAAAATGAGGACATCTTTGTGGAAACCACAATTAGTGACCCAGGGAAGATCACATGCAGTGTAAATAATAAACAGTGTAGCAAAATACTATACAAAAAAGATGTTCGTGACTCAGATCACCACAATGGTGTGATATCTCACGTAGAGCCAGACATCCTGGAATGCAAAGTCAAGTGGGCCTTAGGAAGCATCACTATGAACAAAGCTAGTGGAGGTGATGGAACTCCAGTTGAGCTATTTCAAATCCAAAAGGATGATGCTGTGAAAGTGCTGCATGCAATATGCCAGCAAATTTGGAAAACTCAGCAGTGGCCACAGGACTGGAAAAGGTCAGTTTTCATTCCAATCCCAAAGAAAGGCAATGCCAAAGAATGCTCAAACTGTTCCACAGTTGCACTTATCTCGCACACTAGTAAAGTAATGCTCAAAATTCTCCAAACCAGGCTTCAATAGTATATGAACTGTGAACTTCCAGATGTTCAAACTGGATTTAGAAAAGGCAGAAGAATCAGAGATCAAATTTCCAGTATGCGCTGGATCATCAAAAAAGCAAGAGTTCCAGAAAAACATCTGCTTTATTGACTATGCCAAAGCCTTTGATTGTGTGGATCACAACAAACTGTGGAAAAATCCTCAAGAGATGGGAATACCAGACCACCTTACCTGCCTCCTGAGAAATCAGGAGGTTAAGAAGGAATAGTTAGAACTGGACATGGAACAAGAGACTGGTTCCAAATCAGGAAAGGAGTACATCAAGGCTGTATATTGTCACCTGCTTATTTAACTTCTATGTGGAGTACATCATGAGAAACACTGGGCTAGATGAAGCACAAGCTGGAATCAAGATTGCTGGGAGAAATATCAATAACCTCAGATATGCAGATGACACTACCCTCATGGCAGAAAGTAAAGAAACTAAAGAGCCTCTTGATGAAAGTGAAAGAGGAGAGTGAAAAAATTGGCTTAAAACTCAGCATTCAGAGAACTAAGATCATGGCATCTGGTCCCATCACTTCATGGAACATAGATGGGGGAAACAATGGAAGCAATGAGAGGCTTTATTTTGGGGGGCTCCAAAATCACTGCAGATGGTGACTGCTGCCATGAAATTAAAAGATGTTTGCTCCTTGGAAGAAAAGTTATGACCAACTTAGACAGCATATTAAAAAATTGCATATTAAATGTTACTTTGTGCCAACAAAGGTCCATCTAGTCAAAGCTATGGTTTTTCCAGTAGTCATGAATGGATGTGAGAATTGGACTATAAAGAAAACTGAGCTCCAAAGAACTGATGCTTTTGAACTGTGGTGTTGGAGAAGACTCCTGAGAGTCCCTTGGACTGCAAGGAGATCCAGTCAGACAATCCTAAAGAAAATTAGTCCTGAATATTCATTGGAAGGACTGATGCTAAAGCTGAAACTCCAATACTTTGGCCACCTCATGGGAAGACCCTGATGCTGGGAAAGATTGAAGGTGGGAGGAGAAGGGAACAACAGAGGATGAGATGGTTGGATGATATCACCAACTCAATGGACATGAGTTTGAGCAAGCTCTGGGAGTTGGTGATGGATAGGAAAGCCTGATGCAGTCCATGGGATCACAAAGAGTCGGACACGACTGAGCGACTGAACTGAACTGTGGCAAAATATAACAAGTGACAGTAGGTAAAACTTCACGAGGTGGAATCAGCCAGAGACTATAAATCAACAGGAGAATTAAAGCTTGGTAATACTGAAACAATATGGGATTTCATAGAAATAGTGGTCAAAAGGGAAAATGACCAAGGTATAATTGATAAAATTTAATATGGACAAATCCAGGAATCAGATCTTCATTTAATTTATATAGAAAAGTGATAGCAATAGATCATTTCAGAAAAATTGAAATGAAAAAAGACAAAAGTGAAAATGGCTCAATTGCATTGTGTAGAGAATTGATCTGTTGGCTAAATTAGCTTAATAAATTTGCTCTGGCATATTTTTTCATCAAAATCAGCATACTTCTGACTGAAATATTTGTACTTACACAGGGTTGAAACATCCCCAGTGTCAGAATAGCTGGGTCAAATGCTCTGTGCACACTTCATGCTGGGAGTCCCTCTTCTCTTGAAATTACTGATGTTTCACTTAGAAGTCTGTGTATAGGGCCATGCATCACTAACTGGTAATAAAATATTAAAATATGTTTATGAGCTTGCATTTCTTTAGGAAATGAGATTATTTTTAAAGATACTGTTTTTTAGGAATTTTCTGATTTGCCCATCACTTAAATGAATATTTGAGATATTTTAAAGCATAAGGTGTTAGGGAGAAAATGCTTGGGAAACTAAACCGACTTTGTTGAACAGACATTATTAACTTAGCAGCGTTATTTCTGAGTAGTTGTTCCCAGTCTCTTTGCAGTATGGAATCTTTTATCATGATGTGTGTTTTTATGGGGACTCCTGCCATCTTGCTTTCATACTTACAGTAAATCATTATAAAGACAAAGAGAGGAATCTTAGGCTTGCAGAGAGGGTAGTAAATGGGTATGAAAAACCGAGGATGAACTTTAGAAATGCCAGTGTTGAGTGAGGGCCTGATTTGGTAGCAGTGATAGGGAAACTACCATGTAGCTTACTGGGGCCATATGACTTGTAAGGTTCTGTAAGGTGATTAACACACTTCTGGGACAATTATTTGTAATAAGACTCTGGAAAAACCTTTGAAGCTTTTCTTAAATATTTCCTAGGGATAGCAAGCATTTAATGGAAATAGTATATACCAGAGATAAGTTATCAACTAATTTCACTTGTTATTCAGTCTAGTTTTGGTTTGGTGTCCCCTGTCTGAACAGGGTTGCTATCCAGAAGCAGGCACTAAATGATTGAGTAAGAATTAGTTTCTTGGGTTGTTGAATATATCAGAAAGTCCCAGCATATGAATGGGGAGATTAAAGAGTGAATACACTAAATCTGTCAGTTCCCTTGCTCAGTTGTGTCCAACTCTTTGTGACCCCATGGACTGCAGCATGCCAGGATTCCCCGTCCATCACCAACTCCTGAAGCTTGCTCAAACTCATGTCCATCAAGTCAGTGATGCCGTCTAACCATCTCATCCTCTGTCATCCCCTTCTGTTTAGTATATTTGTAAGGCCTGTGGCTCAGATCATGAACCCCTTATTGCCAAATTCAGACTGACATTGAAGAAAGTAGGGAAAACCAATAGACCATTCAGGTATGACCAGAATCAAATCCTTTATGATCATACAGTAGAAGTGAGAAGTAGATTTAAGGGCCTAGATCTGATAGATAGAGTGCCTGATGAACTATGGACGGAGGTTCGTGACATTGTACAGGAGACAGGGATCAAGACCATCCCCATGGAAAAGAAATGCAAAAAAGCAAAATGGCTGTCTGGGGAGGCCTTACAAATAGCTGTGAAAAGAAAAGAAGCAAAAGCAAAGGAGAAAAGGAAAGATATAAGCATCTGAATGCAGAGTTCCAGAGAATAGCAAGAAGAGATAAGAAAGCCTTCCTCAGCAATCAATGCAAAGAAATAGAGGAAAACAACAGAATGGGAAAGACTAGAGATCTCTTCAAGAAAATTAGAGATACCAAGGGAACATTTCATGCAAAGATGGGCTCGATAAAGGACAGAAATGCTATGGACCTAACAGAAGCAGAAAATATTAAGAAGAGGTGGCAAGAATACACAGAACTGTACAAAAAAGATATCCACGACCAAGACAATCCCAATGGTGTGATCAATAATCTAGAGCCAGACATCCTGGAATGTGAAGTCAAGTGGGCCTTAGAAAACATCACTACGAACAAAGCTAGTGGAGGTGATGGAATCCCAGTTGAGCTGTTTCAGATCCTGAAAGATGATGCTGTGAAAGTGCTTCACTCAATATGCCAGCAAATTTGGAAAACTCAGCAGTGGCCACAGGACTGGAAAAGGTCAGTTTTCATTCCAATCCCAAACAAAGGCAGTGCCAAAGAATGCTCAAACTACCACACAGTTGCACTCATCTCACATGCTAGTAAAGTAATGCTCAAAATTCTCCAAGCCAGGCTTCAGCAATATGTGAACCGTGAACTTCCAGATATTCAAGCTGGTTTTAGAAAAGGCAGAGGAACCAGAGATCAAATTACCAACATCTGCTGGATCATCGAAAAAGCAAGAGAGTTCCAGAAAAACTATTTCTGTTTTATTGACTATGCCAAAGCCTTTGACTGTGTGGATCACAATAAACTGTGGAAAATTCTTCAAGAGATGGAAATACCAGACCACCTAACCTGCCTGTTGAGAAACCTATATGCAGGTTAGGAAGCAACAGTTAGAACTGGACATGGAACAACAGACTGGTTCCAAATAGGAAAAGGAGATCGTCAAGGCTGTATATTGTCACCCTGCTTATTTAACTTCTATGCAGAGTACATCATGAGAAAAGCTGTGCTGGAAGAAACACCAGCTGGGATCAAGATTGCCGGGAGAAATATCAATAACCTCAGATATGCAGATGACACCACCCTTATGGCGAAAGTGAAGAGGAGCTAAAAAGCCTCTTGATGAAAGTGAAAGAGGAGAGTGAAAAAGTTGGCTTAAAGCTCAACATTCAGAAAACGAAGATCATGGCATCTGGTCCCATCACTTCATGGGAAATAGATGGGCAAACAGTGGAAGCAGTGTTAAACTTCATTTGGGGGGGTTCCAAAATCACTGCAGATGGTGATTGCAGCCATGAAATTAAAAGACGCTTACTCCTTGGAAGAAAAGTTATGACCAACCTAGATAGCATATTCAAAAGCAGAGACATTACTTTGCCATCAAAGGTCCATCTAGTCAAGGCTATGGTTTTTCCAGTGGTCATGTATGGATGTGAGAGTTGGACTGTGAAGAAAGCTGAGTGCTGAAGAATTGATGCTTTTGAACTGTGGTGTTGGAGACGACTCCTGAGAGTCCCTTGGACTGCAAGGAGATACAACCAGTCCATTCTGAAGGAGATCAGCCCTGGGATTTCTTTGAAGGGAATGATGCTAAAGCTGAAACTCCAGTACTTTGGCCACCTCATGCGAAGAGTTGACTCATTGGAAAAGACTCTGATGCTGGGAAGGATTTGGGGCAGGAGGAGAAGGGGATGACAGAGGATGAGATAGCTGGATGGCATCACTGACTCAATGGACTTGAGTCTGAGTGAACTCCGGAAGTTGGTGATGGACAGGGAGGCCTGGCATGCTGTGATTTTGGGGGTCCCAAAGAGTCGGACACGACAAGCGACTGAACTGAACTGAAGGCCTGGACATAATTTATAGAATTTGCATTTAGCTATATATTTATCCAAGGGAGATTTGTTAACATATTTCAAAAATATTTATTTATATATATACACACACACATTTATACATATTATGTATGTTTGTGTGTGTGTGTGTGTGTTTATCCACCTAGTGTTAATGAGTTGTTCCCTAATTACTGTATGGTTGCTTTCATATTAGTCTGTATAAAATTCAGAATAAACTGAAAAAGAAATACATTTAAGCTTTACTTTGGGACAGAATTATTCTAATGACTTATTAAGCTAAGGAATTGAGTTTTCCTATATATTTACCTTATCATTTTTTCAACTGTGAATAACCATTACTGTGTTAATAGAAATTGTCTTAATAGAAATCACAGTTTTAACTGGGTAAGAGAAAATGAATATGGGAACTTCCCTTTTGGTAAACAGCCATTCTGGTTTAACTGAGTGTAAATAGCACCAGGGACTAATAATTGAGTAAGAGTTAGTTTCTTGAGTTGTTGAATATATCAGAAAGCTCCTGAAAGACTTAAGAACCTCGGCTTCTAAGAATAAAAGAAAAAAACAAAAACTCATGCTTCATGAAAAAGCTCCTGGGTGAACAGATCAGGAACATAAGCTATCAGTAATACTAGCTTAACTATCTAAAGGACTTAGAAAAAGCAGCCTAGGATGGACAATCCAAAAAGGCTGTGGAAGCATCCAATGTGTCAGGTAAAGAGACAGTATCTGACGGTAACACAGCAGGTCTTCCCACCCAGCAGGTCCCAAAGACAGTTTCTTATGAATCTTGATCTTCTCTGTTTGACAGAAGCATGCTTGCCTTTTCATCTCAGATCCTAATCCTCATTGTTGTGCATGCAAGTAAATCTGTTTTATATTGTTTTAAAAATCAGCTTATTTAGCATTAGGTCTAGAAATTTTACATATTGAAGGTGGGGAGAATATTAAGTTGTATACATAATATATTAAATGGCTGACGCAAATATATTAAATAATCTTATATATGATGTTATATCAACATTATTCTTTGTCAAAAAAGCAAGAAGAGCAATGTAAGCTTTAGTGCTGCTTCCCATTCATATCTCACTGATAAAAGTGTAAAATGGTCAAATACTTTGAAGAACAGTTTGACAATATTAAATATGACCATGTGTGCATGTGTGCTAAGTCGCATCAGTCATGTTTGATTCTTTGCGACCCCATGGACTGTGTCTCATCAGGTGCCTCTGTCCATGGGATTGTCCAGGGAAGAATACTGAAACAGACTGCCATTTCCTTCTCCAGAGGATCTTTCAGACCCTGGGATCAAACCCATGTCTTGCATCTCCTGCATTGGCAGGTGGATCCTTTAGTACTAGCACCACCTGGGAGCCCTAAATATGACTGTTCAGTTCAGTTCAGTTCAGTTCAGTTCAGTTCAGTCTCTCAGTTGTGTCCAACTCTTTGCAACCTCATGGACTGCAGCACACCAGGCTTTCCTGTCCATCACCAACTCCAGGAGTTTACTCAAACTCATGTCCATCGAATTGGTGATGCCATCCAACCATCTCATCCTCTGTTGTTCCCTTTTCCTGCCTTCAGTCTTTCCCAGCATCAGGGTCTTTGCCAGTGAGTCAATTCTTCACATGAGGTGGTCCAAGTATTGGAGTTTCAGCTTCAGCATCAGTCCTTCCAATGACCGTAAAAATATATATAAATGTCATGACATGAGGAGCTCATAAGAAAAACACCATTTCCAGGAAGCCTTCCCTGAATCCCCTGTCTGGGCTGATTAGGTAAATTATTTATGATTAAAGAAGAGCTTATATTTAAAAATAGGAAGGCATTTTGAGGATTTAATACCTTTACATGATAATTATGTCATGAAGTTAGAGGAAAGCAGCATTAAATGAGAAAGTGAATGGAAGGCAATTGCAGCATATAGAGGTAACATCTCAGTTAGAAGAGGAAGATTTTAAAAAAGCCTGCATCAGTCTGGAAATGATAATTACAGCAAGTATTTCATCACAAATTTAAAATTTAATGGATTTACATTATTTCACTTTTAAACTATAATATACAGTATGCATTATACCAATTATTTTTGTCCTGTATTTATTTTGGTTATGATAAAATGGGAACAGAATAAATAATCAACTAAACTTTGAAGCAGAAATATTAATTACTCTTCTTTATGTTAAAAATTTGCTATCCAAAGGAAAAAAACAAGCATGTGGCTGGTTTCTTCTAAGCACAAGTTTAATGTAAAGAATATTGTATTATTGGCTCTTTAAGCTAGGCCTCCCTCTAGCTGCATCGATAAAGAGATTAGTGAAAGAGTATGGGACAGAAAGTGACAGTCTCTAAAATCCAGCTACCTATTCTCAAGTGCATGTTATATTATTTGAGGATATGATTTTTCTATCAACTGGATGGTAATACCATTCATCTTGGCACAAAATAAGCAAAATTTTGCATTGTATCAAGATACCAATAGATGATTTAAACTTATAGTTAATGTTACCAAGTTTATCTCCATATAAAAGCTTACTAATGACCTCTCCCCCACTTTTCTGAACCAGAGTATTATAATGTATTAAAAGGGAATGTAGAGGAGCCATACTTCAAACATTTATAAGAAGCATACCTATGTAATTATGTAACAACTCATCACTAAACGGATTACTTTTTCTTCACTTTCGCCCTTATCTAATTTGTTTCCAAAATGTTTACTGAAATCTCTTCATGATGCATATCTTTCTTCCTTATTAGACCGTAGGCTGTCGAAGCTGTCGACTTAATTTAAGGGAACAATCCTGACTCAGATTCCTATAGAAGAGTTTCATAGAGGGGCAGCTGTGGGAAAACATAATCCCAGCTCTTCCTCCTCCTGCACTTTCAGAATCTGTTACTTCACACATACTGAGTCCTCCATTAAAAGCAAGGGTTATAAAGCCATGGTTGAAAAACAAAACATCATGCTAGGTTTTGTTCAGGATTTGTTTTGGAATTTTCTTTGAAGCTTTAATTGAAAGATGTTTAGAGACATGGCTAAGGGAGGATATGTAAATACTGTCTTCTGCTGCTCCTGTGGTAGTAAATGATGTGCGCCCATTAGATGCTGCTTCTTAACATCATTCATGATGTTCCCCCAGGCGTCCAGAGATTTGGAGACATTGCACTGCACATTGCTCTTGGTATCCCTAAGGAAGAATCCTTTGGTGGAGGTTCCAGTCCCCACAGATTGGCAGAATTTCTAGTCTGGTGTCTGATAGCTCCTTCTGTGCACTTTTTGAAGTTTCTGGGCATTTAACAGATACATAAGGGAAGACATCTGCTTCTCTCTGAAGAGCTCAGATTCCATTCTGATGAGTATTATGCATTAAGGAATGACAAGTTGAATTACCTTCATTTTTGGTTGGCTTGGCAATTAAAACTCACAGTACATCCCATCACAATTACCCAGGTGAGAAACTCTTCACAAAATGAACCAAATTCTTTCAACCCCTAAAATCTTTATCACAAATTCAACTTATTTTAGGGTTATTTTGCTTTTGAGAATGAACAAAATTTCTAATGTATTGGTAGTTAAAAATTAAGTGTGGTAGCTGTCTGTAGTGCTTGTATCTTTCTGCATATTTTATATTATTTATTAGTTACACAAATCAGATACTGAGCTTGCTCCCCAGTCAGAGACCTGGGCTATGCTCCTTGTTTATACTGTACCACATTCTTACCCAGTGTTGTCAGCAGTAAGTTTGTGTTCAAGTTCACTAACTCTCAAACAGAAACTTGAACAGATTTTAATGCAGGGAGTGGTACGTTATACCCTTTCCCTCTTTTCATGAGAGAAAGATGCTATGCAGGAGTCCAGAAATGAGACGTTACGTGGTCTATAGCAAGTGCCTGCCAGCCACAGAAATAATCAGCTCACCTTTTGCAGTGTGACTGTGTTGTGAGAAGGGTAAAATTTAAGAAGACCTAGAAATAATCATCTTCTGGGAATTAAGAGCATGGGAGCTTATGAGAACAGGGAAGGTGAAAAACCCAGTGCATAGATGGTTGAAAAAGAAAATAACAAGAGGGAATATTAGACCAATGACTGGAGGGTCTTAAGTCAGCAGCCTGCTGGGATACCTCACAGCCTAGGAAATATTAATTAAACTTAACAGCATAAACAGATAAATTTTTATATATTTGCTCAAATAAGCAAAGTGAAATATCTCATTTTTGCTTCCCTTGCCTGCAGAGTAATATCCTAATCTTCAGTTTTCAGTTGTCCCTAGCTTATCTTTCTGGATGCTAGGTTTTCTTTCATATAATGCAGCTTCTTCAAATGGCTCTGGGTTATAAACCGCTTCTTTAAATACCTTC
Source organism: Capricornis sumatraensis (assembly GCF_032405125.1). NCBI lineage: Eukaryota > Metazoa > Chordata > Mammalia > Artiodactyla > Bovidae > Capricornis > Capricornis sumatraensis. Next base: position 37,384,465 of record NC_091080.1, on the reverse strand, counting down.
TCTACTGTTTTCTATAATGTACTAAACGACCCAGGACATATATCCCATTTCTACATTATTGTAACAGAATCATGGCTTTGTAGCTTCTGTTCTTTATTCCTTTAGGTTGTCTCTATAGTGAAAAGTGATGGTTATGGGGGTTCCTATTCTAATTACAAGAATAATCTAGGCTACTACAGCCCCAGTCAACCCTTCAGAAGCCTAAATAATACATTTATGTAAGAAACAGCTCATTAACCATAAACGTTAAAAGTATAAAGTACACTGTGTATCTATGTATAAAAAAAGTGTTAACATTTACATTCACAAGTTGGTGATGGACAGGGAGGCCTGGCATGTTGCGATTCATGAGGTCGCAAAGAGTCAGACACGACTGAGCGACTGAACTGAACTGACCTAAAGATTATAGAGTTCTCTGGGAAATGTGTGCTCAAGTGAGTATCTGCTACTGTACCTGCCAACCTATTTACTTATAAATCTTAAGTGAATGTCTGTGAGATCAGTACTTCATTGGATCCATGCTTTATATACACAGTAAGTCTTAAGAGTTTCCCAGGTGGTACTAGTGGTAAAGCATCTGCCTGCCAATGCACAAGATGCAGGAGACATGGGTTCGATCCCTGAGTCATAAAGATGCCCTGGAGAAGGAAATGACACCCCACACCAGGATTCTTGCCTGGAAAAGTCCATGGACAGAGGAGCCTGGCAGGCCACAGACCATGGGGCCACAAAGAGTCAGACACGACTGAGTGGGCACAGAGCACAAGTCCTAAGGGGAGCTTACTAGTCAATTTATTCTATTGAATAAATAATATGTATTTTAAGAGTTTAAAAATACTTTGAGATGTATTTTATTTTTCTTTATTTTTCATAGTTTTTCTAGGGAGTTTTCTCTTTTGTCCCCTATAATAAAAATCATGTAGACAAAGTATCTATTCAAATTAGCAACTTTAGCCCCTTTTTCTAAGATAACACCAAATTAAATGGAAAATTCTGCCTCTTGATCCGTTGCCTATTTTTTTGCTTCATGGTCAGAATGCCCTGCAGTAGCACAACACAAAGAAAAAAAGAAAAACTTTGAAGGGATCTGAGCCTAGAAAGATTTTAGGTAGCACTTATCAAACAGCTACAAAAATATGTAACACCTTGTAGAATTTTTATATGAAAAAGAAAATCAACAGGATGAAAGGATTCTAATGCTAACTTTTAAACTAACATGAAATAAATTCAGTTTCATGGAATTACAAACCATTTCCACAGTTAAATAGATTACACTTAATTTTGGTTCACATTTATTAATATTCTCTCCCCATCTAGTCTGGAAAAGCTTTGAAGGGAGGAACCCTACTTTATAAAAGATAAAGATACCAAATAATGAAATTAATTTATATATGTGGCAAATGGAAATCTGTCACATTATAATTATGCATCCTACAGTTTATCTTAAGGCAAGCAAACAAAACAACACATACATGAGTTAATTCTACTCAGAAATAGCAATTTTATTTCACCAAAACAACAGGCTAAAGTCAGTTTTCCCCTGAGCCCTTTAGGAAAAAATAGAGTATTTATTCCACTATAAAAATTACAAAACATTTACTAAAGTCCCTGTAAGACTAGTGGCTGAAAAATCTGGCTGTCTTCATGTACGCAAAAACCCTTGGTTTTCCTAAAAGTCACTACATGTCTCTGATAACAATTATGGCAACAGATATTAAGGTTTTATTGGGCATGCTTTGAAGTAAATAGGTATTCTGAGCCATCTGGAGTAAAAGAAGAAAATCTATGAATTGTGCGTTATAAGAATATTAAATATAACTGAAGTAGATTGTTCTTTTATTATTTCAACTTAGGAAACTGAATTCAGAAAATACCTATGTTTAGGACACCCTCTGGCCTGGCTTTTTACCTTTCTCTTAACCACCAGTGTCCTGGAACCCTGCTCTTAGGCATCTGTTTCCCAAAGCATATTGTATATAACATTGGTGGGCAAGAACAATAGTTTTATTATATATCTAATCACAAACTGGAATCAAGATTGCTGGGAGAAATATCAACAACCTCAGATATGCACATGAAACAACTCAAATGGGAGAAAGTGAAGAGGAACTAATGAGCCTCTTGATGAGGGTGCAAGAGGAGAGTGAAAAAGCTGGCTTAAAACTCAACGTTCAAAAAACTAAGATGGCATCCGGTCCCATCACTTCGTGGCAAATAGAAGGGGAAAAGGTAGAGGCAGTTACAGATTTCCTTTGCTTGTGCTCTAAAATCATGTGGGATGGTGACTGCAGCCATGAAGTTAGAAGATGACTGCTTCTTGGCAGGAAAACTATGACAAACCTAAACTGTGTTAAAAAAAAAAAAGGTCCATATAGTCAAGGCTATGGTCTTTCCAGTAGTCATGTACTGTTGTGAGAGCTGGGCCATAAAGAAGGCAGAGTGGCGAAGAACTGGTGCTTTCGAACTGTGGTATTGAAGACTCTTGAGAGTCCCTGGGACAGCAAGGAAATCAAACCAGTCAACCTTACAGGAAATCAACCCTGAATGCTCATTGGAGGGACTGATGCTGAAGCTGAAACTTGAATGCTTTGGCCACAGCAACTCATTGGAAAAGACCCTGATGCTGGGCAAGATTGAAGGCAAAAGGAAAAGAGGGATGAGATGGTTGGATGGCATCAGTGATGCAATGGTCATGAACTTGAGCAAACTGCAGGAGATGGTGAGTGACAGGGAGGCCTGGTCTGCTGCAGTTCATGGGGTTGTGAAGAGTCGGACACTACCTGATGACTGCATAACAACAAAATATGCCTTAAGTAACAAACTTCAACACAGCTTGATGAAATTTGGTTGAATCTTTTTCTTTGAAAGGCATTTATAAAAAGCATTCTTAGTGATTTTATTATCTTTTAATGAAACAGTGTCAGACTTTATTTTTTGGGCTCCAAAATCACTGCAGATGGTAATTGCAGCCATGAAATTAAAAGACGCTTACTCCTTGGAAGAAAAGTTATGACCAACCTAGATAGCATATTGAAAAGCAAAGACATTACTTTGTCAGCAAAGGTCCGTCTAATCAAGGCTATGGTTTTTCCAGTAGTCATGTATGGATGTGAGAGTTCTACTGTGAAGAAAGCTGAGTCCCGAAGAATTGATGCTTCTGAACTGTGGTGTTGGAGAAGACTCTTGAGAGTCCCTTGGACTGCAAGGAGATCCAACCAGTCCATTCTAAAGGAGATCAACCCTCGGTGTTCTTTGGAAGAAATGATGCTAAAGCTGAAACTCCAGTACTTTGGCCCCCTCATGCGAAGAGTTGACTCACTGGAAAAGACTCTGATGCTGGGAGGGATTGGGGGCAGGAGGAGAAGGGGACGATAAAGGATGAGATAGCTGGATGGCATCACCGACTCGATGGACATGAGTTTGAGTGAACTCCGGGAGTTGGTGATGGACAGAGAGGCCTGGCGTGCTGCAAATCATGGGGTTGTAAAGAGTCAGACACGACTGAGTGACTGAACTGAACTGAACTGAACTGAATGCTTTAATAGCTAACTTGAAACCATTAGCTGTCTGATGGCATCTAGATGTACTGATCTTTAAATTAGTTCTTTCAAGTTCTTACTTCAGTTCAGTCGCTCAGTCATGTCTGACATTTTGCCACCCCATGGACTGAAAGACGCCAGGCTTCCCTGTCCATCACCAACTCCCGGAGCTTGCTCAGAATCATGTCCATTGAGTCGGTGATACCATCCAACCATCTCATCCTCTGTCATCCCCTTCTCCTCCTGCCTTTAGTCTTTCCCAGCATCAGGGTCTTTTCCTGTGAGTCAGTTTTTCGCATCAGGTGGCCAAAGGATTGGAGCTTCAGCTTCATCATCAATCCTTCCAATGAATATTCAGGACCAATTTCCTTTAGGATTGACTGATCTCCTTGTTGTCCAAGAGACTCTCAAAAGTCTTCTCTAATACTGCACTTTGAAAGCTTCCAAGTTCTATTATTCAGTAAAAGCAACACCCAGCATCTCTGAAGGATTTCACATTTTACAAAAGTCCTTTCAAATACATTTTATCATTAATCCTTATCACAGTCCTGACTAGTATGCATAATTATTTCCATTTCTTTAATTGCAGACACTGATTCTTGATTACCTGATTTGCATAAAGTATGACAAGTGTATGCAGCACAGACCTTGGATTCAGACTAAACTGAACCAAGTCCACCTACAGGATATTTGGTCATGACGCTGGCAGTCATGATGGTGACAGCCTCTACTCTGTGGAAAAATAAGCTCAGAGTAAGGTCGGCAGAAATCTCTTAAAGAAAATTAGACATACCAAGGGAACATTTCATGCAGATATGGGCACAATAAAGGACAGAAACGGTATGGACCTAACAGAAGCAGAAGATACTAAAAAGAGGTGGCAAGAATACACAGAAAAACTATACAAAAAAGATCTTCATGACCCAGATAATCATGATGGTGTGATCACCAACCAAGAGCTAGACATCCTGGAATGTGAAGTCAAGTGGGCCTTAGGAAGCATCACTATGAACAAAGCTAGTGGAGGTAATCAAACTCCAGTTGAGCTGTTTCAAATCCTAAAGGATGATGCTGTGAAAGTGCTGCATGCAATATGCCAGCAAATTTGGAAAACTCAGCAGTGGCCACAGGACTGGAAAAGGTCAGTTTTCATTCCAATCCCAAAGAAAGGCAATGCCAAAGAATGCTCAAACTGTTTCACAATTGCACTTATCTCACACACTAGTAAAGTAATGCTCAAAATTCTCCAAACCAGGCTTCAATAGTACATGAACCGTGAACTTCCAGATGTTCAAACTGGATTTAGAAAAGGCAGAAGAATCAGAGATCAAATTTCCAACATCCACTGGGATCATCAAAAAAGCAAGAGAGTTCCAGAAAAACATTTACTTCTGCTTTATTGACTATGCCAAAGCCTTTGACTGTGTGGATCACAACAAACTGGAAAAATCCTCAAGAGATGGGAATACCAGACCACCTTACCTGCCTCCTGAGAAATCTGTATGCAGCTCAAGAAGGAACAGTTAGAACTGGACATGGACCAAAAGAATGGTTCCAAATTGGGACCAGTATGTCAAGGAAAGGAAAAGGAGTACGGGAAGGAGTACGTCAAGGCTGTATATTGTCACCCTGCTTATTTAACTTATATGCAGAGTACATCGTGAGAAATGCTGGGCTGGATGAAGCAAAAACTGGAATCAAGATTAACAGGAGAAATGTCAATAACCTCAGATATGCAGATGACACCACCCTCACGGCAGAAAGCGAAGAACTAAAGAGCCTCTTGATGAGAGTGAAAGAAGAGATTGAAAAAGTTGGCTTAAAACTCAACATTCAGAAAACTAAGATCATGGCATCTAGTCCCATCTCTCCATGGCAAATGGAAGGGGAAACTGAGAGAATTTATTTTGGGAGCTCCAAAATCACTGCATGGTAACTGCAGCCATGAAATTAAAAGATGCTTGCTCCTCAGAAGAAAGGTTATCACCAACCTAGACAGCATAATAAAAAGCAGAGACATTACTTTGCTGACAAAGATCCATCTAGTCAATGCTATGGTTTTTCCAGTAGTCATGTATGGATGTGGGAGTTGGACTGTAAAGAAAGCTGAGCACCGAAGAACTGATGCTTTTAAACTGTGGTGTTGGAGAAGACTCTTGAGAGTCCCTTGGACTGCAAGGAGATCCAACCAGTCCATCCTAAAGGAAATCAGTCCTGAATATTCATTGGAAGGACTGATGCTAAAGCTGAAACTCCAATACTTTGGCCACCTGATGCGAAGAACTGACTCATTTGAGAAGACCCTGATGCTGGGAAAGATTGAAGGCAGGAGGAGAAGGGGATGACAGAGGATGAGATGGTTGAATGGCATCACCGACTCAATGGGCATGAGTTTGAGTAAACTCTGGGAGTTGGCGATGGACAGGGAGGCCTGGTGTGCTGGAGTCCATGGGGTCTCAAAGAGTCGGATATGACTGAGCAACTGAACTAAACTGAACTTAAGATGGGCTTTCAGTTTTTAAAAGGTTTTTCCCTCATAAATACTACATTATGAAATATCAGCTGTTTAATATTGTTGTACTTAAAAAATCAAGAGGCTCATCAGGTATGAGAAGAGAAGGAGTCTGTGTGTTTTCCTGTATCTAAATTTTACGTGAATAAAACAAGAAGAAAATTATTAATAACCAATAATGCAATGAAGCAAAAGGATATAAATCACAATTATTGATAATAACATAAGCTCCAGAGTAGAGAACCCAGAAAAGACCCACACAGATTTAATCAACTGATCTTTGACAAGGGAACACAAGCAATTCAATGGAGAAATGATAATCTTCTCAACAAATGGTGCTGGAACAATTGGACATCTGCATGGAAAAAATATATAAATCTAGAAATAGACTTTACAGCTTTTGCATAATTAACTCAAGAAGGATCATAGACATAAATTTAAAACACAGAACTATAAAACTCCTAGAGGGTAACATATAAGACAATCTATATGACCTTGAGTTGGATGATGACTTTTTAGACATAACACCAAAAGCATAATCCAGGAAAAAAATAGGTAAAAATTCAGAACTTCTGCTCTGTGAATGACACTGTTAAAGAGAATGAAAAGATAAGCTAACAACAACTTGAAAAATATATATCTGATGAAAGACTGATATTTAAAATAGAGAACCTTAGCGTGCAACAGTAAGAAAACAACCCAATTTAAAAATGTCCAAAGAACTTGGACACCAAAGAAAATATACCTTGACAAATTTTCATAAATATATGAAAAGATACCCAACATGATCTTCCAAGGGAATCACAAATTAAGCCAACGATGACATGCAACTACATACCTGTTAGAATGGCTAAAATTCAGAAGTATTGACAGTACTAAATGGTGGTGAGGATATGAAGAAAGAAGAACTCTTTTCCATTAATGATGATAATGCAAAATGGTAAAGCTTTGGAAGATAGTTTGACAATTTCTTACAAAAGGAAACATACTGTTACGATATAATCTTGCAGTTGTGCTCCTCAATATTTACCCAGATGGAAAACTTATGTCCACACAGAAATCTGCATGCAAATGTTTATTTCAGCTTTGTTTGTAATTGCCAAAACTTGGAAGCAACCAAGATATACTTTAGAAAGTGAATGAAATAAGCTGTGGTGCATCCAGACAATGGAATATTATACAGCATTTAAAAGAAATGAGCTAACAAGTCATAAAAAGACATGGAGGAAACATATATGTAGTGCCAAAGGGAAAGAAGGCAATTTGAGAAGGCTACATATATCCTGGAAAAAACAAAACAATGGAGACAAATGAAAAGATAAGTGGTTGCCAGGAATTCTGGGGGAAAGATAGAGCCGTGAATTGGTGGAGCACAGGGGGTTTTCAGAGCAGTCAAACTATTCTGTATGACACTATAATGCAAATATATATCATGAAATTTTTGCCAAAATCCATAGAATGTACGACAGAAAGAGTGAACCCTAATGTAAACTGTGGATTTCATTTAATGTGTTAATAGTGACTGATCAATTGCAACAAATGCACCACATTAATGAAAGATGTTGATGATAGGGGAAGTAGTGTTGGGATAGGGAAAGAGGGAGACATGGGGTATTTGGGAATGCTGTCCTTTCCACACAGTTTTTCTGTAAACCTAAAATTGGACTAAAAATAAAGCCTATTAATTTAAAAATGCATTTTAAAAACCACATGTAAACCCGCCCCCCAAAAAAGAACTCCGTATTTATAAAAAAATGTGAAGGAGGTAGATGAGTTGTAATAATCAAAGGAAATCAGTTTGATTCAAGGCCAGTATGGCCCCACTTTGTACCTCCAGAAGCAAGATAGACTGTTGTTATCATGACCTTAGAATTAGAAAATACACACACACACACACACACACATATATAATGTCCAACTCCCAGGGGAATACAAAAATTATCAAAACTATCATAATTGAATGAATACGTCTTAAGCCCAACTCTTAAGCTCAACTTTAATATTCATTCAAAAATTACAATTGCAGTGGCCTTAAGGAAATATTAATGTCCTCCTGTTTAATTTTGAACTTGCTAACCAAGTTTAAATAAGTTAGAATTTGATTTCTTAAAATACATCATAAACAAGTGAGAAAATTTTCTAGACAATTAATTTTTAAATTAGCTTTTTCCTCATGCCCATTTTCCCTGTAATTTAGCTTTTGAGAACAGAAGGCTATTTGTTAGACTATTTCAGTATTTATCACTCTTTCATTAGAATTCCCATCCCAAAATATAATGATTATAGAAAAAATTCTCTGAGGATAGTTACCCAGAGCTTTCCCCACCGTAATCCTGTAGGATTTGAAAAAAATTTGAAAAATGTTCTAATCAGTGTATTTTTAGGATATTGTTGGACTCCCAGTGGACCCAAGATCAACTCTATAGCTGTTTTGGTAGTTAGTTATTGTAATACGGTAACCCTGTAACAGATTACATAAAAACAAAAGTTTACCAACAATATCCTTTTGAATTTGTTAGGTCTCAGTGAGACTTTTATTTCTGTTTCATTGTTAAGGTATTTCAGTTGATATACTTTTCATCCCATTTTACATATACAGTACATTATTTCAAACCATGAACATTTATAATACCAAAGTAACTGACTTATGGAAGGAGGAATTTATTATTAATTAACTTAGAAGGAATTAATTATTTTTAAAGCTACAGTACTTCATTGTAAAGATAATAACATTGAAAATGAATGATTTGACGAATAACTGCATTTGATTACAACAGTGCTAGGCACATACATATAAATAGGTAATTGAAGAATGGAAGACTGAGTGAGTGAACAAATACATACTCCTAAATAGGAGCAGCCGAGAGGACCTATCCCACATCCAAGGTCAGGGGCAGCAGCCGAGAGGAGCTACCCCACTCTCAAGTTCAGGGGTGGCGACAGAGAGGAGCTACCCCATGTCCAAGGTAAGGAGCAGTGGCTGCACTTTGCTGGAGCAGTCGTGAAGAGATACACGATGTCCAAGGTAAGAGAAACCCAAATAAGATGGTAGCGCTGAGAGAGGGCATCAGAGGGCAAACAGACTGAAACCACAATCATAGACAACTAGCCAGTCTGATCACATGGACCATAGCTGTCTAAATCAATGAAACTAAGCCATGCTATGTGGGGCCACCCAAGACAGACAGGTCATGGTGGAGAGGTCTGAAAGAATATGGTCCACTGGAGAAGGAATGGCAAACCACTTCAGTACTCTTGCCTTGAGAACCTCATGAACAGTATGAAAAGGCAAAATGATAGGACACTGAAAGATGAATTCCCCAGGTCAGGAGGTGCCCAATATGCTACTGGAGATCAGTAGAGAAATAACTCCAGAAAAAATGAAGGGATGGAGCCAAAGCAAAAACAACACCCAGCTGTGGATGTGAGTGGTGTTAGAAGCAAGGTCCAATGCTGTAAAGAGCAATATTGCATAGGAACCAGGAATGTTAGGTCCATGAATCAAGGCAAATTGGAAGTGGCCAAACAGGAGATGGCAAGAGTGAACATCGACATTCTAGGAATCAGCAAACTAAGATGGACTGGAATGGGTGAATTTAACTCAGGTGACCATTATATCTCCTACTGTGGGTAGGAATCCCTTAGAAGAAATGGAATAGCCATCATGGTCAGCAAAAGAGTCTGAAATGCAATACTTGGATGCAATCTCAAAAACGACAGAATGATCTCTGTTCATTTCCAAGGCAAACCATTCAATATTATGGTAATCCAAGTCTATGCCCCAACCAGTAACGCTGAAGAAGCTGAAGTTGAACGGTTCTATGAAGACCTACAAGACCTTTCAGAACTAACACCAAAAAAAGATGTCCTTTATCATTATAGGGGACTGGGATGCAAAAGTAGGAAGTCAAGAACACCTGGAGTAACAGGCAGATTTGGCCTTGGAGTACAGAATGAGCAGGGCAAAGGCTAATAAGAGTTTTGTCAAGAGAATACACTGGTCATAGCAAACACCTTCTTCCAAAAACAAGAGGAGACTCTACACATGGACATCACCAGATGGTCAACACTGAAATCAGACTGATTATATTCTTTGCAGCCAAAGATGGAGAAGCTCTATATAGTCAGACAAGACCAGGAGCTGACTGTGGCTGGGATCATAATTGCCAAATTCAGACTTAAATTGAAGAAAGTAGGGAAAACCACTAGACCATTCAGGTATGACCTAAATCAAATCCCTTATGATTACACCTATTATACCTATCAAATCCTTATATGATTATGTGGAAGTGACAAATAGATTTAAGGGACTAGATCTGATAGATAGAGTGCCTGATGAACTATGGACTGAGGTTCGTGACACTGTACAGGAAACAGTGTTTTTAAGAACATCCCCAAGAAAAAGAAATGCAAAAAAGCAAAATGGCTGTCTGAGGAGGCCTTACAAATAGCTGTGAAAAGAAGAGAAGCAAAAAGCAAAGGAGAAAAAGAAAGATATAAGCATCTGAATGCAGAGTTCCAAAGAATAGCAAGAAGAGATAAGAAAGCCTTCCTCAGCGATCAATGCAAAGAAACAGAGGAAAACAACAGAATGGGAAAGACTAGAGATCTCTTCAAGAAAATTTAGAGATACCAAGGGAACATTTCATGCAAAGATGGGCTTGATAGAGGACAGAAATGGTACGGGCCTAATAGAAGCAGAAGATATTAAGAAGAGGTGGCAAGAATACACAGAAGAACTATACAAAAAAGATCCTCATGACCAAGATAATCCCAATGGTGTGATCACTCACGTAGAGCCAAACATCATTGAATGTGAAGTCAAATGGGCCTTAGGAAGCATCACTACAAACAAAGCTAGTGGAGATAATAGAATTCCAGTTGAGCTATTTCAAATCTGAAAAGATGATGCTGTGAAAGTGCTGCATGCAATATGCCAGCAAATTTGGAAAACTCAGCAGTGGCCACAGGACTGGAAAAGGTCAGTTTTCATTCCAATCCCAAAGAAAGGCAATGCCAAAGAATGCTCAAACTACCGCACAATTGCACTCACCTCACACACTAGTAAAGTAATGCTCAAAATTCTCCAAGCCAGGCTTCAGCAATATGTGAACGACGGACTTCCAGATGTTCAAGCTGGTTTTAGAAAAAGCAGAGGAACCAGAGATCAAATTGCCAACATCTGCTGGATCATCGAAAAAGCAAGAGAGTTCCAGAAAAACATCTACTTCTGCTTTATTGACTGTGCCAATTCCGTTGACTGTGTGGATCAGAAAAAACTGTGGAAAATTCTGAAAGAGATGGGAATACCAGACCACCTGACCTGCGTCTTGAGAAACCTGTATACAGGTCAGGAAGCAACAGTTAGACCTGGACATGGAAGAACAGACTGGTTCCAAATAGGAAAAGGAGTACGTCAAGGCTGTATATTGTCACCCTGTTTATTTAACTTCTATGCACAGTACAACATGAAAAATGCTGGGCTGGAAGAAGCACAAGCTGGAATCAAGATTGCCAGGAGAAATATCAATAACCTCAGATATGCAGATGACACCACCCTTATGGCAGAAAGTGAAGAATTAAAGAGCCTCTTGATGAAAGTGAAAGTGGAGAGTGAAAAAGTTGGCTTAAAGCTCAACATTCAGAAAACTAAGATCATGGCATCTGGTCCCATCACTTCATGGGAAATAGATGGGGAAACAGTGGAAACAGTGGCTGACTTTATATTTTTGGGCTCCAAGATCACTGCAGATAGCAATTGCAGCCATGAAATTAAAAGACTTACTCCTCGGAAGGGAAGTTATGACCAACCTAGGCAGCATGTTAAAAAGCAGAGACACTACTTTGCCAAAAAAGGTCCATCTAGTCAAGGCTATGGTTTTTCCAGTAGTCATGTATGGATGTGAGAGTTGGACTATAAGGAAAGCTGAGTGCCAAAGAATTGATGCTTTTGAAGTGTGGAGTTGGAGAAGACTCTTCAGAGTCCCTTGGACTGCAAAGAGATCCAACCAGTCCATCCTAAAGGAAATCAGTCCTGGGTGTTCATTGTTAGAGCTGAAACTCCAATATTTTGGCCACCTGATGTGAAGAGCTGACTCATTTGAGAAGACCCTGATGCTGGGAAAGATTCAAGGCAGGAGGAGAAGGGGATGACAGGTAATGAGATGATTGGATGGCATCACCAACTCAATGGACATGAGTTTTGGTAAACTCTGGGAGTTGGTGATGGACAGGGAGGCCTGGCATGCTCTGGATCATGGGGTCACAAAGAGTCAGAACGACTGAGCGACTGAACTGAACTGAAACTTAACAAAACAAGGGGAGATTACTGACATTTATTGAGTATCTACTAGGCAGCGGCTTTCTTTGTACATTATCATGAAACACCACAGACAATTCTCATACAAGCATTTAAAGATGAGAAAACTGAGACCAAGACAGGTTAAGCAGATTGTTCAAGGTTACACAGCTATTAAATAGCAAGGTGGAAAGCAAACTTGGAAGTTTTTTGACCCATATTCTCATATTTTATTTGTCCTATATTGCCTTAGAGAGTTGACTATGGAGATGTGAACATTTATGAGTGAATGAATTATGAATTTATGAATGAATGAATGAGCATTTATGAATTCTCAAATATCGGTTAAAAAAAGCCTTTTCTTCTCCAAGTTTTTACCTCTGCTCTTTGCCCAGTAGAAAAAGTTTGAATTAAGAATATGCTAACTGTCCGTACATAACCTCAGAGAGCCCTGACTTCTCTCTGGTTCCACACAGCATATAGATGCCAATGTCCAGAGTGCCCTGAGATGGGCCCCCAACCTAACTTCTTTCTAACTAAGCTATGAGAAAGAATTTCATTTTCAAAGAGAAACTTGTTATCCTACATCTATTTCTAGTTGATGTAAAACAAGAACTGGAATCAGGTTTCTCATGTCTCTAACCTAGTTTCAGCCTCCACCAATTCAAACTTTTCCTGGAAAGGTTAGTATAGTGGGGATGAGCAGAGACTTTTTTCAGCATCACCTCCTCTAATCCACTCCTTTTTGCCCTGAAGGTTTTCTGTGAACTCTATTTTGAGATGACTTTCAAATTTCATTAATTTCATAGACCTACTGACACCAGAAAGATTGTTTCAGTTGCTTTGTGTTTTCTTTTGCTACTTGAAGTCAATAGAATTTACTTTAGAAAAACTGTCACTGTTCAGTTCAGTCGCTCAGTCATGTCCGACTCTTTGCGACCCCATGAATCGCAGCACGCCAGGCCTCCCTGTCCATCACCAACCCCCGGAGTTCATTCAGACTCACGTTCATCGAGTCAGTGATGCCATCCAGCCATCTCATCCTTGGTCGTCCCCTTCTCCTCCTGCCCCCAATCCCTCCCAGCATCAGAGTCTTTTCCAATGAGTCAACTGTTCGCATGAGGTGGCCAAAGTACTGGAGTTTCAGCTTTAGCATCATTCCTTCCAAAGAAATCCCAGGGCTGATCTCCTTTAGAATGGACTGGTTGGATCTCCTTGCAGTCCAAGGGACTCTCAAGAGTCTTCTCCAACACCACAGTTCAAAAGCATCAATTCTTCGGGACTCAGCTTTCTTCACAGTCCAACTCTCACATCCATACATGACCACTGGAAAAACCATAGCCTTGACTAGACAGACCTTTGTTGGAACTGTTAGTCAACTTTAATGATTCATAAACCTAGTGATAGTCATAGATCTATTATAATCCAAATGGGCACATGGAAACAAACATTATTATTGGTGTGAACCTTTGAACCCCGACTAACTCATATGCATTAAGAGTTGACATCATGTGAAGGAATTATCGATGGAAAGAATGTCCTACCGAAGATACTCTAGCTGACATTCACATTTAGGACCAAAATGTGCCTTATTTCCCACTTTTCTTTCAGCACTGGGTGCTTAAGTGGCTTCTTAGTCTTTGCACAGCTTTATTTCAGACTTTTGATGGCTCTAATTGTTGAGTTTGTCCTTCCCTTATGTTTTGACAGACAGGCTTTTCTCTGTTTTTATACTTCAGCATCAATCAACCCCTAACCGTGATAAATAATAACCTTGTATGCTCTTTGTTCTCTTTCCTGATGTTTAGGAAAAGGCACCATTAACCCTTGACGTCCAAGAAAATACACCAATGCATCTATTTCCCTGTTCCAGCCCCACTACAGTGAATTTCAGCAACTTACATCTTCAAAGCATATGCCACTATACCCAAATGTAGATTAATAAAATGTGGCACATACATAGGATGGAAGATTATTTCACCTTAAAATGAATGAAAGTCTGGTATACACTGCACAGTGGATGAACCTTGAAGACATCATACTAAATGAAATAAGCCTGACTCAAAAGGACTAATACTGTAGGATTCCAATTATATGAGGTACTTGGGTGACCAGATTCATAGAGAGAGAAGATAAAATGGTGATTGGAGGAACAGAGCGAAGGAGCTAGTGTTAAATGAGTACGGTTTCAGTTTGGGAAGATAAAAAATGTTTAGAAATGAGTGGTGGTGATGGCTGCACAATAATGTGAATGTATTTAATGCTACAAACTGTACACCTAAAAATGGTTGACATGGTAAATTTTATGTTGTATTCACCACAATAAAAAGTAAAAACTTGGAAAAAAAACAAAAATACAACTGGAAATGACTAAAGAAATTTAAGAACGTATATTTAAGAAAAGCACTTTCGTTAGTCAATACTCTATTTTTTAAAGATAAGAAAGGGAAGAGATTAACCTATTAAACCTTGTTTTAATAGGTCAGAAGTGAGGCCACAAGCGGTTAAAATTCTGAGTTAAGAAAACAATATGTCAGAGCTACAACTAGAACTCCTACAGAACTAGAACAGCTTCAACTACAACTGTGACTCCCCAAACCAGAACCTTTCTATTCCCACAGAATCAATTCCCTTTCTTTTTGTAATAGTTGATATTTTTGATACATAGTCCTTAGAATAAAGGAGGGATGGGTAAAACTTCTAGCAAATATATTAGTAGGTTTCCTTAGTATTGCATTACTTACAGCTGGATAATGTTCCCAAATACGCTGACCTCTTTTGATAGTCAGAATAAGGCATCTTGACCAACATGCCATTTAGTGGAAGAGCCAGATGTTAGATGAGCACACAGACCAGTTATCTGGTCCTTTTAGTCTTGTTAATTAATTGGTAAATCAGACACCCAAAGTTGTGCAACATATTTTGGTGAGGGATGGCCACAGTGTACTTATGAACGTAATGTATGAATTCTAACATGTGCATTGACCTCTGAGGGAATTTCCTCTCTCCCATCCTACCTTGGGTGAATTTGCTCTGACATGAGTTTTTCACTTGAGAATTCTGTCAATCACCCAGAATTTGTGCTTGTGACAACAGTGATGCTCTCTGCTTCTCCCTATTTGATTAATTTTCATATGATATCAAACACGTTCCTTGTAGTTAAAATCTTGCAGCACTAGAGTCTTCATCTGACTCTTGATCATCAGTAATAGAGTTATATAAAACTTCCATGTCCAGAAGCCAGTCCATCATGTGAATTGCTTTATCATCCTGTCTCTAATCCTAACAGCCCTGCAAAATGGGCTGGATTATTTTCATTTTGAAGATTATAAAACACTCAGATTAAAATGGTTTTATCTGGTTCCTTATAAACAACTACCTACATACCCTTGAATTCTCCTTCTCACTCATTATAGTCATTGGTGGTTCTTAAACATTTCTTTAGTGCTCCTAATTCCCAGTTATCATTCAGATCTTTTCTCTGCACTACACCTTCCTAGACTAGTGCTTCTCAAATTTTAATATGAACCTTTAGTATTACCTACATATCTGGCTAAAATGAAGATTTTGATTCAGTAGGTCTAGGGTGGAACCTGAAATCTTGCCTGTCTAATGTTTTTTCAGATGCTGCCAATGAGACTGATGCTCAAATCATAGCTTGAGAAGCAAGATTCTAAAGCTGTGCTTCTCAGTATGGAAGCCTTTAACTACATATGGCTGTCAAGCATTTGCAGTGTGCTAGTCTGAAGTGATCACTTCCATGTGTGTGTGCTCAGTCATGTCTGACTGTTTGCGACCCTATGTACTATAGACCCCCAGGCTCCTCTGTCCGTGGAATTTTCCAGACAAGAATACTAGAGTGGTTTACCATTTACTTCTTCAGGGGATCTTCCTGACCTAGGGACTAAACTTGCATCTTCTGCATTGCAGGCAGATTCTTTACCACTGAGCCATCAGGGAAAACCAGTCTGAACTG
Organism: Capricornis sumatraensis; assembly: GCF_032405125.1. Taxonomy (NCBI): domain Eukaryota; kingdom Metazoa; phylum Chordata; class Mammalia; order Artiodactyla; family Bovidae; genus Capricornis; species Capricornis sumatraensis. The sequence continues at coordinate 37,368,140 of NC_091080.1, read as the reverse complement.
AGATATGCAGCAAATGTACACACTGGATTTTGAAGACTTAGTCTAAAACAATGTGTGTAAAATATCTAATTTATATTGATTGCATGTTAAAATACTTTGAACATGTTGGGTTAAATATAATGCATTATTAAAATCAACATTGCCCATTTCTTTTTTCCTTTTAAATTGACTACTAGAATATTTAAATTTGTACATGTGGCTCGTGTCTTTCCATTGAACAACACTGCTGTAGAGAATCCTGAATCTCCTCCACTCATTCAAGTGTCATTTCTATAAGACCTGGATCGAGTAACTTTCCTCTAATGTTTTCCTTAAGTTCTCACCTCAGGTGACCTCTCCTACTCTTCTAGCTCCCATAGCCCATTTGTCATTTAGCACACATTGCCTTGTATTGCCTATATCATACTGGCTAGGCAGTGAGTTCCTGAAATTCCAAGCTTATATATCATTATTTATTATATTAGATTGTATCTTATTCCTCTTTGCTTTGACAAAGGTAGAAAAGAACCTACCTTCTAAAGATTCTCAGTGCTGGCCGCTGAATAAGTTAGCCCTAAAAATCTTCTGTGACTTTGTATGTCTCAAAGTGGTTAGCACTATGCAATTGAAAAAGAAAGGCCTAAATTAAGGTGTGGATCAGTCCCAGCCAACCTCAGTGCAATGATCACTGTGTTCTTGGGGCTGCCTGACCTGCTGTCCTCTCTGCTAAGAGAATTCTTGATAACTGTAATAGAAACCTAATCAAAACATAATTAGGAAGGCAAACTACTGTAAAAAGCCATCATATAATGCATTCCAACAAGAGATTGGGGGATTATCTGCACCATTGGTTTCCTCCTTTAGGATAATTAAACGTTGATTGAAAGAGAATTGCTTAAAAATAAAGAAGGTGACTGCTTCTCTTCAGTATGATTGTCGTAATTGAAATGAGGAATTTGAGAAGGCCCTTGGCTAGAAGTAAGGGGCATATTCCAAATATTGTGTCAGTTAGGATTTAAGAAGCATTTACTCATCTTCAGTTTGAGGTTCAAGGATCATTGCCTTCTAATGTACTTCCTGGTAAACATTTCATTCATTCATTCATTTATTCTTCACTCACCCACTTTCTCACTCACTTATTTACCCCTTCATTTAACCCACAGGCTGGCTTCTTCACCCAGCAATTTATGGAGCACCTACAGTAAGTCAGGTACTGGTGAACCAGGATTCATGAGGCAGTTCAATGCAAGAGACAGACACCCATAACATCTTAAATGAAAACGAGCTTTCAGATGATTCTCTTTCCCTGCTAATTTCTGAACTAGATCTGGTACCTTGTTTAATTTTCTGACCAACCATTCATACCCCAGTATCACTATGCAGTTTGGGAAAAAATAATTTTATGTCCTCAAAGCATTTTGGAGGGGGCATTAAACATATCTAGTCCCAAAGATGCTTTGAGGACCTACTATTTTTTTTTTCCAGACCACAATTTTTTTAAAAAGGTCCTTGGCACTTGTATAACAGAGCAATATTATGGAAAATAGTCCTTTAATACTTTTGTGTTCATTTCATTTTTAAGACATGCCTGATTCCTGTCAATAGCATCCTCCTCCAAGAGCTTTCTGCTTGCTCTGGTCTCAGTTGCCATAGAGCTCAAGAGGTTCATCTGCCCCTGCAAGACAAGGGCAGATGAATTAGTCAGAATCCGCATCTCAGAGAACTCTACCTGTCATTCACTGCATTCATCCACTCTAACTTCTGGGTGTAAGGTCCAGCTAATAGTACCTGAAGTGATATTGTAGACTACCAAAGAAAATTCTCACTGTTGGAACTTTATAATATTAGAAAAGGAAAGAAATGCCAGTTTGAGAACTAATTTTCCATTAAAAAAATGCTTATTTGCCTGTGTTATATGCTTATATCAGTGGATGAGATTGTATGACCTCTATTAAAATATAAGTTCTTGCAGGGCAGGAGTCTTGTGTTTTTCCATATGTAGTGCTCAGTAAGGTTTTACACAGTGTGCTCAGAATGGTTTTATAAGTTGAAACAATGTCTATGACAACATAAGCTAGGCATGATGGAAGGGAAAGGCATTAATATTTCTGAGTCTCATTTCACTACTGTCATCAGGACAAATTTAACAATTCTTTCTCAGAAAAAAATAATCTATTTGATATCCCACTATAATCATATTCTTTGAGAAAAATGATTCTGTTCATTTTTCAGGAGCTACACATGGCTGTGTATTTGAGGAGCTCCCTGTAGCCAGGCTTCATATGACAGTCATTAATCCAGTGATGACTTTGGAACAGGAAAAAATTAATTTCTTGCCCTGAGATAGATGGAAAAAGAAGAGAAACATAAAAATCTATTATTTGGACAGATTTAAGCTCTGACCTACTCAAGAAAGCTAATGCAATAGTGATGTTCATTCATTAATTAAAATTCTTTCAGCGTGCATTTTATATTAATCATGTATTTAATATTCATATTATGCATTAGGCTTGGATGTCCATATTACTAACATTGATAATTAAAGATCTGCCAGAAGCCTGCTTTTTAGCAACATGGTTTGGAATCATAGGGAGCCAATATCTGGCATATAATTTGTTATCTATGCTGAAGATTTTTACCTCACCCAAATTTAATCAGAATTAGTTCACTTTATTTTAGTTAAAAAGCAATGAAGCCAAATGGTTTGAGACTAGTGGACAGATTTTAAAAATTCAGCTTTAAAAGATTCTTTTTTTAGTTATTCAAGCATATAAATCAAATCATCTTTGGTATTCAAAATATGAAAATAATTATTAAAATTTGTACCAGTTTTCAAGCCATTGTTTTATACCCTATATGTTTAATTCAATTTTTTTTTGCTATAATTTATCCCCAAATCCAAAAGGTTTATTTCAGATCTGAGATCAGGAGGGAGTCATAAGATGATTAGAAAGAAATATCGTGTGGCTTAGTAGACTGATGATGGGATAGAACCCTAAGGCTTCATGCCCTTGCCAGGGATTAACTATTTACAACAGGAAATGGGAGACCCCAGGCATCAGAGGTGCAATTGTGATCCCTGATAATCCAACACTTTGGAACAAGAATGTCTTTTGAGGACTTAAAAGAATAATTTTATAAGGAGAGCAAAAAATAAATACTTTGTTTAAGATCATAGGGCTTGTTAATAGCTAGCTCCTAATTCCATCCCAGGCCGCCTTTTTGGCACCAGGGTATGCTGAGAACTTGAGAAAATCTAATGCATTGAAAAAGTTTTGTTTGTTGAGAAAATTTTTGACAAAGTTAAACAGATGCTTATTGAGTACTTTCTACAAAGTGGAACTAATACAGCCCTAACACTGAACCCTTTCAAAAAGTTCTGCCCTGTATATGGACTGGAGTGTATTGGAAAGAGAAGAACTAGATTGGGAATGGTTGAGCTCAGAACATTATCAGGAGAAAATGGAAAGCCAGAGGGACTACAGAATGGTGCCAGGCAGCTGATAGAGAGGAATGGGAAGATTCCTGAGATGCTTGGAAGCACAAGGGGTCAACATTCCACGGCTGAGGATCTGCTTGTGTGTCTGTAAACCATGACAAGGACGTTCACCAAATTGTGGAGTGGAGGATGTTAACTTTCCTTAAACTCTCAAGACCTAATCTCAGCTTTTCCACTCCCTCTGCACCCAGGGCTTACCTGTTGGCCCAGACAGTTAAGAGCCTGCCTACAGTGTGGGAGACCCTGGTTCCATCCTGGGTTGGGAAGATCCCCTGGAGAAGGAAATGGTAACCCACTCTGGTCGTCTTGCCTGGAAAATCCCATGGATGGAGGAGCCTGGCAGGCTGCAGTCTGTGGGGTCTCAAAGAGTCAGACATGACTGAGTGAGTGACTTCCCTTTCACTTTCACTGCACCCACAACCTCTGAACTCTCTCCTCTGGAATAATAAGACCCACATGACTTCCAACTGAAGATTCAGCCCCATTCCAGTCTTGCTTAAGTCAGGAAAGGATTTAAGAAGCCAAGTTCAATTCCAAGGGGCCACAACATAAGTTACTACATTCTCTGAACTTGAGCTCCAAATACTAATAACAATCTTCTTATTCCAAGACTACCCTCTCTTAAACTGCCTCCCAACCCCCACTGTGTGTCTCAGTCTCTGGATTGAATTCCTGTGTCAGATACACTTGCCCAGCACGTCTCATCTCTCTAGAGATGGGATCAGTTCCTTTCTCCCTTATCCAGGACTGACAGAATCCCTAAAGGTGGTAATTGCCTGGGCTCTTCAGGTAGCAGCTGCTTCCCTAATTTCTGTGATGTCTTTCTATCCAACTTTGAAGATGCCCACTATGTTCTGAGCCTTGCATGGGTTTTAGGTTCAACAAAACCTACCTACCAAGTTCTATGAGAGGTCTTGTTTGAAGTACTGATTCTGCCAAGGCTCTTTCCACCATAATTAATTATCTCATTTCTGGTTACATAACAAGATCCAACAAAAGGTAAAATAACCTCTAGGGTATAATTTGCTTAAACAGTAAAATTTAGTTTGTTTTCCAACAGACCTTACTAAAATATTAGGGTTACTTTTTAAATCATTTATTTTAAAATTTTGGTAAAATATAAATAAAATCCAAAATCACTGCAGATGGTGATTGAAGCCATGAAATTAAAAGACACTTGGAAGGAAAGTTATGAACAACTTAGACAGCATATTAAAAAGCAGAGACTTTACTTTGCCAACAAAGGTCCATCTAGTCAAGGCTATGGTTTATCCACTAGTCATGTATGGATGAGAGAGTTGGACTATAAAGAGAGCTGAGTGCCAAAGAATTGATGCTTTTGAAGTGTGGAGTTGGAGAAGACTCTTCAGAGTCCCTTGGACTGCAAGGAGATCCAACCAGCCCATCCTAAAGGAGATCAGTCCTAGGTGTTCTTTGGTAGGTCTGATGTTGAAGCTGCAACTCCAATACTTTGGCCACCTGATGCAAAGAGCTGACTCATTTGAAAAGACCTTGATGCTGGAAAAGATTGAGGGCAGGATAAGAAGGGGACGACAGAGGATGAGATGATTGGATGGCATCACCGACTCAATGGACATGAGTTTGAGTAAACTCCGGGAGTAAACAGGGAAACCTGGCATGCTGCGGTTCATGGGATCACAAAGAGTCAGACAAGACTGAGCGACTGAACTGAACTGAAAATAAAATTCAGGGATTCCCTGGAGGCTCACATGGTGAAGAGTTGGTCTGCAATGTGGGAGGCAATGTGGCAGACCCGGGTTCGATCCCTGGGTTGGGAAGATCCCCTGGAGAAGGAAATGGTAACCCACTCCAGGGTTCTTGCCTGAAAAAGCCCATGGTTGGAGGAGCCTCGCAGGCTACAGATAATTAAATGAGATAATTATCTCATTTCTGGTTACATCACGAGATCCCACAAAAGGTAAAATAACCTCTGGAGTATAATTTGCTTAAACAGTAAAATTCAGTTTTCCAGCAGACCTTGCTAAAATATTAGGATTATTTTTAAATTATTTAATTTTTAAATTGTGATAAAATTTAATATTTTAACCATTTTAAGTGTCTAGTTTAGTGGCACTAAATACATTAATATTGTTGTGCAACCATCAGCAGCATCCACCTCCAAAACTTATCTTCCCAAACTGAAATTCCATACCCATTAAACACTAACTCCCCCAGCCCCTGGCAACCACCATTCTACTCTCTGTCTCTATGAATTTGACTGCTCTATGAGTCCCATATGAGTGGAATCATATAGTGTTTTTCTATATATGACTGACTTAGTTCACTTAACATGTCTGTAATCCATGTTGTAAAAGGTAACTAAATTTCCTTCTTTAGTAAAGATGAACAATATTTCATTACATGTATATATAGTCCATATTTTGTTTATCCATTCATCTGTTGGTGGTCACTTGGGTTGCTTCTACATTTTTGCTGTTGTGTGTGATGTTGCTAGGAATATGGGTGTACAAATGTGTGTCAAAGTGCATGCTTTCAGTTTTTTTGAGTGTATACCCAGAAATGAAGTTGCTAGATTGTATGGTGATTCTATGCTTAATTTTTTGAGGAACCTTCATGTTATTTTAGAATTACTTTAAAAATCTGACATTGAGTAGGAACATCTTGCCACCATCTCCTTTTTATATTAACATATATGTATAAATATATGTGTGTATATATACATATTATAATAAAATCTTCAATAAACATAAATGAGATGTGCATATATAGATGAACTCTAAACAAATGACTTAATGTGTGTCCTAAAGAAGAGATTCACTCAGGGGAGCTAAATACCAATTAAAGCTTATTGCAAAATAATAACGCAGTGATTTGGAAAAGTTTTGTTGTGTCAGTGTGACACAGATTTTAGCAATTATGGAGTGTCCAGATTTAAATCCCAGTGATTTAATCATACCCTAAAGTACTCTCCTTACAAATTTTTGCAAGACAACTCTATTAAAACCAACAAACACAGCTTCTAACTGGGTTTCTACAAATCATGTTGAAACTTAAGTGTTAGAACAGCCAATTCTTTATTCATGTGCTCTTTAGATTGTATTTCTCTCTGGGATTTGTAACCTGAGTTTGAAATCAGATGCTCTTCCAAGTACTACCAAATTGACTCAAGTGCAGGGACCATCAGCAAATCATATGTGAATTGATAGTGTGTTCTAAGCTATGATTTATTAAGCTGATGGCTACTGTCATTATTAGGGGTTGCCTGAACATGGAAACAGCATATATTTATCATAGTAATTGAAAAGTTATATTTGTTTCAGTCATCTTGTTTTAAAGGCTAACTGTTGGTCTCTTCATCATGGTTTATGTCATGAACGCACACAGTGATATAAATGGCATATATGTCATTATTAACCATTGCTGTACTCCTGTGTTTCTATATATTGATTAAGAGAATTATCGAGACTCTTCCCATTTAGTCACACTATCTTTACTCCACTATGTGGTGGGTAGAACAGTAGGCATTGCTGAAATGTAGATAAATAAGATTTGATCCTTGCCTTCAAGAAGCTCAAACTCTAATCTGAAATTGGATTAATGTTAATGGCTATTAGTTGGTAGATTTAAACTGTGACATGTCTTACTGACAGAAAAATAAATGAGTGAATACTGCTGTTTATTCTACAACTTTTCCTCAATAATGTGCCTATTAATCATGACGTTTTTACCACTGAAACCCAGCCTCTAGGGCACTCCTCACATGGCCATTAAGGAGCCCTTGATCTTTTCTCCCTGGATTGACATTAATGTTGTTGTTGTTGTTGTTTTGTTTTCTGAAAACATCAGTTATTTTATTAAAGTTCTGCCCAGTTGGAAACGCACAGCTATCTCTGCTCCCACTTCTTCAGTGAGGAAGTGAGGAGTCTCAATTTCTTCCTGCTAAGCTCTTTCTTCTACTGCCAGAGATTTTCTACCTATAACCCACTCACACAGCTTCCTTTGAACTTAGTCCTCGCTAGAACTATCACATAGAAAAACATGGTTTGATGCATGTCCAATTTCCTTAGGAACTTTTGATTTTAGAATAGAAACAAAAGGATAAAGGGAAGAAGTCCAAATTTTATATCAAGCTCTATCCACAAGTGTCTCTGAAGGAAAATCTCATAGCTGTGCCCTTAGGCTCCTAGTCAAACTCAAATGACTTTAGCTCATTTTTTTAAAATGTCTTTTTGTTCATTCATCTAACCCACTAAAACTGTATTATATTATAATGATTTGCTTATATATTTATCACCCCTGGTTAAAACAACGTCCTCAGGTATAGAAATAATGCTGCTATCATATAATGTGAGAGAAGAAATCACAACTTTTTCATATTTTTCATCAGTAATGTCTCCTCCTTTTTTTGATATAAACATAACTGATGTTTTTTCAGTCTTATGTAAAGAATGAGTAAAGACATTTTCAAAAAAACTTGGCCAGTTTTTTAATTGATCTAAAACATATAATCTAAGTTTAAAAAAAAAGTCACCAGAATTGCAAATATAGCTTCATAACAAATCTCTTAGCTCCAAAATTTCTTTCTTAAAATTCTAGATAGAGATTTTGGAGGTGCCATCAGTCAGAGGATGGGTCTCTTTCATCTTTGGGTCATTGACTTGTAAATCCATGCCAAGAAAGCAGTAACCCTCCTTAATGTTTCCTGAGTGATTCATGATCATAAGAAATCTGGATCTCAAGAGCTTTCTTTCCCTTATAACAAGCTAAGGAAATATTCACAAACTGTCATGATGTAAGAAAGTTTCTGGCAGTGATATCTGCAAGGAGGGAGTTTCAAAACGTGGAAACTTCAGACAAACATCATCCAGTTGGTTTTCTTTCAGCTTCACTTGAGAAACAGCCCTGTCTTTGGTCCTCTTGTGCTTGTTTTTATTTCAGACATCCTGACCTATATTAAGTGTATGTTTTGCTCTCATTAATTTATTTGAAGGGGCTTCCCAGGTGGCGCAGTGGTAAAGAATCCACCTGTCAGTGCAGAAGATGCAAGAGATGTGGGTTTGATCCCTGGGTTGGGAAGTTCCCCTGAAGTAGGAAATGGCAACCTACTCCAGTATTCTTGACTGGAAAATTCCTTACAGCCTGGCAGGCTACAGTCCATGGAGTCACAAAGAGTTGGACACAACTAAAACACACACACACACACACACACACACACACACACACACTATTTGAAAAGCAGCAATTAAGGAAACATTGCATGTCAGCCTTGAAACATTTCACATGTTCAGTGAACTCCTTCTGCAATGATTACACTCATAGCACTGGAACTAGACCCTTTCCTTTAAGGAGCCCAAAAGCTTCCAAAGAAAAACACCTTGAACTCTTTCCTTTAGCTTGGTAATCAGGTGCAAAGTTTGAGAATTTCAGCAACACTCTTAAGAAAGATCCCTATCCTTTTTTTTCTTTTATATACACTTCTCTATTTTCATTAGTTACTTAATACCTTGTTCATCAGTTTCCTTATTAATAAGTAAAATCTGCATTCCTGGAAGCTCAGATGAAGATAATTGGCTGTACCCTCCTCATTAAGCCTTTGGAAGACACCGTGGACAAATGATCTTAAATTACTGTGCCTTGCCAACTGAACATTTCCTATAAGCAGGTCTTTTTATGGAGGAGTTTTTATCAAAAACATCATTCTAAAAAGACAGTGCACAGTGCCTGCTGAACTAGCAATGAGAGAGAGACAGACACAGAAAACCACTGAGAGAGAGAGAGAGACTCATCTTTTAAACAGAATACCAACTAATAAATGTGAAAGAAATGGATAGAACTAAGAAAATCACCATTTTGCAACTGTCAATACATGATTCTGGCAAGATCAGGATCAGCAATAGATGCTAAAAATCATCAGCTTAAAAGTTAATGTGGAACTAAATCACATAATCTCAAAGTTTCACAATTAACATTACTTAAAAATACCACAAATGAAAAATGTACCTTTATAATGAAGAGTTTAATTACCGTCTTAACTAGATGATCAAACAGACTTACCAGTAGGGAAACCACTTGATTTTTCACCTGATTTTGTTTAATGTGATATAGTAAATATATAAGATCACATGTAATTTTCTTGGTAAAAATGTTTAGCCTATATCATTTCATAAAGAAATAATATACAAATTTAGGATGTGGCACTTTCCAGAAAATACTCTTCTGGACGTAGAAAAAGTCAGTGTCGTGAAAAACAGACTAGAGAGAGGACTACTAGAGATAAAAGTGATCAAAAAGACCAAACCAAAAAAAAAGGAAGATAAAAAAACTACTGTATAGTGCAGATCTTAATTGGATCCAATATGTTAAACATCTGTGAAAGAGTATTAAGACAATTGGAGAAATTTAGGAGACACAGACGTAAATAACAGACTTTTAGACACAGTAGGGGAAGGAGAGGGTGGGATTACTTGAGAGAATAGCATTGAATCCTATACATTACATTATGTAAAATAAATAGCCAGTGGGAATTTTCTATATGACACAGGAAACCCAAAGCTGATGCTCTGTGACAACCTATTGGCTTAAAAGTGGGATGGGGAGGGTGGCTCAAAAGGGAGGGGACAGATTCATGTTGATGCATGGCAGAAACAATGACAATATTGTAAAGTAATTATCCTCTAATTAAAAATAAAAATTAAGACAATTGGAGAAATTTAAATATAGGCTGTATTAGATGATAGTCAATTTACTTAATTTTCATGGGTAGTTAATAGCATTTTGGGTGTAATAATACATATTATAAGATATATAATATAAAGTATTTGTGAGTTGCTCTTTCTCAAGTAACTAAATATTGTTGTTGTTTAGTTGCAAAGTCGTGTCTGACTCTTTGCAACCTCATGGACTGTAGCCCTCCAGGCTCCTTGGTCCATGGGATTTTTCATGCAAGAATATTGTAGTGGGTTGTCATTTCCTTGCTTCCCTGATGGATCAGACGTTAAAGTGCCAGCCTGCAATGCAGGAGACCCAGGTTCGATCCCTGGGTTGGGAAGATCCCCTGGAGAAGGAAATGGCAACCCACTCCAGTATTCTTGCCTGGAGAATCCCATGGACAGAGAAGCCTGGTGGGCTACAGTCCATGGGGTCACAAAGAGTCGGACACGACTGAGCGACTTCACTTAACTTACTTAGTTACTTACTTCTTCAGTGGATATTCCCAACCCAGGGATTGAACTTTCGTCTCCTGCTTGGAAGGTGGATTCTTTACCTCGAGCCACTGGGGAAGCCCAAATAACTAAATAGTTCAGCCTAAAAATGCATATACACATACATACAAAAAAAGCAAATGGATAAAATGTTAATTTGTGAATCTAGGTGAAGTCTATTTGCTATTCATAATCTATTTTTGCTCTAGGCTTAAATTTTTCTGAAGTGGAAACTAGGGAGAAACAAGGAAATTATAAATAAACCCTTCACCAAATCATTATAGTAAGTTAATACTGTAATAAAAATTATAAATCAGCCTTTTAAAAAACTATTTTTCCCCTGGATCGTCCATATAACAGGGCTGAGAACTTAAATGAATTCTTTAACCTCTGAGTGAATTTTTCTAATTTATAAAATGGAGACATGATGCTCATTAAAAAAATAAAAAGAATAAAGAGACCAATGCTATCCCTCAACTTGTGTTTGAATATTTCCTCCATGTACTATGTTATTGAAAGAAGAAAATGCTCCCATTATTATCATTCTCCTCTCACTTATCTCCTTTCTCAAATAAAATGGGTCACAAAAAGAAAAAAAAAAAAAAGTCACTAGCACCTTTCAGTAAAATGGAAATTCTACTCTTGTCTTTTAGTAGATGATTCTCATGTGGCAGCTCAGGAGATAGTGGAAGATTGAGGGTAAAGAAACTGGAAAATTATTGTTGCCCTGAAGATCACTTCTATTTGTTGCATCATAATAAAGAGTAAGGATTAAACTCAATTAACCATCTTTTCCCATGTTTGAAAGGATGTTTTTTACTCTTGTAGCTAGTGGACCTTGATTTCTGTTGCTAGGAAACTTGGATGACTCTTCTAGTCCTCATGGAAATTGTACTTAATGTAATCACTTTGGCTGAGTATTGGCTGTTGGCTAGATGCCAGCTCAAGGAAAGTTCACCTCAAATCCTTGCAAGGTAGACTAGTAGTGGAAGCTGTGCTAGCCCTAGGGGGCATGGTGGAAGTGCTTCAGGGGCTTCCTGGGGGTGGGCAAGAGTGGGGCAAGGGCACTACCACTTTCTTCTTCAACGGAATTATTCCACTTTGATCCACTTCAGTGTTAGACTCCATCTGAAGAAAGTGCTTTATTGGAAGAGAGAGCAAATTTATCTATAAAAAAAGCCCTGACCTAATTTACAAAAAAAGAATATGAATCCCTGAGAAGTGACTTGCCCAAAGTTGCACAGCTCATAAACACCAAGGCTGTGGATTAAGCTGCTGCTTCTGACTAAATTGCTTTCCATTATCTCACACTTCCTGTTACTAGGACTGAATACACAATATAGCCACACATACAATAGCAGTGTTTAAAGATAATATGAGATATCATGAACAATGATCCATGGTAATGGATTTGTGAAGTTTGACAAATGGATGATTTTGTAAAACAGTGCTAGCACAATATAGTCAGCTAACCAGTTAGTGAGGTATTTGTTACCAGCCTGCAATGAAGTAAGTACACAGAAATTGAGAGTATATGCTTAGAACCTAGAAAGTATTTTCTATATGGCTGCAACATACAAACACAAAATTTTGAATTTCATGAAAGTTTTGGTCTGTGATGAATTAGAAAACCATAACTTAACAAAGTCAAGACTATGGTCTTTCCAGTAGTCACATACAGTTGTGAGAGCTGGACCATAAAGAAGGCAGAGTGCCAAAGAATTGATGCTTTTGAACTGTGGTGCTGGAGAAGACTCTTGAGAGTCCCTTGGACAGTAAGGAGATCAAATCAGTCAATCTTAAAGGAAGTCAACCTTGAATACTCGTTGGAAGGACTAATGCTGAAGCTGAAACTCCAATACTCTGGCCACCTGATGCAAAGAGTGGACTCATTGGAAAAGACCCTGATGCTGGGAAAGACTGAAGGCAGAAGAAGAGGGTGACAGGATGAAATGGATGGATGGCATCACCAATGCGATGAACATGAACTTGGGCAAGCTCTGGGAGATGGTGAGGGACAGGGAAACCTGGTGTGCTGCAGTCCATGGGGTTGTGAAGAGCTGGACACAATTTGGCGACTGAACAACAACAACAATTTAACAAAACTGATGCAATGAGAAATAGAAAATCTAAACAGATCTATAGCCACTTATGAAAATGGATCAATGGATCAAAATCTAACTCCCTTAAAAATCCTCCAGTCTAAAATAGTTTATATGCATCTTCTCTCAAATTTCCACTGAATGAATCATATCTATTTTATATTGTATAAACTCTCCCAGAAATCAGAACAAGAAAAGTAACAACTCATTTTATGAAGTCAATGTAATCTCATGACTAAACTATCATGGACCCTTTATAAAAAGAGAACAATGGACTGATCTTACTCATGACCATAGATACAAAATTCTAAATAAAATATTAGGAAATTAAACATATATTATGTAATATATGAAAATCCTACATATATTATGGTTAATTATTAAAATTTGAAATTATATTGACATGTTACAGCATTAACAGATACAAGGTAAAAGTAATAAATGATTACTCTGATGGAAGAGAAGGAATTGCAGAAAAAACAAAACAAAAAAAGAAAAAATATTACTAACCCATTACAAGTTATTTTCTTTACATCAGCATTAAAAATAAAAGCATGCTCTAAAACAAGAAATGAGAAAGTTTTCCAGCTATCATTGTTTCTTTTCTGTTGGCGCAAACTGAAAGTGGGGGAGGGAACACAGCTATACTAATTAGAAAGGCATAACAAAACTTTCAGCGTTGATATGATTGTCCACACAGAATAGTCTGAAACTTATACAAATTATTGGAACAAATAAGGAATTTTGGATTTTATCAAGATACTGTTTAGAATATGAAAATATTTTCTTTACTATAAGTGAGCAACAAATAATTAAAATTGATAAGCTATCTAGAAATAAATCTTAACAAAAATGTTCATATTTATAAAGAAAACATTTGTGGAAGTTTATTGAAAGATATAAATGAAGACCTTGTTAAAATCCATGTTTTTGTGTACGAAAAGATTATAAAGACATCAATTTTCTCCAAATTAATTCATAAATTCAATATAATTGCAGTCATATTCTCACCAGGATTTTCTGAAGAACTGGACAAGCTGATTTTGAAGCTTATAGAAGAGTAAAAGGTCAACAAAAGCCAGGAAAATCTGGAAGGAAGAAAAGTAGGGGAAGGAAAAAAAGTAAGATAAAGATAAAAATTACTTATACTAAGACTTTTAACAAAACTATTGTAATTTTAAAAGTATAGTCCTGGTTTAGAGATAGAAAAAGTGATCACTGAGAGCATGAAGACATTAAAAACATACCCTAGAATAAATTTGGGATATGACAGGCAATGTTGTAAATCAGTGGGAAAAGGGTAGAATTTTCAACAAATAATGTGGGCCAATAGATTACATATGGAAAAAAATAACATTAAACTACTTTTTTATGACATACAAATTCATATTCCCAAGTGGCTTAAAGACAAAAAAAGAATATACTAGGAAAAACATGGAAGATGTATGTACTCAAAGACTTAGGTTCATGGGAATAGAGGGTGTAATAAATATGTTAGTAATTTAAAGAGAGAAAACATAGAAGAAATTTCAGTATATAAACCTAGAGTTCTTTTTTTACAAAATCACAAAATACCAGTAAATTATAGAGAAAAAGATTAATACATCTAACTACTTTAGAAAACAAGTTTAAACTACATTAAAAGTTAAGAGAAACCATAAACAAAGTGAAAAGGAAAGTCACAGACTGGAAAAATCTATGGGAACCACGTATAAACCCCAAATTTATTAAAAAATCTCTATAAGGAATTCCCTGGCTTTCCAGTAGTTAAGACTCCACCTTCCACTGCAGGGGAATGATGGGTTTGATCCCTGTTCAGGGAACTAAGGTGTCACATTCCAACTGGCATGACCAAATAAAATTTTTTTAGTAGGAATATAATTCTTGTAAATTCTTATAATACTTCTTAATGCAAAATTAGAACTTAAACATTCAACTATTAAAAAAAAAAAGAACTTCTACAATAACACAGTAGAAATGTAGCTAAGGGGCTTCCCAGGTGGCGCTAGTGGTAAAGAATCTTCTAATAAAGCAGGAGACGTAGGAAATGGGGGTTGGATCCCTGGGTGGGCAAGATGCCCTGGAGGAGAGCATGGCAATCCACTCCAGTATTCTTGCCTAGAGAATCCCATGGACAGAGGAGCCTATTGGACTACAGTCCATAGGGTCACACAGAGTCGGACGTGACTGAAGCAATTTAGCACATAGGCAGTGTAGCTAAAAGCTTATGAAGAGGCAGTTTAAAAGCAAGAAATACACATGAGCAATTGTATATGAAAAATGAAAATACACTCAACTTCATTAGTTGAGCTCCAATTTACTGCTACTGCTACTGCTAAGTTGCTTCAGTTGTGTCCGACTCTGTGTGACCCCATAGGCAACAGCCCACCAGGCTCCGCCGTCCCTGAGATTCTCCAGGCAAGAACACTGGAGTGGGTTGCCATTTCCTTCTCCAATGCATGAAAGTGAAAAGTGAAAGGGAAGTCACTCAGTCATGTCCGACTCTTGGCTACCCCATGGACTGCAGCCTATCAGGCTCCTCTGTCCATGGGATTTTCCAGGCAAGAGTACTGGAGTGGGGTGCCATTGCCTTCTCCACTACAAGTTTACTAGTTACCAGGAAATTGAAAAATGAAACAGTGAGCTGCCATTTGAGGCTATCAGATTAGCAAAACATAATCAATCTATTGACATCAAGTTTTGGTAAATACGTTACACATTTTTGGAGGGCTTGTAAATTAGTACAACCTCTTGGAAAACAATTCTGCTATCATTTGATTAACTTAACTATGGTTCAGCAAATGTACTTCTAATTTATTGAGTGATTACTTAAATAAATACTAGATATACATGCTAGAATCAATGTACAGCAGGTTGATTGTATTCTTTGTGATAAAGTGGGGAAAATGCATGCCCTTGAATAGAAGGCTAGATTTTTTTTTTTAATTTGAAGGAATATTAAATAATCTTAAGGCTAAATTTACCAGTACTTGGAATAATAAACTTCAGAAACATTAGTTTCAGTGCAAAAGTTAATCTTAAAAGATAACTGTATTATTCATGTAAGTTTAAAAAACACAAGATCATTTTTATATAAAGTTTTATGAATAAAAACATATGTGATAAAAGTCCTAAAAACCACATGGGAACAATCCATGTCAACTTCAGGTGGTACCTCCTAGGTAGGAAAGGATGAAGACGGAGATTTACTGTATCTTAAAATTATGTTTCTTTTAAAAAACAAAATGGAATAAAACAGATCTCTTTCAAATAATAGTAACATAGAAATCTTGGGTGATAAATACATGAGTGTCATATGATTCACTGTATAGTTTGGCTTTATTGTTCATTTGAAACAATTATTCATTTGATTTTGGTTCCTAAAAAGGAAGAAACAGGGAATGAAAAATCATTTACACTCAAGGACATAGCCCTCGTCAGTTCTGCTGAGCCTGGACTGAGCTCAGGTTTTTCACCAGAGGACCAGCCTGAGCCCGGCCACTGGCTGATGATGTCTGTCAGGAAGCTGCATGGAGAGGGCCTACTGAGGGGACCACTGCGCCCTCTGTCTCTGCCCCTGGCAGCTGAGCTCTGCCCTTCTCCTCTGGGGAGCCCTGGAAGGCCTGATATCAGAGTGAGTGAGAGGACACGGTGGTGGCACAAAGGTTCGTGGCCAGATACCAGGACACACAGGAAGTTACAAGAGAAAAGCATTCTGTTTCAGCTCCACCCATTGACCTTTGGTGGGTGAGTTTTCAGTGAAACAGCAACATCTTCTGAATGCTTGGAGGGAAGGCTTTATAACCTGGGGGTAAGACGCAGCTTCTAAATACAATTGATGTGGCCTTCCTGCCTTCGTTCAGGCTATCCATTTTCCACCACATAATCTTTCCATTGTCCACACTGATTCCTGTTTGCTTTGGCAGGGTTAACTGCTGGCAGGCCTCCTCCATGCTGAGCTCCTCATCCTCCACTGTGCAGGGGTTACTGAAGCAAGAGCAAGCTTTCCCTCACTCCCTGGAACAGGAGCCAAGTGTGACACAAATTGTGAAACTTGTTTCTGGTTACCAGGAAAACTTAAAGAAATCCTAATCAAGCAAAAAGTTGACAAAAAGCTTTCCAACGTTTGAACGAAAAAGGTATTTTTCAGGTCTTAGATTTATGGAAGTCAGTTCTCCAAACCCAGCCAGACTTTCAAACCTCCTATTCTTTGCTCTATGTTATTTAAATACACTGTAAATACCCTCCGTTGCTCTAATACCAGGTCCATATTGTGCAAGACTACCATGGTCTGAAGACCTTGTTGAAAAAATTTGAAAGAGGCAGAAGTTCCGTTTCTGGCGCATAAACTTGAATCAGGACTAGGGTAAGAGTGCCAAAGAAGTCCACACTCTGACAGCTAGACAAGCAGGCCATTTATTTGGAAACACTTTGAATCCCTTCCCAGAGCAAAATGCAGCCCTTTATACTCAGCAGGCTTGGAATAAAATCATCTTAACTGACTCGATCAGTGTCCTGAATTTTAGGTTGTAGGAAAATGCATCTGATAACTTGGAAATGGAGAAAGGGTGGAAAACTAGGTCCTGAAAAGATGATTTCCTCATGGGGGTTCCTGCCATGATATTTTCTAACTTGTGTGTTGGGTGAGGATTTATATTGTTTGTTGAAAGTACTATCTCTGTGACAACCCGAAGTCTGGGAGGAAAACATAAAAGGAATGAAGAAAAAGTGGAAAATATGACGCCTCCTAATAAAACTTATAAAACCCACATGCATCAGTCAAACAACCAGATTTACTGAATAAATATTGTATGTCAGGTCCTGTAAATATATATGACCAAACTAAATATGATGAAGACACAGTCCTTTTCTTTAAAGAGTTGCGGCGGGGAGTGGAGGTGCAGGCTAGATGATAAAGGAATAGTGATGATCCAATACGTGTGTGCCCCAACAGTGGTGGTGAAGACACTTACTTGACTTTCCTTTGGCAGAAACTTGCAACAACAACAACAAGGCACAAATTTAGTATGTGAATAATATCTTCCTATGTGTACCCTTGTTCAATGTATAACCGGAATAGTTTGACATGGTGATCCAGCACTACAAGATGGAAAAGAAGCTAGATCAGAGGAAATCAGGCACAGCTTCTCTTGAAATGTCCCTGCACCAACCAAGCCTTGGTACTTGAATTCAGAGACCAGATCATCCTTTAAAACTTCTCCATGGAGCATCACTCCAGGGAGCCCAATTTCTTATTCTCCTATCAAGCCCCTCCTAGAGGGGCTTCCCAGGTGGCACTAGTGGTAAAGAACCTGACTGCCAATGCAGGAGACATAAGAGAGGTGGATTCGATCCCTGGGTTGGGAAGATCCCCCAGAGGAGGGCATTAGCAACCCACTCCAGTATTCTTGCCTGGAGAATCCCGTGGACAGAGGAGCCTGGTGGGAAGCATATTGTACACTATGGCCATCAAACAAACCCATACATGTCTTAATTCAAATGTCTCATTTAAGTTCTCTCTTAAAGAGCTCTTGGGCTGGGAGAACCCCAAACTCCTGGGGGCTGGACTTCTAAGAAATCTGAGAGACCCAGCATGGTCCTAACTTCACAGCAGCCCTGTCAGGACCTACAGGGTCATCTGGACCTACCCCCAGTTAATCTGTCATGCAAATTTACTGCTTTCAGTTAATAAATGCCTAATAACTTCTCTATCAATCATTCCCCCTCCCCCGCCCCCCCCCTTCCCCAAGCCTGCCCAGATCTGAAAGAACTCTTCTGGGTGACTTGAAAGTTCAAGTTGAGGCATTGAATCAGAATGAATCCTTTCTTCTTTCTCAGAGTTTTGTTGAAATGAATGAACTCTGCTACAAAGATAGATGGAAATAGTCCCAAGCAGCAAATAAGAACACATCACATTTATAGCTTCCAAATTATTTTCATATGTATCAATATTTACAACTTTGACAGGTCAGTATTATTCTGTATATTTTTGTGGGTAAAGAGGCTGCAGCTCTGAGAGAGACGTCCAAACTTGCACAAGTAGCATGCGTTGACATGGGACTTGCAACAGACTCCTCTGCTTTAAGTCTTATCTCTCTCTACAAGTGCTGGCTGTGTCTCTAGTCCAGAGAGGAAAATAGCATGACTTGTGTCACAGCAGTTGTGCAAACAGAGTTGTGGGCACAGAGGGAGAGGGATATATGTCCCAGAAGGCAAGGTGAGGTGGGGGTGCAGAATGGGAAACCTAAGGGAGCACAGATGGTATTTCCACTGACAAGTTCAAGTGAAACGGCAAGTCAGTATGAGGAATGGCCCTAGGACAGCCATATATGAGAAGGGAGAATTTCAGGTCTGGTTGGAAAATGTCAAGTGAGGAGTTCGGCACAGCTGGTCTAGATTCTGTGCAGCCTGCAGAGACAGGGAAGGAAGAATGAAGTAAGGGCAGTGGTCACAGGCCAGGCTGCTGAGTGCACCATGAGCTCAGTAGCACCGGGAGCCACAGGGGAGGGGCAGCTCAGATGTGGGCTTGGAAGGAGAGATGTTAATTTAAGAGCAGGGTAAAGAAGGGATTACTAGATGGGACAGAAGATATTTCCAGATACTGTCAGGGCCAGCTAAAAGAGGGGGGGTCTCTCAGCAAGAGCTGCGACAGTGGCACCAGAAGGCAGTGAGTAGCATGCAATGACTCGAAATGCCCCCTATCTATTTTCTGAGGTTTTCAGTCAGTTTTCACTCAGTCGTGTCCAACTCTTTGCGACCCCATGGACTGCACCACACGAGGCTTCCCTGTCCATCACCAACTCCTGGAGCTTGTTCAAACTCATGTCCATTGAGTCAGTGAGGCCATCCAACCATCTCATCCTCCATCGTCCCTTTCTCCCCCTGCCTTCAATCTTTCGCAGCATCAGGGTCTTTTCCAAGGAGTCAGTTCTTTGCATCAGGTAGCCAAAGTATTGGAGTTTCAGGTTCAGTGTCAGTCCTTCCAGTGAATATTCAGGACTAATTTCCTTTAGGATCTGAGGTTTTAAATGCACGTAAACATATATATTGGCTTCCCTGGTGGCTCAGAGGTTAAAGCATCTACCTGTAGTGTGGGAGACCTGGGTTCAATCCCTGGGTCGGGAAGATCCCCTGGAGAAGGAAATGGCAACCCACTCCAGTATCCTTGCCTGGAGAATCCCATGGACAGAGGAGCCTGTTGGGCTACAGTCCATGGGGTCACAAAGAGAGGGACATGACTGAGCGATTTCAGGGGAAACATATATTAAGTAGTCCCTTAATTCTTTTTTAGTGGTGAATTCTATTTATCAGATATCCCTTCTTGTGGAAGCCAATTATATATATATATTGTTTAAAAAAACATATTAAAGCAGAGTTGCTCTGGCAACAGAGAGGTGCTTGGGAGCCCGAAGTACCAGCTTGCCTGGGTGCGCCCAGGCTTAGCTTGAAAATCACCTCTCAGGTGGAATGTAAGTGCTGCCTAAATGCACATTATCTCTTTGGACATATTGTCTCAGTTTTTGTTTCATTTTGTTTTTTGGAAAATTGAACTTAGATTATTTTATACTATCTGTGACTGATCCTAACCAAATATTGCTCTGTAAGAGTTTTAAAATCTCAGGACTCAGGAAGATGCCTGGTCCCAATGAGGCAGATGTTGGTCTTAGCTGCATTTCCAGCCAGTCAGCCAGTCACACTTCTACATGCTAGGATGCAGCAGTGATCGTTCACAGTCAGTCTCAAGGAGTTTATAAACTAGTGGGAAGATACATAATAAGTTCACAGGAACACATAAACACTTTTAGACATTATAATCAAGTACTGTGAAAAAAATCAAAATGATATAATTGAGAACAAAAGAGACTGGGAAATCTGAAGAGATGGTGTTTGAACAGTGGTCTGAAAGACATAAAGGAGCAAGTCCCGTGTAGACCTGAGAGATGTGCATTTTCAACAGCAGGTCCAGCAGGTGCCAAGCCGAATCACTTGGTATGTTGAGTATCTCTGTGGCCTTACAAAGCCTTTGTGGCTGGATAGTGCCTAGTGAGTAGGAAACAAGTAGTATATGGGGTTCTCCTTTGGCAGGAGCAGAACAGTAGATCTTATTTCATTCTAAATATTCTAGGAAGCTGTTGGGGAATGAATATTCTGGTGTGCATTGTTACCCAGGCTGCTGGAAAATTCAGCAATGGACTTTGAAGGAACTAGAGTGGAAGGAGAGAAGCCAGTTTGGCAAGAGGATGCTGTAGGTGCCAGAACTTACTAGTCAACAAAACTGACTGGTGAATTTCAGTGGGACGTTATAAATCAAGAGTAATCCATAAGAACCCTGTGTTTTTTCTAACGGAACTTGGTAGATGGTGGTGCCCTTTACAAAGTTCAAGAGGACCTGGGGTAGAAGTTGATTTAGCCTATGGCTATAGGTTGGAGAGTGTATAGGAATCAATAATTCTGCTTTGGCTTCTGAGTAGCAGAGATCCAAGAGATGCTGAGGGGGCAGTTGGAGACTAGGCTGGAGATACTGATTTTTAGACTTAAAAGATCAATCAGTAGTACTATGAGTGTGGAAAAGTTGGCTTAAAATGCAACATTCAGAAAACTAAGATCATGGCAACTGGTCCCATCACTTCATGGCAAAGAGATAGGTAAACAGTGGAAACAGTGACATACTTTATTTTGGGGGGCTCCAAAATCCCTGTAGATGGCGACTGCAGCCATGAAATTAAAATATGCTTGCTCCTTGGAAGAAAAGTTATGGCCAACCTAGACAGCTTATTAAAAAGCAGAGACATTACTTTGCCAACAAAGGTCCGTCTAGTCAAAGCTATGGTTTTTTCAGTAGTCATGTATCGATGTGAGAGTTGGGCTATAAAGAAAGCTGAGTGCCAAAGAACTGATGCTTTTGAAGTGTGGTGTTGGAGAAGACTCGAGAATCCCTTGGATAGCAAGGAGATCTAACCGGTCAATCCTAAAGGAAATCAGTCCTGAATATTCATTGGAAGGAGTGATGCTGGTGTTGAAACTTCAATACTTTGGCCACCTGATGTGAAGAACTGACTCATTTGGAAAGACTCTGATGCTGGGAAAGATTGAGGGCAGGAGGAGAAGGGGACAACAGAGGATGCGGTGGTTGGATGGCATCACCGACTCAATGGGCATGAGTTTCAGTAAACTCCAGGAGTTGGTGATGGACAGGGAAGCCTGGTGTGCTGCAGTCCATGGGGTTGCACATAGTTGGACACAACTGAGCGACTGAACTGAACTGAACTGATGAGTGCTTACTTTATGCTAGGCACCACTGGAAGAAACATACTTTCCATTGTCAGAAAAGTGCTTCTCCTCTTAGAACTGGTTCCTGGAATAGCACAGAGCTAATGCAGACAGGACTTCACCTTTGGGCGGGATAGTATGATGCAGCACCCACCCGGTTTCTAAGAAGAGATTTTCCAGGGTAACCCTCTGGCATCCTTTGCAGAGTGCCAGGTCTTTGGCACAATTCTAATTTTAAAACCACCACAATCGGGCTTCTGTGAAACACAGTGCTGTGTAAATCTATGGTGTTAAGAGATATCATCTTGACATTTAGGTACTGTTCCAACAGCATCACATTGCACCCAAACAAAGATGTCTTTCAATGTGGTCTGTGTTAAACCTGAGATGGAAATAGCTGTGTGGGAAAACAAATTTCTCATGGGTTGCAAGTACTACTCAGACCAGTTAATACATACTGTGTATCTATGGAATCTCCAGGTGTTTAGTTTCTTTGAACCAACACTTATTGCTGCCAGTCCTTAAATGAACCAGTTTAATGTTAACACTGTAGTACTATTCATTATTTATGTTATTTGTATTATTTATGTTGTGTTGTATTCTTTAACATTTCTAACTCCACAGAAGCAGCTGTGCCAAACATATTAAAAATACATTTCTTGCCAGAATTAGATTTACCTTTAAAAAAAGGAAGGCAGGATGGCAAGAAAGAAAAGGAAGGAAGGAAGGGAAGGAAAGAGGAGGTGAGAGAGAGAGGGAGGGAGGGAGGAAGAGAGAGAGGAGGGAAGGAAAGAAGGAAAGAAGAAACTCATTTAAAGGCGAGATCTATTGGGACAGGTAGTATGCTGGTGGTTTTAATAATCAGCACCAAAATATATTAGACAATGGAAACGTTCTGGTCTTTCTTCTCTATATCTATCATTCTTGGGATACCAGTCTCAGAAATCTAGACTAGGGAAGTTTTGAGAATTGTTCATATATCTATCCATCCACCTATTAAGTCACCAAAAAGGGAATATTTCAGTGATGGTGGATCAGGGCATAGGAAAAGCCTATGATATGCCAGGCAGGCACTGTCCTAGATACTGAGGTATTTGTTTATTCTCTCAGCAAATATTTATGTATGCCTACTGTGAGCCAAATACTGTGTGAGGCATTGATGATATACTTGTGAAGGAGAGATATGGTATCTGCCTTTAAATTAGTTTTTGTGTGCCAAGTCACTTCAATCGTGTCCAACTCTTAGTTCTTGCCTTAGTAACTAAATAAGTGAATACCTGGATATTAGTAAGCAATAAAATGTATAAATACAGGAATGTTTATTAATTGTAGCAATGCTACAAAATACGGTCATTTTTCAGTATATGTGGGTGATTAACTCCAGGACTCCTGAGAATACTACAGTCTGGGATGCTCGAGTCCTTTATATAAAATGGCATAGCATGTACATGCTCAGTCACTAAATTGTGTCTGACTCTGTGACCTCATAAACTGTAGCCTGCTAGTCTCCTCTGTCCATGGGATTTCCCAGGCAAGAATACTAGAATGGGTTGCCATTTCCTCCTCTAGGAGATCTTCCCAACCCAGGGATCAAACCCGTGTCTCCTGTGTCTCCTGCATTGGCAGCTGGATTCTTTACCACTGAGCCACCTGGGAAGCCCCTAATGGCATAGTATTCGCATCTACGTTTGTATACAACCTATGCACATCTTCCTGTATACTTTAAATCACCTATAGATTACTTACAATACCTAAAGCAGTGGTAATGCTGTGTAAATAATTGCCAGTACATGGATAAATTATGCGGTTGGTTGAATCTGGGGATATGGAACCCAAAGGTACCAATGGTGAATATGGGAATTGGAACCTGAAGGTACAATGGCTGATAAGATTACATAACAAGAGGACCTCACCTGGGATGGGACAAAAGCGTGGGTGGGGAAAGGCTCCTTGAGGAAATGATGTTTCATTTGAGACCTGGATGGTAAGTAAAATGGAACCAGGGAAAAGGGCACTGGGCAAGGACTAAGAGGACACAGTCCTACAGGGACCGTAGATCTAGAGGTGGAAAAAGGACACACCATTAGTAAGTGCATTATGACCTGATGTTATCAGTGTCATAAAACGGAACTACAGACATAGAGTTCTTTTATTCTTAGTTTATACTACTCCATTCCTGGTTTTTTGTTTTGTTTCTATTTTACTTTTGTTTTTTAATTTAGGCCACCTGGGGTTGACTACAAGCTCCATCACCTAGGTGTGTGAACTTGGGTTGATACAATAGCATTATAAGATTCTTGTGAGGATTGAATGAGACAGTCATGCCCAGCACAGTGTCCAGTTCATGTTAGGTGCTCAGTGTGTTTGGTTCTATTTATTCCCCTTGCACATAAGCAATCAATGTACCCTCCATGCTTGTAAATGACATAGGAGAAGGTTGGTATCAGAGGACACTTAAGAGATGAAGAAGCATTTGCCTTAGCCTTGAATTGATGACAGGTTTTCAAACAGTGTCAGCGATGCAGAAAATTAAGGGTAGGGCAGGTGGGGAGAGCCATTATAATGAAAGGTACAGGAGCAGGATAGTATATACAGAGAATATTTCACTTATACCACAGTGCAAGGTAAATGGAGGGTCAAGTGAAGAATGAGGCTATATGAGTATTTTAGAAAGACATTATTTTGAACTTTGAATGATAAGCTAAAAGAATATTTACTTTATCTTATAAGCAATAGAAGTCCTTTAAGAGTTTTAAATAGGAAGAAAAAATGGTCTTTGTGTAATGGGTATGGAAAAGAGAGTTTTGAGGCATTGAGAACATTTAGGAGACTTTATCTGGGCACGACTTAGGGGTGAGTGTAGAAAGAAGGAACAAACGGGAAGAAATTACAAGCCAAGAGCTGGATGTATCTGGTGATGGAGTCTATATGAGTGCTGAGAGAGGAAAGGTTATCTATAGATCTAAGATCATGGCATCTGGTCCCATCACTTCATGGCAAATAGATGGGGAAACAGTGGAAACAGTGTCAGGCTTTATTTTGGGGGGCTCCAAAATCACTGCAGATGGTGATTGCAGCCATGAAATTAAAAGACGCTTACTCCTTGGAAGGAAACTTATGATCAACCTAGATAGCATATTCAAAAGCAGAGACATTAGTTTGCCAACAAAGGCCCATCTAGTCAAGGCTATGGTTTTTCCAGTGGTCATGTATGGATGTATGAGAGTTGGACTGTGAAGAAAGCTGAGCGCCAAAGAATTGATGCTTTTGAACTGTGGTGTTGGAGAAGACTCCTGAGAGTCCCTTGGACTGCAAGGAGATCCAACCAGTCCATTCTGAAGGCGGTTAGTCCTGGGTGTTCATTGCAAGGACTTATGCTAAAGCTGAAACTCCAATACTTTGGCCACCTCATGCGAAGAGTTGACTCATTGGAAAAGACTCTGATAGGAGGAGAAGGGGATGACAGAGGATGAGATGGCTGGATGGCATCACTGACTCGACAGACATGAGTTTGAGTAAACTCTGGGGGTTGGTGATGGACAGGGAGGCCTGGCGTGCTGTGATTCATGGGGTTGCAAAGAGTCAGACATAACTGAGTGACTGAACTGAACTGACTAAAGATTAAGCCCAAGTAGAACAGTGAACACTGATGAGGATGTCAACAAGAGCTGTTGCTTTCAAGGTCTCTCCTTTTGTACTCCCCAGAAAGAGTTGTGGTAGGCTTTGGCTTCAGAAATCTTATCTTAAAGAGTTATGACATCCTGAGATAAAGCCCATAACAGTCTGGTGAAATAAAGAGCTAAAATTTGGCTAATAGATTTGGGCTACCTAAAAAGATAAATTTGACCATCATCCATATGAGGTTAATGGTTGAAACTGTAAAAATCCATATATTCAAGGCTTAGAGCCCTAACATTGAGAGAACAAGAGGTAGAAGTTGGAAGTAACCTGGGAACTAGGAGACCACTTAAAGATTTCACTGTTATGAAAACAAAGAGTTGTTTGTTTGTTTGTTTTTTCCTGACGAATTTGAGATGGCATGATGCTGGTCTTGTTTTGATAATGTCAAATGCTTTATGGAAATGAAGGATAGTGAGAGCTTTATAAAGGCCAGTAAATAAGGGGTGTATAATATGAAAGTGGACTTTTCAGATGGCTCAGTGGTAAAGAATCCACCTGCCAAGCAGGGGATGAAAGTTCATTCCTTGGGTCAGGAAGATCCCCTGGAGGAGGAAATGGTAACCTCCAGTCCAGTATTCTTGCCTGGAGAATCCCATGGACAGAGGAGCCTAGCAGGCTACAATCCAGGGGGTTGAAAAGACTCGAACATATCTTAGCATTCAAACAACAACAATGTAAAAGCAATAGTGTGAGAGAAGCTGTAGGTGTGATGGTTCTATTTTAGATCACGGAGAACTTCCCTGAAATGGTGAAATTTGAGTTGAGTTCTAAATGGCATAAGGAACTATGTCCATGAAGAGCAAGGAGATGGTTCTAGATAGATGGAATGGCAAACCTAAGTCAGGAGCAAGTCTGGCACATGTAATGAACAGTGAAAAGGTTGGTATAGCTGGAATGAATATTCCATTTGACAGGTCAAAATGATAGCAATATTCCAAAATGATCCTCTCCCCAAAGCATTAACTATCCATTGATGGATTTTATACCTCTCAACTTAAGTTGTTAAAGTTGTTAAACAAAAGTTGCCTTTGTGTAAGTTGTCTCAATAGACAATTTCACTTCTGAAATGCCTTGGGTTGCAGGCTGGGTCCCCAAGTCAACTCTTCTTCCAGTTCAGGGTACCACAACTGTAATGGCCAAATACCACATTAAAGCAGAGTCTATGCCTAGAAGTGCAGTCCACTTCTAATTATACTTCATTGATATTAATACAACAGTAAAGTCAGTCCATTGGCACATTTATACAGGATCAACTTTTTTGCAGCTCTATTAAGGTATAACTGACATATAAAATTGTAAAAAACATTTTCACTGGAAGTTGCTAGTCATTATTTCAAACGTTTTGAAAGAGGGGTAAAGGTGTGTATCCATTTAAACTAATAAGTTTATGCTGCTCTTAACTGTCTTTTTTGGAAGTTAAAACAATGCTACCAGTCAGAAGTTTTTTTATGTTCCGGCTTGTTTGTTAGAGATTTCTAAGAGGAGCCAAATTTGTGGCTTGGCCTGAATGTACACATTCACATCGTTCATGATGATTTTTATTGGGCTTTCACTTTGTCGAAGTCTATAAACTAATACACATGTGTTTCAGGGAAACACTACAGTTTCTAGGTTAAATCTACTTTAAATTAGCTAAGTGACATATGTGAGAATTATGGATGGCACTAGATGGCATTTTTTTAGTATAAGTTTATATACCCTATAAGCTGGCACCTTCATATGGGTAAGAATATAAAACAAACAGAAAGGAAATACTGCTGAGTTTTAACATCATTTCTTGAACTCTCAAGAGCCAAGGAATTGCTGGGCAAAAAATCAATATTGTCTCATTGCCTTTCTGCTTGGCCCCATTCTATCAGGAACAGTATCTTGTATTGTAAATCTTTTATTTGCTTCTAATGTGGCAACAATCTCAGAAGGTTTGTAAAGTCTTTTAGGTAAGTAATAAAGCTCAGTATCATTTGGTTTATGAATATAACAGGAATAAAATACATGTCAAAGGCAAATGAAAGCCTTTTATTGAATCAAGTATAACCTACACAATATATTCCAACAGTTCTTGTTCTTCTTTCATGTTTATATAATTTTTGTGTACTTGCAAGTTTTCAAGCTTGCTTTTATTATCTGTTACTCACAGCCGCCTCATGAGGTAAGACTGAGTAGCTTGCTTAAAAGGCAAGGTGCCAGAGGAATAGAGAGATGAAGTCAGTTTCCCAGAGCGGCCCAGCAAAGAAGTAGCTGATCCAGATTGCAAATTCTTGGTCCCTCGGTCCCTTACTCATTAGTTACTAAGTCTCAGCTCCTCTCATTTCTTCACATCCTCAGAATTTCTTACTCCCTGCTTGTTTTAATGAGGCCCATGAGACTTTCTTTTGGTTGACTTTCACATACTATTCCTACCACGCCACCACTTCCCTACCCCTAGGAAAGATTTACTCTAAAGCCTACGGGAAAGTTAATTTGCCGATACTTATTCCAAATTGGCCTATTCCAGCCGCTGAGTATTGCTTTTCCCTCCAAAGGTGTAGATTACGGACATTTCCTACAGAGATTCAACATACCTGGTTTCCAAGATGCAGTCCTGAGTCCTGAATAGCATTTATACATATCCCTCATGACCTTTATCCTCCTCTTTGACTTGTTAATAGAGCCTTATCCAAGGGCAAAGTATGGAAAAAAATAAAGAGGAAGGATTTTTGTAAACACCCAAGTCTGTGGAATTTTATCTTGTTCTTCACAGTACAAGATCTGCTCTAGCCCATATGACTACCTGCTGAAACACATGTTTTCTTGTACATATTCTGTCCTGAAACTCCCTGAGTGCCACAGCCCTAATCTTTCTTCACCTTCTCTCTTCACTTTCTTGGCAATAGTATGGTAACCATATTAATACCCCTTGCATCCTTACTGCTATAGATAATATGGTGCTAGACTCCTGAGGTAGAAAGATTCAGATCTTCTTAGGCACAAATGAATTCAGTTGGCATCCATTATGAATCCCTTGAGATATAAACCTGCATTAAAAAAATATATGTTCTCATCTTTGTAATTAGATGCCAAGTCCCTGCTGTCATCCCAGTGTGTGTAATATATACTGGTGGAAATGATCAGTAGTTGGTCCAGGCCAGGGCAGTATTAAATAAATCAAACTGATTTTATGAGCTTGGAGTTGTCCTTACTTGGTAATCTCTTGCACAGTAATCTTTGGCCAGCATAAGCAGTAGAGATTTATAATACCACATGATCATCCAAAAAATATCACCTTCCTATTAAGGCAATGCCAGGTGACATCCATCTATCCAAAACCATTAATTGAGTTATCAGAAATAGCCAGGTGTTATGCTAAATTAAAACCACAATTTTCTTTTGTCTGTAAAATCAGAGAGATATTAAACAGAGTTTGATTTCAACTTTATTTTCTAAAAGCACATAGAATATGCTCGTCGTGTTCTTATGCTGGTTGATAGTGTATAAAAGATATGCTTTTATCTTGTTGATGATTGAGGAAGTGCTAGCATTTCATGTCATAACGCTGACTTCTCTGCATCATTGTACAAGATAGGTGGATACAACTGAGAGCTTTGGACTAAAAAAATGCTGAAGCTAGGGACGACTTGCATTTTTTATTTTAATCAAGTCTAAATGGAAGCTCTATCTTTTGCATTTTGATTAAGATTTAGATTCCTAGGATAGAATGGTAATTAGGTTGCTATAGGCTACTAATTCTTACTTTATATCCTTAAATATCTATGTAAATATGAACACTTTCAGTATTCAAAATGCCATACTCAGAGATTAGGTTTAAATTTTTCATGATGTCTAGTAAGCAGATAAAAGTAATTTGTGGTAGAAATTATGGTTATAATAGTGGAAAGAAGGAAGGTGATCATGATAACTCATTTTCACTAGATTTGAAGTAAAAAGAAAATCACCCATCACAAAAGCCTAAATAGATTTTATTGGGTAATAGTCACAGTGAAAATTCTTGATTACAGTGCTGCCTTATAGAAACCAGGCAACACTGGTCATTTTTGTCATTATAATGAAATCATGACTATTTGCATTTGCCCCCATAATTTATCAAATGGCACTCACTGATGCAGGTTGATTGTGATGCTATCATCCTGTAACTAACACACATAATCAACCAACTGTAGGTATAGGACACGTGAATTATTGAGGCTAGGCTCAGGCATCTACTCTTGAGTTTTGCACGGTCACATCTGGGCCAGTTCCATTGCTTGCTCACTCTGGAGCGTGTTCCTGCACATTCTGATGTTAAGCACTACTTAGACCAAATATGTTATTTAGAACCTTGTAAATTATTCTATGGCATCTTGTCAGAATTATATTTTGATTACAATATAATTGTGAATCATATTCAGAAAATCATTGGTAGTAGCTTCCATTTCACTGTATGTTTTTATACCTTCATTTTTATTTTAATTTTGAGGTATTAGGAAGCAGTTTTACTCCAAAGGAAAAGGAAATGGCAACCCACTCTTGCCTGGAAAATCCCATGGATGGAGGAGCCTAATAGGTTACAGTCCATGGGGTTGCAAAGAGACAGGACAGAGCGACTTCACTTTCACTTTACTCCAAAGTGAAAGTAATTTATCTCAAGTGCAGAAAAATGGGTCATAATCAAAGTGGGAACTAAAGCTTTTACTGCTTTTGTAGAAAAAAGCATAATATTGGTAGAATAATTAGCAATTTTATTATTTCTCTTCAATGGTATGTATTTTATTTTTAAGCCTTGTTACTTATGGTTTCATTCTGCTAGAAAAATAAATGTTAGAGGGAAATAAGTCTATCAGCTCCCTACTTTTCTACAAGAATAAAGTCTCACTGTTTTCTTTGTATCAGTCACTATGTCATGATACCCTCTATGCTAATTTTTTCATTTCTATTTAAGAGACAACAAGCAAGGTATAATGTCTTTCAAGAGCACAGTGATCATTTGCAGAACTGAATAATGATCAATGAAATGATATCCCAAGGCCTGAATAAACATTAGCATTAGTGCTGGAAAGTGTCAGTCTTCTTGCTTCAAAAGGGCAAAAGTGTTACTGGATGCAAGCTGGTATCTTTCATTTTGTATGATGGACTTATTCTGAAATTCACCAAGATCATTTAATTCCTATTGAGAGGTGTATGTTGAATTGTAAATGATATCAATGATGTAATAGTGCTCAATAATGTCAGCTATATTCAGCCATTTCATTCATTGTATTTAACCCTCTGGGCATTTAGAAAGTCCTTATCTTATACCTTCTTGTTATCAAATGCTGCCCAATGCTATTTACCAAAGGATTTGATGGTTACTTTTAATCATCTGATACCCTCTTTTCTATGGCACATAAATGGAAGTCCTAAATGACTACTGGCAGATTCTTATAAACAGAATCATAGATCACAACCCACCTACCTTATTTATAAGATGGATTCGAGGTGTACTTAGTACAAAGAAACAAAGGATACTGAAATATATATCCAATAACATATTTTTCATATGTATTCCTTGGTCAGTATCCAGTTTGTGTGTGTGCTCAGTCATGTCCAACTCTTTGCTACCCCATGGATTGTAACCTGCCAGGCTCTCTGTCCATGGAATTTTCTAGGCAAGACCACTGGAGCAGGTTGCCATTTCCATTTCCAGGGGATCTTCCCGACCCAGGGATCAAAGCCACATCTCCTGCATTGGCAAGTGGATTCTTTTACCACTGTGCCACCTGGGAAGCATGTATCCATTATAATGGACATTAAATTGTGAAAAAGATGAAAGAAAAGTACGATCTTCCTTAACTGTCCTTCATAGGACACTAAGCTGCCTCCTATTTACACTCTGTTGAGCTCCACATGAATGATTGGCACAACTTAAAAAGCGTAATCACTGCACAGAAGAGCCAGGGGTTATTTGATTGCATCTTCAGAATAATGTTTAAAAGGGAAAAAAGCATGTGGTTCTAAGTTTCATTATTCAGCCATTTTCTGTAAAAACCAATCTCAGAATGGAAGAATTTAGCCTGGCATACAAGGTCGTGTGGAGCGAGTGATGTAATCTGGGACTGGCACTTGAGCCCTGCCTCTCCGCCCAGGGCGGTGTTGCTAAGTGAGCTGCTTGGTGAAGAGCTTGTTCTCACTGCTGACCGCCCTCCTGGGGATCCCTATCTGAACTCTGTGCGCAGGGCCTCGGAAGGATCCAGAGATGACAAGACCACATTTGTTTTCAGCTTTCAACCAAATGGGTTCTTCAGATGGTCCAAACACTACTCCTTTGTTTATCAGAGGACAAAACTACATTTGATAACGATAGTTTTTAATAGATTGAGAAGAATTTTTGTCAAAAAATGGCCACCATATAAATATGATTTGTTTGAGTAACCTCATTTCCCTCCTATCTTATGTCAAAAAGCTAGCCTTCTAATGTACCTTTTCATGCTACAACCTGATCTGTATCCCTGGGCTAAGAACTCTGAGTGGCATCAATCCATAGCATCTGAAAGCTTTTGCCAAAGACGTGTCAGAACTCCTTTAAGGAACACATCACCCCATGAATTCTAGACTTACACAATACCAGTGACCTCACAGTTGAAGTATGCCTTAATGGCCCAATGGTAGAAGCTGTTCTGTAAATACATGGAATAGTTCTTATTGTTATCAGTGGGTGTTTCCTAGAACTTCTGAACTCTTTCTAAACCCACAGCCCCATGGTATTTTCAAGGTTTGATTTACAAAATAAATAGGCACATAAAAGAGTTTCTCTTCCAAACCTTTTTAAAAAAAAAGCACAAAAAACATTAGGTCTGAATAGATACCTCAAAGCCACTTTGTGTCACCAGAATCCTTTCTCTAGGTCTAAAATCCTGAAAGGAGCTATAAGAAGTAAATCAATTCACTGCACGGCTTCCACTTGGAACAAACCTAAATGATATAAATCACTGTTGCTTTGCTTTAAACACACACACACTTCCTTTATTCTATTTCTCTTTCACATAGCTGGACTACCTCTCTGACAGAGAGAAAAACAATGATCATTGGGCCCCGGGGAAAGTGGTGTAGCTGCAAAAGAAAGGTGGAGTGAGGTGGTGAAATGCTGGGTGTGCTTGTGTTGGCCTTCATTTCCTCCACGATTCCTGTGATTTCTGCTGCCAGAGCCTGGTGGATGGCAGACCTTCAGTGGGGGACAGGGGAATGGCAGCTGTGTGCCAGCTCTTCCTCAGAGATATTGCCAAAGAGGCCAGGACATTTGAGACACATTTTTTTCTTCAACCATAAATTATGAAACGAAAGAGAATATGTACCTCAAGAATGGAGCCAAATTCTTCCCTTTGCTTTAGAAAATTCTCCCCTACAGTCAGAGAAACCTTTTTACAGTACCCACTTGGTGAACTCTTCACTCCATGCACATGATACGTGAAAGAGGAACACAGCAGAGCAGAGCAAAGTCTATGGAGCCATACTCCCCTGCTTCAAATTCTGACACCTACCATATACTTTGTATCCTTGCTTTAATCTTCTTACCCGACGAATGCAAAGTAAATACTTCATTGAGATTATTGCAATTGTCTTTGTTGTTTAGTCACCAAGTCGTATCGGACTCTTTGCGACCCCATTTACTGCAGCCCGCCAGGCGCCTCTGTCCGTGAGATTTCCCAGGCAAGAATACTTGAGTGGGTTGCCATTCTCTTCACCAGGGGACCTTCCCAACCCAGGGACTGAACCTGAATCTCCTGCACTGGCAAGCAGATTCTTTACTACTGAGCCACCCAGGAAGCCCGTACAAATGCTCAATACAAGGTAGTAAATATGATTCTGAAGATACTTCTGTGCCCTGACACACACTTTCTCCTTAGTCCTCTGTTTTAAAGAACATGAGAAATAGAATTTTTACTTATTTTTCCTGAAAAGGAAGATTTGTAGATTCTGTAACTTCTCTTGTCATTACTTTTGTTGAGATTGCACTTTGGGTAGAGAAATCACAAAACTCACCATCCAAATTGGGACACTTTTGAGAGTGAAATGGAGTGTGAATCTGATGGGGCACCAAGGCAACAGGCATAAACTGGGGCTTTCCCTGGAAAACTGAGAGTTTGGTGTCCTAATTTTGGGACTGTTCAGGAAGCTAAGGTCCTAAACCTTCTTCTTGTTTCAAAGTCTGAAACACAACTGGAGGAAAAAGTGCTAATTTTCTCAAAAGTTTATTCTTGTTTGAAGAAGGCTAGGAAATAATTGCACCTGCTATTTTATCCAGCAACTCCATTTTAAAAAAAGACACAACTGAGTCAAAATCACAAAGGATTATTGCTGCTTTAATATGCCATGTCCAAAACTGGCTAAGAGGTCTTCAGGACCCCTAGGTTTTTTGTCCCACCTGGCAGCTAATTGGCTGTGTTATCACAGCCCAGGTCCCAGTTATGCCATCTGTACAATCAGGGAGTTGGATCAAGGGACCTCTGGGATCTCTAACAGTTTAGAACTGTTTTTAATCTCCTGTAGTATTAGTACTGAATAATAATTTCAATAATATTATCTTTTCTAAGCTCAGATTTTGCATCCTTCTTGAAAGTAGTTTTCAATTTAGGTTGTGAGCAGCATGTTATTCCTGAAAGCACCATGAAGGAATAAAATAATACTGTTTTTTTTTTTTTAAATCTTTACTGGGAGTGTTTTAGGAGCTAGACATCACTGTTTTATTTAAATACCTATCTCTATGAGGTAGGTATTTAATTTTCATTTCTCATGTAAGAAAATTAAACCAAAGATATAGAGCAGTATAGGGCAAAAGTCAAATTTGAACCCAGAATGTCCGGCTCCATGGCCTGTGCTCTGCTCTGCAATATACCCTTTCATACAGCCGGTGCATTTAAACCCTGCAATAAACCTTTGTAGTCGGTACGGTCATCATCTATTAAGAGGGGAACCTGAGACAGAACCAGTCTACGCTGAACCAACATGCATGACATTTTCCGCCAAGCTTCTTAAGAAGCAGATCATGCTTATTATTTTATGGCTTACTCAGGGGCTTTGACAATGACTCTGCTAAAGACCAAAAGACAGTTTCTAATTGACACACAAATTTTATCACTTGGAAAGAAATTGAAGCTACAACATACTAACCCAGATAATTTGCTTCCAGGAAATACTTTAAAAACCTGAGCTAAATTGATTTGAATTATACTGTTACATAAGATTCATATGAAATCTGAAGTGGTATTTGAGTTTTGATTCTTGCAGAGTCCATTTTTTAACAGGTGAAAAAATTTTCTTGAAACGTCAGGTATGGGACTCAGTTTTCCAGACACCTTTAAATAGGAATTTGATTTACTTTAATCATAGTGCTAATACTGTCTTTTGTTTTACATATTGTGTAAACTTTTACACTTTTCAGCTTTTAACCAAATTGTATTTCTATTTATTCGTTTTATTTAGCTAAACTTTTGAGGGCATCTAATGACTTCTTTCCTTACTTCCTCTTACCATATTCTTTTGACAGTTTCTCCTGTGATGAGTAAATATGTGTTACTTCTTATTTAAATAGGTCACCCTGTTTCAAACTCTGAATTTGGAAACTCGGTCTAAGATAGATGGTGCTGGTTATCTGCTCCAAGATTTTTATGACAATCAATTTGGAAATACCATATATATAGACAGGCCTTACTTTTTAAAATATAGTAGCAACTCATTTACTTGAATTATTAGGAAAAGAAATAATTCAGATCAGCAGAAGTTATATTGGATCGACATTTCTGTAATAATTCAAATTATAGATTCTATCCAACCTGATTTTATTGTGACCACTGACTCTATACCTAAGTGTCCTCCTATAACATTACTCTGTCCAAAAATCAGGCAAGGGTAGAACAGTAGGGATAATGAGATAGATAATAATAATGTAAAATTGTTATGTATCGAAAATGTAAGACTGAAGTACAGAAGAGCTACCATGGTCAACTGAATGATGAGGGCATTGGCAGTAAGCGCATGCCATACAGACTATTTCTAGCAGGGCGAGCATTGCAGGAAGTCATCATCAACTCTCTGAAGATGTTTGTCTTTAGGCATTTGGGGATGTCGGCTGTTTCCCAAGTATGTTGTGAAAGGGAACCACTTTTCCTTTTCCTAAACTCAGAGATTATAGACTATGGGTGAACTACCTAAGCCTTTAGTCAGTTAGAATCACTGATTCAAAAACGTTTGTGTACCAGCCATTTTTCCTAAATGTTGAAGATAAAGTAATAAATGAAACTGATAAGATCCCTGCTCTCAAGTCTAAGGGGAAAAATGAAGTAAACAAGAAACAGGTGATCAGCTAAGACTGCCAAATGATGGCAGATGCTAAGAACAGATAAAATGGATGATACGGAGGAGAGGTGAGAGTGACATGGAAGGGGATACTTAGGGTAGGTAGTCAGAGAAGCCTCACTGATGAGGCGCTAAGAGTACAGATCAGTCACAGGGACACTTGGGCAAAAGACCATGTGGGCTCAGGGAGAAGCAGTTCTGAGGCCTTGAAAGTCAGCTGTGTGCCAGGACTGTGCTGGAGAAGGGGGCTTTGCTCTCATGAAGTTCAATGCTCTAATATGAAAATAAGGTTTCTGCCTACAAGAAACTCATGAATGACACAGAAAACAAACAAGCAAGCCATTGCAGCATAACAAAGGCCCCCTCCTATGGCTGTCATGGCAACAGAGAAAGAAAATGACCCAGTCTGCTCGGACAAAGCAACAGGTCAGAGGAAGCCTCCCAGGGGAGTTTGCCTAGGGCCTCCCAGGTAGGTCATCAGTGGCAAAGCCAGATTTCTCACATGGGTTTCTCAGTTGTTATCCAGTGTTTTCTGTTGTTTAAATTTCATCATATTCCCGGGGGACAGAGAAACTGATTGAAAGTGAGAAGGCTGAGAAAAAATCCCTCAGATAAAGCCAAAGAGGCACCTACCTGATTTTAGAGATGGCACAGTTTATATTTATTGAGTCTAATACTGTACTGAACTTGTAAAGAAAAAAAAAATTCGAACAGCATATATGGGGCTTCTGTATAGAAGATCAACACTTACTATGCAAAAGCAGTTATTCAGTACAGTTTTAAGTCCAAAAATCTTTTTCCCTAAGACAAACGGATTTTTCATGTGTTTAATTTGTTCCCATCTGAGTATCATCTGTAGTACAGAAAATCATCTGGAAACCTTACCTGGAGGAAGGAGTTCAAGGATGGGTGTTGGGTTATGTGGCAGGTTTCCTAAAGCTGTGTACAATCTACCATGAGTGGTTTTTTTCAGTTACAGTGAGAAATACCTCTTTCTTTGTGCTGCTACCTGGTTTTCCCCTAACAGACCCACAAGGGTCAGGGCTTTCTATTTCTTAGGCACCACTTTTCGTTTTGCTTTCCACATTCTGGGTCCTGTTTTGCCCAGAGGTCCTGACCCACTGCCCATTTCTTTCTTCTTAAACCACAGTCCTCTCATTAAAAAAAAATGAGCTTTCCCCGCAGAAGGCCTGTAATTAGAATATAAATGCAATATTCAAATAGCCTGTAATTAGAATATAAATTATATTCTAATAGCTCATGCAAATGAGAATGTTAGTGTATTATGAGTCTAGGAGGGAAAGCCTCCAACCTGGCAAATCTATTTAATGTTTCACTGGAAACAGACTGCCCTTCTTTCTCTAAGAGAGGCAATCTGGAGTCTGCCATTTAAAGATAGATTTGGCACATGGCTTTGTTATTTGTCAAATAACTCTTAGTTTGACAATTACTCATGAGACCTTTCAGATGGCAAATCCTTAGGTTCCTTAGGTTGTAAATGTCCTGCTCAAAATTTGATTTGAGGAAGATTCTTGAGGCAGTGGGAGAAGGTCAGTGCGTCGGTGCCCTGGTTGGGGCTGATCCCAGTCTCAAATCAAGAAGGAAAGATTGGGAAGCACACACTTCTTGGCTCCTTGATGGTAGATGGAGAAAGGGAGCTGTTTTTCTTTTCTCTTTGCTAATTAAGGAAAGCAGGGAGAGCAAACATTACTGAGTGCCTACTGTATTCTTAGAATGATGCTGGGTGTTTGTTTTCTCTTTTGATTTTCAGAAAAAAACCTGTGAGATACTGATTATTATTCTCGTTTGTAGAGATCAGCAAACTGAATTTAATAAAATTTAATTGAGTTGTTCAACCTTGTAATTTTTTGGAGTAAAAACCTACTCTGTCCCAGAAAAGCTATCAGAACAGGAAAAAAAAAAACCAAAACAGGATTGTGATGTTTTTGTTATGCTAATGTGAAAAGGAAAAAAGCATACAGACTTTAAGAGTTAATTTCAAGATAAACTATCGCATACCAATGACAGATTCATGTGTCATCCAACAATGCAGTACTCCCGCCAGGCTCTAGGCTCCAAGAAGATAGTAGTTTGTTTTTTCATTTTTGTGTCTTCCAATCTTTCCTTTTTCATGATCCAACTGAACAAGTTGATATCAATACAGAGTACTCACAGGAGGGTAGTTGAAGGAATGACTGAATTCATAAATTAATGAGGGTTATTGAGACAATCTTAATTTTTTATGGTTATGCAAGAGAGAAGGATAACAGTCTGGAGAGTCAGGCTTGAGAAGTGAGTTGTGAATCAAATTAAAGCTTAAGAAATATACACCTGGATTTAGAAAGTACCATGGGGAGAGAGGTATGATTAGCAATGCAGGGAGAAGGCTATGTATAACAGCCAACTTGAGAAAGGGCTTCCCTGATGGCTCAGTGGATAAAGAATCTGCCTGCAATGCAAGCGACATAGGAGACGCAGTTTCAATCCTGGGGTCGGGAAGAACCCCTAGAAAAGGAAAATGGCAACCCACTCAAGTATTCTTGCCTGAAAAATCCCATGGACAGAGGAGCCCGGTGGGCTACAGTCCAAAGGGCCTCAAAGAGACAGCTGAACAACTATGCACACGCACAACAGAGGCATTTAAAGAGACAGGGAGGCTCTGGAGAAGGGAATGGCAACCCACTCCTATGTTCTTGGCCTGGAGAAATCCATGGACAGAGGAGCCTGGCGAGCTACAGTCCATAGGGTTGCAAAGAGTCGGACACAACTGAGCAAGTAACAAGCACAAAAACCGGAGAAGATCTGAGTACAAGTCTGGGGACCTGGAAGGAGCCCCTGTGAAGGAGAGAGGCATGGGTGGGAACAGGCAGGTGGCTGCTCCCACAGGTTACTAAAAGAACTATGCTTTCCCTGTGCTCTTTTCTTTGTTTGCTTAAGCCTTACAAACACCTCTGAGGTGACTGTTGAGAGCTGCATTTACAAGTTAATCAACAGAAGCTCAGAGACTGTAAGGAACCTGCCCTGAGTCACACAGCTATTAGATGACACAGGTGGGATTTGGTAACATCTGGCTCACACCGGAGTCCCTGGTCTGTTGACTGCTTTGTGTTTCCTCAAAGGCTGCATGACGGTGAGGGCTGTGGGATCCCCCAGATACTGCAGAGGGGCCAAGAACTCTGGGAACAAACAAACAAACATAAATTCCTTCCTTCCTTAAGAATAAATAAAGCTGAGATCAAGGAAGATCAGATTTGGACTGAGGCATCAGGTCAGGGTGAACTCACACACAAGGACAGAGTTATTGAAAAGAATAAACATTTATTAAGCAATTACCCTGAGCCCAGGGCCTGGAAGAGATGGATTACTGCCTTAAGACCCAGGTCTTAGGAAGGAAAGACCTCTGATTTTATTACTAAGTATGCATGTGTGTTTCTATACAAAATATATTGCTTATTCCTTGAGATTCTCTTGCATTCCAGTAAATTGACTTGGGCAATTAGTGCACACACACACATACATACAAATGCATGCACACACACAGAAACACACACACACATACACATGCAAAGGATGTTTAGGAAAAGCTGAGCATCTTCTGTGTCTGGCTCTGAGCCCAGTTCAGGAAGGCTGGTCCTTGCACAGATGCCTCTGATCAGTCCTCAGAGAGGCAGGAAATGCTGACTGTCTCATTCTTTGCCTGAAACCTCCGTAGGGGAAGTTTCCTCCCCACTGTAGCTGCTGAAGGGAAGTCCTTCATTCAGTCCTTCAGTCCTTCAGTTCCATCTGCTCTGGACACTGCTGGCTGGATGAAAGCTGGGGCCCTTGGTTCAAGCATCCAATCCATGTCTGGCTAGAGACGGACAATGCGGTCTAGAACAAAGGCAGGCTTAACAATCAGGATTCTCTTTGGGGAATGAAAATTGAGAAATAGATCCTTGAAATCCCTTTATGCATGAGGTTCAAGAAAAGAAATAGCTTTATTATTTTTTCTGTAACCAGTGCCTTCAAATACCTTCCTGCGGA
Organism: Capricornis sumatraensis; assembly: GCF_032405125.1. Lineage (NCBI taxonomy): Eukaryota > Metazoa > Chordata > Mammalia > Artiodactyla > Bovidae > Capricornis > Capricornis sumatraensis. Next base: position 37,328,097 of record NC_091080.1, on the reverse strand, counting down.
TTTCCCGTCTGCGCCTCTCTCTCTGGCTGATTCCTCAGGCAAATATCATAGGTTTCCATTCCCTTTCAGATATTAAAAAGATGGCCTTAGTCCTTACTTTAGAGATTAAAATTCACTTTAATGTATTGAGAAGTGCAACACAGTTCAGTTTTAAAATTTCAACCTCACACCTAATTCAAAGCTGTCGTGCACCCTCCAAACCCCAGCTGAGGACTAACTCCAGGCAAAGGCTCCACAAGGGGAAGGGAAGCCTGGTCTATGTTTTCATTCACTGTTGCCACACACACACACACACACGCACACTTCTCACTTCTAGTTCTCTCTGCAGGTAGGAATCCAGGGAGGGAAAACTTTCAGAGAGTGTGAGGGAGCTGCCTGTTTCTGCTGTAGTACATACAGTACATACTGGAAGGTGTGTGTTGATGGGGGGTGGGTCTCAGTTCCCTGCCCCCACCCCCCACCCCCGCCACTCAGCTGGGGTGCGGGCTGCTCTGCTGCTGCCTGCCTGCTCACTTCTGCTTTCCGGCTTTTATAGTCAGCCTCTGCCTTAAGCAGTCTTCAGGCCAGAAGCATCGACCAGGCACCATGTGCTCAAGAGCCCAGACTCTCAGGGACTCACACCCAGTTTCCTCAGGAACTCTCTGCTGCATGGCACCACAGTCCCTGAGCTGTCATGGGCCTTTGATTCTGCAGTTCAGTGACTTTCAGCTGGGGAGGGACGTGACAGTCTCTCTTGGGGGCAGGAATCCTCCATTTCTCTTGAACTTGATTTAAGGTGGGGCTTTTTTGGGCTCCAAACTCACTGCAGATGGTGACTGCAGCCATGAAATTAAAAGACACTTACTCCTTGGAAGGAAAGTTATGACCAACCTAGATAGCATATTCAAAAGCAGAGAGACATTACTTTGCCAACAAAGGTCTGTCTAGTCAAGGCTGTGGTTTTTCCAGTGGTCATGTATGGATGTGAGAGTTGGACTGTGAAGAAGGCTGAGCAGTGAAGAATTGATGGTTTTGAACTGTAGTGTTGGAGGAGACTCTTAAGAGTCCCTTGGACTGCAAGGAGATCCAACCAGTCCATTCTAAAGGAGATCAGTCCTGGGTGTTCTTTGGAAATAATGATGCTAAAGCTGAAACTCCAGTACTTTGGCCACCTCCTGCGAAGAGTTGACTCATTGGAAAAGACTCTGATGCTGGGAGGGATTGGGGGCAGGAGGAGAAGGGGTCAACAGAGGATGAGATGGCTGGATGGCATCACTGACTCAATGGACGTGAGTTTGAGTGAACTCTGGGGGTTGGTGATGGATAGGGAGGCCTGGCGTGCTGCGATTCATGGGGTCGTAGAGGGTCAGACACAACTGAGCGACTGAACTTAACTGAACTAACTGGGCAGCTCACACTATACATACTTTCCTACACTTCTGCAGCAACTTACCTAATTCAAACTACTCTTTTACATCAGTGAACTCTCTGCTGCCTGCTGCCCACTGCCCCCACCCTGTATATTCTGATTTTTTATTTAGAGAGGCAGATGAAGAAGGGGATGGGGAGTTAGGGTTGAAAGACCACTCTGTCCACCTCTTATTAAAGGCTGGAGGGTGGATGTTTCTGGCGACTTTTCTGCATTCTCTCTAAAGATCAGAGATTCTTAGTACCTGCTAGCTTCAGTGTTGCAGCTTTAGCTAAAATCCTAAACAAGGAAATTAATAAACAGAGAAATTAATCATCAGTAACCTTTTACATAATGATAGGAATGGACCTAAAAGGTTGAGAAGCTAGAGGGACAATGATGGACCACCCATGTACAAAATAGGGCTTTGGAGGAGGGCTGAAGTATGACAATCTTAGGATAAGATCAATATCTTTGTAGCCCAAATTTCTTTATTCATAAAATGGAAAAAGTAATGCTATGTGCCATTGAGTTGTAAGGATTAAATCAGGTAATTGTCGTAAAGCATTCATTTCTCATACCATGCCTGGTACGTAGTGAGTGCTCAATAAATATTAATTCCTATGAGTGAGGAAAAGTATGTCTTAGAGGGACGCCGCTGCCCCTCGGGGTCCCTTTGCATGGGCTATAATGTGAATAGTGCCCATGTGGGTGCACAGTATGGATGTACTCAAGGGTGGATACACTGGAGGATAGAGAGTAGACAGTGAAAAACAGGTAATATGATGGAGAAAGAGAGAGACACTGGAGTAGGGGAGGGGTGAAATGAGAGATTATCAGGCCATAAAAGACGGGGAGAAGTCAGTTTCCCCAGCTGGCTGCCGATAGCTTCCCAGTTCCTGCCATTCTACCATTCCAAGCTGATGATTGACAAAACAAGACAAAATCCACTTAGCAACTACTGGAGTCAACTTTGGTGAGTCTCTGTTCCAAAACAATGAGGGTGCCTCCTGGAACACTTCACTCCCTCCCAGGGAATCTCTTAGGTCAGATCTGAGGACAGCCATTCTCTGCAATACTTACGGCTAATGGAAGCAACCAGAACTCTGGAGACTTCCCTATCCAGGTGCCTGAGCTGTTTCTAATGCCAGACTCTAAAAATATATATATCTTCCAAAGAAATAAGAGGAAGAAGTTATTTTCTGACCAAAAGGTTATTTTAAGGCACTGATAGTGTCTTTGAAACTGCCTGGACATCAAATTATTTTAGAGAATGTACAATATTTTCTATCATGTGCATGGCAACTTAAATACGGGCTTTTCTAGAAATAATGGTACTCAAATATTCAGAGTACTCAAATATTCAGATGGCTCCATTGTAATAATATGCATGTGATAAATTTGCATTTGCATCATTGGAGAACAAAACCCTTAAGTCAGAAACAGTAAATTGAAACACATGGAAATTTTCTTTCTGGAGGGAATCTTGCCACCGCTTTGTTGCAAGGTCTTTGCTGCTAGCTTCTGGTGATAGGTTGCTTGCAAAGATGGACACAGCAGTCCTTTGCAATGTGACCTTGCCATTCCCTCCATCAAGAGGTGAAGTTTATTTATCCTTCCTCTTGCCTCTTGTCTGGCCTCAGGACTTGTGTTGACCAATAGAATATGGCAGAAGCTAAGTCTTATGATCTGTCAGCCTCTGCTTCAAGAGGCCTTGCACCTTCTACTTTCTCCCCCTTTGCCACCCTGAGACCTTTATTTATGGTTAACCCCCTTGAGGCTGGAGGACCCCAGGGAAAGAGTGGCCTCACTGATAGGCAGTGAGACCATCACTACCAGAGGACTGTATATACAGGTGACCTCAGGCAAGACCAAGCAGCAGAACAATCACCCAGCTGACCCTGGGGCAAGAATCCACCCAACTGCTGACCACAGAATTGTTAGCAAATAAATAGCATGTTCAAGCTGCCAAACTGTAGGATGTTTTGTTATGAAGAAATTGATCATTGATGCAAGGCTATACCATTTTCCTCCCTGTGAGCAGGGACTCTCTTGCTGTGGAGCAGGAAGTAGGATGGTCCATTAACATCACTAACCAATAGTAGAATTGAAGAAACCTCAGTCTCAGAGGATTGTCTTGTTGGGAGATTATTATCATACAAAACCATTTTGTTGTTAAACAATGTGAAGAGCAGGAGCTCTACCTCCTAGAACTGGAGGGAAGTGGCATTTCAGTCAGTGGCAGTACTTGCTCTCTGAGTGCTGTTTGATATGTGGAAAGGTTGCCAACAGAAATGCCTAGGGGTGGGAGGGCATTCTTTTTTAAGTAAGGGTATCATCTAGGATGAATCTTATTTGCATAAATCAGCCACACCCTCACAGAGGGATTTCCCCTTTTCTTTCCCATCTGCCAACTGTAGCAACTAATTGGGAGTTCTGTGACTTTTCCAGCTGGAGGGTATTACACAGAGCACACATCTGAGTAATAACTGACACCAGCTGTTGTCAGAGAGCTGATAATAATTTTTTTAATGGAGAAAAAGTTTATCAAAGCCAGTGTAAAATTGGTTTATCCAATTAAGGTCAATTGTAAGAATAGGACCACACATGCTGACTTTTCAAACAGAAATTGAGTATGTTCCTGGTCCACAGTCCTGTTCTTTCTCATTGATGAGCTACAGTGGAATGCAGCTAGTCTTGATCCAACTAATTTTTCCTCCTTGACTGAGAAGAATAATTGTTGTGCTACTCATATAAAATCTCAAAATGCAGCATGGTGAAATAAATACTATGTTGTTCTTTTTCTTGTATCTTTCTATCAGTGGCCTCCTTGTCTGGAAGATATTCTGCCTCTGCACCTAGCATGTGTGAAAAGAGTACGTTAAGCATTTGTGGATTCAATATAAAGACATTCAAGGGCTCCAGAAATTTCTGCCCAAGAATCTTTCAAACTCCCACACATCTTGGCCATGAGCTTCTCGGCACCTGCGTTGGCCCTGGAAGACCTGGGTGATGGGAAAAGTCAGGGTGTCTCTGGGGATCAAAATGTTAGTGCTTAGTTTATTTTGTCATGCAAAAGATTTTGCTTTAGCAAAAGGAATTAGAGCCTTTTATCATTTTGCACCATTCACATCATACTGAAGTTCAATTTTAAAAAAATTAAATATAGGTCAACTCTAACCAGTCCAAAATTCTAGCCAAAGAGCAAGTGCAGGAGTTGAAATGTTATATGTAAGTCCTTTAAAAAAGTAAAAAGTACCATCTAATACAGCAATTTTATTTGTTGACTTTTAAATAAAACTTTTTAAAAGTAATTTCTTGGGCAAATAAATTTAATGATAAATTTTAATGGTATGAAAGTTCTTCATACACAAGCAGGTTGTTCTTTTGAATTTAATAATTATATAAAGAAGTATGCAACACATTCAAAATATAAAATGAATGAATTCAAAACAAAATGTACCTTGAAGTAAGAGGCTTTCACTATCTGAAAAATTAATTTTAAATATATCTGCATTTTATTGATGTTGAAACAGTTTCTCTATACCTCTGAATGTACATAGTTGTAAAAGGGTCTGGCTTGTATCTGCCCTTAGAAGAATGCAAAGGGATTTGGTCTCTTTAGAATAAGGTGGGAATCAAGCAGAAATTCAAAGTATGTTTTTCTTTTTATTCACATCTCATGAGACTCAAAAAAAAATTATCTCAAAAAATATTTATTTCAGTCATGCTAGTAATTCCCTTGATTTACTGTTTGGAGAAAGAATATATTCAATATTTACAGTTAACAAACAGCTCTCATAGTGTGCTTATTCCAGTTATGTACATGGTCCAGGGGAAGAATCTACTACTTTAGGTCAACAGAGGTCATTCAATAGCCCTGCTTGCTACCCTGCTCTTCCTATTCCAGTGCATGACCTGAATCATGAACTGTAGTTTGGCTTTCTATGTGTTTATTTATCAAATTTAAATACTTAACCAAATCCTGGTTTTGTTTGTTTGTTTTTTAATTCTAACAATGACAATCCTATTAGGTGGAAACTGTCTTGAAGGACCTTGGGCAACAAGCCTGACACATCCACGTTATTGAATCCCTATCTCATTATGTGATTTTTTAAAATTCAAGATGGTATAAATGGGAAAGATCTAGCATAGATTTTGTTTCCATAGAATTAGGCCTTACCATTTAGAAAAACAGTATCAAGAATCTTTTTCTGACTTATGTGGAAAATAAGAGACTGTTTCTCATCATTAGTTTCATTTTATTGTCTATTTCACCAGGTACTTGTGAATATATTCATTTTTTAGAAACATTGTTATCTCATATGGGACAATGGTGAGAGGACTGTTTGCTGATGTAAAAAACTTAAGATCTGGTTCCATCTGCTGTGCAACCTTAGGGAAACAAAATGAAGACATCTGCCATTTATTAAAGGCTTACTCTGTCCAAGGAGCTAAGAGAGTACTTTATCAGCCAAGTTTTATATTAATCTTTTCAACACCCTATTTGGTAGATGATATTAATTTTATTTCCAAATGCAAAAACTGAGTCTCACAGTGGTTAAGTAATTTTCCCAGGCTCATTAGCTGATGAGTGTATTTGAGTCAAAGTCTTTTAGACTCCAAAGCCCATGCTCTTACCTGCTTCAGATGAGTTGTAAAGTCAGCAGCTCTGGGAGCAAATCTCAGCTCTGCCACTTATTAGCTAGGCAGACCTGAGGAGTTACTTACGTCTGTGTGCTTTCATTTCCCATTTGTAATATAGGAAGGATGCTATTTAGTCCAGAATAAAGGGTGGGTTTATCAAGACATGGGAGGGTTAATTAAGACATGTTAACAAAACAGTTTCCCATATAGTAGTCCATATTCCACAATAAAAGTTCATTCCTTCACTTTCCTCCTTCCCTGGGCCTCATTTTCCCCCTCTATGTATTAAGGAGGGTCTTAGATGGCAACCCACTCCAGTATTCTTGCCTGGAAAATCCCATGGACTGAGGAGCCTGGTAGGCTACAGTCCATGGGGTCACAAAGAGTTGGACACCACTGAGCAACTTCACTTTCACTTTCACTTTCGAGGTGTATAAACTTCAGAAAGCAGCTGGTGCAGTCTCTCCAGTGTATAGGTAAGGAAACCAGAGAAGAAGCAACTTGCCCCAAATCACAGTTGGTTAGTGAGTAGTCAGTGTTCTTATAGTAATAGTTTTTATTTTGTTATTGGAATGAGACTTGGACTTAATTTGACCAAATTACCTAAACCTGGGTAATCTAAGTCTATATAATTAATAAAATTCTAGTGTTTGTGTTTTGTTTGTTTTTGAGTTTTGGCCCAGGCTCCTTTACACAGTTATTGCAAATATACTACATGTAAAAGACCTATCTAGTTATTGCTTGGCAGAGTTATCAAATGACCCAGCAATTCCATTCCTGAGTATATAAACAAGAGAAATGAAAACATATGTTCATGCAGAAATGTGTACATGAATGTTCATAATGGTCAAAAAGTGGAAGCAATATAAATACTCTTTAGCTGATGAAATTAATAAAATGATATATCCATACAATGGAATTATTATACTATAACAATGGAATGAAGTACTAATATATACTGTTACACAAATGAAACTTGAAAACATTGTGCTATATGAAAAGAGCCAGACACAAAAGTTGTGTAACATATGATTCCATTTATATTAAATGTCCAGACTAGGTAATTTTGTGGATACTAAAAGTAAATTAGTGATTGCCAGGAGATAAGGAAGGAGAAAATGGAAGATGCCTGCTAATGGGTATAGGTTTCTTTCTGGAGTGATGGAAATGCTCTGGAATTAGTGGTGATGACTTAGTGTTGGCAGTATACTACACTCACTGAATTGTGCATCTTAAAAGGGTAAAGATTATGGTATGTGAACTAGACCTCAAAAAATCTGAATTACATAAAGAAAAGGGTTGAAATACAATTTGGTGGAAATTAAAAGAAGTAAATATCTAAGAAGTATTCTGCCCATGGTGCAAAAGCTGTTAGGTTAATTCCTGATTTTACTTTGGTTAGTCAGATATAGAAAGTTTTAGAAATACTTCTGCCTGATTTTTACATACCTCCAAATCTTCTGTAGCTGACTAAACTGAAGGAATCTTTAATCAAAATAATAATCCTCAGGAATCAGACTCTGTGGCTTCTTGTTTTGTTTCTCCAATGCCAGTCCTGTGGCCTTTGACAGGCCACACCTATGGAGGAGCTCATTTCTCTCTTTGTAAAAGAGTCTGCTTGCCCTGTCTTTGGGTCTGCTGGACGAATGCTGAGAAATAGGTGCACAAAATAACAGCATGGCATTTTACAGTTCTGAATGCTGTAGAAACACAAGTTAATAATAGGAATTTGTCTTTCTTACAATTAACTTTAATTGGACAAGCAGACCTAATCCCTAATGCCTTTCCAAATTCAAAATATAATTATTAGTGAGAACTTGACTCGAATTTAAATGTTATTTAATAGTTAAGTGGGCATAAACAACACTAATGAACCTTAATAAACTTTTATTTTGAATAGGATGAGCTAAAATCCTGCCTAAATATTATACAGTTGAAATCAGACCTCCAGCAATGAATACTTCTTTCAGAGAAGAAATATGTTTATTGACAAGAAATGATGATATTTCTCTACAACTATCTGTAATATATCAACCCAGGAAGCTAATATATTACAGTCAACATTTAATGACATACAAATCTGTAATAAACAGAGACTTTATTAATCACTACTATGCTCTCAAATTGAGATATTCTTATTTTCTTTCCCTCTGAACCCATTTCAGGTCTGATCATCCCAGGTAGGAGTGATCCTATTGTATGTATATGCTCTTGTATCTCCTTTATTGTGTCTATTTATGTTTATATTTGTTTTTCAGTATTAGATGCAAACCTGTGAACAGCATCAACTATGGTTCCTCATCTTTGATTCCCCAGCATTAAATATAGTGATTGGTACATAGTAGATATTTCACAGATGAATGAATGAGTGAACTAACCAGTGTAAATGATTGGTAAATTTCCATATGAGCTTGGTGTAGGCAACAGCCAGAGGAAGGTCAGGAATTGGTTCCTGGGACTGCTGCCATGTACAGCTCAGGTTTCAAGTCTTGAGGGAAATGCTTGATGAAAATGAAAGAGGAGAGTGAAAAAGTTGGCTTAAAACTCAACATTCAGAAAACTAAGATCATAGCATCTGGTCCCATCACTTCATGGCAAATAGATGGGGAATCAGTGGAAACAGTGACAGACTTTATTTTTTTGGGCTCCAAAATCACTGCAGATGGTGACTGCAGCCATGAAATTAAAAGATGCTTGCTCTTTGCAAGAAAAGTTATGACCAACCTAGACAGCTTATTAAAAAGCAGAGACATTATTTTGCCAACAAAGGTCCATCTAGTCAAAGCTATGGTTTTTCCAGTAGTCATGTATAGATGTGAGAGTTGGACTATAAAGAAAGCTGAGCACCAAAGAATTGATGGTTTTGAACTGTGGTGTTGGAGAAGACTCTTGAGAGTCCCTTGGACAGCAAGGAGATCTAACCAGTCCATCCTAAAGGAAATCAGTCCTGAATATTCATTGGAGGACTGATGCTAAAGCTGAAACTGCAATACTTTGGCTATCTGATGCAAAGAACTGACTCAGTGGAAAAGACCCTGATGCTGGGAAAGATTGAAGGCAGGAGGAGAAGGGGATGACAGAGGATGAGATCAAGAGAGAGGATGGCATCACCAACTCAATGGATAAGAGTTTGAGTGAACTCCGGGAGTTGGTAATGGACAGGGAGGCAGTCCATGGGGTCACAAAGAATCGGACACAACTGAGCAACTGAACTGAACTGAACTGGGTTTCTAGAGAGACTTAAAGTGCTGATGCTTGAAAATGGGCAACTTACTAGAAGCAGAGATTTTTAGTGCAGAAGAATTTAAGAAAGTTAACAATGCCGTCCACTCAGTCCGTGCTCTCACACTCCCATCCTACCTTTGCATTTACTGTTTTCCCCCACTCTTCTGTTTCAGTTTGCAACACCTTCTCCCACTCCTTTCCACTTTCCTGCTTTATTTTTCTCCATAGCAATGGTCACTGTGTATTCTAACTTTTTATTTACTGCTTGTCTCCCCTTCTGCCCCATCGGGATCTGAATTCTGATTTTATATAGCCTGCTTTTTTTCCTGCTCTATATTCAGTGTTAAAAATAGTCCTTGGAAATAGTAGCTGCTCAGTAAATGTTATGGAAGGAAGGAGTGAAGGAAGAAATGAAAGGGAAGGAAAGGAGGGAAGGGAGAGTAGAGGAAGGAAGGGGAAAGGGGGCTTGGAAGGGAAAAGAACGTTAGGAAAGAAGAATGGAAGGGAAAAGGGAAGGCTAAGGCAATGGCAACCCACTCCAGTACTCTTGCCTGGAAGATCCCACGGATGGAGGAGTCTGGTAGGCTGCAGTCCATGGGGTCACGAAGTCAGACATGACTGAGTGACTTCACTTTCACTTTTCACTTGCATGCATTGGAGAAGGAAATGGCAACCCACTCCAGTGTTCTTGCCTGGAGAATCCCAGGGACAGGGGAGCCTGGTGGGCTGCCGTCTATGGGGTCGCACAGAGTCGGCCATGACTGAAGCGACTTAGCAGCAGATTCTAAAAAATATGTTAATTCCTGGCAAGCTTTTCAATACATTCAGGTGAACTTGTGGATGACTTGCAGATTTATTTTTCTTGGCTCACAAAAAAATTTTCATTTAAAAAAAGCTGAAAATTTTCCATAGAATATCAGATTATGCACTTTTCTCAAACAATCAGGTCCGGTTAACTGGGCCTGTGCTCCCATCCATGCCAGTCATCTAGATGTGGGGACTTGGGCTAGAATGACTTAATAAGCCAGAGAATTTAGGGATGGAAGCTGATGTCTCTCCTGGATTTCCTGAATGGCTTGGAGCATTTCACTATGGATATGTAGCCCAGGAAGTCCTCAGAATAATTTAGATTCTTACGGAAACCTGCATTTCCAAAGGTGTTTCAATGAGCAGATCCTGCCCAGGATTTTAAGTCCTGGTTCACTCAGACCAGAGATCCCTGGGGCTTACCTGAGAGGGGCAGGTGTGCCCAAATAAACCCTCTACTGATCCTCTGTCCCAAGAATTTTCCCTGGAGAACCTGAACCCTGCAGCCCTCTAGTGAGGATGTCGGTGTAGGTATGTTAAGACATGTTCACCCACTGCAGTGGTGGTATCACAAAGCCTATTTAGCTCTAAAATATGCTCGATATATAATTCCACCCCCATGCATCTGTTCATTCATTCAACGAATTCATATTGCATACCTACTAAGTGCCAGGCCGTGTACTAGGTACTGTGTAATCAAGTATTGAAGAAGACGCATGATCCCTGCCCTCACAGACCTCAGAGTATTACCAGGAAAGAGAAACGGGTAAATAATAAGTGATCGCATATTGCACAGGATAGTATCAAAACACAACAGAGGCTCTGAAACTGTGGACTTAAAGTTCAACATGTAGAAAATATGCAGATGTTCAAAGCTTTTTCCTAAACTGCTTGAGGGTAAGTTCTAGGGAAAATTAAGTCATTTTAAAATTTATTCTTCTATGATACTTACAACATATATAAGCTTTCTCTGGAGTCCTTAATTTATTTTGAAATTTTTAGATGTAAATGTCTAAAGGCCACTTTGTCTCACTTTACCTACACAAATATATGAAAATATTTTTATCTAAGTAGCTGAGCCCACCCTTTTGCATAAATCTGATCAATCTGAACATTTTCTCCAACCTACCTAAATTATTGCTATTTTCATTACCAATACTACTTACACCAGTAAATCTATCTATTATCATTTCTAGTTATGATTTTATTTTATAAATTATGTTTTTATTTTATAGTGTACACAGTGGTAAATATTATTTATTGTGGTAAATATATAAAACATAAAATTTTAACCATTTTTAAATGTACAGTCAAGTATATTCACATTTTTATGTAACCATCACCACCACCCAGAACATTTCATCATCCCAAGCTGAAAATCTATACTCTCTAAACAATAATTCCCCATTCCATTCTCCCCTAACCCCTGGTAATCACTTTTGTTTCTGTCTCTATGCATTTGTCTATTCTAGGTAGGTTATATAAGTGAAATCATACAGTGTTTGTTCTTTTGTGACTGGTTTATTCTGCTTAGCATAATGTCTTTAAGTTTGGTCCATACTGTAGCATGTATCAGAATTCTATTCCTTCTTAAGACTGAATGGTATTTAGTTGTACATATATACCACATTTTGGTTATCCATTCATCAGCTGATGGACATTTGAATTGGCTATTGTGAATCATGCTGCTATAAACATAGGTGTACATATGCTTATTATGTTCACATAGTGCTCTTAATTTTTCAAAGTGCTTTTGTGTCTACAGCTCATAAACTCTGTGGGAGATAGAGTAGTTAGTATTTTCCTCTTCTGGCAAATAAAAGTCCAAATTATTGAAAAACTAAGTCACTTATTGATACAGGGATAGTTTCTGACTCAGCCTAGAGAATCTTTTTCTTAGCATACTTTTTATTATTCACTCCAGTAATCCCTTCACCAGCAGGGATGCAAAAGGAAAAACATCCTCATTGAGTTGCAATTGTAGGGCAGAACAAAAGTCTTCTTTTAGTTGGATATGGTAAATGAAATCAGTAGGCCTGCAGTTTGGGGAAAAAATCAGTTTTAAAAATTTATCTTTCAAATATCATTGGCAGCTATTTTTTCTAGAAAAATGACTTTCTAAGCTAGCTAATCCAGACCTAGCCTTCTCTATTCCCCCTCAACTGCACCATCGCTCATAAAATTCAGATTTCCCATGTACTCGAACCTGGAACGTATGTCTGTAACCCAAATAACATATCTAAATCCTGATTACTCATGGGCTTAAATCATACCTGATATAGTTTCACCTTCTATTCTTGGATAAAAATCTTCTTTAAATTCCAGAGATACCAATGCTCTGTTTGAACAGAGCTTTTGAGAAGTTGAGAGGTCCTCGAATGACCTTTGAGGGAGGAGAGTGGAGGCTAGGTACACATGGGTGGCAGCCCGCGGACTGTGTCCCTGATGCTGCCCTTCCCGGCGAGGGTCCCGCTGATCTGTGCTGGAGCAGTTTGTCTAAACTAAATTCATACGTTCCTTTATGTCAATAATATTAGGCTAGATTTAGTTTTTTTTTGAAATAGTGCTATTATGTGTACTACTTCTTATAGTTTCTATTAGTTTAAAAAGATATTTCCAACAGTTAAAACTGCTCAAAGTAACACTTGTGTTAATTTGATTGTATATAGACACACTATGGCATGTATAAAATTACATTAAAATTTGCTTTGTCTTGAAAATGTGATTGAAAGACTACTGGAAACTCTGGCCAAAGCTGTTTGAAATCATCAATACTCTTCTTAAACAAGCTTAGAATTCCAGTCAGTCTGTGGCTGGTCAAGGGAACAGGATACCCTTAATTTGCTCTGTGGCCCCCAGCAAATCAAACCAAGTACCTTCACTTTACAATCTTGTCCCCCTCCCCACCCCAACTTTATCTTAAGTTGAGAAGTCAAGTGTTTGTTTTATACCTCAACATGGTCCAGGATCAGGCTGTTCTCCATTGAGGATACAAAAAAAGAGGATGAAATGCCTATTCTTGGGGACTTTCCAATCCAGTTCTGTTGAGAAAAACCTCCCCCTCTTTACCAGATGTGACTCCTAGGTTTGTAGCTGTTTTCTGAGGAAACAAAGAAATAGAAATCCACTGTGCTCTAGCCCTCTTGTAGTTAGTTGCCTCAGAAGAGATCACAAAGGGTTAAGATTAATGTTTAAAGCTCATACCCATTAATTTGAAAACAGCCACAACCCCATTACTTACATGGGTAAAGAGACATAAAATCTTCCTAGAGAGGAAATATAAAAAGCTGATGAAAATCTGAAAAAAAAAATTGGGGGTCTCAATGGCAGTAAACAATAATAATACAAATTAAAATGAGACCCTGTTTTTTCCATATACTTCATAAGGTTTGGAGAATATTCAATTCACTGTTGGTGGGAGTGAGGTGAAGTGTTTATTCTCATTAACTGCTGATAGTAGTTTGAATTAGAACTATATTTCTAGAAAATAATTTTCTAGTATCATACAATATTGCTTTTAATGATAGAAATCTTAGAACTAGTCTCAGTAAGTGATCAAGATACTTTATGGACAGAAAATTGATAGCATTTAAAAAATAGAAAAGTTGTAAACAAACTAAATGTTTAGTTGCTTGGGTATAGTTTATTACATTTTATGTACCAAAAAATGAATTATTATGCATCAAATATTCACATGAATCTTTTTATTATAAATTTTTAAAACATGGAGAAATATCTTTGTCATGTTTTAATTAACAGAGTAATTGTATTACAAAGAGTAATACAAATTATATATAGTTTGGGATCAATTATTTTGGAATAGTAGAAAAAGAACTACAGAGAAATAGATAAAATGTTAACATTGGTTATCTATAGGGGAATGTTCATAAGTGATTTTTTTTCTTTCATTTTTAACCTTTTATATATTACACAAGTATTCTATAGCAGTCAGAAAAAAATATGTAAAATAAGTGGTTAGAAAAAGAAAAAGAAAGTGGCCATGTGGATGGATATCCAGAGCATGATTCTAAGAATAGAGACTTTGAAAATATTGTTGACTTATTTATTCTTCCCATCTACTATCTGTCTGACTTTGGGGTAAATCACATAATTTATGAAGCATGTATTTTCTCATCTATAAAATATCATATTAAACCTCCTCCCAACTTTATTAGGAGAATCATTTGAAGTGACAAATATGAAAAATACTTTCAGGATTATAAAATACTAAGAAAAATCAAAAAGATGAATTGACGTTGACCTTATGACATATTTCCATGTGGTGACTATCCAGTGTGAGGGTATAGGCTGCGGCCATACAACATAAAGAAACCACAAGGCTTAACTGAGGACAAATTTATAACCCACTAGGTGCCTATTCTAGAGCCTTTCTTTGTGTGGGTTACCACCCGTAGCATTGGTGATCTGGGAAAGTGGTGGTAAGGGACGGGGGATATAAAGCTTGGTTGGCAGTGCAGGCCAGGCCATGAAGGGATTTAAAAGGCAGGCTGAAGACTTTATAGGTTTATCATCACTGGTTAGGATGGAGGCATATTAGGTGTTTCATCTGCTTTGGGCCTGGGTTTTACAGAGACACCTGGTTTGGGGATAATGGTGGCTCAGACAGTAAAGAATCTGTCTGCAATGAGGGAAACCTGAGTTGATACCTGGATTGGGAAGATCCCCTGGAGGAGGGCATGGCAACCCACTCCAGTATTCTTGCCTGGAGAATCCCCATGAACAGAGGAGCCTAGCAGGCTACAGTCCATGGGGTCACAAAGTTGGACACGACTAAGCACAGCACAGCACAGCACAGCATAAGAGTGGCCAATTTGCTGGATAGACCTAATGGTCAGGGGAGTGGAAGAAAGAGTCTGGCTAGGTCAGAGTTTTGGCAGTTCCTGAGATGATGTTCTCAGCAAGAACTTGGTGGGAGGAAAAGAGTAAATGTCAGAGAGATTTCTCAAGGAGAGAACTTGTGACAGATGGAACACAGAGGGTAAAGAAGAAGAAAGACTCAAAGATATCACTGATACGTCTTCTCTGGGAGACAGGAAAAGGGCTGCATTCCTTATCAATCGTGCCTAAGAGACTGAATGTATAAGCCAACAATGGCTAGACCAAATGTAACAACTGAGTTCCAAGGCCAGCCTCTGAGCAGTGAGCTCATCAGAGTCAGGACTTGGCAAGAGATGGTCAAATTCCCTATTTTATTTAATCCCTGCTTCCAACTCAAGAGTTAATTAGCCAAAAAAAGAAAAAAAAAAAAAGAAAGAAATGCTCTCCTAACCAATCATATGGGATGCTGCACTTCTAGCTAGCCCCCCTCCTGCTTTTGTCAGCAGTGTCCAGAAAGATCACACCTTTTCTCACCTTCCCTTTTTCCACTATAGCAGGTGTCACGTTCCTCTCCCTTCAAGTCCCTGAAGTGCATGTGGTGGTGGCTGACTCCCTTGTTACAGTAAACTCTACATAAGTCACCTCTGTTTGTTCTCATTTGGATGGCCTTTATTTGTTTCTGCTCTCCCATGTTTACCCTCAGTTCAGTCACTCTTCGCAGTAGTATTATCTGGCAGACAATTTGATGATTTGAGAGAAAGCATCACTAGGAATCACTTCTATCCCTCAAACTAATTCTGTGGCTTTGGACCATCTCTTAACCTGTTGAACACCCATTTCCTGAATCTGTAAAATGAAATGTATCCATCACAAGGTGATGAAATTCTGTGTCCTGGTGTTCAGAAGACATAGTCTGTCAAACTGTAGACTAGAAGTCCAACAGATCCTTAACTATCTGCACATATATTTCCCTGCCTATAATTTTCAGAAGGAGAAAGAGAGAAGGAAGAGGGAGGAAGGAGAGCAGAGGGGGAGGAAGGCAGATGGGCTCTCTCAGATCTGATCCAGTTTAAAGCTTCTCTAACAGGGAAATGAGAGGCCCATGGTTTCCAAACTCCCTTGAATGAGGAGACCAGTTTGCTTGCCTAAACCTGCCTCTACAGCACCTGTTCCTCCTCCAGTCTGAGCAGTGATAAAGTCTGACCTCACCGCTCTGAAGAGGGCCTGACAACCTGTAACAGGAAGGGACGTGTCCACGTGCAGCCTCTGCAGGAGGAGGAATGAGAATTAGGCTGCACAGACGCCAGTGGGGACTGGTTTCTGTTCTGTCCTCGCCCCTCCAGAGATGAAACATTTATTTGACCCTAGCAATTACATGTCCTTTCCAATTAGAACTCAGGACCTGGGAGGGAAAAATGTAGGCGTGCTGAAGAGGCACTAATTTTTCAACATCACATTCTATTCCACTTGGTACCTTTTTCACCACATGAAACTACCCATGCAGGCTTTCTTGATTCTACGTATTCCTGCATCTACATATTTTCTTGATTCTATGTATTCCTGTGGTCCATTGTCACTCACCACACACATTATTCAATTGGTTTTCACAGTCATCGAGTCTTTGGTATCATCGTGAGAGAGAACAAATCAACATTTGGGGTTCAACATAAATAGTACATTTCTTCTGAGGTTTTCTTCTCTGAGGAAGCACAGAGCTACAGTGACTTTGAATTCGGTTAAAAGTTTGAGGCATTCACAGCTTGCTGCACGTGATAGACCTACTAATACTCTTTCTCACCTGGAGGAAATAAGTTGCTTATTTTGAATTTCAGTTATCAAATTTAAAAACTTTACTCCTCTCAACCAAAAGGATACAATGAGACAGTGTGGGAGAAACTGTTTATAGACTATGTTGTAAATCTCACAATGATGAGAGAACAGAAGGCCAGAGAGATGGAGTCCCTGTTACTAGGCCACCCTTTCAAGGTCAGGCACCAATTAGTGAAGCATCCAACAACATAACTCAGGTTCCTTGAAGGCAAGTCCCTGCTCCTTATTCAAAGTAATTCTTGATCATGTTTTAACCTGTGACTCATTGTACGTAAAAATCAGAATAGGAGGAACACCTGAACCCTTTGACATCTTATGCAATTTATGATAATCTTCAAGAAAGTACCCCTGTGGCATTTTTCAGATTCTCAAGGTATGTATGATTCCCCATGCCCACCCCCACAAAAGATAGAAAAAAAAAAACATTAAGAACTCTTAATCTAATGCTATAAAACATGAAGGAGGATATCAAGTTAAGGACAAAAAATAAGAAAACAATCCATGGATACTACTTGATTTTATCATGGTCAAGAAGTAATGGTTACTTTTGTACCTCTAAGTAAGTAATAAGAACATTCAAATTATTCCTTTTGACCAGCAGCTCAAGGGAAATGATGCTTTTTCCACCAGCTTCCTTCTCCCAGTTCCATTGTACTGCTTGATTTTGATGGAAATACAATGCCTAATAGGATCATTTCAGAATATGAAGTAATTACTACCTAGGCTATTTTTTCTCTTGCAAGGGAAAGTGCTTGTTTATTTTGGCTTTCCCATGTTTCTCCCAATAATGAGGCTAAGTAATGTTGAACTAGAGGCTGGCTGGCTTTCAGAAGCAGCCATTGAGAAAGGACTGATCTGAAATGAGAGAAGAGGGAACCATTAAGCTAAAAATGAAATGAATGCCAAGCCTTGACTCTCTCCAGGGTTCTCTTATGTGTCAGAACTTATGCTTCATGAAGGTCCCAAGGGGGGAGGTCATAAGTCAATGTCACTTGGCTGCTTCAGTGCAGGCCACTGGACTCAATGTGTCAGTATACTCTGCCCCTGACCACAGGGGCCTGGGATAAACCAAGACATAAAATAACCTGACTTGCCCCTGAAGGAAGAGAAGCTGGTGCTAAAATGAGACTTGGCCTTTTAGTAAAGTCTACACATCCCTTTGACCCCAGGACTTTTGGCAGAATTTCTGGGAATGGCATCCCACAGCTTCGTAATCTCTAAACAGCAGAAAATTTATACACCACCTCCATGGATCTCAGAAGAAATGGCCAACGATTCTCTGAATTTAAAATTTAAACGTTACAGATATATGGTTCAGGATTCACTATACAGAATCATAGCATTTATGGGTAGCGTTATGGACGAATCTTAGATGCCATTTTAGTCTAGGAATTACATACAAACTAGAGAGAAGACTCCTTGGCAATGTTAATTGAACACAGCGGTTACAAGCTGAGACACCTTGTATCCAGTTGCTTGGTTCTGAATGCCAGTTCCACCTCTGCACTGCTCTACCTCAGTGTCAGCATGTGAAAACTAGGAATAATTCAGGTTTCTACATCATAGGGGGCTCTGAAGAGTAAATCAGGTAATAATATATTTAAAGTGTTTGAGGTATCTGTCAAACTAAGTACTATATAATGTTTGCTCATATTGTTGAAGAATTTCACACAGTGCTACATAACATTATTATACAGTTTTTAGTGCTTATTAACCACAAAAGAACCTACATGTACATGTATTTGAGAAGTGGTAAATCATGTATATGGGATACATTATCTATTCAGTTTACACAGCATTTAGGGAATATTCTTGGACCAGTTTCGGCTACTAGAAGTAAATTCTCTTTCCCAGGGTATATACAGGGTTGGAATGGAGGCTAATTAAAAGCAACAAAAATAGGAATTTAAAACTTTATTGAATGTTCCAGTCGCCATGCTAGGTGGCTTTCCAGGTGTGATTTTATTTCGTTCTCCTGACAGCCCTACCAGGTTAATACTATTATGATCTCTATTTTTCCCTGTGAGGAAACAGACTGATAACCCTTACATGCCTTTCCCAAAGCTGGCATGTTGCGGGGCCTAGCTCTAAATCTTAGGCCGTGCCGTAAGTCACACTCTCTACTGACTTCTTTCCAGTGACTCTAGGTTAAGAGCAATGGAAATCATAGATTTCTGAGAATCACTTGCAGACCTGGGATAAAGACTCAGCCTCGAGCCAATAATCAACAGATGCAGATGGGTAAACAGGAGCACAGACACAGAAAAGCAACCCTTGTAGAAACAAATGGAAAGGAACGCAGAAGTCTCTACCGTGTAAACACAGTCCTAGCAGTGGCACAGGGAAAAGAGGTCAGCTCATCAGTGGTTTCCCTCTTCTCCTGAGTCTTTCTGTCATTTCAGAGTGAATTCACGCATTTTCCAGCCTCTCATGCATTGGCTCGGCTGGTGTGTTCCACACCGTCTCCTGGATCTCAGATGGTCCTTGTCCTTTGAGACTTCCATAGCTTGTTCCACTGCATCTGAAATCTTTCCCCTGGTTGCTGACACAATGTGAAGACTATTTTCTTACCTGACCCTGTCCTACAGGGTCCTGACTGTCCAACCATATGTTGTTACAAAATTTAATCAATTATTCTTAATCTTGTAGAGACTTAAAGATTTCCCCTGCCCTTCTGGGCTAACTACTACCCTCCTCTCTATATTTACCCACAGATGCCTCAGTAACATTGAAATGAAAAGATCCTCTGGAATAGGAAGTCTTAAAGGCATCATATGAATTGACCAATAATTTGGACTGTAGGATTCAAGGGTAGTTCAAGGATGGAATGTATACTCACAAGCAACAGAAGTCACACAGATTGGGCTGTAACTAAAGGCTTGCACTATAGTTAGCACAAGTCTCTGAATATAGCATGTCCCATGTATACTCCTCCATTGTTTCTAACAGTGTCACCAAACGCCAAGTTGCCTCGTCTACACTGTATAGAATTTATTACTATTAGCCAAAATTACAAAGTTTTATTTCACAAGTACAAGTTCTTCCAACTGGTATTTGTACATTTACACTTACAAACCAAGTGAAGAATCTTATATTTATCATTGTTGTAAAGGTCTAGGAAGATTCAGATCATTATTCCAACATGTTAAAGATCTGTTTGGATTTGATGATGTCAAAGCAATAATATATTAAGAAATTTGTTAAACATACACTTATCTAAAGTGAAAATATTAGGATAAGACCAATAACAGAGTTTTTTTTTATAAGCCAACACCAATCAGCTCCCCCTATCCCCAGTTGCTAAGAAGTATCTCTAAGTATGTTCATTCAACCAGTTATTAATCTTCTAATGGCATTAGCTCAGCTCATATTTCTTAATCTTGTCTTCAATAACATCATGAAAGAATTACACAATGCCCTACTGAAGTTCATGTGGTAAGTAGTATTTTGTCTATTGCATTTCCTTGAACAATGCTTCCCACTAATTTGGCCAGATTTAATTTAGCTAAAAGCAATTTGACAAAAAACAATTTGGTCAAGAAGACAGTTTTGTCAAAACAATGATGTAGTTATAGTTAAAACAAATAATGCCAATCGGCGTTTTTTCAAAGTTGGTCATTTTTTTTGAATACTCTGGACAGAATTGTGACCCATTTTGCACCTTATATATTTTTGTTCATATTTTGCCTTTTCTCAATAGTTTAATTTCTTAAATTTCTAGCTCCTTTCCAGTTAGTTATTCCTATTAAGACTTACTTATAATGTAGAATGAAACAATCTGACTATTCAGCAATTAATTAGAATGTAAATGTCTATCAAATGATGGATTATTTTTTAAAAATACACTAGGTTTCAAATGCCATATGGTAAGTAAAATATCATATGTTAGTCATTGGAAACACATAGTAAAGGCTATCATACTCTAATGTGAACTCATTGATTAGCCCTATTTGAATATCATTATGTTAAACAATTTTTTTCTGGTTTGTATTTATAATTTTCCCATAATGAGCATGTGCTTGCTTAAAAAATCTAAAATAACACATGAATCCCAGTGATGGTCTATTGTTTAATTAGTTTATTAGCTTCAAATAATTAGCTCCTTTTGCTTGATACTTAGCTTTTCTTGAGCAATTCCTTAATTGTTCAAACTTTTTACAATAAAGACAGAGTAATTGTTTGAAGATAAAGGATATACATAGTGATATAAATAAAAAGTTCTGAAAAGTGTTAAATAATGTTTACAGATACTTACAGCTTTACAAAGCTGTCCTATGTTTTATCACCCATAATGGAACATATAATGATGGAAGATCTTCATTTTCAATTAATTTGTTGTGTTGACCATTTTGCTTTAGATCAAATTACCTTTGGCTACCCGCTTTTACATGCTAATACATTAGAGAAAAGAAATGTGACCATCAAGGTGATTTTTTTTTTTTTTTAGTAAATCTATTCTAATTCTAGGGATCCACAAGAGATTCTAGTATCTTTTTCAGTTGTTCCACAAACCACTCCTTTAATAAACCATTTTTGAATCTTGCCAGTTTGCGAAAATTAAGCAATATGTCTAAGTTCCTCTTGAAACTGTCTAAAGACAGCAACGGGGAGTAACCTCCTTCTTAAAATAAGTGCTGGCAAATGTGGCTAGGATGACGTCCAGGGACTTTATTCCAAGTATTTGCTCAAGGAAACTGCTCAACTTCTCCACCATCTGGCATCTCTACAGAATCACATCAAAAATATGACATATATTTAATATTCTCTCACCCTATAGGTATCCCGATGCTATTTTTCCCTTGACCCATCTTACTGTTACTACTGTGATTTTAAAAACCAGTGTGGTTCCCAGGGCCATGATTGCTGCTTGACCCTGTTCTTACCTCCTGGTCTACATTTATGACTTTCTGAGAGGGCAGGTGTATAGGAGTCACCAAAAGCTTCTGGAAATTGCCAGCCACATCTCCCTGAGCCCTGTCATGCTGCTACCGGTACCTAGGTGATAGGTTGCGCTTTCTATTATTTTGCCTAATACACAAAATTACATAGATAAAATATTTAAATTATCTTCTATCTTGTCTGTGAAAGGATACAGTCAGGTTATTAACTTTTAAGTCATACTCCTCGCTTTCCTAGAGCTTTTAAAAAATAAATGGTCTAACCATATCTCTCAGCGTTTTTGTTTACCTAGATTTGCATGCTGGGTAATCTCAGTAAAAACTTGTAGAATGATTGAAGGAATGTGCATCACATGGGATGTGAAATTGTAGAAGATAAATTCAGCTATTCCTTCAGCCTTCCATTCATTCAATAAAAAGTGAAAAAAATAGCAAAAGAAAACTATTAGCTCTAGAGGCAAATGAGCTTCTTTAAATATGAATTCTGTAATGGTGGTGATTTCAGCAGGGTTTGGTTGTTTACAGTGACAGCAAATTCTTATTTTTAGTCTTATATTCTCGTGCTTTTGTCTACCTTTTGGGAACTTCCCCCAAACATTGCAATACTGAGAAATCAGAGTCTGAATGGAGCTATGCGGAAAAGAATCAAGATTTTCAAAGATGAAAAACACAAGAGCTTCAGTGGATCAATAGAGGAGATGTCATCCTTAGATAAAGAGAGAAATCTTGAAAAAAAAAAATTATGATCCCTTATTAGGCAGTTTTTCCTGAACTGACATAGACAATATATTTCACCTTTGTTCCTCCCACAACTCTTTTTTTCCCCTCCTGCTTTTAATTTTACTAAAATAAGAAAAGGAATTCCTAAGAATGGCTGTGATATAGTGTCTGGTTAACAAAGCTAACACATTGCCTAAATATTTATTCTCACGTACAGGGTATTTGGATTGCAGATGTGCAGACATATTGTCAGGTTAAAAATAACTCTTCCCACAAGGCGGTGGTGCACTGGAATGCTAATCCAAGCCCACTGCTTATCCTTGTGAGCCTTGCATCCTGGGTATCCTAGCTGTACAAAGTAAACAGCCCCAGCCTCATTTCCTTAGGAACCTCACCTTTTCTCTTGAGCCGTTTTTTGTTTTTTGTTTTGTCTTTTTTTTTTTTTTTTAATTGTGCCGAAACTAGCAAGAAACAGGGCAATGAGAGAAGGAGAAAAATCCTCAGAGAGCCACTCTCCGTTCTCCCACATTCTTTATTGTGTGCCTGGTGAGGGAATTTTCTTCTCTTCAGGCCAAAGGTAGCTTAGACATTCTAATCCTTAGAGTAAGTAAGTACTTTGCTTAAACAGTGTGCAGCTTATCAGTAATGTGGTTCAAAGGGTAGGCTCATGGAAATACCTGGGGCCAGGTTAGGCATCTTAATCCTGGAAGGGAGAAAAACTGGAAGGCAGACGGCGTCCAGGTCAGGTCCCACCTGTACTGCCACTTCAGACTTTAGGCAGGGTGCCCTTGCCCCTCTGGGGTTCACCTTCTCAGCCTGAAAACTGAAAGCAACTTGTATCCCAAGAATGTGCCCTGGAGGCAGTATAACAACATAGACCACAAGTCATGGGGAGAAAGACAATAATGAGCAAGAATCTAATTGATCTGTGTGGATGCAGGTTGGTGCTGTCCATGAAAAAGGCCCAAAAAGAGGTTTGGAAATCTCAGGGCAAGTTTAAGATACTGACAATTAACTTAGTCTTCACGCAAGTGCCAAAGGCAAACTAGGAGAGAAGAGGCACCTCAGCAAAGATTTAAGAGAAAAGAAGTAGCATGAATATAGGTATAGGTCTTCTCCTTTATGACCTGCAGAGCACAGACCGAAGATTCAGCATCTTCTCTTCCCCTCCAACAGAGAGAGATTTTACAGTGATGCTCCCTTAGGTCATTTGGATACCTGAAAGCATCCAATATTCCACCCTCGGAGTCTGAACTCGAATGAAAACATTAAAAGCACCTATAAATTTCTACAGAAAGATTGGGATTTTTGTTAACAGCATTAGACAAGTAACTGCTTTACATGCATACTGTCGAACTTGTTCAGCAGCATCTTTTGTCTGACAAGCCTCTGACTCTTAGTCTGCATTAGAGTAACTTCTAGCCTCCCAACTTCATTTGCCACAATCGCAAGGAACTGGCCTGCACACAGCAACACCTGATCCCAGCAGTTTCCACCTCTTGCAGAGCAGTGCCAACACCACTGTAACAGCAGGGTTTCACTAATTCTCCTCCCATGCTTAAATTAAACAGGCACCCAGCGACACTTAAGATACAGACCCGCAGGCCTGGACTGACATTCGGTTACAATTCCACTGGGATTTTCTCTCTACAGCACTAGTCCTGCATACAGACCCATTTTCAAGTGGCAAAGATAATTTGATCCCATTTTAAAAGATACTGATTACACTGAGAGCAGAGAAAAAACCTGGCCTATCCTGGGAACGTTCACACAAGTTTAAAAGTATAACATATCAATGTGACTATTTCATTTTGGCAGAATTTTTTTTAAAGCAATGGGTTTGTGTGTGTGTGTGGTTTTTTTTTTTTTTTTTTTTGTCTTTTAAAATCAGAGCTGTATGTGCATGTTTGACAGTGAGCTGTTATTCTTAAAGGCAGCCCGAGCAGGCAGCATGTTAAAGTTTCACATTAAACAAAAAAGAGTTTTAAGAAATGTCCTCAAATTACATTCACAGTTTGAAAGTTCAAGAATTGTGGCTGAGCTCTGCTTACCTTACAGTTTCAGGTCCCAAGGGGTCTTTAAATTTAAAGCAGTACATCAACTGTGCAGGACTGATTTTCTTGCATAAAAGTCTAATCTGTCATAGCACCCAGCTCACCGGGAGGAGCCAGCCTCCTGTTCCCAAGCACCAATGAGAGAACCAAAGGAGCACATGTGGGAAGTGGCTTCCTTGAAAGCCTGTCACAGTCTGCACAAGCTCTCTGTGAAGGAGGTGCCAAATCAACCTTGGCTGGAATCTCACAAAGCACCTCATTGTGAGTCCCGGACATCTCTCTAGGGAGAAGGAAAGGTTATTAAAAAAAAAAAAAAGGCTCTAGTCAATCTGAAGTTTTCATGCTTTTGTTGGAATGGGCCTGTCATTCATTAAAAATATAGAGGAGCTATTTTCTGTTAATCAGCTTCCTGCGGAACAAGAATAACTAATAATAATACATCTATATATTGAGATAAGAGGGGAAGCTTATCTTTTTGAATTCTGCTACTTACTGGTCCTGGCTGGTGTGAAGGAGGGCTCCATCTCATTACTTAGAAAAGGGTCTACTCCATAAGAACTGACAGGATGGTTTATTGGAACAAAACTCACATTTATGATTATGAGTACAATGTTTGTTAGCTTGGACCCACCAGGCCCAAGGATAAAATGAAAATCTACCGTATCTCTGTTATCAAATCATCAGTGACACTGACATAATATTTCAACTGGACTCTCCCATCAAGTTAACTAGAAGTCATTGTGAGAAGGAATCATCTCATGGGACAAAGATGTACAACGACCAGAAAAACATTTGCCTGTGATCTCCATAGACACCTGCTTTAATGTGTTACAGAAAAGCGTTATTGAATGAGGGGAAAAAATTCAAAATACTCAAACCTCTTTAAAATTCAAGTGCTAAAGTCTTGATCCATGACTACCCTTTTCTTGGAGTTTGATGTTCAGTCCTTCTGCCATCTTTGCTCAAACACTAGCCTGAAGCAGTTTATCACAGTGAGCGGGTAGCTATAAATAAGAGAAAAGCAGCACCATGAAGTGGAGTGAGGAGACCCATGGTTCTGTTTGTATCATCGACTCTAAGCCCAGGAAAATCTTGAGGTCTCTGTGGGTCTCATTTTTTTGGTATTTGTTTTTTTTCCTGTACAGTGAGGGAGTTAAACTAGTCCAGAAATGGAAAAGAGAGTGCATGCAGCCTCTGAGTGCAGTTCACTGGGTAAGGGCTAAAGTGAGATGGAAACATGAGTCTGTATTTCAAGGGCAGCTATTCCTCCCAAAATAACTGAGCCCAATTGAAGTGTGCACTGAATTATGCTAAACCCACTAATTTTTAAAAAGAAGCTTGATATTCAAATATTTTTAAAATGTGAAATCTAAGTTATTATATATGTGAGTAACTTATTCAAAATGTTTAAAAATATTGTGAATACCAAATAAAATCTATCTGCTGGTTAAATTTGCCCTTCCGGCTATCATTTTAAGATTTGGCAACTCAGTTCAGTTCAGTTCAATTCAGTTGCTCAGTCATGTCCGACTCTCCGTGACCCCATGAATTGCAGCACGCCAGGCCTCCCTGTCCATCACCAACTCCCGGAGTTCACTCAGACTTACGTCCATCGAGTCAGTGATACCATCCAACCATCTCATCCTCTGTCGTCCCCTTCTCCTCCTGCCCCCAATCCCTCCCAGCATCAGAGTCTTTTCCAATGAGTCAAATCTTCGCATGAGGTGGCCAAAGTACTGGAGTTTCAGCTTTAGCATCATTCCTTCCAAAGAAATCCTAGGGTTGATCTTCATTATGGACTGGTTGGATCTCCTTGCAGTCCAAGGGACTCTCAAGAGTCTTCTCCAACACCACAGTCCAAACACATCAATTCTTGGGTGCTCAGCCTTCTTCACAGTCCAACTCTCACATCCATACATGACTACTGGAAAAACCATAGCCTTGACTAGACAGACCTTAGTCGGCAGAGTAATGTCTCTGCTTTTGAATATGCTATCTAGGTTGGTCATAACTTTTCTTCCAAAGAGTAAGCATCTTTAAATTTCATGGCTGCAATCACCATCTGCAGTGATTTAAGTAATATTAAATCTTATCCTGCTGGAAAATAAATAATCCAGGGAAATTAGTCTCTAAAAGAAACTGTCTTTCAGCATGGTTAGTGGTCAAAGTAGGACTTAAAGAAAAAGCTGCCTAGTAATTTGGGGTGAAATTAGGGACCTTTGCTGCCCTGCTTTATGATGGTGACCACATGATCAGTGACCTCATGCATCCAGTTTTCCATGGAAGGGGCTGGAGTAGGACCTAAGGGATCATTAACACTCTAAGAATCTGATGAAGGAAAGGAGGCAGGAGCCCCTACACAGGGGAGGAAAGAAAAGACTATTCCCGTAATATAAAAACCAACTGAAGGCAGGGCTACCAGTCTTATCTCAAGACTGAAATACCAGAATTAAAAGTTCCAATACGGTTCACAATAAGGAGCTAAATTCAGAAATTGAGAGGAAGAGAAGATTTCTTGACTTGCTGAATAAAAGAGATGTTGGGCGATTGAGTGGGGTGGAGATGTGTGCAAAGCAAAGTTGACTGAATAAGCCTTTCCTACATCAAAAGGCAAAGTTAACATTGAGATTACTGTCTGAGGACCCTGAGGCATCTGAGCAATGCCATCCTTTGTGAGCCACTGGATGAGCTCTAACTGGGTGGAGAAGGCCACATTATGAGTGCTGACTCATCCTTGTGAGGGAGAAGGTGCTGACTCAGCAAGGACCCAGGCTGAAGTCCTGCAAACATGCTCAGTTAACATTTGTCCTGGCTGATGGACCCTGGCCCAGAGACTAGACCAAAGACCAAGACAGGGAAGTGGTGGTTTAGTCTCTAAGTCATGTCTGACTCTTGCAATCCCATGGACTCCTCTGTCCATGGAATTTTCTAGGCAAGAATACTGGAGTGGGTTGCCATTTCCTTCTCCAAGGGATCTTCTGGACCCAGGAATCCAACCCAGGTCTCTTGCATTGCAGGCAGATTCTTTACCAACTGAGCTACCAGGGAAGTCTAATCCTTCAAGACTCAGCTCTAATCTCAATCATTTTATTCCAGGAAATCCCTCTCTTAACCTCTTAGGCTGCCTTTCTTATAGAACATCTTTTATTTTATTTTATCTTGGTATTGTACTTAAAGTGGATTTTTATTTTTACTTTTTTCTCTACTTTTCTGTCTACCACATTAAACTATGGATTGGTTGAGGTAGGAATATCATTCTCATATTTCTTAAATCCAGGAATTTAGCATACTCTATGTCTAGCTCATGTAAGTAACTTAATAAATATTGGTTGAATGAATTAGTAAATAGAAGTTAGTAACTGGGAGAAATACTGTGCATTATAAATGCAGTGAAATTAAAGTTATAAGGCAAATATTTGAGAGAAAATTAAGTTTAGATGAATTTTTCCTATGAGAATTATTTTTTCTCAAAAGTATAGTTAATATTTTTTTTCAGTTTCATGCTGTTGTGGATTCTTATTTTGTACTTGTTCAATATAACATTCCTTATTACCATGTTTATTGCCTTTGCCATAGCTCAAACTTTCTAAGCCTTCTTATTTATGCTTCCTAAGCATCTGAATTTGATTTAGGTCATACCTGAATGGTCTAGTGGTTTTCCCTACTTTCTTAAATTTAAGTCTGAATTTGGCAATAAGGAGTTCATGATCTGAGCCACAGTCAAGTCCCGGAATTGTTTTTGCTGACCATCTTTGGCTGCAAAGAATATAATCAGTCTGATTTTGGTGTTGACCATATGTTGATGTCCATGTGTAGAGTCTTCTCTTGTGTTGTTGGAAGAGGCTGTTTGCTATGACCAGTGCGTTCTCTTGGCAAAACTCTATTAGACTTTTCCCTGTTTCATTCCGTACTCCAAGGCCAAATTTGCCTGTTACTCCAGGTATTTCTTGACTTCCTACTTTTGCATTCCAGTCCCCTATAATGAAAAGGACATATTTTGGGGAGTTAGTTCTAAAAGGTCTTGTAAGTCTTCATAGAACCATTCAACTTCAGCTTCTTCAGCATTACTGGTTGGGGCATAGACTTAGATTACTGTGATATTGAATGGTTTGCCATGGAAATGAACAGAGACCATTCTATCGTTTTTGAGATTGCATCCAAGTACTGCATTTTGGACTCTTTTGTTGACCATGATGGCTACGCCATTTCTTCTAAGGGATTCTTGCCCACAGTAGCAGATATAATGGTCATCTGAGTTCAGTTCACCCATTCCAGTCCATTTTAGTTCACTGATTCCTAACAGAAGCAGAAGATATTAAGAGGTGGCAAGAATACACAGAGAACTGTACAAGAAAGATCTTCACGACCAAGATAATCCTGATGGTGTGATCACTCACCTAGAGCCAGACATCCTGGAATGCGAAGTCAAGTGGGCATTAGAAAGCATCACTACGAACAAAGCTAGTGGAGGTGATGGAATTCCAGCTAAGCTATTTCAAATCCTGGAAGATAATGCTGTGAAAGTCCTGCACTCAATATGCCAGCAAATTGGGAAAACTCAGCAGTGGCCACAGGACTGGAAAAGGTCAGTTTTCATTCCAATTCCAAAGAAAGGCAATGACAAAGAATGCTCAAACTACCGCACAATTGCACTCATCACACACGCTAGTAGTAATGCTCAAAATTCTCCAAGCCCGGCTTCAGCAATATGTGAACCGTGAACTTCCAGATGTTCAAGCTGGTTTCAGAAAAGGCTGAGGACCAGAGGTCAAATTGCCAACATCCGCTGGATCATGGGAAAGGGAAGAAAGTTCCAGGAAAACATCTATTTCTGCTTTATTAACTATGCCAAAGACTTTGACTGTGTGGATCACAATAAACTGTGGAAAATTCTGAAAGAGATGGGAATACCAGACCACCTAACCTGCCTCTTGAGAAACCTGTATGCAGATCAGGAAGCAACATTTAGAAATGGACATGGAACAACAGACTGGTCCCAAATAGGAAAAGGAATACGTCAAGGCTGTATATTGTCACCCTGCTTATTTAGCTTATACACAGAGCACATCATGAGAAGCGCTGGGCTGGAAGAAGCACAAGCTGGAATCAAGATTGCCAGGAGAAATATCAATAACCTCAGATATGCAGATGACACCACCCTTATGGCAGAAAGTGAAGAGGAACTAAAAAGCCTCCTGATGAAAGTGAAAGAGGAGAGTGAAAAAGTTGGCTTAAAGCTCAACATTCAGAAAACGAAGATCATGGCATCTGGTCCCATCACTTCATGGGAAATAGATGGGCAAACAGTAGAAACAGTGTCAGACTTTATCTTTTTGGGCTCCAAAATCACTGCAGATGGTGATTGCAGCCATGAAATTAAAAGATGCTTACTCCTTGGAAGGAAAGTTATGACCAACCTAGATAGTATATTCAAAAGCAGAGAGACATTACTTTGCCAACAAAGGTCTGTCTAGTCAAGGCTATGGTTTTTCCATTAGTCATGTATGGATGTGAGAGTTGGATTGTGAAGAAAGCTGAGCACCGAAGAATTGATGCTTTTGAACTGTGGTGTTGGAGAAGACTCTTGAGAGTCCCTTGGACTGCAAGGGGATCCAACCAGTCCATTCTGAAGGAGATCAGTCCTGGGTGTTCTTTGGAAGGACTGATGCTAAAGCTGAAACTCCAATACTTTGGCCACCTCATGCGAAGAGTGGACTCATTGGAAAAGGCTCTGATGCTGGGAGGGATTAGGGGCAGGAGGAGAAGGGGACGACAGAGGGTGAGATGGCTGGATGGCATCACTGACTTGCTGGACATGAGTTTGAGTGAACTCCAGGAGTTGGTGATGGACAGAGAGGCCTGGTGTGCTGCAATTCATGGGGTTGCAAAGAGTCAGACATGACTGAGTGACTGAACTGAACTGAAGTGAATTGAATGACCATCTACAGAAACGTTTTAGTCAACAATGAGTGTACAACTGAGAGTTCACATAAACTGGCCACCTTTAAATCTCGTGTTGCTCTCACAGTTACCACAGAGGGAGCGGAGGTAATTTACTCAGCCCTGAACTGTTACATGGCAACCAGTGAGAGCAGGAGCTCATACAATTGCATTAAATAAATACTGACTTTAAGGCACATTAGGGACATCTGGATAGATGTTTCAAATTGCGTAATAGTAGTATTAATAGTTGTAGTAGTATTAGCAATACCCACCAACATTTTCAAGTACATCCGATGTGCCCAGTACTGTCCTAAGTGCTTTTCCTACAGTAACACACAGTCCTCAAGTAACTCCACAATGAAGGTACTCTTAGTGTTGCCATTTCACTGAGGAAAACACTGAGGCCCATAGAGAAGTTAAATCTCTTGTCTAATTCACACAGCCAGCATGTCAATTGGACCAGGTTTCAAACCCAGGCGTCTGACTGCAGGGACCCTGGCTTTTAGCCACACTGTCCTGTGAAGAAGAGTGAGCTGGGCTGGAGATGGAGACCTGGGGGCTACTGACCCCAAAGCCTCGAGAGTGGGTTTTCTCAAGAATGGATATAGGGTGATAAGAAAAGAGAGAGAAATGTGGGCCCTGAGAAATACAACTAGCAAAGGGAATGGCTTAGAAGACGGAGCAAGAGTGCTCACCAGTGGGAAGGATGTGTGGCAGGAGTGTAAGGAGGGAGCAGCCTTGGAAAGGCTGGAAAACAAATGCGTCCCTGTCCCAAGGGACCCAGTCTTCAGGGTCAGGGAGGAGGTGAAGCACTCCTCAGGAGTCTGACTGTGGACACTGAAGGTGTAGGCCTCAGTATTGCTATGTCTAAACCCATTGCTGAAACATGAAAACTTTACTGGTGTATCCAATTAACACTTCTCCTTCTCACTGAAGACCAAGATCCTTTCTCCCGGGAGAGCGCTCAAGTTTATTTGCAACAGTGAAAGGTCTAATTGTTTCTATAAATTGTAACACCCTATTAACGCCGGAGACATGCCAGACACAGAAAAGCCAATTTGCTTACCCCTTCTTCCCTCTGGAGTGACGACCCTGGGAAAGTTCCCTCTAGAGATACAGTGAGCTGTGCTGACAAGTTGACACCAGGAGCCTCCCCCTTACTTTCTGACCCACAGTCTACTCCAGTTATACAAACTGGGTCACGTGGTTGGAAATAGAAGAATGACATATATTTTCATCTTATATGTATAATCTTTTTATGTATGTTATTAAGGGGTGTGTCCATGACTTGAGTCCTTCAGTTATAAAAGAAAGTGTTGAAATAGGGACATTGAGCTACAAGTGGAGGGGGCGTTCTGAAGGGACTTCTGGCCCAGGAGGGGAGGGCACTTGCCACTCATCCCATGGCAGACAGAGTTTATCAGGAAAGGACTTCTTGTGAGATTTCTGGGTGTGGGAATACGAGAGGTTAGAGGTGGGCAGGATCTGATTTTAAAACAGAAAATTCGTTTGTAAATGAAAGTAGTCCTAACCATTGCTTTTCTTTTTAAACACAACAGTCTAGTGGGATCATTCATTTTAAACATTTTCTTTGAGGTCAACAGTGACCTGGCAATGCAGTGGTCTCAGACCTTTCCCCTGGGGCTGTTCTTTCTCCCCAAGCAGTTTCCTCTCAAAAACTGTAAATTCTTAGGCTTTTCTATCTCCCTGACAGCTCATTAGCTATCACAGGAAGATAGATTTTCATCTGCAGGCTGCCAGGGCAGAGAAAATGTTTATTAATAGATTTCTCCTCAGGACATAAGCTCTAATTGGCTCTCAGATTTGTTGCTTTAGCTCCCGTATTCAACAGCCTGAATGAAGGCTGCTCTCAAGTGTTTTAAAGGCCCTAGTTTTGGGGGTGGTATGGTTGAAGGATGTTGTACAGTTAGTTAGACTTGAGTTTTCACCCTTGCAGAGGCAAGTTTTTTTTTTTTTTTTTTAACCCATCTGGACCTCTAGTTGCTCATCAGGAAGACAAGACAATGTACCCCACCGGACCCTTGTAAGAATTCAACATAATGATATAAATTAAGGATCTAGCACTATGCCTGACAAAGATAGGGAACTCAATTCCTAAATTCCTGTTATCTGCCACTGTCCATTCTCCTGTTCTCTTTCTTCCTCAACCTTCCTTCTCTTATTTCTTTCTTCCTGACATTAAAAGGACCAATTTCTGATTGTTCCTCCTTGAAACAAATGAGCTATGCATGGAGAAGTAAGACAGTCCTATGGGAGAGAATACAAAGGAGCATCAACCAGCCCCGCTCGTGACTCTCCTACAGTGGCCCCAGCTAACTCAGGCCCTGGACAGATGACATAGCAAGATTTTGTGAATTAGCATGTCCCCTAGCTGTCGTCCTGAAGGGGGTACCTCACTGATGTTCCATTCCTGTGATACACAGTTCTTTTGCTGTTGAAGCAAACTTGATTCCTGTCTGCCTTTTGACTTCAGAGTAGCTGAGTGAATTTGGATGCTTTCCTCTCTGTGTTCATCTTTCTGGACACTCTGGGGAGACCTACTCACCCTGGGAGAGGCTGTGATAGGTTCTTCCTGTGGCTCTTTAGTGTGTCTTCATGTGGCCGGCCACTGAGACACAGAGTCAAGAGACAGGTTGCCATCATTTCTTTTTCATTGTCTAATGAATCAAGAATAGGCATGTTGGCTCAGATTCAGTAGGATTGCCACATGGGGAGATACAGCTCCCATATGTACAGAACAATGAAAACTCATTGTAGGTCTCTAACCAACTTGATCTATCCTAAGGTGACTTTAAAACCCAGGGAGTGGTGATTAGGACCATGTGTTTGTAAATCTGAAAGATATTTCCCACAGGTTTTGAATTAAGAAAATTAGAAAACTATGGGTACCATGGATTTTTCTGTTGGGTTGGTCACAGCCCCACCCAACAATTTTGGAAAGCCAGTGTTATGATATCGGATTCTATTTTCACTTTCAACGTTATATCTGAGCCAGCTAAAAATATTTATTTTTATACCAAGCATTATATGTTCCACATGTTCTATAGAGTCTGCTTCTCTAGGTAAATTCCATTCTATCTAAACTTATTAGTCACTGGTATAGTCAACCTCAAATATATTAATATATTGCTTTTTATTTAAGATCTATTATCTGTTTTTAATTTTCATGCAGAGCTAACTTCCTCAAAGAGTTGTCTTTGTCTTATTCAGTTAATTGTACCTGAGGTTTAACACATAGTAAAATGAAATTTTGACTTCTTAATCTGAAGGGTGACAGCAAGAAGGTGCCCTGGGCTACGATTCAGAATTAAACTTATTTATTCAAAAAATAAATGTAGCTTTTACACTTTACACTTTTCCCTCAGTGATGAATTAATCTCTCTCTTCTCTCTCTTCTCTACGTGCTTTATAAGTCATTTAATTCTAGTAATAACTCCATGTAGAGAGATTATTATTGCCCCCATTTTACAGATGGAAAGCTGAGGCAGAGACTAAGTAATTTACCCACTATCGTATAGCTAATAAGTGGCAAAGCCTGGATAGTCTCTTGTCCTTATTTATTTTAGTTCTGTTTTTATTTGGTTTCACTAGTCAGACCCTAACTTTCCGTATCATATAATTCATTAACATAACAAGATGTCCCTCACATGCGAGCGGATCAAGCCTCACTTTCCAGGAAAGCATGAACTTAGAGCTGTGCTGATCCATTTCACAAAATCCTCTGGTGCCTAGAAGTAAGCATTTGCAAGACATCCAGCTTGATCAAGGGTGCAGGAAGAGCTCCGAGCCGACAGGCCCCCAGGAGTCAAACGTGGAGCCCCTCAAGTGCCGTGGGCTCCGCCACTGGGCACCCAAGCTGTGCAGCCACGTGTGTCCTCGCTCACAGCAAAGTCTAGGTGCTTTCTCTCCATTTTGTTCCTGTGTCTAACTCCTTGTCACTTTTTCTGCTAAGCTGTATTTTCTCTTCTGTGCTTCTTAACTCAGCCCTGAAACCAAGTGCTTCCTGCTCTCGTTCACCCTTGCCTATTTAGGAGCAAACTCCCTCTGTCCCATTTGCCAGCCGAGAGCACTCCAGTGGAGAGAACACTTCTGGGCATTCTGCCTGGTGTGAGGCCAGAATGTGCTACTTAAAGAGGAGCTTCCTGTAATGCTCAGAAAACAACCTTTCTGGCCCTTTCATGCAGCCCCTGCCCTGTTTTTAGTTCAACTGGTAAGAAAAGAAAGACATATACATTTGTAACTGGGATTCTAGAATCACTGGGCTGCTGGAACCCCATATATCCTGATTATTTAATCTGGCTTCTGTTTCTGAATGACGCACACTTGAGTATATCAGCCCTGAAATCATGAGATTCTGTCCTATTTGAAAAGACTCTCATGTGGGGACTGAGGACATATGGGAAATGTCTTTCCTGTATCCTCAATTTTGCTGTGAACCTTAAATTGCTCTAAAAAAAACCCCACAAAGTCTCAGTACACACAAATACATATTGTGGTGACCAATGTGGCTAGAATAGAGGGAATAGAAAAAATTTCCTAGAAAATAAAGCCAAAGAATTATGTAGAGAAAAAGGCTCTAAGAAGAGGAATTCCCTCGTCTGTCATGTGACAGACATCTTTTATGTTTGCTGGGCTGAACCTTAGTCTTCTCTTTATCTAGCTTTGGCTCATTTATCAGATCTCAATAGAATCATAAATTCCTAAGAAAACCTTTAGATCCCCATGTAGTTTAATGGCCACGTCAAGCACTCATTATACTCTGTACTCTTTCATAACACTCAACATGAATAAGATAGAAGGATTAATTTGGAATTGTTGGCTTAATGCCTGAGTTCCTCCAAATGAAATAAGTTCCAGAAGATCAGAGCTGCATCTCTCATGCTCATCATCTACGTTCCAACACCTCTCCCTGCACCTGACACTCATGAGTTGCTGGAAAAGTACTTGTCAAAAGATCATTAAATTCAGTAGATTGAGGAGAAAGAAAGTGAAGCTTTTAGCTGATCTTCAACTGGTTTTCACACAAGGATATTAATGATCAGTTCCTCTCTCCCCTATCTCAGGAAGATACCTGGCCCAGAAGAAATATATAAGTAAATGCAGTAATTAACCCTTCTCACAAAGTGTTCCCTCGCTGTGAGTGGCTTCTCAGGCTGAGCTTCTCAGACAAAGAATGGTCAGTGGTCATTCTCCAGTGGTCAGCGACCCTCAGTGAAGAAAAGTCCAGTAGGTGGTCACCACTTCATGACTCTGGAGGTCCAGATACCATAGAAGTAGCCATTTTAGATCAGCTTGTTGTCCCTTTTCTAGTTTTTACAAACCTAAAACAGTGACAAACTTTATTTTGGGGGGCTCCAAAATAACTGCAGATGGTGACTGCAGCCATGAAATTAAAAGACACTTCCTCCTTGGAAGAAAAGTTATGATCAACTTATATAGCATATTAAAAAGCAGAGACATTACTTTGCCAACAAAGGTCTGTCTAGTCAAAGCTATTGTTTTTCCAGTAGTCATGTATGGATGTGAGAGTTGGACTATAAAGAAAGCTGAGTGCCAAAGAATTGATGCTTTTGAAGTGTGGTGTTGGAGAAGACTCTTGAGAGTCCCTTGGACTGCAAGGAGATCCAACCAGTCCATCCTAAAGAAGATCAATCCTGAGTATTCATTGGAAGGACTGATGTTGAAGCTGAAGCTCCAATACTTTGACAACCTGATGTGAAGAACTGACTCAATGGAAAGACCCTGATGCTGTGAAAGATTGAAGGCATGAAGAGAAGGGGACGACAGAGGATGAGATGGTTGGATGGTATCACTGACTCAATGGACATGAGTTTGAGTAGGCTCCAGAAGTTGATGATGGACAGGGAAACCTGGCGTGCTACAGTCCATGGGGTTGCAAAGAGTTGGACACGACGGAGCAACTGAACTGAACTGAAATTTGTCTTGATGGCCTTCTCTGATCAAACTCTGCCTGTTGTATTAATGTTTAATAACAGTGACTATAGGCTTTTATTGTTTCAGTTCGGTTCAGTCACTTTGTTGTGTTCAACTCTTTGCCACTCCACAGACTGCAGCAGACCAGGCTTCCCTGTCCATCACCAACCCCTGGAGCTTGCACAGACTCATGTCCATTGAGTCAGTGATGCCGTCCAACCATCATCCTCTGTCGTCCCCTTCTCCTGCCTTCAATCTTTCCCAGCATCAGGGTCTTTTCCAGTGGGTCAGTTCTTCACATCAGGTGGCCAAAGTCCTGGAGCTTCAGCTTAAGCATCAGTCCTTCCAATGAATATTCAGGATTGATCTTCTTTAGGATGGACTGGTTGGATCTCCTTGCAGTCCAAGGGACTCTCAAGAGTCTTCTCCAATACCACAGTTCAAAAGCATCAATTCTTTGGCACTCAGCTTTCTTTATAGCCCAGCTCTCACATCCATACATGACTACTGGAAGAACAATAGCTTTCACTAGATGGACCTTTGTCAGCAAAGTAATGTCTCTGCTTTTTAATATGCTGTCTAGGTTGATCATAGCTTTTCTTCCAAGGAGCAAGCATCTTTTATTGTTTAATCTTCTCTAATCATAAAGTTCTTTTTTGTACTGGTTGTTTCAGAAATCTGATTAAGATCTTTTAGATTCTATACATCTGTGTCTCTTTTGCTGTCTTGTATACAGGGTTATCGTTACCATCTTTCTAAATTCCATATATATGTGTTAGTATACTGTATTGGTGTTTTTCTTTCTGGCTTACTTCACTCTGTATAATCGGCTCCAATTTCATCCACCTCATTAGAACTGATTCAAATGTATTCTTTTTAATGGCTGAGTAATATCCATTGTGTATATGTACCACAGCTTTCTTATCCATTCATCTGCTGATGGACATCTAGGTTGTACAGATGTATACAACAGACTTTTGGACTCTGTGGGAGAGGGAGAGGGTGGGATGATTTGGGAGAATGACATTGAAACATGTATAATATCATGTAAGAAACAAATCACCAGTCTAGTTTCGATGCAGAATACAGGATGCCTGGGGCTGGTGCACTGGGATGACCCAGAGAGATGGTATGGGGAGGAAGGTGGGAGGAGGGTTCAGGATTGGGAACTCATGTACACCCGTGGTGGATTCATGTTGATGTATGGCAAAACCAATACAGTATTGTAAAGTAAAATAAATTTAAAAAAGATATTTTAGATTTAGCAGTTAATAATATTTAATCTGTTTATTCTTAAATGCAGTCAGCTATGGAATATTGCTTGTTTCCATGCTCAGAAGCTTGGTCTGTGTTATAATGTGTACTTTTCAACTTATTCTCAGGGATTTTACGACGTTTGATTTTTGTTCTGGAAGTTTTATGAAGGGCTTCTGGCCAAGAGTGAAGCTTCTGACCATGGCATTTTTGAGTCTGGAGAAATTGTAATTTCTCTCCTTGAAGATGAAAGGTAACCTTGCTCCTTCTTCAGAAGAATCTAGGAGATTATTACACATTCACCAGGCTTTATGAAATCTATTTTATTTCCTTTCATATTTCTAAAGCCTTCACCTTCAAAGAGAGCAAGTTTACATTATTTCATAAGAAAAAGAAATTTACCTCTGATCTGATAAATTATTGTCATCTTAGTATTTTCTGCCATATTACCTTTTCCATGGAGATCTTAAGGAGCAAACATGAACTCTGTGGCTTTGGGTATAAAAAGTGGGCTAAACCACTCATAAATGTGTGATGCCTCCCACTCACAAAAATAAGAAATGGACAAGGACAAAATCCAGTCACATATACATTCAAGTTTGTCTCCTGGAAAATAGTAAATTCCTATTCGCCATGACTCCAGAAGTGTGTGTATCTCTACTTAGAAATAGCTATAGTCTATCTCTCAGGAAAACTGGAAAACCAACCTCACTCATTTTGAACAATGTCAGGGGTAGAGAGGGGCAAGAAGTCATCTTTCACAAAATGGACAGAAAGCGCTCAGAAATCTGTCTGATCAAGTCCCACCAGAAGCACAGGCCCTCTGTGTTTGGAGCGCACATTTTCTTTCTCCAAATGAGAGTATTTGATGCCAAAGCCTTTGACTGTGTGGATCACAATAAACTGCGGAAAATTCTGAAAGAGTTGGGAATACCAGACCACCTGACCTGCCTCTTGAGAAATCTGTATGCAGGTCAGGAAGCAACAGTTAGAACTGGACATGGAACAACAGACTGGTTCCAAATAGGAAAAGGAGTACGTCAAGGCTGTATACTGTCACCCTGCTTATTTAACTTCTATGCAGAGTACATCATGAGAACGCTGGACTGAGAAACACAAGCTGGAATCAAGATTGCCAGGAGAAATATCAATAACCTCAGATATGCAGATGACACCACCCTTATGGCAGAAAGTGAAGAGAAGCTAAAAAGCCTCTTGATGAAAGTGAAAGAGGAGAGTGAAAAAGTTGGCTTAAAGCTCAACATTCAGAAAACGAAGATCATGGCATCCAGTCCCATCACTTCATGGGAAATAGTTGGGGAAACTGGAAACAGTGTCAGACTTTATTTTTTTGTGCTCCAAAATCACTGCAGACGGTGACTGCAGCCATGAAATTAAAAGACGCTTACTCCTTGGAAGGAAAGCTATGATCAACCTAGATAGCATATTCAAAAGCAGAGACATTACTTTGCCGACTAAGGTCCGTCTAGTCAAGGCTATGGTTTTTCCAATAGTCATGTATGGATGTGAGAGTTGGACTGTGAAGAAGGCTGAGCACCAAAGAATTGATGTGTTTGAACTGTGGTGTTGGAGAAGACTCTTGAGAGTCCCTTGGACTGCAAGGAGATCCAATCAGTCCATTCTGAAGGAGATCAGCCTTGGGATATCTTTGGAAGGAATGATGCTAAAGCTGAAACTCCAGTACTTTGGCCATCTCATGCGAAGAGTTGACTTATTGGAAAAGATTTTGATGCTGGGAGGGATTGGGGGCAGGAGGAGAAGGGGACGACAGAGGATGAGATGGTTGGATGGCATCACTGACTTGATGGATGTGAATGTAAGTGAACTCTGGGAGTTGGTGATGGACAGGGAGGCCTGGCATACTGCAATTCATGGGGTCGCAAAGAGTCGGACAAGACTGAGCGACTGAACTGAACTGAGGAGGTGAGCGGAGAAAGTGGAGAGGAATTCAAGGCAGGTCCCTGGACTGCCAGGAGAGCTGGACAGTCCAGCTCTCCTGGACTGTTTATGATCTAAGACATATTCACAATGGGGGCTTTTCTATTTCTGAGCCTTACATGCTTCAAAATATACACATCAAAAGCATCACATATTCCCTGTAGCAAACCTCAAAGCTAAAAGTCTCCCTTAAATTGAGGCTTTTCACCTCTGACACAAGAAACTGTCAAATCCCTCACAGCTGCCTTTGTGTAATGGAGTATTCCATCTGCCCTGGCTCCATGAGTGATAACACAAATCACCCACACTCAGCTCTAGCTTTTCCCAAGGAAACATTAATTCAGACTTTTCCCTTACCTCTTATAAAGAACCCATAAAGCTGCCTGACCACGCAACAAAGAGATGTTCAAAAGCAAAGAAAATGATACTAAAATTACATTTGTTTTCTTTTCCTTTTTCTTAGTTTTTTTAAGCCTCTTTTTAATGCTCACCTCCCCTCCTCTGAGCTATTTTCCTGAATTATCTCAAGTAAGAACTCTCTGTCCTGGCTTCAAACATTTTTCATCAAAAGGGGAACATTTTCAAAAAGGGAAGTCATAAATATTCTCCTAGACACAAAATAGGCACTTCTGAAACGTGAAAGACAGACTGGATTTTTACAAATGAGTTTGCTCCGTATATTAGAATCCTTCTCAAAGTAAGTTTTTCAAGAGACCATAGCTGCATTTCCACCCCAGTAGTTCAACAGTCTTCCCAACATCATTTGAGCAACAGGATAAGTGCAGAATTCCTGGCCTTGGAGACTCACATCTGAGACTATTCTTGTGAAAAATTGCATTTTCTTTGCTTTCAGAGAGTCAAAGAGTATGATTAGGACTTCAACTTTTTCTTGCCCAGTGATTTTGAAGTATTATAATTTTTGACAGTGTGTGCATAGGTAGTATATAGTATTTATTAAACTTCACTTTATTGCACTTTACAGATATTGCACTTTTTACAAATTGAAGTTTTGTGGCTACCCTGCATTGTCAGATGATTAGCATTTTTATTAGCAGGAAGTATTTTTAAATTAAGGTGTGTACAATTTTAATTCATAAGGCTATTGCAAATGTAATAGAGTATAGTGTAATGTAAATATAACTGTTCTATGCACTGGGAAGCTAAAAAGCTCATGTGACTTGCTTCATTGTGATATTCACTTTATTACAGTGGCCTGGAACCAGATCTGCAGTATCTCAGAGTGTCTGTATAAAATTGGTGTTCATATATGTACTGTAGATGTGTAACATTCAGAGTTGTGTTTTGTTTCTACCATGATTTTCTGTTTAATATGTCCTTTTTTAGTTAGCATCCCTTTGTCTGGTATCTCAGAAAATGAAGGATGCCGTTAAATTCATTAAAGGACAACGTGGTGCATGACAGAAATTGCCCAGACAACACATTAGGACTTGTGGCAGGAGTAGGTTTGGCCTCAAATAGAAATAGATTTGAACCAAATCTTAGCCTGTTTCTAGTGCTATGTTCTAGAGGCAATTTTTTTAACCTCTATGAGCCTCAGTGTATTTATTTACAAAATAAAGCCAGTAATTCTGCATGTATCATAGGATTTTTACCAAGATTGGACTACATATTTCTAAAATACCCTGATTAATGACTGTCATATGTGAGCTCATGA
The DNA here is from genome assembly GCF_032405125.1 of Capricornis sumatraensis. Taxonomy (NCBI): domain Eukaryota; kingdom Metazoa; phylum Chordata; class Mammalia; order Artiodactyla; family Bovidae; genus Capricornis; species Capricornis sumatraensis. Next base: position 37,286,904 of record NC_091080.1, on the reverse strand, counting down.
AAATAGTAGTTTGACTTAATACTAATAATCATAATGACCCAACAGGAGTGTTGCAAGAGTGAGTATGCAGCTTTGGTGCAACTTGCTCTGTGAACCTGTGAGAGCCACAGCTCCTAAGCATCTCATCCAGGCTTTGATCTTCCACATCCTTGAGGACAGGAGGATGTCCGTCCACCACAGGAGGGCAGATTGGTCCTGTGGCAGCCGTGACACACGCTGCAGCTAGCAAGTGGTAGAGTGCTTGTGACTAGCAGAAGACAGGTGGGGTACCTGCTGGTTTGCAAGCTCAGAGGAAGGCCTATTAGTCCCTGATATAGCCTTAACCTAAGCCTCCAAGAACTCAGATCCAAAAGCACATTCTTAACCATGTCATTTCCCAAGAGAGACTCCTACGTTACCTCTCAGAAGTGTCTGATTTTCCATGCCCAGGCACGTGACAAATGCTCCAAATTTCTCATCACGTATCCTCCACCATGCATAAGGCACATGCACAAATTGTTCCCAGCCATTACACTGGGCTCCCAGCAAGCTGCAGATGAGTTCTAAATTCAAATAGAAACTTTGGATAAATGCCACTATTTGAGTATCCTATGGGATTAAATCATGCTGATTGTCACCTAAGTCTTATTGAGAGTGGAGTGGGGATATAAGTCAACCAGCCAGTCAGTTGATCAATACATCCAACAACCTGACTGCACCAGGAGCATCACCTTGCACAGAGATGTCTCCTGAGTGTGAGCATTCCCTATTCATTCCAGATCTTGACCCAAAACTTACCCTGCATTCCACAGCCTGTGGGTCCATCTATCCTAGTGACTTTCTAAGGCTTTAGCTAAAACACAACCCACATCGAGGGCTGTGATACTCATTCTAACCGTTTTAGATCCTTCCCAGAGGTGGATACCATAATCTGTTCTCTCAGTCACTGTCTAGAATCTGGCTGTAAATGCAGATATCCCAGAACCACAACCTAGTATTATTTCATAGATCACAATCTCTGTATCTTGTATATTATATTGGAATTCCTACTATGGATAGTTCTTGAAATAATGTCTACTGTTTGGATATAATTTTGTCCTGAGTTTCAGCTCTGTCTTACAAGGGGCAACAATTGCAGGTGGGTTTGTAGATAGGGAAAAAAATGGAAACAGTGACAGACTTTATTTTCTTGGGCTCCAAAATCACTGCAGATGGTGACTGCAGCCATTAAATTAAAAGGTGCCTTCTCCTTGGAAGAAAAGCTATGACAAACCTAGACAGCATATTACAAACAGAGACGTTACTTTGCCAACAAAAGTCTGTCTAATCAAAGCTATGGTTTTTCCTGTAGTCATGTATGGATGTGACAGTTGGACCATAAAGAAAGCTGAGCGCCAAAGAATTGATGCTTTTGAATTGTGGTGTTGGAGAAGACTCTTGAGAGTCTCTTGGACTGCAAGGAGATCAAACCAGTCAATCCTAACAGGAATCAGTCCTGAATATTCATTGGAAGGACTGATGCTGAAGTTGAAGCTCCAGTACTTTGGCCACCTGATATTAAGAACTGACTCATTGGGAAAGACCCTGATGCTGGGAAAGATTGAAGGTGAGAGGAGAAGGGGGTGACAGAGGATGAGATGGTTGGATGGCATTAGCAAATCGATGGACATGAGTTTGAGCAAGCTCCGGGAGTTGGTGATGGACAGGGAAGCCTGGCATGGGGTTGCAAAGAGTCAGACACTACTGAGCAACTGAACTGAACTTGTTCCCCCAAAGCACGCACCTTGCTTTTGTGAGCAGAACCTTTCCTGAGCTCAGCTCATTAGGCACTTACATTGGTCTGAGGTCCCTACCTGTCCCCAGTAGGTATGAACCTGTCTTATTATTACACCAGACAAGTTAGATATCTTTCTAACCAGCTCTAGATAAAAATTCTAACCACATGATCATTGCATGTAATGTTTGTCTTACAAACTCCAGTTAGCTTTCCCTAACCACCAAAATGTCACATCTTCAATGAATTAAGTCAGCATCACCAAATGCTTCCATTTTATATCCATCTTACTGCAGTTCTTTGTTTTATCATTAATTTGTAAGTAATTCCACTTAGAGGGTGAGTTCCTGGAGTACAGGCACAGCGTCTAAATTACCTTTACATCTCTAGTTCTATTCTAACACCTAGTAGGTGCTTAATGGATGTTCATTAAACAAATGGACGAATAAGGTGCTCTTAAATTTCATAATTGTAGAATCTGTTAAATAACTCATTTAATTCTGAAGTCAATAATTGCCAAAAGGTAGAGAAAGAAATTGCATACACTGTCTCTGTTTTCCTCATGCTTTTTCCATAACAATGAGTTGTTGCTCTGTCTTTTATAAATGTTAAAAACAAAAACAGAATAAGTGCAGCTGCTGCTGCTGCTAAGTCGCTTCAGTCGTGTCAGACTCTGTGCGATCCCATAGATGGCAGCCCACCAGGCTCCGCAATCCCTGGGATTCTCCAGGCAAGAACACTGGAGTGGGTTGCCATTTCCTTCTCCAGTGCATGAAAGTGAAAAGTGAAAGTGAAGTCGCTCAGTCGTGTCTGACTCTGGTGCCATTTATTGAGTGCTTGCTGCTAGCCATGTCCCACACTGAGGGATTAGATACATCAGCTCAGTTAATTGTCCTTCACATCCTGCCTTGTTTCCATGTTAAGGAAAAAGAAACAGTGATGCATCTGTTCTATCCATGCCTGAGAAACAGGGCTTATTGAGTGAGGGAGAAATACTCTCTTTTCCAAGCATCAATGTGTCAAACTTTATTTTCATTTGATTCTCTGGGCAGGGTTCAATCCCTGAGCACACTAAACTTGTACTATTCTCTCTTCTTAGACCAGAAGCAAACAAGAATCAAGAGGTGAAACTAAGATATGAATCTGATTTTCTGACTTTACTTCAGGATAAGACTGCTGACCCTACTAGTGTGTCATAGCTAAAACTATTACACTTTGACTTTCGTCAGCTGCTCAGGGATAAAACTGGTTTTCAGTCCATTTCCTTAGTGTCACAGGTATCAGACATCTTTGATCAGTGGCCATGTGAGCGCTCAGGAAGAAAGATATTAACCATTCAGTTAGATCATCTGGATCATCTGGCAATCAGTAATACGGGAAATATTGTAGACAGGTCAGCCATCAAGCATAGTCTGCTGCCTGAGTTAGAAGACTGGATTTCCCTTGTGTGGATAAGAAATAATCTGGTCCTTAACTTTGATCTGAATATACTTTACAAGGGAGAGTTCAGAGTCTTCAGACCAAAAATATTACATACTAACTCTGAGATCTCATACCTGGAGTCCTAACGCAATTTTCTACCATGCAGAAGTAACATATTAGAAAACAAAATACAGTTTGCCAGGAATAGTTCAAATGTTAGTAATACAAGATCTCATATTTGTGTAAAGGTAGCACATTGGCTCTTTCCTTTAGTTTTGAATTTGACTTTGAAATCATACTTATATACTTGCAAGCACAAAATCCATAAAGAATGTAATAACAAGCTGAGTCTAGGCTGGAAAGAGTCTAGCAACCGTATCCTTTCCCCTGACAGCAAGCCAGAACAGGTAGCTCCTGTGAGGTTGTGGAGTGAAATGGGCCAGTGTTGGATAGCGACAAATAGCTTAATTTTGCTGTACCTTGAATTTCTGAAACCATGAAAAATCTCGGCAGCTTTGCTATTGGCAAAGAATGATAACCTTGTTCCGCTAAAACAGCTTTTCACACAGCAGGCTCCAGGAGCTTTTCTGTGGAGCATAACTCATCTCTGCAGAGTGGGGCAAAAGCAGGCAGAAGAGGAACATCAGATCAGATGACTGCGTTCAGCTGTCTTCCATATAAAATACCTGTGCTCTTCAGTCCTAGGAAAAACCCCAGGCTCCAAAATCTCAACTTTGTTTTCAGTCTTGGACATCAAACTTATAATCTTTGTTCCTCATTTACACATTTCTCCGCAAAGGATTAGACTTTGGATCAGAGAATTCTCTGCCCCTTTACCATGTCAGTGCTCATAACCCATCCATCACTTTAAATCAGGAAAGGGCCTCGACTATCAAAAATAATATGTGAAAATGGAAAAAAAAAATGCGTCCATATTAAAGTGAAAGAAAGTGAAAGTGAAAATGAAAGTGAAGTTGCTCAGTCACTTGTTAGTCACTCAGTCATGTCCGACTCTTTGCGACCCCATGGATTATAGCCCACCAGGCTCCTCTGTCCATGGGATTCTCCAGGCAAGAATACTGGAGTGGGTTGCCATTTCCTTCTCCAGGGGATCTTCCCAACCCAGGGATCAAACCCGGGTCTCCCACATTGCGGGCGGACGCTTTACCATCTGAGCCACCATCCATGTTACAATACTAGTAATTATGTATTTCAAAATATCTCATAAGCACCAAATGACCTTCAGTAGTCATCAGCTACAGCCAAAATCTGAATCACATTGACCATCGCATATGTAATGTTTATTCTACAAATTGCAATGACCAAGAGTTGCTAAAAGCCCTTCCCCACCCACCACATATCTTATTACCAGTTGTCACGCAAATGCCCTGAGTAAATGACACTGAGTGCTTCTTCATTTTCCCTCTACTTTAGTTTTGTTTTCTGATTAAAAGAAGCAAAAAACACTAACCATCTGATTTACCACAAATCCAAATATGATATATGCTACCACTGCTGCTGCTAAATTGCTTCAGTCATGTCCGACTCTGTGCGACCCCATAGATGGCAGCCCACCAGGCTCCTCCGTCCCTGGGATTCTCCAGGCAAGAATGCTGGAGTGGGTTGCCATTTCCTTCTCCACTAATATGATGTATAAGTACATTTAATGAACTTATGTTTATGAACACACTTTTTTACAATATGAAAAATAATAAGCTAAAATAGATTCATGCAAACATTGTAGTTGTCTTTCATTTGGAGTAAAATTTTGGCCCAGCCTATAAAATCTATATTAAAAGAGTTAGTTCAGTTCAGTTCAGTTCAGTCACTCAGTCGTGTCCGACTCCTTGCAACCCCATGAATTGCAGCACGCCAGGCCTCCCTGTCCATCACCAACTCCCAGAGTTCACTCAGATTCACGTCCATCGAGTCGGTGATGCCACCCAGCCATCTCATCCTCTGTCATCCCCTTCTCCTCCTCCCCCCAATCCCTCCCAACATCAAAGTCTTTTTTTTTTTTTTCTAGTTTATTTATTTTTTTCTTTTCTTTTCTTTATTTATTTTTTTTAAATTTTGAAATCTTTAATTCTTACATGAGTTCCCAAACCTGAACCCCCCTCCCACCTCCCTCCCCATAACATCTCAGTGGGTCATCCCCATGCACCCACCCCAAGCATGCTGTATCCTGCGTCAGACATAGACTGGCGATTCAATTCTTACATGATAGTATACATGATAGAATGGCATTCTCCCAAATCATCCCACCCTCTCCCTCTCCCTCTGAGTCCAAAAGTCCGTTATACACAGCTGTGTCTTTTTTCCTGTCTTGCATACAGGGTCGTCATTGCCGTCTTTCTAAATTCCATATATATGTGTTAGTATAGTGTATTGGTGTTTTTCTTTCTGGCTTACTTCACTCTGTATAATCGGCTCCAGTTTCATCCATCTCATCAGAACTGATTCAAAGGAATTCTTTTTAACGGCTGAGTAATACTCCATTGTGTATATGTACCACTGCTTTCTTATCCATTCATCTGCTGATGGACATCTAGGTTGTTTCCATGTCCTGGCTATTATAAACAGTGCTGCAATGAACATTGGGGTACATGTGTCTCTTTCAATTCTGGTTTCCTCGGTGTGTATGCCCAGCAGTGGGATTGCTGGGTCATAAGGTAGTTCTATTTGCAATTTTTAAAGGAATCTCCACACTGTTCTCCATAGTGGCTGCAAGCAACTGACAAACAACTAATCTCAAAAATATACAAGCAACTTATGCAGCTCAATTCCAGAAAAATAAATGACCCAATCAAAAAATGGGCCAAAGAACTAAATAGACATTTCTCCAAAGAAGACATACAGATGGCTAACAAACACATGAAAAGATGCTCAACATCACTCATTATCAGAGAAATGCAAATCAAAACCACAATGAGGTACCACTTCACACCAGTCAGAATGGCTGCAATCCAAAAATCTGCAAGCAATAAATGCTGGAGAGGGTGTGGAGAAAAGGGAACCCTCAAAGTCTTTTCCAATGAGTCAACTCTTCACATGAGGTGGCCAAAGTACTGGAGTTTCAGCTTTAGCATCATTCCTTCCAAAGAAATCCCAGGGCTGATCTCCTTCAGAATGGACTAGTTGGATCTCCTTGCCTTAGATGTGGTAAACAACTTGAACAAAGGAAACTTTGCTTATTATTAATAAAACTAGAAAGGAGATAGACTCAAAATTGAGTGAGATTTGTATTCTCTTTGCAATGTGGCAACATTTTAAACAAGATAATGCCATTTCCTCCCCTTCAGTAAACAGCTATCAGTTCATGAGTCACTCTGTAAGCCTTCTACAACTGGGCTCATAAATACCATCCATCATCTGTTGCCCAAACTTATGAAATCCTTGCCAACATCACTTTAGGACTTAAATTTCTACCTGTTTATTTTCTTCCCTTGGAAGAAAACTAAAACAATAAAATTCCTGCATAGACTTGTAGAATGTTATAACAGGGACAAAAACAAACTAAAACATTTTTATGCCAGTTTATTCTCAACAGTTATATTAATAATGTTTTTCTGATTAATGATAATGCTTTTCCAAAAGAAAACCACAATGAATCTTTTTTAGTCCAAGTTTAACAGAAATTATTCTTTATCTGAGGTAACTCCAGATGATTCATTTAGAATTACCAAGATTGTCAATATATATACACATATACAGTCATATATATAATATACATACACACATGAAACCTCACAGATTTATATTTCCAGAAACTTCACAGATTTCATTTGACTACCAGCATTTTAATTGAGCATAAACTGCTGCTGCTGCTAATCACTTCAGTCGTGTCCGATTCTGTGCAACCCCATAGACAGCAGCCCACCAGGCTCCACCATCCCTGGGATTCTCCAGGCAAGAACACTGGAGTGGGTTGCCATTTCCTTCTCCAATGCATGAAAGTGAAAAGGGAAAGTGAAGTTGCTCAGTCATGTCCAACTCTTAGCGACCCCATGGACTGCAGCCTACCAGGCTCCTCCATCCATGGGATTTTCCAGGCAAGAGTACTGGAGTGGGGTGCCATCGCCTTCTCCGACCATAAACTAGTGACTTCTAATTTAATCATCAGGCCAGGCTCATATATTCAAATAATGTTATCATTCAAAGTGAGATAATATGTTGGAAAGTTTTTCTTTTTCCCTTTTTGTATTAAGGTATAATTTACATACAGTGAAAATCATCACTTGTTTTAGTATACAGTTTCTATGAGTTTTGACAAGGGTGTACAGTCATGTCTCCACTACCATAATAAAGATGTGGAAAGGTTCTGTCACCCTTCCCCCTAAAATGTCCCTTATACTTTGTAGTCAACTCCTTTTCTCACCTCCTAGCACTTAGCTACCGCAAATGTTTTCTGTCTCCATAGTTTTGTATTTGAAAAAAAGAATGTTATATAACTGATATATTAGAGTATGCCCCTCTTTGAGTCTGGCTTCATTAACTTAGAAAAATGGATTTAAGATTCATCCCACATTGTTTCAAAAATCGGAAGGTCAAAAGAGCAGGACTGGGGTGCTGACAGAAGGAAGGCATACAAACTTGGCAGCGCACACAACCCTCTCGGCACAGCCGAAAGAAGAACAAATAACCCCCGTGACAAAGAGTGCAGGCAGTGATAGGAAACAAGGGCACGTAAACCCCACAGCACAGAGAGCGGGCAGGGGGAACCGAAACAAGTCCACACTAGCGCCACGACACAGAGGCCAGCCCGGGGAGCTGAAACAAGTGCACGCAAGCTCCTTGACGCACAGGGTGAGCTTAGGGGACCGAGGGATGTCCACACAAGTCTCTCCGACGCAGGAGGATCCACACAAGCACCTACCTAGCTACCTAGCAAGTTTCGGCCAGCGGCACAGGGCGGGACAGGGGAACAGAAGCACCGGCAAGGATCCCAGGGACAAGCTGGGGGCTGGCAGCACTGCAGTTACGCTGGGAGCGTCACTGTGAAGCAGCTGCGGAAACAGGCCTGACACCGCGAAAGCTAGAACGACTGCCCAAGGCATACCGCAACCATAGACACGCCAAAACCTGCTACCGACACTGCAATGCCCTTCAGAGAGAGGAGATCCAGCTCCATCAACCAGAACATAGGCGCACCTCCGCCAACCAGGCAGACATCACAGGACACTAACCCAACCCCATCCACAGGGGCAGACTCCACAGACAGAAACTATGACCTTGAAAACCCCTTTTTAAAGTTTATTTCTTTTTTCATTTTTTTTCTATTATAAATCACACTGTTTATTCCCCCAACATATCTCCACCTTCACACTAGCATTTAGTGGTGCTGTGTAGTTTTCCTCTTCGTTTTTCTTATTTAAAAAAAAAAAGTCATTTTAAGATTCTTCTTATAAATCACACCGCTTATTTCCCAACATAGTTCCACCATCACATTAGCTTTTTGCAGTGCTGTGGAGTTTTCCTTGTTTAAAAAAAAATCATTTTAAGATTTTTTTCTTTTTTTCTTATAAATCACACGGTTTATTCCTTCTACATATTTCCATCTCCATACTAGCCTTTTGAAGTGCTGTGAAGTTTTCCCCTTTGTGTTTCTTAAAAAAAAAAAAAGCAAGGAAAATTTTCATTTTTTTTTCTTTTTTTCTCTTTCTCAATTTTCTTTTTTCTTGATGAGTTTTTTGGACTTGGTTTGGATATATTCAACTGCTTTTCCTACTATTCTTTACTGGCTGTAGCTATTCCTGAATATATACAAATCTTTTCCACACACGTCTATTCATCTTTGCTTTTCTATTTTTTCTTTTCTCTCTCTCTCTTTTTTTAATCCTCTTCTCCACCCCTTCCTTTTCTCTTTCCCTCCCTTCTCCTCTTTCTTCTCTCTCTCTCTCTCTTTTTATTCTCCCATTTTTCCTTCACTCTTTCTTCTTTCACAAAGTAAGTTAAATTGTTGCGCTCTCTATGCTATATTCCCCAGTTGGCCTTCTGCTCATGCTCAGATTTTCAGATTGAGCATTAGCTAACCCTGCTTTCAACTTTTTGATATCACCTCTGGTTTCCCTTGCTCACCAAGTTAGTCTCTGTACTCTTTTCTTTAGAACGCTTTGGTTATAACTGTATATGTGGGAGTGTGTGTGTATATGTCCCAGTATTTATGTAACATCTACTTTATCCTCACCACTAGAACACAGGCACAAGTCACCCCCAACAAGAAATCAACACTGGCCACCCAACCAACATTTCCCTGCAAGGGCAAAAATCAAAAGGAAGAAATAATACAGCCCTAAAGCCTGGGAAAAGGAGACCTCAAGTGGAGCAAGTTAGGAAAAAAAAAAAAGATGATGAAAAGACAGAGAAATACAACACAAATGAAAGGGCAAAGTAGAAACTCACAAGACCAAATAAACGAAGAGGAAATATATACAAAGTAATCTCCCTGAAAGAGAATTCAGAATAATGATAGTAAAGATGCTCTGAAGACTTGAAAATAGAATGGAGAAAATGCAAGAAGCATTTAACACAGTTAATACAATTACCAAGGATATAAATAAACAATAAGCAGACAGAAATGAATAACACAATTACTGAAGCCAAAAATACTCTGAGAAAGTGAAAGTCACTCAGTCGTGTCTGACTCTTGGTGACTTCCATTGTCTATACAGTCCAGGGAGTTCTCCAGGCCAGAATACTGGAGTGGGTAGCCTTAAAAATACTCTGCTGTTGCTGCTGCTAATTCGCTTCAGTCATGTCCAACTCTGTGCGACCCCAAAGAGAGCAGCCCACCAGGCTCCTCCAGGCAAGAACACTGGGATGGGTTGCATTTCCTTCTCCAATGCATGAAAGTGAAAAGTGAAAGTGAAGTCACTCAAAGAATACTCTAGAAGGAACCAATAGCAGAATAACTGAGGCAGAGGGATGGATAAGTGAGTTGGAAAATAGAATGGTAGAAATAACTGCTGAAGAGAAGAATAAAGGGTAAGGAATGAAAAGAATTGAAGAAAGCCTCAGAGAGCTTTGGGGCAATGTTAAACACATCAGTATTTGAATTATAGGGATCCCAGAAGAAGAAGGAAAAAAGAAAGGCACTGAGAAAATTTTTGAAGAAATTATGGTTGAAAACTTCCCTGACATGGGAAAGGAAATAGTAAAGTCCAAGAGGCACAGAGTCCCCTACAGATTAAACTCAAGAAGAAACACATTGAGGCGCACATTAATCAAGCTAACAGAGATTAAGAACAAAGAAAGAATATTAAAAGCAGCAAGGGAAAAGCAACAAGTAACATACATGGTAAATCCCATACAATTAACAGTGGATCTTTCAGCAGAAATTCTACAGGCCAGAAGGGAATGGCAGGATATATTTAAAATACTGAAAGAGAAAAACCTACAACCACGATAACTATACCTGGCAAAGATCTCATTCAAAGTTGAAGGAGAAATCAAAAGCTTTACAGACAAGCAGAAATTAAGAGAATTCAGCAACACCAAACCAGGCTTGCAACAAATACTAAAGGAACTTACATAGCCAGTAAACACAAGAGAAAGGAAAGACCTACAAAAGCAAATCCAAAACAATCAAGAAAATGCCAGTAGGAACATATGTATCAATAATTACCTTAAATGTAAATGGATTAAATGCACCAACCAAAAGATATAGATGGACTGAATGGATACAAAAACAAGACCCATATAAATGCTAGCCTACAGGAGATCCACTTCAGACCTAGAGACACATACAGACTGAAAGTAAAAGGTTGGAAAAAGATATTCCATGTGAATGGAAACCAAAAGAAACCTGGAGTGGCAATATTTATTTCAGACAAAACAGACTTTAAAGAATGTCATAAGAGACAAAGAAGGACACTACAGAATGATCAAGTGATCAATCCAAGAAGAAGATGTAACAATTGTAAATGTCTGTGCACCCAACATAGGAGCACCTCAATACATAAGGCAAACACTAACAGGCATAAGCGGAGAGATCAACAGCAACACAATAATAATAGGGGACTTTAACACCCTACTATTATCAATGGACAGATCATCAAAACAGAGAATCAATACGGAAAAACACAAACTTTAAGTGAAACATTAGACCAAATGGACCTAATTGATATCTTCAGGACTTTACATCCAAACGCAAAAGAATACTTTCTTCTCAAGTGCACATGGAACATTCTCCAGGATAGATCACATCTTGGGCCACAAATCAAGCCTTAGTAAGCTTAAGAAAATTGAAATTGTATCAAGTATCTTCTCTGACCACAACGCTATGATATCAACTACAAGGGATAAACAGCAAGAAACACAAACTCTCACAAATTATTGGAGATTAAGCAATACATTACTAAATAACAAAGAGGTTACTAAGAAATAAAAAAAGAAATCAAAAGATTCCTAGAGACAAATGACAGTGAAAACACAACGACCCAAAACCTATGGGACTCAGCAAAAGCAGTTCTAAGAGGGAGGTTTATAGCAATACAGTCATACCTCAAGAAGCAAGAAAAGTATCAAATAAATAGCCTAACTCTACATCTAAAGCAGCTGGAAAAAGAAGAACAAAAAATCCCCAAAGTCAGCAGAAAGGAGATCATAAAAATCAGAGCAGAAATAAATGAAGAAGAAATGAAGGAAACAATAACAAAGATTAATAAAACTAAAAGCTGGTTCTTTGAGAAGGCTAACAAAATTGACAAACCACCAGCCAGACTCATCAAGAAAAAAAGGGAGAAAAATCAAATTAATAAAATTAGAAATGAGAAAGGAGAGGTCACAACAGACAACACAAAAATACAAAGGATCATAAGAGAATATTATGAGCAACTATATGCTAATAAAATGGAGGACCTGGAGGAAATGGACAGATAGTTATAAAAGATCAGCCTCCCAAGGAAGGGAGAACCAGGAAGAAATAGAAATTATGAACAACCCAATTACAAACACTGAAATTGAAACAGTGATCAAAAATCTCCCCAGAAACAAAAACCTAGGGCCAGATGGCTTCACAGGGGAATTCTATCAAACATTCAGAGAAGAGCTAATGACTATTTTTCTGAAACTCTTCCAAAAAATTGCAGAGGAAGGAACACTTCCAAACTCATTCTATGAGACCACAATCACCCTGATACTAAAACCAGGGAAAGACAAAAGAAAAAAAGAAAATTACAGACCAATGTCACTGATGAACATAAACGCAAAAATCCTCAACAAAATTCTAGCAAACAGAATCCAACAACACATTAAAAACCTCATACACCATAATCAAGTCAGGTTTATTCAAAGGATGCAAGGATTCTTCAATATACGCAAATCAATCAATGTGATATACCATATCAACAAATTGAAAGATAAAAACCATATGTTCATCTCAATAGATGCAGAAAAATCCTTCACAAAATCCAGCATCCATTTATGATAAAAATGCTTCAAAAAATGATCATAGAAGGAACCTACCTCAACATAGTAAAGGCCATATTTGAAACGCCCACAGCAAACGTTATTCTCAATGGTGAAAAGCTAAAAGCTTTTCCTTTAAGATCAGGAACCAGACAAGCGTGTCCACTCTCACTATATTATTCAACATAGTTTTGAAAGTCCTAGATACATCAATTAGAGAATAAAAAAAAAAAAAGGAATCCAGATCAGAAAAGAAGTAACACTTACTGTTTGCAGATATGATACTATATATAGAAAAGCCAAAAGAAACTATCAGAAAATTGCTAGAGTTAGTGAATTCAGCAAAGTCATGGGATACAAGGTCAATACACAGAAATCACTTGCACTCCTATATACTAATAATGAAAAATGAGAAAGAGAAATTAAGGAATCAATACCATTTACCATTGCAACAAAAAGAATAAAATATCTAGGTATAAACCTGCCTAAGGAAAGAAAAGACCTGTATATGGAAAACTATAAGACACTGATGAAAGAAATCAAAGATGACATAAACAGATGGAGAGATATTCCATGTTCCTGGGTGGGAAAAATCAATATTGTGAAAATGACTATACTACCAAACACAATCCACAGATTCAATGTGATCCCTATCAAATTACCAATGACTTTTTTCACAGTACTAGAACAAAAATTTTCACAATTCATATGAAAACACAAAAGACCCCAAATAGCTAAAGCAGTTTTGAGAAAGAAGAATGGAGCTAGAGGAATCAACCTTCCTGACTTCAGACTATACCACAAAGCTACAGTCATCAAGACAGTATGGTACTGGTACAAAAACATAATGGAACAAGATAGAGAACCCACAGATAAACCCACGCACCTATGGGTACCTTACTTTTGACAAAGGAGGCAAGAATATACAATGAGGCAGAGACAGCCTCTTCAATGAGTGGTGCTGGGGAAACTGGACAGCTACCTGCAAAAGAATGAAATTAGCTCACTACCTAACATCATACACAAAGATAAACTCAAAATGGATTAAAGACCTAAATGTAAGACCAGAAAGTATTAAACTCTTAGAGGAGAACATAGGCAGAACTCTTGATGACATAAATCAAAGCAAGATCTTCTATGACCCACCTCCTAGAGTAATGGAAATAAAAACAAAAATAAACAAGTGTGACCTAATTAAACTTAAAAGCTTTTGCACAGCAAAAGAAACTACAAACAATGTGTAAAGACAACACTCAGGATGGGAGAAAATAATAGCAAGGGGAACAACTGATAAAGAATTAATTTCCAAAATATATAAGCAGCTTATACAACTCAATACCAAAAAAGCAAACAACCCAATCAAAAAGTGGGAAAGGGACCCAAACAGACATTTCTCCAAAGAAGACATACAGATGGCTAAAAAGCACATGAAAAGATGCTCACCATTACTCATTATCAGAGAAATACAAATCAAAACTGCAATGAGATACCACCTCACACCAGTGAGAATGGTCATCATCAAAAAGTCTGCAAACTATAAATGCTGGAGTGGGTGTGGAGAAAAGGGAACACTCTTGCATTGCTGGTGGGAATGTAAATTGATACAGCCACTACGGAAGATGGTATGTAGACTCCTTAAAAAGCTAGGAATAAAACCACCATATGACCCAGCAATCCCTCTCCTAAGCATATACCCTGAGGAAATCAAAACTGAAAGAGACACATGTACCCCAGTGTTCACTGAGCTCTGTTTACAATAGCTAGAACATGGAAGCAACCTAGATGTCCATCAACAAATGAATGGATAAAGAAGCTATGGTACATATATACAATGGAATACTGCTCAGCCATAAAAAGGAACACATTTGAATCTGTTCTAATGAGATGGACAAAACTAGAACCCATTATACAGAGTGAAGTAAGTCAGAAAGAGAAATATAAATATTGTATAATGACACATATATATGGAACCTGAAGAGATGGCACTGATGAATTTATTTTCAAGGCTGCAATGGAAAAACAGACATTAAGAACAGACCTATAGACAAGGGATAAGGGAAGACGTATGGAGAGAGTAACATAGAAATTTACAATACCACGTGTAAAACAGATAGCCAATGGGAATTTGCTGTGTGACTCAGGGAACTCAAACAGGGGCTCTGCAACAGGCTGAAGGGTGAGGTGGGAAGGGTGATGGGAGGGAGGTCTGGGAGGGAGGGTACATGGGTATACCTATGACTGATTCTTGTTGATGTATAACAGAAAACCACAAAATTCTGAAAGCAATTATCCTTCAATTAAAAAATTAAAAACAAAATCAGAAGGTTATTTCTTTTTATTGGTGAGTTGTATTCTATTGTAGAAATGTGCTACAATTTATCTTTTTTCCAGCTAACGGATACCTGGGGTGTTTTTATTTTGTAGTGATAATGAGTAAACATGGTAAAAAATATTCATGTACAAGTTACTGAATGAATGTAGGTTTTCATTTCTTTTCAAGTGAATACTTAGGAGTAAGACTGCTGTGTCAGGAGGTAAGTATATGTATGTGTTTTTAATAAACTGCAAAACTGTTTTTCAAAATGGTAAAACCATTTTTCATTCCCATCAACAAAGTATAAGAATTCCAGGTGCTCTAAATCCTGACCAGCCATTAATATTATCAATGAGAGTTTATATTTTTAATAAAAATATCCATGACTCCACTAACTCAAGGTCTTTGATTGTGAATGAATTTGATTTTTAGTGCGAAGAAAAGATACAGAAACCAAATTTACTTGCTCCCTAGCTGACAATTTTGCCTTGAGCTAACTTTTTAAGTTTCTGGAATTTTGCTTACTTTGAAACATTATCCTGATTACATTTCTCTTCTATACAATAGCCTAAGGATCTCTAGCAATTGAAACACAGAGCTCTTTCCTATCCCTAAAACTAAAACAGAAACTGCAAATATAAAGCATTGAAAGGCACTCATACTATTCAAAACATCACATGATTTATACCAATTATCCAGAAAATTCTCTTTTCCTTTACCCAACAGAGATAGCTAATAAATGACTTTTTCCTGTCCTAGTTTCCTTATTGAAAATGAGGACACTAGTACTTTTTTCTTACTCATCTCAAGGGACTAAGGCTATGTTTGAGAAAAATGAGATGTGTCTAAACTTCAAAAAAGAGACAGTGTGGAGAGCCCGGAGTGTCACTAGTGCAGGGAGGAATCTCCATAGCATGTGAAATGCATGTTCTGATAAATAAAGAATAGACTAATTTTTTTCAAATACAACAAAAATATACGAGAACACTATGCTGCAGAGAGGGGTGTTAATCAGCTTCTCTATCCTACATGTCAACACAGAATCTGCTTGGAACCAGGCATTTAGGACCATCACAAAATCTTGCCCTTTGTGTGACTTCTGCAAATTGGCAAATCATTGCAAAGTCTCCTCTCTGCTCTCCTAAGGAAATGCTTATAGCCCTGTGATTGAAAATATCATCTCTTAAGGAGGAAACTCCTTGGTCTTACTTTTGAAGAGGCATAAATGCCATATAATGGCAAGATCTACAACTTATTGTAGGATAAGAACAAGTATAAATCTCTATATTTTTATTTGTATCTTTAAACAAAGAGCCAATGGTGAAATGATCCATTTTAGGACTGATTGGATTAATAAGGAAACTGGAAGACTGAAAGCTCTACATTGTCACTGTTATGTTTTTATGTTACTTCTCTTGTTTTCAAGCAATTGAAACCATAACAATAGAGATCATGAATCAGAAAAATGGAAATACGGCTGGTACATAAGTGAGGAGACGTCTATGACTTTTATATGCTTTGTCATTTCACTTTAGATTTTGAGTTCCCTGAATTACTCTGGGGAACAGTTGATGTGAAGAACACAAAGCAGAATTTTTCCTGACATTGGGTATATCTCATAGTCATAAGATCTATAAAAAGAACAGCAGAAGAAAAATATCCTAATAATAAGTTTCACCTAGGTCAAAAAGGTCACTTAATGTAAAACTATTTGGGGGACAACACAGAGGGTTAAATCAGTTCTTTGCCCCATCCTTAAAAATGAGTGGTCTTGTTTTGAAAAACATAGCTCTTATTGGTAATTCTAGTGACCTGAATTTATTTTTGGTCCTAACTCCTTAGAAATATTATTGGGATTTAATTTGTAAGTCTATTGACTATTTCCAAATATTAAATTTAAATTGGTTTAGGAAATATGTGATCTATTTATTACTTATCTGGCTTAATGTCAAATATTCACTCCATTTTGGTTTTAAAATCACTTCTTTGAGGTCTGTCACCCTTAAGTGTCATGGTTCCTTCTCTCTCAGATACTTATTTATATGTCAAAGAAAACTGGACTTGTCTTCAAGCACAAAAGAAGAAGTATTTCTTGTCCTTGCAGCTCTCTCTGGCTTTATTTTCTGTTATCCAAGGAGCAAGCCATCAAAAATTAATGTTGAGAGATGACAAGTATCTTGGCCATTCACGTCAGTAGCAAAAATAATATTTTTTTCATAGACTTTGTACTTCCATAAATGTGAATTATTCATGAAGTGGCAGTTTGCGTAAAAGTCAGTTCAATGATAGATTTGAGCCAGCGCTAGAAAATTTGCTAAGGAAAGCTACAATATCATAGGGCTTCAACATTTAGTCATGAAGTTAAAATGTACCTCTATTCTTTCACTCTTGAACTCAACATCTTAAAGTTTGTAAGTTAAAATTTTATCGAGAACCAATCATTTTCTAAACTAGAATTGACCTTTAGTATTGAATTATTAAGGATGAGAACCCCTAGGGATCTACCAAGGAAAAAGAACAGCATTTTGCCTAAGAATCAGTTAAATTATTTTCCATGTCCTAAGAAAAGAGACAGAAATTACAAGCTAGCACCTGCTTAGCCCTCCGAGATATACATTTAGCTTGAGCCCCAGAAAAAAAAGGAAAGGAATAACCAAGGCCACAGTGGTTGATTTCGGAGAACAAAGAAAGGTCATTCATACTGTCCTCCGGAGAATTCCCTCCACCGAGTGTACTCTCATTTGTCTCAAGGTAACAAATATTCAACTAAACCTAGCTTTGGTCTTGGTCCAAGCCCCTGAAAAGAAACTAGCCACCATTAAGTCACATGACTTGTTTATGCTTTTCCAAGTGATTTCTTAGAGATAAGTGGAATTTCTTTGATCTGTCTCCAGTACTTTTAAGCAGTCCAGCCTTAAAATGATCAGAAGCTAGTAAGAAAGGATTCAGTAAGGTAGCACAAAACAAGGCTTATTGAACGGTAGAGGTGAGAGGGTACAACCAGAAACACTAAAAGGAACATTCAAGTGAATGAAAGGGAAAACCAGCTGGAGAAAGTTCATTGCAGGTTTTCCACAGACATTAAGAAATAGCCCAGAAAGACCTTGTTTTTGTATGTGAAGTGAAGTGAAAGTCGCTCAGTTGTGTTCGACTCTTTGTATAGTCCTCGGAATTCTCTAGGCCAGAATTCTGGAGTGGGTAGCCTTTCCCTTCTCCAGGGTATCTTCCCAACCCAGGGATTGAACCCAGGTCTCCTGCATTGCAGGCGGATTCTTTACCAACTAAGGCATAAGGGAAGCCTATTTTTGCATAGTTCAACAAATGATGTGGGAGTGGGGACTGTCATAAAATATTTCAAAATGTATGGCAAAAACCATCACAATATTGTAATTATCCTCTAATTAAAATAAATTAATTTTTAAAAATGCAGGAATTTCTTGTATGAAACATATTATGCAAACCAAATTTAAGAAGCTAAACTGATATCTCTTCTGTCAGTGTGTCTTTTCTTAGTGCTTATTTTCCCTTGTTATTTTAGGGAAAATTGCTTTGAAATGGAATTTTCCAAATTGCCATGACCTTCGGAATCATGCTTGAGGATAAGTCTCAAAGGAAAAAAGCTGAAAATACATAAGTTATTCTAATGCTTTGGATTGTCTTTCATGCTGTTTATATTCTCTTCTGGGAATAAATGTAGATGGCTCAATCAAGAGGTGTTTTCTCCCAGTACATTTAAGAGGTTAAAAGACATTCGGGGCATCACTGCTGCTGCTAAGTCACTTCAGTCGTGTCTGACTCTGTGCGACCCCATAGATGGCAGCCCATCAGGCTCCCCCATCCCTGGGATTCTCCAGGCAAGAACACTGGAGTGTGTTGCCATTTCCTCCTCCAATGCATGAAAGTGAAAAGTGAAAGTGAAGTCGCTTAGTTGTGTCCGACTCTCAGCGACCCCATGGACTGCAGCCTACCAGGCTCCTCCGCTCATCACTAGAAAAGTATAAATTAAATGTATTTTCACTTCTGTGTGAAACCATGATTCTATGTACCTTTACCTCACCCACGATCCAAAGAAGGCCCAGATGAGGACAGTAATAGGAAGACAACAGGGAGAAAGTCATATGGCATAAACCAAAACAAAATATGCTAAGTAAGGATGTGATTGGATTCAGTTTAGTCACAGTTGGTGATTTGAACAAAGGAGAATGGGATGCAATATTCTTAATGTAAAAGTTTACATCAAAGACCCTTTACCAGCCCGTTAGCATACTTTCAAGTTTCCTTGTTATCTAGCCCCTTCTTCCCTCGGTAGGCACCAGGGTTCTCTTTCTTCACCTTCTGTCTCCAGTCCCACTTCCACTGTGCCTAAGTTCTAGCTGTCTTGACCTTTCTGTGCTCCAGGTGTGTTATACTCTCCCTAGACTTTGATAGTATCATCTCTGCCAATTCTCAGTCAGTTGCTCTTTCATCTAGAACACTATCCTCATGCACAAGATATCCCTTAAAGTCATCCTAATTTAAGATGTCTTCTTAGCTCGTGTGGGTGTATGAGTCAAATCAGGCCAGTCAGATTCTCTTCTGGGAATTTGGTTTGGAATCTAAGATAATGGTCCATTTCTGTTCTTATTGGAAATGGGAAGAGAGGTAGACTCACCTGGGCTTCCAGTGTGGGGCATTCATATTCTGCCATATGCATGTAGACATAACAATGGTGATGATGATGATAAAATCCAGGCTGCAGAGAGTGAAAAAGGTGCCCAGAAAGAAGCAAATATGCTACATCATGTGATTTCAGGAAGATAGAGGAGAAGAACCAACTGCCTTTCTTCCTGACAGCTCTACTTCCTACCCTTTGGGTTTCCCAAGAATTACCTCTACCCATATGTTAAATAACCAATTTTTGCTGCCCTCAGTGGGTTCCTGTTATTTGCAACCAAATAATTCTTGACTCAGACCATCCTCCTGTGTGTGCTTATAGCACTCTGTCCTTTCTCTACCAGTATAGATGCTACTACTTTGCATTAGCTGACTTATTGACCTAAAATTTTCACTGAGCTATGCCTCCGTATTATAGGACTAAATGTGTCGGAGTCATAAAATCTATCATGGTGCATTTTAAATATAAGAAAATACATATTGTTGAATGAATGATTTCTTACAAAACCCATCTTGATGCTACTTGGCTTGGGTATACCATGGGGCATTCTTAATTTTCTTTCTTATGTGGCTGTCTAAGGTTTCAAGAGGCTTCCCAGGTGGTAAAGAACCCATCTGCCAATGTAGGAGACATAAGGGACATGGGTTCAATCCCTGGGTCAGAAAGATCCCCTGGAGTAGGAAATGGCAACCCACTCTAGTATTCTTGCCAGGAGAATCCCAGGGACAGAGGAGCCAGGGAGACTACAGTCTGTGGGGTCACAAAGAGTCGGACATGACTGAAGCAACTTAGCACGCCCAAGGTTTCAAGTCAAGTCATAGCCCTTGATTCCAAACATTGTTCCAGTGTATAACAAGAGGAAAGCATTCTGTATATAGGAGTATGGTCTAAGAATTATTCATGAATTTGTGGAGGTAAGATTAGAGGACTACATAGGCTTTTATGTTTTGTCCCCAATTTAAAATAGTGGAAATATAGAAATGTTGTCAATATACAAATAAGGAACATGAAACGTTTTAAAAGAAATCCAGTCTTTTTGTCTTAGTCACTTACCTGATTGAATATCAGAATCACCTGGACAGCATTTTAAAAATACAGATTTTGGATTCCACCACAATTTCAGTGAAAATTGTTCTAAAGCTTTTTGAATGATTCTGAGTTCCAGGGAATTTTCTTGCCTACATCATCCTGAGTTGCTCTTAGATGAAGTTGGAAAAAAACATCTTTAGGAGCTATAGACATCCACAATGTAAAAATATAGAAATTAGACCTTATGGTAACTGCTATCACCCATTAAATTCATTCATAAATAATTTATCAAACATTTCCTCTATCTACATCAGCAGTCTTCTTAAGAACATGTTAAAGGTGGAATTGGAGTTTTGGGGTCAACCTAAGAGCAGTATGATTGTAAGAAAATAACAGCAATTCTTAAATAGTCTTCTTTATACCCTTAACTCATCAAATTTCTGCAGTGAATACTTGTCTGAAATTAAATTCTACCATTGCTATTTAGCTCATTAAAAAATTCCTCAATGTTTCAGTTCAGTTCATTCGCTCAGTCATGTCCGACTCTTTGCGACCCCATGAATCGCAGCACGCCAGGTCTCCCTGTCCATCACCAACTCCCAGAGTTCACTCAGACTCACGTCCATCAAGTCAGTGATACCATCCAGCCATCTCATCCTCTGTCGTCCCCTTATCCTCCTGCCCCCAATCCCTCACAGCATCAGAGTCTTTTCCAATGAGTCAACTCTTCGCATAAGGTGGCCAAAGTACTGGAGTTTCAGCTTTAGCATCATTCCTTCCAAAGAAATCCCAGGGCTGATCTCCTTCAGAATGGACTGATTGGATCTCCTTGCAGTCCAAGGGACTCTCAAGAGACAGTTCAAAAGCATCAATTCTTCGGCGCTCAGCCTTCTTCACAGTCCAACTCTCACATCCATACATGACTACTGGAAAAACCATAGCCTTGACTAGACGGACCTTAGTCGGCAAAGTAATGTCTCTGCTTTTGAATATACTATCTAGGTTGGTCATAACTTTCCTTCCAAGGAGTAGGTGTCTTTTGATTTCATGGCTGCAATCACCATCTGCAGTGATTTTGGAGCCCCCCAAAATAAAGTCTGACACTGTTTCCACTGTTTCCCCATCTATTTCCCATGAAGTGATGGGACCAGATGCCATGATCTTAGTTTTCTGAATGTTGAGCTTTAAGCCAACTTTTTCGCTCTCCTCTTTCACTTTCATCAGGAGGCTTTTTGGTTCCTCTTCACTTTCTGCCATAAGGATGGTATCATCTGCATATCTGAGGTTATTGATATTTCTCCCAGCAATCTTGATTCCAGCTTGTGTTTCTTCCAGTCCAGTGTTTCTTCCAGTCCAGCATTTCTCATGATGTACTCTGCATATAAGTTGAATAAGCAGGGTGACCCAAATGCCATTCTCAATAGAAATGTCTTGGATTAATAAGAGCTCCAAATGAAAAGGGAAGTCAGTGGGCCCTTAAAGTTCCTGGGTCTCTGAAATAAATGTAAAACATAAAACTATAAAACTTGTAGAAACCAAAATGGGAGAAAATCTTCAGCATCTATGGCTAGGTGAAGATTTTCTAGTCTTGCCATCAAAACAGAATCCGTGAGAGGGAACATTGGTCAATTGGACCTAATCAGAATTAAAATGTTTGCTTTATGAAGCTGATGTGAAGATGGTGGGTAAAAAGCAAACTGCAGACTGGGAGAAAATACTTGCAAACCACATGTGCAACAAAGAACTTATATCTAGACCATATAAGTTTTTCAAATTCAACAGTAAAAAATATAAATCAAACAATCCAATTAGAAGGACAAAAGATGTGAACAGCAATTTCACTGAAGAGAACGCAAAGAGGCACATGAAAAGATATTCAACATCATTCATTATTCAGTTCAGTTCAGTTCAGTTGCTCAGTCGTGTCTGACTCTTTGCGACCACATGAATCACAGCACGCCAGGCCCCCCTGTCCATCACCATCTCCCGGAGTTCACTCAGACTTATGTCCATCGAGTCAGTGATGCTATCCAGCCATCTCATCCTCTGTCGTCCCCTTCTCCTCCTGTCCCCAATCCCTCCCAGCATCAGACTCTTTTCCAATGAATCAACTCTTCGCATAAGGTGGCCAAAGTACTGAAGCTTCAGCTTTAGCATCATTCCTTCCAAAGAAATCCCAGGGTTGATCTCCTTCAGAATGGACTGGTTGGATCTCCTTGCAGTCCAAGGGACTCTCAAGAGTCTTCTCCAACACCACAGTTCAAAAGCATCAATTCTTCGGCGCTCAGCCTTCTTCACAGTCCAACTCTCACATCCATACATGACCACAGGAAACACCATACCCTTGACTAGACGGACCTTAGTCGGCAAAGTAATGTCTGTGCTTTTGAATACACTATCTAGATTGGTTATAACTTTCCTTCCAAGGAGTAAGCGTCTTTTAATTTCATGGCTGCAGTCACCATCTGCAGTGATTTTGGAGCCCAAAAAATAAAGTCTGCCACTGTTTCCACTGTTTCCCCATCTATTTCCCATGAAGTGATGGGACCAGATGCCATGAATTCGTTTTCTGAATGTTGAGCTTTAAGCCAACTTTTTCGCTCGCCTCTTTCACTTTCATCAGGAGGCTTTTTAGTTCCTCTTCACTTTCTGCAATAAGGATGGTGTCATCTGCATATCTGAGGTTATTGATATTTCTCCCAGCAATCTTGATTCCAGCTTGTGTTTCTTCCAGTCCAACGTTTCTCATGATATACTCTGCATAGAAGTTGAATAAGCAGGGTGACAATATACAGCCTTGACGTACTCCTTTTCCTATTTGGAACCAGTCTGTTGTTCCATGTCCAGTTCTAACTGTTGCTTCCTGACCTGCATACAGATTTTCAAGAGGCAGGTTAGGTGGTCTGGTATTCCCATCTCTTTCAGAATTTTCCACAGTTTATTGTGATCCACACAAAGGCTTTGGCGTAGTCAATAAAGCAGAAGTAGATGTTTTTCTGGAACTCTCTTGCTTTTTCGATGATCCAGCAGATGTTGGCAATTTGATCTCTGGTTCCTCTGCCTTTTCTAAAACCAGCTTGAACACTAATTATTAAGGACATATAAATTTAAAGCCCCAATGAGATACAACTACACACCTGTCAGAATGGCCACAGTGAAAATGAGTGATAACGGCCAATGCTCATGAGGATGCAGAGGAACTGAATCACTCATTTTTTTGCTGGCTGCATTGTAAAAGGGCACAGCCTCTCTGGAAAATGGGTGGATGTTTCTAATAAAACTGAACTTGCCATATGACTCAGCAATTGTACTCCTGGGCATTTACCACAGAAAAATGAAAAAAAGTGTGTGTTACATGAAGTCATTACAAGAACTTTCACAGCATCTATATTAATAATAGTCCAAAACTGGGAACAACTCAAAAGTCCTTCCATGGATGAATTGTTAAATGCCATGGTATACCCATACTGTGGAATACTATTGAGCAATACAGAGGAACAAACTATTGGTATATACAATCTGGTGGACAGAAAAATGCTCCCCCCCCCCAAAAAAAAAATTGTACGCTCTCTGATCTCTGGAACCAATGAATATGTTATATTACATGGCAAAGGGACTTTGCAGGTATAAAGTTACAGACTTTAAAATAGGGAGAGTCTTTTGGATTATTTGAGTGGGTCCCATCTAATCACATGAACTCTTCGAAGAATTTTCTCTGGCTGGAGTGGAAGTGATATGTCAGAAATCATAAAGATTCCAAGTGTGAGAGGGACTCATCTGTTATTGCTGGGGGAGCGCCAAATGGAAAGTACACGAAGGATGCAGGCAGACTCTCAAGCAAAGACTTCTCCCCGCCGACAGCCAGCATGGAAATTGGGACCTCAGTCCTGCAAGTGCCAGAAACTGAATTTGATCAACAACTTGCACAAACTTGGAACCACTTTCTCCCCAGAGCCTTACAGAAAGGCGCACAGCCTTGATTTATGCCTTGTCAGATTCTAAGCAGAGGTCCAGTTGAGCTGTTCTTGGACTTTTGACCTTCAGCAGTGTGAGATAAAAGGTGTTTGTTGCTTTAAGTGGCTGAATTTGTGGTAATTTGGTACAGCAACAATAAAAAACTAGTATAGTAATAACTTGGGTGGATCCCAAGGGAAGTTTGCTGAGTGGAAAAAAACAAAGCCCAGTCTCAGAGTGACAAAATTATGGAGATAGAAAACAGATAACTGGTTGCTAAAGGTTAGAAGGAAGTGGGGAGGGAGGTGGAGGTGACTGTAGCTAGCATGAAGTATTCTCGTGATAATGAGATTATTCTGTAATCTGCAGTTACACAAATCTACACAAGTGATACAGGCTACACACAAATCTACACAAGTGATAAAATTGCATGCAGCTGATTACATACACCCTCATGAATGCATGTAAAACCGGTGAGACCTAAATAAGGTCAGTGGGCTGTATCAATGTCAATATCCCAGTTATGATATTACCCTTCTAAGGGATTCCTGCCCACAGTAGTAGATATAATCGTCATCTTAATTAAATTCCCCCATTCCTATCCATTTTAGTTCACTGATTCCTAAGATGTCGATGTTCACTCTTGCCACCTCCTGTTTGATTGTGTCCCATTTACCTTGATTCATGAACCTAACATTCCAGATTCCTATGCAGTATTATTCTTTATAGCATCACACTTTATTTTCAGCACTAGACTCATTCACAACTAAGCTTTATTTCTGCTTTGGCCCAACGGCTTCATTCTTTCTGGAGCTATTAGTAATTGCCCCCTGTTCTTCCCCAGTAGCCTACAGGACACCTTCTGACCTGGGGGGCTCATCTTCCAGTGTCATATCTTTTTTTGTTTTCATGCTGTTCATGGGGTTCTTATGGCAAGAATATTACCTTAGAGTTATGATGGTGCCATTGAGGGAAACTGGATTAAGGGTACATGGGGATCTCTCTGTATTATTTCTTACAATTGCATATGAATCTACAATTATTTCAACTTTAAAAGGCTTTTTAAAAATGATTTAATAGATATAAAATGCATATGTTAAAAGTAACATTTTATTACTATCTATGTATTAATGATATAAAGCCACTATCTTCACTTAAAAATTAATATAGAGAAAACAATAGAATTAAGTACATTAGAACATCACTCTTTTCATTTTAAAATGAGCTGAGGAGTGTAGTGAAGTTCAGTCCTGCCAATGTCTTGTTTAGTTGCATTTGCAATATTAGAGTTGTCTTTCAGCAACACTTTTTCTGCAGAAATCTCTTTAGAGGACGTTTGCCCTTTTGGTGACAGTTTAGTTAAAACTGGATCACAGAATTCACAAATCCACTTAACATAATAAGTTAGCTTTTTGTTGTGGCTGTAACAAATTACTACACATGTAGTGGCTTCAACAATACAAACTTATTACTTACTAGGCTATGGATGGAGGTTGGAAACCTAAAATGGGTCTCACTGAGCTGATATCAAAGTGTCAGCTGGAATGTGTTCTTTATGGAGACTACAAGGACGACCCTGTTTCCCTGACTGTTCCAGCTTCCAGAGGCCACCACGTTCCTTGGCCTGCGGCCCCCTTCCAGCAATCTGACCTCATCACACTGACCTCTTGTCACATCTTTCACTGAGATGCTCCTGCCTCCCCAGTTCATTTACTGTGAGGACCTTGGTGATTACATTGGGTCCATCCAGGTAATCCAGATACTCTCCCCATCTCAAGTCTCAATCAGATTGGCTAAGTTCCTTTTGTCACGTGAGGTAGTCTGTCCCCAGGTTCCGGGGGTTCCTGGACAGGCTTGGGAGTCGGCATTGTTCTGCCAGCCACAAAGGACATGCACAAAGTGCAGCGTGTGTGGGATGCAGAACGTGTCCCGACGCGTGGGAACTCCATGTCACCTAGTTGTGGTACCAGCATGCCCCTCAGAACATCTCACTGCTAAGTTCCATGACCATTTCAGACGCAGACTAGAGAAAGCATCAGTTTAATTCTTCTATTAAATATTGCGAAAGCTTAATATCTTTTCTTTTAAGTTTACACATTTTATACATAGACAGACGTTCCAACATTCTCTCTCCAGGCCTCACCTGATTGCTGTGGACCCCTGAGTTAGAGGGCTCCAGTCGGAGGCCACTGCTCTAAATAACCAGTATTTAACATTTCCTCATATCTGTGCAGCAACATTCAATTTATACACTGTGGTCATAGTGTTTCACTCTGTGGCATTGTTAATTCCACAAAAACAACACTGAGAAGCAGATAAATTTTACACTTTATAGGTGGAGTTTTTTAAGCTCAGAGAAGTTCAGGAACTTGATGAAGGGCAAAGCTATTTTAGCTTCACTGCTAGGTGAAGAATCTCACTTCATACCAACGCTCGCAGCTCCTTTACAACACTGAGAATGGATTCTGGGTAAAGAAGGAACAGATTTTCAGTGTTCCTGGGAGAGCATCCTAAAGCTTCGGAAGGCAGCAGTAGTAACAGCAGCAAAAGCAGTCTGGTTCAAAATGCAGAGTAATTTCCTGTTAATTACTGAGATGGCAACTGATTTCCTGATGCACAGAACTTCTATATGACCGGGAGCAAGTCCAGTAACAGAATCATTGGGGCTCAAAGAAGCTGGGACTGTGCAATAAAGAAAAGCTGTATTATTTTGAGTACATTTTCTTCTTTTGTATTTTATTAGGTCACAAATAGTTCTAGAGTTTTTTTCTGTGGCTGTCTTTTGGCGAGGACATTACAAATGATAGTGATTCCATGACAGACTTTCTTTCTTCCTAAATGGCTCAGAGAACTCCAGAGGACACAAGGCTATTTTTATTCACTGGAGCATGGGCGTCAGTAAGACAGAACTGCTGGGCTGGTGTCCTGATAAAGGGAACAAATGCATTTATAAGCCCTCTTGAAAGGATGAAATAAGCTCATGGAAAATCAGGGAGAAGCAGATGTAATTATACAGAGAATCACAAGACACAGACTTAGAGATAATTTGGAACAGTGTGACTGAGCAGCAGAGGAATATGGATATTTGTAACTGATAAACAACAGATAATGTGTGCTTGCATCCTCAGTAACCCCTTTGTGGCTGACTCTTTGCAACCCCATGGACTATAGCCTGCCAGGCTCCTCTGTGCATGGAATTTTTCAGGCAAGAATACTGGAATGGGTTACCATTTCCTACTCCAGGGGATCACCCCGACCCAGGGATTGAAACTTTGTCTTCTGCTTTGGCAGGCAGATTCTTTAACACTGCGCCACCTGGGAAGCTAAACAGATGTCAGTTCAGTTGCTCCATCGTATACGACTCTTTAAGACCCCATGGACTACAGCACGCCAGGCTTCTCTGTCTGTCGCCAACTCCTGGAGCTTGCTCAAACTCATGTCCATGGAGTTGGTGATGCCATCCAACCATCTTATCCTCTGTCATTCCCTTCTGCTCCTGCCTTCAATCTTTCCCAGCATCAGGGTCTTTTCCAATGAGTCAATTCTTCACATCAGGTGGCCAAAGGATTGTCATTTCAGCTTCAGCATCAGTCCTTTCAATGAATATTCAGGACTAATTTCCTTTAGGATTGACTGGTTGGATCTCTTTGCACTCCAAGGAACTCTCAAGAGCCTTCCCCAACACCACAGTTCAAAAGCATCAATTCTTCGGCACTCAGCTTTCTTTATAGTTCAACTCTCACATCCATACATGACTACTGGAAAAACCATAGCTTTGACTAGATGGATCTTTTGACTAGATGGATTACTTTTTTGGCAAAGTAATGTCTCTGCTTTTTAATATGCTGTCTAGGTTGGTCATAGCTTTTCTTCAAAGGAGCAAGCGTCTTTTAATTTCATGGCTACGGTTACCATCTGCAGTGATTTTGTAGCCCAAGAAAATAAGTGTCTCACTATTTCCACTGTTTCTCTGTCTATTTGCCATGAAATGATGGGACTGGATGCCATGATCTTAGTTTTTTGAATGTTGAGTTTTAAGCCAACTTTTTCACTCTCCTCTTTCACTTTGATCAAAAGGCTCTTTAGCTTTCTTCACTTTCTGCTGTAAGGATGGTGTCATCTGCATATCTGTTATTTATATTTCTCCCAGCAATCTTGATTCCAATTTGTGCTTCAGTTGTAGCTGGGCTGAATTTTGAGAAGCGGTTTGAAAGATCTAATGGACAGGTTATCTACATGGTATTTAATGGAGTTTAGCTCCTATATTGACTTGTTTATTATTCTTTTAAATTAAAAATGAAAAAAAAATTGGGCTGCACTGTGTAGCATGTGAAATATTAGTTCCCCAACCAAGGATTGGACCCATGCCCCCTGCATTGGAAGAATGGAGTCTTAACCACTGGGCCACCAAGGAAGTCCCTGATTTACTCTAATATTTAACTAAATGCTAATTTTGACCCCATACATCATTTTATATATTCAATCCATGGGTTGGAAACACTGAACTTCAGACTGCTGAAGAGCAAATTAATCAGACCTGGAAATGGTTTTTAAGCTACAAGTAACAAGAACCAAATATTAGAAAGTGGCACTAAAACTACAGCTTGTAAAGAGTGTATAGGTTTCTGTTTGCTGGAATAATTACCCATATACAAGAGCTGCATATGCAAGCCAAATCTCCTAATCGATTTACTTCAAAAATAACAATGAGGTCACATTACATTAGCAAGGGGAAATGGAAAGCAGAATTATCTCGATACCATAAACTAGAGTAAACAAATGTTGCTTCAATTATCTGATTCTTTCACTTGGGATGCGAATAATCTGAATTGCATTGTTCCTGAATTTCACATTGCTGAATTAGACAGTCTGAAAGACTCAGAAAACCAGATTTTCCTGGAGGATTTTTTGTGAGTGACCCCCATATACTTGAATTTGCTAGAATGTGACTTACAAATAAGCTTATATACTGGCCAAGAATGTGGCCAGCTTCTTGACTCTCTAGTTTTATAAGAATACAAGGTGAAATTGTCAAAATACTATTTTCCTAACTGTCAACCAATCCAGAGTTACCATTATAGGAAAATAAAATAGTCTGTAGGAAGCAGGGTGAACACATTCACTGTTATTAGGTTTTTACCACAGTAATAGTTCTGTACCTTCCAATTTCACAGGTATGGGAAATTTAGAAAACACTTAATTTTAGATCTATATACGACAGATTGCTCAAAAGGCTGGGAATACAGTGAAGAGGAAATCACTTTGGACCTGCTGAAGTTTACTTTTATTTTTCAAGGGCTTTTGTGTTAAAGATGACTGAAAATTTTAAAGCCAGATGGAATTAGAGTTACTTAAAGGAAATGGCAACCCACTCCACTACTCTTGCCTAGAGAATCCTGTGGACAGAGGAGCCTGGTGGGCTGCTGTCCATGGGGTCGCACAGAGTTAGACACGACTGAAGTGACTTAGCATGCATGCATGCTTTGGAGAAGGAAATGGCAGCCCACTCTTGTATTCTTGCCTGGAGAATCCCAGGGACAGAGGAGCCTAGTTGGCTGTCGTCTATGGGGTCCCACAGAGTCGGACACGACTGAAGCGACTTAGCAGCAGCAGCAGCAATCTAGTGGTGCTTACTCACCAGTCATGAGATTAAGTGGGCTGCTTGCCTATAAATTTCTATCTAATTTCTCTATCTTCACATAGGAAAAAAGCTTTCCAGGGTTTAGGGGACTCCAGTTTTTAAGTGTAATTTCTAGACCCTGCCCTGGATTTTCTGATTAAAAAATTCTGTGGTATGATCCTTAATCTGTACTTTTAAAAAAAGCTTCTCACTTGAACCAACTATTTGTGGAAACCCGGGATGCTCACAGAGTCTCTTTACTTTGGAGGTGCTAAATCTGAAGACTCTTAATCCAGGGTGAGGTCAGATGAGGGAGGGAAGAGGATCCAAGCTCCCTGATTTCTAATCTCGTTTTGATCCTCACTAACCAGTCTGCTAACAAAATCCTTTCTACTCCATGTGAGTGTGTCTGTGGAGTGAGAGGAGTGGGAGGAGGTGTGGATTCACAACCCCTTATCTTCACAGAGGGGAGACTATTAACAGTAGGGATTGGTAATTTACCGTTTTCTCTTCCCCAGGAAAATTTAAAACCAAGGGAAAAGTTTAACTGGCTGATAATTTAATAAACGAAATCTTATGGATTAGATAGCATCTTAATATCTCTTCTAGCCCTAATTCTCTACGCTTCTGTAATTTAGCAACACAGGAATCCACCGGCACTGTCACTTTCATTTCTTAAGATGTTTTCCCCCAGAAGCTTCCTCAACTGAAAGAAACTTCACATTCCTCCTCTTTCTTTCTACGTAGCTTTTCTCATCTGGAAGGATAACTACCAGGTAAACACTTAACATATGAAAAAGCTTTCTTTCTCTGCCTTTGGTACTTGCTTAACACTTTCCAAATGAAATCTACAGATAGTGTCAGGGGCTGGGCCTGCAGCTGGTTTAGCATAAATGCAACAGCACCACCTTGTGTTGTGTTCCTGGGAAAATTCACCTCCAACAGGACAAAAGCATGGGTGAGGAGGGGTGGAGCAGAATGTAGCAAGGAGACCCCAGTTTCCTCTACTGAAAACAGTACTGCATCAATCCCCTAGAAAAATTTTGTCCACTGTGTGCATGCCATGTTGCTCAGTTGTGTCTGACTCTTTGCGACCCCATGGACTATAGCCCGCCTGGTTCCTCTGTCCATGGGAATCTCCAGGCAAGAATACTGGAGTGGGTTGCCATGACTTCCTACAGGGGATCTTCCCGACCCAGGGTTTGTCCACTACCAAACTATAATAATTTTCTCCTATTATATATATATATATATATATTTAAATATACATTAAATATATCTCTATCTTAAATATCATATATATATATATATATATAAAATCTATAAGGTGGTTGGGAATTGGAAGAGCAGAAATAAGCATGTATTAATACAAGTTTCAGTTCAGTTCAGTTCAGTCGCTCAGTCGTGTCCGACTCTTTGTGACTCCATGAATCACAGCACACCAGGCCTCCCTGTCCATCACCAACTCTCGGAGTTCACTCAAATTCATGTTCATCGAGTCGATGATGCCATCCAGCCATCTCATCCTCTGTCGTCCCCTTCTCCTCCTGCCCCCAACCCCTCCCAGCATCAGAGTCTTCCAATGAGTCAACTCTTCGCATGAGGTGGCCAAAGTACTGGAGTTTCAGCTTTAGCATCATTTCTTCCAAAGAAATCCCAGGGCTGATCTCCTTCAGAATGGACTGGTTGGATCTCCTTGCAGTCCAAGGGACTCTCAAGAGTCTTCTCCAACACTACAGTTCAAAAGCATCAGTTCTTCGGTGCTCAGCTTTCTTCACAGTCCATCTCTCACATCCATACATGACCACTGGAAAAACCATAGCCTTGACTAGATGGACATTTGTTGGCAAAGTAATGTCTCTGCTTTTGAATATGCTATCTATGTTGGTCATAACTTTCCTTCCAAGGAGTAAGTGTCTTTTAATTTCATGGCTGCAATCACCATCTGCAGTGATTTTGGAGCCCAGAAAAATAAAGTCTGACACTGTTTCCACTGTTTCCCCATCTATTTCCCATGAAGTGATGGGACCAGATGCCATGATCTTTGTTTTCTGAATGTTGAGCTTTAAGCCAACTTTTTCACTCTCCTCTTTCACTTTCATCAAGAGGCTTTTTAGTTCCTCTTCACATTCTGCCATAAGGGTGGTGTCATCTGCATATCTGAGGTTATTGATATTTCTCCCAGCAATCTTGATTCCAGTTTGTGCTTCTTCCAGCCCAGCGTTTCTCATGATGTACTCTGCATATAAGTTAAATAAGCAGGGTGACAATATACAGCCTTGACGTACTCCTTTTCCTATATAGGCAGGCATAATACCTTAGCATATTTTTAGAGGAAAAATTATAGTCAGTTTTAATTCCAGAATGCTCGATAGTAAATGCACATTTAATACCAATTCTCTTTCTAAAGATTCTCCTATATTCAGAGAGGTAACTTTTGAATAATGCATTTGTCTATTAATCAGAGGAAAGGATTTTTCACAAAACCTCTGTCATAATAGTTCTGTCATGGGTAAAATAGGTCGCTTATGGGTAAAATCTTTATTTTCCAAGTAGAGTTGTAGAGTATTAGTTATATTTGAATCCTCTATGGGATAAACTGAAAAATTTATATCTATCTATCTATATCTACATATATCACCATGGAACTGAAGGACTTACTAAAAAAGACACCGAAATAGAAATATTACCCCACTAAATATGCTACTCTTGTTTGATTTTTTTCACCCAAAACAACATAGTTAATTAAGGAAAACTATTTTCAATTACAATTCAAAATGTCAAGATTAGTATAACAAATTAGCAATTCTTTGTCCCTGAAGTCATCTGGAAAATTGAGTCCGAGTCCTTACAACCTACTCATGATTATAGGATGGAAAGTTACAGGATTAGAAAGCAGAAAACTACAGAGCCTTGCTGAGACTTGTCACACAGCATACCTTACCCCAGAAAGTCTTGCAGAAGGCTCAGCAATGCTAATTTTAGTTGCAAAAGGAAGATTTTGTTTTCTAAGTTTATATGTTACTTTTGATAGTCTGCAGAGTATAAATTTACTGTGCTGAGATAATAACTTTGGAAGAAGACTACAAATAAGAAGAAAAAAAAAAAAAAACCTCCCTTAATTGACCATATTGTTTCCGATGAAAAGATCACACAAGCATATTTGGTTGGGCAATATTTCTATTGTTTGGATAAAAGTGTTTATATACTCCAATTAAATTACAACCTGATTTATAAAAATGGTAAATTTATGGTATGGTTAAAAACATGTAATATTCACGTGTTAATTGTAAATTTGGTGGGCATTCAGCATGTATCAGTTGACAAATATGATGAAAATGGTCTTCTTCAAGCGAAGATCTTCTAAAAAACCTCCAGGAGCTCTTCACTGGCCTGCTAATCACAGCCTCTTGACTTGTCTTTCTAACCACTGTTGTTTTCCTGCACAAAGCCTCTACCCCTTTCCCCAAACCTGCCCTCAGGGTGACTCCCCACCAATGGGCAACTACCTAGAACAGAATGAGGACTTTATATTTGCTCTAAACCTTCTTTCCCTTCCATCAGACTTCCACTGAGATTTAATCTCATTCAAATGCCTTCCCTCCTTAGCAGAGACTCACTTCATACTCCTCACAAAATCCAAATGTAGTCAGCCTTTAGTCTTTACAAACAAACTCTCCATCTTGTCCATGACCTGCAGAAGCCAGCTTTATTTCTCCACTCCCCAGGTTCTATGGCTCAGTAACTTCAAGTGCATTTTAAATTAATTCAGATGAAACATTAATAGGAAAAGAAATAATTTTTCATTTCTGCAAATGTTTTTATTTTTACTCTGACATTTGATGGTTGGTAATAATAATTCCATCAGAGTCTTAGAGGCCTTGCTCCTCTGTCTTTTAGATTCTGGTAAGTGTGATGCCTGCTTCTTTGTATTTGATCTATTCATTATTATTATTATAGATCTTTGTACTCTCTTAAAAACTTAGATTTTCTCATTATCTCTGCTGTTTTGAAACTTAATAAGAATTGGCATTGTTAGGAAATCTCCTTGTAAAAAATCTATAATGCAACCCAAAGCAAAAGAGAATTAAAAAAAAATTGTTAGTTGAATTATACCATTTGTTGTCTTTATCATGGCCATTAACTGTTTTATTTTTATCAAATATATATTGAAAATATTGAGAGAGGTCTAATTTGTGTCCTAAGGAGATTACAGACAATTTTTAGTTTCTCTACTGCCAGCTATGTGTCTTCCTACTCAGGGCAAAATGTGACTATTTGCTGATAATGGAATAATACTTTTTTTTTAATAATACTTTTTTGGAGCAGTGGACCAATTTATTAATAATACTTTTTTAGAATGGTGGACCAATTTTAGAGAAACTGTTAAGGTTTACTAATGGTGGTGGGTTAGTCTGCTTGGACTACTATAAAAAAATGCCACAGATTGAATACCTTAACAGAAATGAATGTTTTCACAGCTCTGGAGGCTGTAAATCCAGGATCAAAGCGCCAGCAGGAATGGCTTCCTGTGAGGCCTCTTCTGGCGCGCAGATAGTCACTTTCTCACACGTGCCCTCACATAGCCTGTGTGCTCTCACAGAAAGAGAGAGCTCTCTGGTGTCTCTTCTTATAACAACACCAATCCTACTGTATTTTGACTTTAGCATATGAATTTCTGGAGGCACAATTCAGTCCATAACATTCCACCCTCTGAGCTCCCCAAATTTGTGTCTTTTCATATACAAAGCAAATTCAACCCATCCCAGAAGCCCTAAAAATCTTAGCCCAGTCCAACATCAATTCCAAGTTCAAAGTCTCATCTCAACAGCATCTAAATCATAGACAGATTAGACTTGAGGTGTTGTTCATCCTTAGGCAGGATGGAAATGTCTTTCCAACTGTGAACCTGCGAAACCAGACAAGCTATGTACTTCTAAAATACAGTGGTAGGACAGGCATAGGTTAGATAATCCCACTCCCAAACGGAGAAATTGTAAACAAGAAAAGGGCAAAGAGTCCAAAGCAAGTCCAAAACCTAGAAAGGTGAATTCCATTGATCTTAAGACTTGAGAATATTCTTTTGTGGCCCAGTGATCTGCTTGCACGGTTGCTTGGCAGCAGAATCACCTCAGTTTCTAGAACATAGCAGACTCCTAATACCACCTTACCCTCTTTCTTACTAAGTTTAATAGAAAGAACACAGTTTTCCATTGTCTGAAATCTCTCATTCTAGAAACAAATAGACCTGTATTTAAATTGCTTGCTCAGCCATGCTGTCTGTTTGCAACCCCATGGACTGTAACCTGCCAGACTCCTCTGTCCATAAAATTTCCCAGACAAGAATACCGTAGTGGGTGGCCACTGTAGTGGGTTGCCATTTCCTCCTCCAGGGAATCTTCCCAACCCAGGGATCAAACCTGAATCTCCAGTCTCCTCCACTGACAGGTAGATTCCTTACCACTGAGACACGGTAAGTTCAAATGTGCATTTAGTAAAGTTTGGTGTTAATTTGTTGACTTCTTATTTTAATAGAGAACATGCCACTCACTCTGTAGTGAGCTGGTGACTTAAATGACTATTATATAGATGTTTGAGTCAACCAGTGATTGGAACTCTGAAAACAAATCCATGCAAATCAAGGAGATTGTGGCAAAGCCTTAAATTCTCTATAGTTTGACTAGAGAATTAATATCTACAACATTCTTTGGAATGCTCAAGTAACTTTGAAGTACATCAAGATCGTTAGCAAATTTGCTAGAGACAAATCAACCTCTTCAGTTTTGGCCCTGAAGTTTCAATCTACTTTTCTCTATACCTAAAAGCATTAAAAAAAAAAAAAAAAAAAATATATATATATATATATATATATAATTAAATAGCAAACATTTCACATTTAAATATATTTTTTTCCTAATCTTGACAAAATAGTAAAATCTTGAACCTGCATTGGTAGTGGGAGTGATAAATGTGGTTGACGTACATATCACCCATACCCCATGCCAGAAACCGTAACAGTTGGATCTGTGTAGTGTGACCTTGGCAAATATACTCTGTTTTGTCATTGGTGTTTATAGGGTAGAAAAGTATTAAAACCAACAGAAATGACTACATCATTGAAAATATAATAAAAGCAATGAAGAAAAACACTCAGTTGAAGGCACTGTAATACAGGTTACTGCTGCATATGCTGAGCACAACACAGAACATCTTCTTTCCAAGGGTTTGACATTTTAAATGACATTCCTGGAGTGCTCTGAGGAAGGCATCGATACTACAGGAGATGATGAAAGACAAGTTAGGAGAAAATATTGATAGACCATCCTTACTCTCAGTGTAAATTGTGGGGGAAAAAATCTTTTACAAAAATTCCCATAGCCTAAGCTCTGCTGTTGAAGCAGACCACAGATCCATGGCAAGCTTCCACAGAGTACACATTGAAAATTCTTGTGTAGAAGAATAGTCTGCTTGTTTTCATAAGAAAGGCGGGAAAAGGGCCTGCAACCACACCCACCAATGATATCACCATTTTCCAGAAGACTTGTAAAATGGTGCCTGCTTGACTGGACAGAGAAAGCCCAGTCGCAGCCCCACTCCTGATGCGAGCCCTGTGCCAGGACCACGCAGAATCTTAATACTACTTTACAGGGCAGGTCTCAGTCCTCCCACTTTCTTCCTCACAGTCCAAACTCAAATGCTAACTTTGACCTTCCTTTCTGCCCCTGCTGTCAACACATCCCAACACTGCAGCAAAAGAAAGCTGACTTTTTTCCAGGAATAGCTTCAGTCTCACACAGATAAAAGGCACGATGCCAGAGTGAGGCAGTCTTGTTATTAATCAACCTTGATTTGCAGAAGATGACACAGTTGCAGGGGCTGTGCTCTAAGTACCCTTTCAACCGTGATGAAAGTCAAGCATTATTCAGCGAGGTTCTAAGTGGCCACTTTAAATCAATCTGAAGGCTGTACCATTTCAGTGCTAGAGGCAGGAACTGAAAACAAATAATGTGCTATTGGTAAACTACAGTGAACTCTGTGATTTTGAACCCTGAGCACCTATTCATGCTTATAAAGCTGAGAGTTAATGTCAGGGAAGCTTGGAGCTATTGGAATAGAGCAGAGCTGATTCTGTCCAGTTTGACTTCACAAGCATTTAAGTGAAAATTTACTTTAAATAGTCAAGGCTGAGGAGATAGAAGATCCTGGAAATCTATACATCCAATCCCTTGGGAAACATTTCCAGCTTAACTAGTTGTAAAGTGCATTGCTTATTTTAGAGAAGCATGTGCATAAATTATCCTTCCAGGCCATTCGAGTTCCAGCTCTTTATGTAGCCTTCACCAGTGCTGTTGGTTTGCAGTTGGTGCCTTTTTTCTGTCCTGAGCACTCATAGCACTCATTTTCTGCTCAGTATTTTATTCAATTTGTGTTCCATTGAGAAATGAAAAGATCATGGGCTATAGTGTCAGGTGGATCAGGATCTAGACACCAGTTTGGGCACTTCTGAGCCATTTGCTTAACCTCTTTGAGCTTTAGTTTTCCTCATTTGTAAAATGGAACAATTACGATAGTACCTTGAGCAAGTTAAGGATTTAGTGTGATAAGATATGCCAGCTGCCTAGCACAGTGCATCCAAAGCACTTAATACATGGTGACCACTAGCAGAAGTAGCAGCAATAGTGGCAGCAGAAATATTATGCATAGTATGTTGTCTTTCTCCTTGAAAAACACCATTCTTGAGAAAAGAATCACACCATATACTTGTTCGGTATCTCTCAGCATTTCTAGAGTGAGATTCAAGTGACATTGTGTAAGTACCAGTTGAAACATACTGACATGAATGAGCTGGGTATCAGTACTTTTGCCCAGTTAGGGTAATGGGACAAGAGGCGTGACACCTGTTACACCAAAACAGGACTTCATTTTGAATATAAAAATAAGAATGTCCTCTTTCACAAAGTGTTTGGGTTACTTTAGGGTATGGAGAAGAGGAAAAAGAAAAGATCAAGAAGGAAATGAAGTAGAAAAGGAGAAATCATAGGAACTAAGAGAAGAGAACCTGTATTTGTTGAGCACTAGATGTTAGCACTTTGCACAAAATCCTCACTCTGTGCTGAAATTTAAATCCTGTTAATCTCAGAGAGCTTAAATAAACTTGTCCAAGGTCCCTCAGTCAAAACATGGTAGAACAAAAACTATAGCACTACTCCTTCAAATGTGGGTTCACTCACAGCTCTGTGCTGCCACCCTCTTGGACCTGAGAGTTAAGAATTGCTCTATGCCAATGTATCTGCTAACTTTGACCCTGCTCTTCCCATAGAGTGATATATAACTTATCATTCAAAACAGGACAGGTTTGAGAGTAAAGGAGGGAACTATTGATAATTTCTCCAGGACAAGAGCCCAAATGTGAACTGTCTTGGATAAAACTTGACATTTGGCCACAACCACTCTGAAGAGTTGTCTACCCTCTGAGCTTCCTTAGCGTTTAAAGACTCATGCTATTATACAATTTATACTGTTTGCTCTCTGAATGGCTCTTGGGAAGATCATTAGAGATTCCTCCTTCCTGTCCTGCCATCCCTAAATCACGAGATATTTTTAGTCCTCATTTCATTTGACCTCTCATTATATTTTATTCTCATGGTGATTTCCTCTCTAATACTTTTTATCCTCTTGGCTCCTGGGATACAGTACCCTTCTAGTCATTCTCCTGCAGCTCTAGCTTCTCTGACATGTTATTTCTACCCCACTTTTAAATACTGGCGTTCCCTAAGGCTTGGTCAGAGACCCTATTTTTTAAGATCTAATTTCTTTTTATGTGCTCTTTTTACCCTGATAGCTTCATATAACCTCTTTAATTACCACCAGGTTTATATTCCCAGTCCATATTTTTCTTCTGAGCTTCAGGCCAATGGTTTACTCACCAGTGATACTTGGATATTTAAAAGGTACTTCAGCCTCAATAAACGCAAGCCTCATTTCTATCTTCCACTCCCAGAAACTCAGTTTTTCTTTAATGATCACTAGTTCAGTGAATGACACTGCCATCTGTCCAAAAGTGTAAGTTGGAAACATCCTTCTCTTCTTCACCTGCTCTATGCAGGCAGTTGACCATCAGTGTTGAGTGTGCCTTCTAAATGTTCACCTCTCCTCATCTCTTCTTTCACCATCCTAGTCCAAACCAACATTGGCTTTGTCCCCACTTATTATAATGGCTTCTAGACACTCCACATCCATGCTTGCTTCTAATTGTCACTCTCCAGCATCTGAAACTCTCTTGCTTTAACTCAACCTTCTTCCCCCATCGACTAAAAAATAAAGTCACAACCTGAAAGCAGAGTTATTTTATTTGGTGGGAATAAATAAAATTTATTTATTTTAATAATAAAATGTTATTATTTGTATAGGGAGACAGCATCTCAGTAGCTCTGAGAACACTGCTCCAAGGAGGCAGGAGGGGAGTCAGGCTGTACACGAGCTTGCAACAAAGGGAGCAGGCAGTCTGAACATCAAAGATCAGGTATCAGGTTAAGAAATTCAGCATTCTCTGTATTGGAACAAGCAAGCCTCTGAGCTCACTGAATTCATTTCCTTTCATAGGCACCTCCGCTATCTGGGGCCAATCCTGTTTCTTTGTTGTCCTACAGATGGCTGCTTCTTGCACTCCCCTAGCTCCTCAGCAGTCACCATAGGTAGTGGCAGCATCTGCTGGATCACAGTTTTGGGAGCCCTCGTTCACATTTGGAGGCCAGAATTCACAGAGGGCTGTGACATTTCTTATTTATATCATATATCTTGATATGGCACATCTTGATAATTTATATCATATATCTTATATCATATCTTGATATGGCAGGAGATACTTTCATTTCACACCCCTCTCCCTTCCACCCTACTAATCTATTGGATCCTCAAACATCCCATGATCCTTCTTGCTTTATAAGCTGAGAATGGTCTCTTTCTCCACCCGAGATACCTTATTTCCCAGGTCTCAGATTAGAAGTCTTCCTCAGAGGAGCTTTTCAGAGATCCTGGACTAGGGTATACCACCCTGTCAGACATTTTTGTGGCTCCCTGTAATCTTTTGAGGCATTTACTAAAATGCCTCAAAGACTGTCCCAATCGTGCCTCATAGCACAACATAATTTATTAGATATTAGGGTTATTCTAATGGTCTTGGGCAGGTTCCACAACATCACTTAAGAGCTGTTATTAACATCCAATGGCCAGGATGGACCAGAGGCTCATAATCTTGCAATTCCATGGGTTCACTCTGAATGTCATGTATGAGACAGTGATTTGTAGTGAGGCAGTTTGGTGATCTGACATGGAACAAGAGCCAAATAAAAATGTTGTGAGAGGCCCTCTAAATAATCATGAGCCCCTTCTTTGGTTGGATAAAAAAAAGAGACAGACAGACCCAGGGTGCTGGTCAGACAATGAAGAAACCAGAAAAGACACAGGTAAAGTCAGGAGAACTGTGAAATGGCCATGCCTTATGCAAGAATGGATGATGACATGTGTGAAGAGGTCACAGAGCTGGCTGGTGATCCTGAATCTTCTCTATATACACAGTTGCAGGATTCTGCACCATCCATGATGATAATGATGCTGTTAAATATAAAAGGTGACAATGTGCTAATAAAAGATGTAACCTTGAATCTAACTTCTTTAATTAGCACAGTTTGTGGAAATTTGTCTTAATACTACATAGTTACTCTTCATATAGTTATTGCCATTTAAATTAAGTATTAGTTTTAGCAGGATAATTTATCTAATCACTTGCATTTAATGTTCTTGATACTGCTAAGTACTTTAAAAACTCATTTGTGGGCAATTAAAATGCACTTTTATATTTCTAAATTGTATGTTCTATTAAAAAGCACTTTAATCTAAATGTAGCAATAGGCCATAAAAATTCTATTTGCAAGTTAGGTTTACATCTATCAAAAATTTCTATGATATATAAATTGAGCTTTGCATTTATGTCCGTGTTCGTTTCCTCAGAGTTTATTCTTCTTGGATATCCAGCAATGTGAGAGTTTCTGTCTAAACTACACTGATATCCTCTCTGAAAGAGGCTTTTCGTTTTGGAGCTGAAGTGAGATGGAGGGGAACAGAGGTTTCAAAGTGAAAGATGCACTTCTCGGCAGATTTGAGGAAAGTGTTGAGAAAGCATGGTGAAAGGTGAAGGAAGGAGGAGGTGATTGCAGATGACCATGGGAGATCAAGTGTGGAGATTATTCCCTGACTTGTCTTTACATGGAACCCAGTGTAAAGGTAGAGGCGTAAAGGTGGACGGGCTGCAGTCCATGGGGTCGCTGAGTCGGATGCGACTGAGCGACTTCACGTTCCCTTTTCCTTTCATGCATTGGAGAAGGAAATGGCAACCCACTCCAGTGTTCTTGCCTGGAGAATCCCAGGGACTGGGGAGCCTGGTGGGCTGCATCTATGGGGTCGCACAGAGTCGGACACGACTGAAGCGACTTAGCAGCAGTAGCAGCAGCAGAGAACAATCAGTGGTTTTTATCAGATTCAAACCCAGCTGGACAGCTAACCTGCTAACTAAGGCAAAGAGATTCTGAAGAAAACTACAATTCATTTTATAGCTATTGAACTGGAAATAACTGTAGAGCTCATCTTGTTTGGCCTCTCTTAGATTACATATTTTAAAACTACAGCCAAGATGTATGGCATTATCTGGGATCTTGATAAAAGCAGAGAAAGATGTTTTTCTGGAGATACTCAAAGATGACTAAACACTAAGTTAAAAGAATGGATATTATTTAAATAAACAAAGAGAAAATTGAGAGATGATCTCATCACGATTAAAATAGTGATCTCAGTACGTAAGTCAATAACTAATGACACATGTAACATGTAACTATTTTATTGAACAAGCTTGATTTAAGAGGATATAGGCCAATCTTACTCCCTATCGCTATTCTCTTTTAATCTTTCTGTATCGAGTAGTTCTTTACCTACCCCTTGATGAAATTTTAGGAAATTGACATACTTCAGGCCAGTCCAGTGTAATAATCATAAAATTGTAAACTCTCTTGCAGTGTAAAATATTGCTCCCTTTCCAGTTGTCCTAGGCCACTTCTTCCCTCTCTTCTTTTTGCACCTCTCCAGAGTTAGCAGAGCTAGAGACTAGGGCAGCTGAGGCATAGAATGGTCTAGCTTGGCTGACATCGTGGTCATCTGGTTTGAATGCTTTCTGAATATGGCAGATTCTAAATTCTGATTCTTTCTTTCTGATCTGCTTGTTGGGTTCTCTGGAGAAACCTTCTCCCCCCAAGACCAGTGTCCTCCCTCCTATAGTCACATCAAGCTTGTGTGCTGAAAACTTTCTCTTTGCTTGTTCATTTTTCTTGCTAAGGACTGTGCTTCCTGTGGCCTCCTGCATAGTCTCCATCCAGTGGAGCACTGTACTAGGGACAGAGAAAGGATGGAAAGGATGTTCTTTGCTAGAAATTTGACTGCAATTTCTCGGGAAGAAAAGAGTTAGAATTTCATGGGAAGGTCAATGAATTGTGGAAGTCTTCCCTGAAAAGCAATTTATCTGAGAAATGACCACTTGACTAAACTCTTCTTCACACTGTGCTACCCAATCTGAGACCCTTAAACCAAGCCCTGGTGGCATTGTGGGCAAAAAATGACCATTTCATCTGAAAACTATGGGATGTGGCCTTTCTGGAAGTATCATATCTGACTCATGTGTCCTATGAGCCTCTGTCATGTATGTGGGGAAACACAGCCATCCTTATTTTCTATGAAGACCTGGTTCCCTCTGTTGGGGACCAGACTCCATACTGCCTGAGGAGCAGGCTAGGCAGTTTTTACTTGCTCAGACACCAGTGAGTATTTGGTGATAAGCCAGTTTGACTGAAATGAGACAACCTTGTCAAAGTTTTCTTAGTTTCTGCTTTTGGGATAATTGATAACCTTGGATTGCCCCCCACCTCCTGCCACTCCAGGTAAGATACCTAGAAATGCAGACATAGATTATAAAGGAACTTAAGAGTTGCCAGGAAGCTAAAACTTAGTTCTTTAAACACAACATATAAGCACTTCAAAAGAAAATACATGAGGATTATCTTGTTGCTAATCTATTAACAATGTGAAATAATACTTTCTAAAATCCCATGAAAGGCATGGGAACTGGACAATTCTCTTGACAGTTTGCATCTGGAAGGAAGGCTGCTTTCATAGCTACAACAAAGATGTGTGTACCTAGACTGTCTGTAGCTTCCAAATCGTAACACTCCTGAAATTTAAGTACAAAGACAGTAATGGAAAATATTGAGAAAAGGGAGGAAAAACTGAAAGTGTTAAGGAGAAAGAAGCCCAATGAATACAGCTTGCAAATAAAAGTCAGAAATGGGAGTGAAAAGAACATTATCACATTTTGATTCATCTTCCACTGTATCATTGAGTGATTATAATTTGGCCACCCATGTCGTGAAGTCTCCACAAGGAGCCTTTATAGAAAATGAAGATGGAAACAATGAAGTAATCCTGCCTTCTTGCCTTTATAATTTAAGGTTGTTTCCCCAAATTCTGTTATTGAGTGTTATGCCCACCAAAATTTCCTATGACTCAGACTATGGGATTATTACGCTTCCTCTGGGAAGCACTTTATAAAATAATAGCATTTATTATTAGGAATGCTTTTTTGAAAATCAGCCAAATTTTTTCATTTTCCAAGTGAATCCAAGATTTTGGCTATAATTTCCCTGACCACCCCCAAACAACTGCTTCCTTTCAATCCATGTGTATAATACTTTAAGTTTCGTTTAGTACTTGAAACAGTGTGAGTTCCAAAGAAATACTGGCGGAATGAATATTTCTAGGTGAATAGATGGATGAATAGATGAATTATCTTTTACTCCATGTCTTGAATCCTCAGTCTGCTTTCTAAAGGTCTTTGATAGGGATAAATTTTAGGGGGTTATGGGAGTGAAGAAAGGCATCTTCATGCCCACCGCCTTCAGGATGGATCCCACTATCCATCAGATGTGGGACAGTGATAGTGCATTGGTTTGCGCAGGCTGTCATAACAACATATCATAAACTGAGTGGTTTAAAAAGTAAGAACCTGTCCTCTCTCCATTCTGGGAGGCTAAAATCCCAAGATCAAGGAGCTTACAGGGTCCTACCTTCTGAGGGCTGTGAGAATCTGTTCCAGGCCTGTTACTTAAGGAGAAGTAGGTTTGTTGACAATCTTTTGGCATTCTTTGGGCTATAGATGTGTTGCCCCAATCTCTGCCTTAATATTCACATGGCATTCTCCTTCTGTGCATATCTGTGTTCAGATTTTCCCTTTATAAGGATATAAGTCATATTGGATTAAGGGCCTACTCTATTTCAGTAAAATCTCATTGTAGTTTAAACTAATTATCTGCAACCCTATTCCAAATAATAGCACATTCTGTGGTTCTGTGGATTAGACATTCAGCATATTGATTTGGGGGTGGGACACAATTTAATCATAACAGATAGAAACCATTCTTGATACCTCCTTCTCCCCTACTATCCCATGTCTGGGCACCAAAACAATTTATTTTATCTCCTAGTTATTTTAGTATTAACCTACTTTCCTCATTTCCCTAGTCCACGTTACCATAGTATCTTGATTACTCCAGTATCCCCCGACTTCATCACTCTGCTTTCA
Organism: Capricornis sumatraensis; assembly: GCF_032405125.1. Classification (NCBI taxonomy): domain Eukaryota; kingdom Metazoa; phylum Chordata; class Mammalia; order Artiodactyla; family Bovidae; genus Capricornis; species Capricornis sumatraensis. The sequence continues at coordinate 37,242,070 of NC_091080.1, read as the reverse complement.
GTTTTGCCATACTCTATACAAAGTGATACTTTTAAAAGGCATATTTGATCATGCCACTCATCTTTGAAATCTCCCTGTGGGTTTGCGTTGGCTTTACAAGCAAGTTCCCACCATCTTCACCAACCTGCTTTCTTGCCCTGCACTGTTTACTTTTTGTTTCCAGTCATACTGGATCTTCTATGAATTTCTCCAATATACTAAACTCCAACCTGCCTCAGGCCCCTTGTTACATGCTGCTCCCCTGCCTGGAATACTCATTTTATCTCTCTCTTTTGGGTAACTTCTTCATATTCATCCAGTGTCAGCTTATATGTCCCTTCTGTATAGAAGCCTTTCTTATGCCCCACAAAAGATTGAGTTGCAGTGTTTGCTTTTATGGCACACTGAAGTCACCTTTTTAGTACTTGCCAAAACATAATCAATCACTTTCCTAGTAAATACTTGTTTAATTAATCTCTCTGCTGTAGACTGAATGTTTGTGTCTCCCCACCCCAAAATTCATGTGTTGAAACATAACCCCTACTGTGATAGTATTTGGAGATGGGGACTTTGGGAACTGATTAGGTCATGAGGGTGGAATCCTCATGAATGGGATTAGTGGCCTCATAAAACAGACTTCAGAAAATTTAAAAATAGATAAAGAAAAACAAATAAAAAGCAAAAAGAGACCCCAGAGGTTTCCTTTGCCTCGTGTGAGAACACAGTGAGAAGATGGCCATCTGAGAACAAAGAATTAAGCTCTCACCAGACACCAAATCTGCTGGGGCTTTATCTTGGGCCTCCCAGACTCCAGAACTATGAGAAGTAAATTTCTATTGTTGATAAGCCACTCAGTCTATGATAGTTGGCTTTATGAATAGACAAAGACTCTCTCCTATTAGACTTTAAACTCTTCTTCCCACATAAAAAGGCTACAGAATGAAATGTGTGTGTGTGTGTTCATTGCTCAGTCATGTCTGACTCTTTGTGACCACATGGATGGTAGCCTGCCAGGCTTCTCCGTCCATGGGATTTTCCAGGCAAGAATACTGGAGTGCATTGCCATTTCCTTCTCTGCAGAATGACATGTGGTCCTTCAGAAAAGATGGGGTCTCTGGACAAGTCACTGATTCTTGCTGATACAGCTTCCTCATCTTTATCTGCCTCAAAGGATTAGTATGGGGTCAGTCAGTGGAAAAGAAGTGAGCTATGGTTAATGAGCTGCTTAGAGAGAGGCAGAGGAAGTGGGGTGAAATCCTGAAGCACCTCCAGGAGGACTGAGGCAGGAAGTGGGTGGAGATCAGCACAGCTGTGTAGAAAAGGCAATTCCCCTAGGGTAGGGGAAATGCTACAACTTCCAGCTGGGAGGATCCACAACAAAGCAGATTATTTCCAGATTTTGCTATTTATAAACTAAAACAACCAATCAAACAATGGGGGCATTCTTGTAAAACTTCAGTTTTATTTAAAGAAGAAATAAGTACTTTTTGTGTTCTAAAAACTGTTGTTACTTTCAAAAGGATGACTGAAACAGAGATCTCTCCACTGGCCAGTGTGTGCACAGCCACTGCCTCTGCTGGCAAGATTGTTGGATAGAAAACCCTTACTTTAAAAAAAAAAAAAAGGAAATTCAACGTTTGTACTTTTCACTGATCCACAAAATGGTACATTCAGAACTGTTGTCTCCTTCCCAAGAGGGTATCCCAGGAGTCAGCAGCTGTGTAAACACACACAGTTCAGTTAAGCAATATTGGGGATTGATGATATGAGCTACATGTGCATTTTTAATCTTGTTTAAAAAACCAAACAAAACAAACAAAAAAACCCCACCATAAGCACAAGTATAAAGTATTGTGATGAGCCACACACCTGCAGGGAACATGGTGACCCAGCATGACAGAAATGAGGTACTCTTGCGTAATGGTGGGTTGGTGGCCTCCAGGGAGGAGAGCTTTTCAAAGATGTGGCTGGAAGAGAGTCTGTTGTTATCATTTCACATAAAGGATACTGGTAGCTGGCCATTAAAAAAGGAAAATTACCGTTCCATTGTTCCTGTATGTAGGCACAAACCATTTGTTACAAATTTAGCCAGCCTCACTGCCAGCCTGCTCTGCAGAGCCAAGTCAGAATGAGCTTCAGCAGTCCAAGGCATTCATTTGAATAAACTCACTCCTGTGTCTGATTGCCTCAAACTTGCTCACCACACGTTTTATACAATCTCCACCCTCTTTAAAGCAGCCTCTCCTTAAATGCCATTTCTTCGTTTTTTGGATGCTTGGTGCTTTTTAGTTGCCTTCTCTTGACTTAAGTTTCTTGAGGGCAGGGGCTACTTCATATCTACCTTTATATCTAAACCCATAGCACATCCTTGTTACAAACAGATGCTCATTTTGAGAAACAATTTCTCACTAAATGTTCCCATTTAACAAGAGCACGTGTGATACAACAGTGCTCTTCTCTGAGTTCTTGATGTCAAATTACCAAAGACTATGAGTGAGTAAATTTGCTCAGTTGTGTCTGACTCTTTGTGACTCCATGGACTGTAGCCTATCAGGCTCCTCTGTCCATGGAATTTTCCAGACAAGAGTACTGGAGTGGGTTGCCATTTCCTTCTTCAGGGGATCTTCCTAACCCAGGGATTGAATCCAGGTCTCCCGCATTGCTGGCAGATGCTTTACTGTCTGAGCCACCAGGGAAGCCCACGAGGGAAGCTACTATACAAAATGATAATAGCAGCTTTGGCAGTATGGCACGGTATCACCTGTCCACAAAGCACTTTAAAAATTAGCATGTTCTTAAACTAGGAGTTCTAAAATTTATCTTAAGGGATAGGATAAATCACGAATTTGTTCTAAGACTTAGCTACAAATAAATTCAATGCAGCATTGCTTATCTTATTTGAAAACGGAAACTAAACGGAATATCAAACATTTAGAGATTTGTAAGCTAAAATTATGTGTGTGTGCTAAGTCATTTCAGTTGTGTCAGACTCTTTGCGACCCTGTGGACCAAGCCTGCCAGGCTGCTCTGTTCATGAGACTCCCCAGGCAAGAGTGCTGGAGTGGGTTGCCAGGTTGTAAACATTTTAGATGAGACCAAACACGTTTGAAATCTTTGCAAATTGCTTTTTTAAAATGACCCCCTACCCCCGCAACCCCGCCACGGGTTCATTCTAGAATGCTCAATGTTACCTAGTTGAGAATGAACATTTTTTATTTTTTGTCAAACCATTTAATCATATTGTTCTCTGCCTGTCTATAAGCAGCCTGCCATTTTAGGCTTTCTGCCCGTACCTTTATTATAAGCAGCAATGCTTAGCACATCACTGCTTTGTTGTCTTCCCAATGTCCTAAATAGTTTTCAAGTAATAAATTAGATTCTCAAGCAAGTACAGTATTTTATAGCATACTCCTACCTAGTTTAAGAAGACATTAGCTCAAGCAGGCGAAAGGATGCTGTTCTTTGTCTGAGACCCTGGAATCCAGTCTTGAATTTCCCGGGGCCAGGCTGTGTGTTCCTATCCAAGGATTGATGCTTTTCTGAGGCTCCTTTTCCTTATCTGTAAAACCAGGAAGTTGTCACAAGATGATCTCTTAAGGCTCCTTTCAGCTTTAAAAGCCTTTGCAGTGAAATTATATGGAAACTGTCATGTGGAATAATTCATCATCATTTTTCAAAGATTTGGGGTATAGATCATGGCATCGAGTGACAGCAGTCTCCAGGAGGAAAAGTCACGCGGTGTAAAGTTCACTTGTCCATTCTACCTCCCAGAGGCCCAGAGACAGAGCTCATGTAGCTTTCTTCAGTTTCCTTAGCAGAACATGTGGATAAATGCATAAACTCATAAAATAAAATGCAAGGGATTTGAAATGAGCACTTTCCACAAATCACGATTTATCAAACCACCCAAATGGAATGGTAGTTTTTTTCTCCCAACACTCCCCCGCTGCCCCCGCCACCCTCCACCTTCTTCCTTTCAGCAAGTTGTAAATTCAAGACCACTCGCAGTGCCTATATTTGGCCTGGGAGTTTCTCCTCCAATAACTCAACCCCTGTGATGTCTCCTAGGTGCAGCTTTTGCAGAAATTACTTAATAAATCAGTGGTTGACATACATTTTTATTCCCCCTGGGGTTGTGCACTAAGCATTTTCTACAACCTTTGGGTTTATTTCGCTTGAAGACGTTGATCTTAGAGAAGGGATTACTTTCAATTCAGTCTTCAGTTTCTCAGTCATGTCTGACGCTTTGCGACCCCATGGACTGCAGCACGCCAAGCTTCCCTGTTTGTCATCAACTCCTGAGGTCAAGGACAGAACTGAAAGTTCTTACCCTCTAATCACACAGTTAGCTTCACTGGCAACCAGCCTGTCCTTAGTTGCTTTCCAAAGTCACCTCATTAGCATAACAAAAGACACTTTAATTTCTCTCTTCAAGGGAAACTTCAAGGGTTTTAGGAACTCTGTGCCAGGACAGGAACAAAACTCAAATATACATTTCTTATTATAAATCACAATATCACAATAACCAATATCTATTGAGTATGTCCATCGTTCAAGGCACCAGGATATTAGCTGGTAGCACCATCTTTTGAGGTACTGCTGCTAATAATACTATTCTAATTTTAGAGGTAAAGAAACTGAAACATACTTATTTTGGGTAGCTTACTCAAGAGTGTCCCTCTGGTAAATGACAAGACCTGACTTTGAAGTCAGATAGTCTGAGTCCATAGTCCATTCTCTTAGTCACTCCCATACCCTCTGCAAACCACTGTGGGTGTTCCTGGGAGTGTGCAACACAGTGACTTGTGTCTAGATATTTAAAACTTGAACCTGAACTCTGGCAATGTCATAGTAGAGGTGAAATGGAAGGGGAGATGAAGAAATGATAGTTATGGGATGACTAATGATTGTAATATTATGGAAAATTGGTTTTATCTTAGTCTCTATATAAACTCTTGGATATTAACTGAATATGTATTTTATAGTATTTATGTGTGGACACAATAAGTATTATTACTGTGCCAGTTAAAAATAGTCTAGTCTCTGAAGAAACTTTGAAAGAGTGTTCTTCAGAGCTACATGAGCTTATTAACAATAAGTCATCTTGCTCCATTGTTAATTGTATTTTCCCTAAATTTTTCCATGAATAAAATGACTGCATCTCCATTTTGATTTGTAATTAAAAATTCTGAAAGAGCTCTAAACTCCTCTTGAATATACCAAATCTGGCCTAGTAAAAGCCATCTTCAATGACTTATGTGAATACTTGTCAGAATTAATTGGATTGTTACTGAAAGTTCATGAAATGCCATTTATTGCCTTTTAAAATATTCATAATTTCAAGTTTACATCTTGATGACTCTTGTTTCCTCCTTCAAGTTATGTTTTTCCAGAGTTAACTCTTTCTTCTCTGAATTCCTATGCCTCTTTCAGTAAGTGCTTCTGCCATTCATCACATCTTGTATTACGTGTTCTCTGGTGTTACATTGAGAGGCATTATGTCTTCCTATTTAGTTTGTCATCATCTTGAGTGTCAGGAAGTAAAAATGTCTTCTATTTCTTAGCTATTTCTAATATGGTCAGCTTCTGCTAGCTTTGGCCGTGTGGAAGTGTGAATGAATGAGTGCCATGAACCTGACTTGTCAGTGCTGGTCAGTGATCTGTTGGTACTCTTAGGCTATAATTCAGTTTGGTGGTTAGGCCCCTGGGCTGGAAATCAAGAGACTCAGATTCTATTTCCTATTCTCTATGACTTTCGATGGCTCATTTAAGCTCTCATTCCCTCCCCACCACCAATAACTTGTGGGAAGAATCTCTGTCTAGACCAGTGGTTCTCAGCCTTGACTGCACCTTGAAACCACACGGTCGTGGACTTCTACCTCCAGAGATTCTGATTTTAGGGGTCTTGGCATTGGGGGTCTGGAAAGCTCCCCAGGTGATTCTGTTGAGAAGCTGGGGTGCAGAACTTGTTTAGAGAACTTCAGAAATGTTAATGCGTGCTGGTACACTAGTGGAATGCTCTCCATCATCCCACATATGCTTTCTTCCAGGTTCTGCTGATTTGCCTGTTATACCTCTCTGAGTACATTCATCTCCTCCTCTGCATTTCATATGGTATTGTCCAGCAACTTTTTAAACTTCCTTTTCTTCTTCTCAGATGCTTCTCTTGTCACAAATGTGGCTTTCCTAAAGCAAATATGAGTATCCCTTTCATGCTAAAACTCTTCACTGTAGAGTTGAGTACTTGCTCCTTAGAATGTTGTACAAGCCCTACATAATATACACCTGGCTGCCTCTCTAACCACACGCACGAACACATCCCCCCTTAAACACTGTCTCCATCTGTGATGTCCCATGTCTCTGTTCTTGTGTACCTACTGTTCCAGCTATAGAGGGTGATACCCTCCTCCTCTTTCCCCACCATTCACTCATTAATCACCTGCTACTCTAAGACTTCTGGACTTCTATCAGCAGACGTGACCCTCCCTCTTCTATGTTACATATGTATTTTATACATACATCTTTACTCTTCTCATACTGTAATTATTTAAATACACGTCTAAAGTTTGAGGATAGAAAGTGTCTAATTTATCATGTTTTCTTAGTGCAAAGCATGGAAACTTTTACAGAGTGGGAACTCAACAAAGTTACTTGAATTAAGTTAATTTATATTAATAAAGAGTTTGGAATTTCTTAAAAACAAGTACAAATATACTTGGCTTTAAAAAAAAAAAGAGAGAGTCTACTCAACAGGAAGACTTCTCAGATCAAAATTTCATAATTTATGTACATCTGATACATGCACTATAAGGAATTTTTAAAGTTAATTGAATTCCTATTTTTGCTTTTGTATAAACCCAAGTTATTAATTGAACAGATATCCATTGAGTTCATTCTATGTGCCATGACACTTGCTGCCCTCAGGGAACTCAATGAGACACACAGACAGTCCAAAAGTTGTAGAATGATGCAATGCTATGACAGAGGTAGGCACAGACTTACCTCTGGGGTCAGCCAACCTTGTCTCTGGGACATTCTCAGTATAATGGCTGAAAATTTACCCCTTTTTCCTTCTCATTCAAGAAAGTATAATCAAATGCAGATCATATAAAAAGATAGTATTATAGGGATGATCTTGCATACACTCAAGACTTTGACTTTTGATACACTAAAAAACAAGAAGGTTTTTTCTAGGTGAATAATTCACAAACCTTGACACTTTAGCTAATATAGTAACACATTCCTTGTGACATATCCTATTAATAGAACTAAACTTGCAACATACAAATTTATCATGCTACCTATTTTGGGTGGGGGGAGAAGGGGAACCATTTCCTTAATGTATTTTTAATAATTTAGTCTTGCAAAAATTTAGACTTAAGTATATAATCTTTTAGGAAAATATCCATGCATATTGTAACCAAGGTCATTTAGTGCTGGCAAGAACTCAGATTTAACTGGTATCACCAATGTAAGATGAGTGGATAGTCATTTTACTTCTTTGATGCCAGTTCTATCTCCTCCCTTCAGTTCTTTTAGTCAATCTGACTTTCTGAGAAAGAAATCTCTCTACCATTAAATATATAAAACCCCTAATTTCAGACTAATTTCCTTTATCAATTTTGAACCTTGAAACATTTTGTTTTATTTCCCCAAAACAGCGTTAGTGATTGATGGGCCAAGATATGGTGATAATGTAACATATATATACTAAAATAAATGAAAATAGCTACTACTCAGAACATGGAAGACTGGAATAAGCTGAGGTCCAGGTTCAATCCCTGGGTCTGAAAAATCCCCTGGAGAAGGAAATGGCAATCCTCTCCAGTATTCTTGCCTGGAGAATTCCACGAACAGGAGAACCTGGCAGGCTCAGTCCATGGGTTGCAAAGTTGGACATGACTGAGCAATTATCACTTTTACTTTCAAGGTCATTACACAGAGATGATTTCACTTAATCTTAAGGTACGTCTGGTGTGTCCTCTTGATTCTACCTGATCCCGTTACAAGGATTTCATTAGGCTGAAGGCAGTAACTCTACTTCATATTCTATAACCCTCTATAACCCTAAAATCTACCCTGTGCTACACCACTAATTCTTTCTGCAACATCAATTGCTAAAAAGATCTCATATATATATATATATATATAAAAGAACATATATATACACACATGCATGTATATATGTATATACACACATATATATGCATATATTTCCCATGCCTCTCTTAACCCCCCTATAAAAACAGATTAAATTATTTCTTTTGACCAAAACATTCTGAACGTAGCACCTTAGACTGCTCGACCATCTTGTCGGCACCAAAATCATTCTGAAAATAAAACGTTAATTTGCATTTATAGGGTAAAAACCCAGTTTTCTTTTTTTACAGTAACAAATGTTTTAATGACATGTTCCTCATGGCAATAGAATATAATCTTGAGATGAAGGACCATTTCTTTTATTTTTCAACCCTATGTGTTATCTTATTCAAAATACTTGGTGACTTTTTGGCAACATAGATAAGCACAGCAAAGGTCTACTGTTACTGTTGTGAATCTAAAGGATTAGACTATGATTGGAATTCTGTAGGATATAATCTTAAAACAGATATTTTGTTGACTTGAGGTTTATTTTTTGAGGTTCTCCATTACATTTATGTTTTCTTTTGTGCATCATTTTCTCTTTTTCATTCTGCCGATGCATTGAGCCCTGACTTGCACATACGTTTGGGGCCTACCTGAAAGCAATGTTTTACATGAACCGTCTAGGTATCAGACCTATAAAGCAGCATTTAATTACCATTTAGGGGGAAAATGGGTATGTCAACTTATTTCATACCACAAATATAAAACTGAATTTTAATACTTTAAACCCAACTCAAAATTTACTTTTAGATGAGAATTGACATTAAACCAGGTCCTAGGAGAGAAAGAAGAGTGAGCTATTACTTTCCCATTTTTGACCAAGTGAATTTTAGCCTCTTTATGGCACTGAGTCTCAATTTTTCTCCCTGAAGACCATGGTCTCCTTGTTACAGTCATTTGTAACTAGCATGTAGGACAGACAGTGGATAAGTCCAAAAGTCTCTTACCACAGGCCACGTGCATTCCTGTTCCGTGCATATTTAGCTCTGGGGATCACACATTGCTGGCAATGAGTAAGCTCCCCACCCCTTCCTCACTTATTTAGCTCTTGCATTGTGCTGGGTCTGTGCTAGGTGTGTGCATGTGATATTAAGCAAAAGCAGACAGGGCTCCTACTCTCAGGAAGCTTACAGTCATGTGCGAAAAAGAGACATTAATCAAGCAATCAGACAAATAAGTAATATATTGTGACAAGTCCTAAGAAAGTGAGTACTTGGTTCAATGATAACATTGCTATAAAATCTGACTTCACTTAGGAGTCAGTTGAGGCTTCTTAAAGAAGTGAGCATGGTGTCAGGATCTGGGTCCTAACCAAAAGGTTAAACAGAAACAGAAATCCAGGCAATTGAGAACAGAACTCTTTTTTTATCTTCACTCAGAAATTTTACTTTTATTATCAGAGTAATTGAAACAAAAGATTCTGAAGGGTCATTAGTAAACTGAAAACTTGCCACAATATTTAGAGCCTGAGCAATTCTTCACCCAAATATGCTTGCCTACAAAAAGGAACAAAACTACAAAAATACAACAGATGACATTCAAGCTTATGACACAGAGGTCACCCTTAGTTATCACATTTTTGTGTTTGCTCTTTAGATAAGGTCCAACCTGCCCAGTGTGTTTTCAGGCAATTTCTGTTCTAGCCCATGAACTCATGAACGCCACAGGGGGCAGTGGGCTCTGCAGCACCCCAGTGCACTCTTGCTCAGCTGAAATAAGTTTTTAGTTCACTGGCTCCAGTCACACATGACCTGCTGCTTAATTGCCATGGCTCTTCAGTAGCCTTTTAAATCACCTTCTTCCCCAAAGTGATCTTTCAGTACTGTGGCATTGTGAAGTGATGCCATAGCCAATTCTGTGTGTTGCTGTTTTGTTAATTTTTCATTATTATTCAAGTTAGCTTAGCTTAAGGAAACACTGTGCCTGTGGTTGAGTTCACAAAAACAGGACAGAAGCAAATGGATTGTTAGAACCCGAGTACACTGAAGGCTAATGTTGCCAATGCGTTTTCCTTTCTTTTGTACCCAGCTCTCTGGTGCCCAAGGCAGGTGGCAGAGGCCAGCAGTGACCAATCTTTTCAGAGATCCTTGAAAACATTGAGCAGAGCTCATTGCATCAACAGGCCAGAAATAATAAAAGGCATAAGACCAGGACTCCTAAAAGAGGGAACGTTGCAGGTTTGGATGCGCCACTAGATGGCAGTGTTACTGAAGTTCCCTCTGAAGAGGCCATGCTTGGTATTATCATTGCTGTTTTCTTGAAAAGTCGGAGTAATAAATAATAGCTAGTCTTTATCAAGGTCTGGTGTACAAAGTAATGCAGTAAATGTTATGTTCACATGAACATGATAGGAAAAATGATGATCCTCTTTTTACAAATAAGAGAGTAGAGTTTTAAAATAGTTAAATAAGAGCAGTAGGAAACAGGAACTTAAGTATTTTTGAGGTTATATATAGTTTAGCTCCCAATTGCCTTATGCTGTACGTGTTTATGAAGCTTTCAGCTTGAAGATGAAGAAATCGAGGAGAAAAGGTGCTGTCAGGTTGCAACAGTTCTGGGTAGGATAGGGCTTCCCTGGTGGTGCAGAGGTTAAAGCGTCTGCCTGCAATATGAGAGAACTGGGTTTGATCCCTGGGTCGGGAAGATCCCCTGGAGAAGGAAATGGCAACCGACTCCAGTATTCTTGCCTGGAGAATCCCATGGATGGAGGAGCATGGTGGGCTACAGTCCATGGGTTGCAAAGAGTCAAACACGACTGAGTGACTTCACTTCACTTCACTTCACTTTAGCTCCCAATTGCCTTAACCTGTAGGTGTTCGTGAAGCTTTCAGCTTGAAGATGAAGAAATCAAGGAGAAAAGGTGCTAGCTAGGTTTCTTGCTCAAGGTCACACAGCTGGAAAATGAGGAACCAGGATCTGAACCAGGTTAGTCTAACTCCAGAACTTACACTCTTAAACACTCCCTCCTCCCTTTTGCCTGCAAAAGAAAAAGGTTAAATTTACACAGTATTCTTTCTGCCCTGCCTGGGCATTAGATACTCATAGAGTATCAATAACTTGTGAATCTCCATTTATTTTTGTGATGGTACTGGGGAACATCATCAAAAGAAGAATGCTCTTATCCCAAAAATTAACTCACAACATTTCTTGAGGATTAAAGTCATTTTCCCCAGAATTGAAAATAAAACCCTTCATACTTTAATAGAATGGCTTAAAAAAAACTCATCTCTTCCATGAAAGAAGAAAGTACTCATCTCTCTTTCATTTCAAACTTGAAATTGGTAAGAAGCCTATGCCCTCCATTCTTGTGCAAGTTTGTAAGCCCGAATCAAATTTCCCAGAACTGGACAATGAAGAACTGCTGCTGCCATCCTGATGAAACCTTAAAGACTTCTGATCCTCTTTAACAACATACTGTTAGCCAGTATTTAAAATTATTCATCATAACTGAATGATTATAAAGCCACACAGCCCATGCATTTTGGAGTTTTGTTTTTGTTTTTGTGTCTCTCAGTGGAAGGTAGTTAGCTGCCATTTTGTTCAGTGTGATGAACACTTACAGGGCAATGCATTTATGGTAAGACAAGTTGTTTTTAGAATACAGTATAAAAATATAATTTAATGTTTAAGATCTTGGAGAAAGGATTGAAAGGGGATGGTAAGGCAATAAAGGAAATTTACCCACTTTGACCCAGGAGGTGTCAATTTTAATAGAAACACTTATGCTCATATTCCAAATTTTACTTTTTCTCAGATATTTATTTAAGAAACTTTTTTATTAAGTTTTTTTTTTTTTTCTGGAGGATTGATTCTTTGTATTACCTGCCTGCAGTCACCACTCTGTTCCAGATAACTATTAAAAGAAGCAAAGAAACTAAATCCAAGAAACCACTTCAAAATTTAGCCTCTACCAGTACGTAATCCAAGATATCTAGAGCCTTCCAGATTATATAATAAATTAGCTCGCACCAACTGCCAGATAAGAACGGTGACCAAAATTCTAGTCAGCTAGATGACAAAGGGGAGGAATGCCTCAAAACTTCTCACCACTTCTTTAAAATATCACTCCCTAACTGAGCCTTCTCCCAGTCTTTGAACCAAAGGATGGTTTAGTAATGATTCGAAGTCATTAGAATTTGTTACTTCTTGGATGCCTTTTGTGTGACACTTACTGTGTGGATCACAATAAACTGTGGAAAATTCTGAAAGAAATGGGAATACCAGACCACCTGACCTGCCTCTTGAGAAACCTGTACACAGATCAGGAAGCAACAGTTAGAATTGAACGTGGAACAACAGACTGGTTCCAAATAGGAAAAGGCGTACATCAAGGCTGTATACTGTCACCCTGCTTATTTAACTTCTATGCAGAGTGCATCAGGAGAAATGCTGGGCTGGAGGAAGCACAAGCTGGAGTCAAGATTGCCAGGAGAAATATCAATAACCTCAGGTATGCAGATGACACCACCCTTATGGCAGAAAATGAAGAAGAACTAAAGGGCCTCTTGATGAAGGTGAAAGAGGAGAGTGAAAAAGTTGGCTTAAAGCTCAACACATTCAGAAAATTAAGATCATTGCATCCGGTCCCATCATTTCATGGGAAATAGATGGGGAAACAGTGGAAACAGTGGCTGACTTTATTTTTTTGGGCTCCAAAATCACTGCAGATGGTGATTGCAGCCATGAAATTAAAAGATGCTTACTCCTTGAAAGGAAAGTTGTGACCAATCTAGACAGCATATTGAAAAGCAGAGACATTACTTTGTCAACAAAGGTCCGCCTAGTCAAGGCTATGATGTTTCCAGTGGTCATGTATGGATGTGAGAGTTGGACTATAAAGAGAGCTGAGTGCCGAAGAATTGATGCTTTTGAACTGTGGTGTTGGAGAAGACTCTTGAGAGTCCCTTGGACTGCAAGGAGATCCAACAAGTCCATCCTAAAGGAAATCAGTCCTGAATATTCATCAGAAGGACTGATGCTGAAGCTGAAACTCCAATACTTTGGCCACCTGATGCGAAGAGCTGACTCATTTGAAAAGACCCTGATGCTGGGAAAGATTGAGGGCAGGAGAAGAAGGGGATAACAAAGGATGAGATGGTTGGGTGACATCACTGACTCAATGGACTTGGGTTTGGGTGGACTCCGGGAGTTGGTGATGGACAGGGAGGCCTGGCGTGCTGCAGTTCATGGGGTTGCAAAGAGTTGGACAAGACTGAGTGACTGAACTGAAACTGAAACTGTCTCACTAAAGCAATTCTCTAAATCTAATTAATTTTGATCCAGCATAAAAATAAAGTCAGAAGAGATGTTTCATTTAAAAGAGTTATTTCTGAGCAACTATGATGATGGAGGTGAGGTATTAGAAATTCTGAGATTAAGGAGAACGTTTTCCTTACACTAATAATAGTTTCTTGGAAAATCACTGGTTGCCTCTGAAAAGCTATTAGAAATAGCAGAGGAGTTGATAACTCTGGGAAGCCTGGTGTGCTGCATTCCATGGGGTCGCAAAGAGTCAGACATGAGGGACTGGACTGAACTGATAACTTTACTTACGATTTTCTCTGCTACTAGGCTAGGCTCTGCAGTTCTTTCTTTTTGGCATAGGTGGATTTTTTTTGAAAACTTTAATTATTTCACTTAATCAATAAGATGGTCAAATCAAAGCAGGGAGCTCCAGTCAAGGACAAGAAAATACTTTTCCAAAGTATACATGATATGTGGGTAATTTTGAATTCAGTGGTAGTCAGAGTGTAGTTTCCTCCTCAGTTACTTTGGACATTAAGGCTCTGAGTCATTCTAATATGTACGAATGCGCTCAGACGTTCAATCACATCTGACTCTTTGCAACCACATAGACCATAGCCTGCCAGGCTCCTCTGTCCGTGGAATTTTCCAGGCAAGAATACTGGAGTGGGTTACCATTTCCTGCTCTAGTGGATCTTCCTAACCCTGGATTCGAATCTGTCTTCTGCATGGGCAGGCAGATTCTTTATCACTGCGCCACCTGGGAAGACTTACTTCTAATATGGATAACCATAAGAAAAATATAAGAAAATGTGACCCTATATATGTGATCCGTGTAAACCAAACTACTGGTAGAATAGCTTTGTGTGCAACAAACAACAGATATCTGTGGCACGCAATAACTTTTCTTCCTGCCGAGGAACAGTTCACACGGTACATACGAGTATATGAATATTAGGTGTTGCCTGGTGGGCTACAGTCCATGGGGTCACAAAGAGTCGGATACGACTTTGCCTGTGTGTACTGAACTGTAACTTCCTCCAATTTTAAAGGAAAACTGGAGAAGGAAATGGCAACCCACTCCAGTGTTCTTGCCTGGAGAATCCCAGGGACGGGGGAGCCTGGTGGGCTGCCGTCTACGGGGTCGCACAGAGTCGGACACGACTGAAGTGACTTAGTAGTAGTAGTTAGTAGTAGTAATTTTATGGACCATAATACTTTAGGAAAAAAGAATGATTTGGGGGGTGCAGTCGTCTTCAGAAGGCCATGACAAATAAATCTTGGAGAAAGCCAGAATACTTTTTTTTTCTTAAGTATCTCATTTATTGAATTTAGTTACTAGTTCTCTTCAAGAATGTTTGACAGGTGAGTCTGTGGCTAAATTTTATCTGGGCTCCTTCACCAACTAGTTCTGGCCTAACCGGCTGCTCTTTTATCTGCTCTTCCTTCCTATTGTCTCTTCCAACTAACTCCTTCAAATGTAAATATATTATGTGTCTCCTTCTCCAAATACATGCTTCCTAAGTGCAGGTCCTACCTGTTTAGATCCCTGCAGTAAACCATGGAAATGCCTCATACTCAAGGCTAGCCCCCAGCTTTCTTTGCACTTACCGCCTCTTAAAACTTCACCCAATCTGTTAAGTGTAAATGTCCATCTGCATGTTTGAAAGAGCTTAGTGAGTCATCTTGTCTTGGCAAAGTATACTTTGAATTTTTAAAAAGTAGTTTTATGAAATTATTTTTAATCGTGAAAAAATTTCAGCAATTTAGATGACCATAACACGGAGAAGTACAAATTGACAAGTAATACTTTTAAATCAAAGTTAACAATTTTAGTTTGTAGCCTTTCTGGTGATCACTTCTGTAATATCAAGTATATGCAAACACCTTGAAATCTTGTTTAAAAAATTCTCAGCAGCATCTCTTGTCTCACCGATGTGAAAGAAGAAGAAATAGTTTTACTACCCCATCTCTTCTGCTTGCCCAGGTTTTGATGGTTACCAAGAGTTTTGATTCTTCTAGAGGTTTCCTTCTAAGTAATTCAGATAAACATCCCTTCCTTGACTGGATGACTTTATTCGCGGATTGAAGGTGAGGATGTTTTTGATCCTTGTACTCCTTTCTACTTTCTCACTATTTCTCTTGCACTCCAGTTTCTTCAAGCTATATTGTTATTTTCTTTGTTAAGACAGGCCAGATTTGATGGCTAGTCACTCAGGTTTGCTACCTTTTTTCTCTTGCTCTAGATTTTAGGAGGTTTCTGAAAGGACATTTCTCAGAGCTTCTACTGAAATTTTCATTTTGGAAATCATAATTTTTAGTTATCAAGAAATATCTTTTTCTATGATTGCTTCTTTTTCATGGCAGCCTATGGCTTGTTTTATGGTTTCAATATCTTCTCATATTTCTCTGAGGATATGAAAAGAAATTTTGAAACTCTCTTCTATCCCTGAATTACAAGTTTTCTCTGAAGTTAGTTGTTCTACTTATTTCTCTTTGTGTTTTTCATTTGTGTAAATTTATTCTCTCAAATATCTACTGATTATTTGTTTTGCCTGAGCTTATTTGTGAATCCTAAGTAACTTCTTTGAGGTCTTTTTGTCTGTGTTTTTGTCCTTCAAGACACAGGTCCCTTTTTCAAACATTGTTTGTCTCTGCTGTCATGTTGTGCTTGCCTAAGTATCCATTGATCTGACTTGGACTTGTTTGTATATTCTAGAAGCAATACTAATATCCACACTGGTACTATGGGTAAAGGTTCTAGGGAGGTCTGTTTGGGCTCCAGTATGAAGGAACTTCCTCACTTGCCCACAACAGACTGAGAAAAGTGTGTTTACAGAACTTTGCTTACATAGTTTTACATAAAACTAAATTCATTTGATTTATAACTTAGTCCTTTATTCTGAGATCATGTCCTTTGTTTTTCTTGGTATTAGAATCTCCTTCCTTTTATGAATTACAGTGTTGGTGAAAACAGTCATCTTTTAAATGTCCTTTCTTGGCAAAAAGAAGGCTGAAAACACATTATTTGAAGCTTTATAGGCTTAGACATCCATGTAATGCGGAACTCCAGTTTTCCTAACTTCTAAATTATGTTCCAACTGTCAAATTATGTCAGATTTTTTAGTTGTTTATCTAGTCAAAGGATAAGAAGGAAAAGTTCATTTGAATTAAATCAGAGGATTATTTGCATATGTAGATTTTTACTGTCTGTATTATTTTGGATATTTTATCTTTTGTAAGAGGACGCTGAGGGAATGAACTGATGTGATAGAACAAATTAGGAGACCTAGAATCAAATTCCCAGCTGTGCAGCTAACTAGAGGTATTTGCTTATTCTGGTTCTTTAAAAATTAGGTAATGAGCAAGTAGTAAGACTCATTTTGGTAATAAAATGCAGTTTAAAAATACATATAAAAATGCAAAAATATGTATAGCTGAGTCACTGTGCTGTACACCCAAAACTGACACAACATTGTAAATCAACTATACTTCAATTTTAAAAAACAGGAAAAAATGTTAAAAAATACATATAGATAGAATGTATGTATATGTACATGCATTTGTTTGATTATATGTGTCTATGTGTGTACATGTATACACACTTATGTATACACATGTATACTTGTATGAATATACACACATGTATATTGAACTTTGTGAGAAATTGATCAGTTTTACTAATAATAGAATAATTTTCAATCATTGTTTATAACTGAAAAGTTTATGGAAGATTTAAAAATCCAGGTGGGAAATTTAATGAATATACAAGAATACTGCCAATATTTGAAAAGTGAAAAGAAATTGAACTATATGGGATGACTGGAAATTTTTTATGAACACCAATTTGCTGATGGGCTAATAAGCATTTACTTTGCTGATCTTGTAGTTAGCTACCTAATTCCTCAATCTGGGCATGCAAATGCAGTCGTTTGTGTATAAGTGTATGCAGGTGCAAATCTGCATTAGTAGTATTAGGATCTCACTTAAAACTTGGTCATGATCTTTCATTTCTCTATACTTGAAAAGTCAAGATCCCAGTTTTCAAAAATAGTTCCTGAAACAAAAAGTGAAATCTGTATGGGCAAGATCAGGTTTTTAATGCAATTGCCCTCCCTAGATACCTATATTCAAATCTTCTAAAGCTATTGTCTTGCAACAAAATTTCTAACTAATTGATAATAGTTTTAAAAAATGATGTGCTACCTTTTATTGCCAACATGAATTCTTAAGAAAAGGGGGTCTTAGAGACCCCAAATCAAAGACATAAGAATATGATTAAATGCAGTGAGGAAACCAATTTGATAATGCAATTATACACAATTCAGTTCAGTTCAGTCACTCAGTCGTGTCTGACTCTTTGTAACTCCATGAACCGCAGCACGCCAGGCCTCCCTGTCCATCACCAACTCCCGGAGTTTACCCAAACTCATGTCCATTGAGTCGGTGATGCCATCCAACCGTCTCATCCTCTGTGTCCCCTTCTCCTCCTGCCCTCAATCTTCCCAGCATCAGGGTCTTTTCAAATGAGTCAGCTCTTCGCATCAGGTGACCAAAGTATTGGACAATTATATGCATATAATTGGAGAAGGAAATGGCAACCCACTCCAGTACTCTTGCCTGGAAAATCCCATGGACAGAGGAGCGTGGTAGGCTACAGTCCATGGGGTCGCAAAGAGTCGGAGATGATTGAGCAACTTCATCTTATTTCACTTCAGATGCATATAATATAATTATACACAAATTAGATTTCTTATATTTTTGCTGTTATTGTAGTATGCCTGTATTGTTAAGCCATATTATTTACAAGTCACTCAGTAGTCACTGTTTGGAAAGACTTTGAGGGGAAAGTAAAACGTATGCTTTAAGATTCAGCAATAATAATACTATCTAACTGTTGTGTGGGACTTTGAAACTTAAAGAACATTTTCCCATGTATATTACCTTGCTTGATCCTGCAATATTCCCATAGGCTAACCTTTATTTTAGAATTAAGAAAACTGAAGCTAACAAAATAAACTTAATGCCATGATTTCACAAGTATTCATTCACATAGCAAGATTTTAAACCTAGAATACTGTTTTAAATTCTGGGATAGTCCTCACATCATACTCAATAGTGAAATGCTGAAAACATTTCCTCTAAGACCAGGAATAAGACAAGGATGCCCACTCTCACCACTTTTATTTAACATAATACTGGGGGTTCTGGCCATAGCAGTCAGACAAGAAGAAGAAATAAAAAGAATTCAGATTGGAACAGAACAAGTAAAACTGCACTGTTTGCAGACGACAGGATATAGATAGAAAGTTCTTCAGACACAATAAAAAAATAAAAGTACTAATAATAAATGAATTCAATAAAGTGGTAGGATACAATGTTAATACACAGAAACCTGTTATACTTCTATCACTAACAAGCAATTATCAGAAAAACTTAAGAACACAGGTCCATTTGTGATTGCACATGGAATAGAAACAGACTCATAGGTACAGAGCGAGCTGTTGATCGCCGGAGGAGAATGGGGTAGGGGAGTGAATGAAAGAAGGCAGTAAGATTAAGATTAAGTACAAATTCTAGTCAGATAATAAATAGGCCGTGGGGATGCATAGGGAATGTGTCAATAATATTTTAATAACTTTATCTAATGACAGATTGGTACTACATTTATTTTGTAGTGTATAAAGCATCTAATCCCTCTGCTGCTAGCCTATTAATACAATAAATCAATTATGCTTCAATAAGAAAGAAATGAGTAAATAAGTTAATTGCCTCTGGGCTCCTTCAGTAACATCACATTGTCTTAATTCTGTTATTTGTTCTTGGTTTTGCATGTTAATTTCTGCAACTCACTCCCTCCCTTAATGTTACAGAATTATTAATCTCAAAGAGCATAATTTCCTTCTCAGCATTTTGCATGGTGCTAAGCACAGTTTTGTACATAAAATTAGATACCTTAAAAATACCTGTTTACTGTTTATTACTGAGGAGGTAGAGAGCTGGTAGCTAAGCAATGAAGTTCATTTTGTGAATTGATCTTAGCGAGGCCGGTGTTGGAGCACAGCTTTCACCAGCGGCCTCATGCTCTCAGTCTCTACATGTGAGGACAGTGTGAAAACCGTGTCCCAGGATGTGGTGAGGCAGAGCTGGTGGGGATGGCACAAGCTATGCATTTTGGAATTGCAGAATGTACTCAAGACATGACAAGCCCTTTTCATTTCTGTGTCAGATACCAGGTACCTCTAGTTTATAAGACTGGCATGTTTTTCAAAGTAGAAGTTATGGAAGTTATCACAGTAAAAACTCCAGAGTAATCTCATATATAACAGATTCTCATTCACGAATGAACATTTGATTCTATTGAAACAGGGACCTGAGGCAGTTTCATTTCTCTGCTCTAAAGAAATTCTTCATTCTTTGGAGATCCGCTCTGAAATTCCCATTCAGGCACTTTTACCTCAACATCTAATTTTCTTCTAAGATGCAAGATTGAATAAATAGCTCAGGTTGTTAAGAAACTATTTCTGGAGGGAATAAACATTCTCACATCTTGCTAATAAAGCTATTTTCATTGTATTCTGTGGACTTAACAGTTATGGCTTTACCAAATGCACCTGCAGAGGGCAGTATGTGGGAGCAGCCTAACGACTCCAGCCGCAGATTCCCAATGCAAGCGTGCTGCTGGGACGGGGAGACCTCAATTTCCGTATACACACAATCGGGATTTTATGAGAACATCTGTCTCACCTTCTGGGCTGCTTTGCTTAATCATTTGGGTGCCCAAGGGAATTCCTGATGAAGGCAGGTGACAGGATACAATGGGAGTAGGGTCCTATTTTCAGGACTCTTGGTTTCTCTCCTGAGTACATCTCAAGGCTTCCAGGGGTGCTACTTGCTCCTCAATATCCAGTCTACTTGCCAGTGAGCTTAGTTGAAAGGATTTACAATGAGACAGTTTATTTATCCCATTGACATCACAGCAATATGATGCTTAGGTGACTGTCCATAAAAAAAGGTATAATGACAGCTGCAGTTATTGTGTTCTGACGTGTTACATTCCAGACACTGTGGTAAGTTCTTGTTATTTAATTCTCACAGCAACCATAATACAGGAAGGAAAACAGAAACTTCAAGGTTTGAATAACTTGCCAGTATATATCCACAAAGTATTAGCAGGATGTGTACTCACTCCGGATGCCAAAGCCAATGCTCTAACCTCTAGGTCACAATGACCTTGAGTTTGATAGAAAGGCTTCTTTGGGGAAAGAAATATAATTATTTGGAAAAAAAATAATTCTGCTGTTATTATTTGGTAGCCTTTCCTATGACCAGCTATGACCAACCTAGACAGCATACTAAATAGCAGAAACATTACTTTGCCAACAAAGGTCCATCTGGTCAAAGCTAAGTCTCTTCCAGTAGTCATGTATGGATATGAGAGTTGGACTATAA